>NC_045784.1:92674752-93299752 GCF_008692025.1 Phocoena sinus
GGAAGTTAGGTTATTCAGTAGAACTGGGGTAGAGAGAGACTGCTCAGAGAGTTTATCCTGAATAGCAAAGGGTCAGGAATTAGAATGGTGGATAGCCGTAGTATTTTGGTGTTTTGCAGTAGGTAGGACAGATTTTTTTTGTGGCAGTGCAAAACCCCTGCAATGGCTTTTTTTGTGGCAGTGCAAAACCCCTGCAATGGCTAGTTCTAAAGTTACTGTGGTAGTATAATGTAATGGTTTAGTCTAAAGCATGGACATTGACATCACGCTTGGTTTAAGTCATGACTCTTCCACCTACTAACTTGGCTAATATTATTGACCTAAAGTGCCTTAATGCCTAGCATATAGTAAGTGTTCAACAAATGATAACAGTGGTTCTCCTGCAGGATCTGTAGTCTGTCTCAATATAACTTACTGAAATCTAGTTGCCTTTCTTAGGCATAGTAATTTGTTTTCCTTCTTGATTAGCTTTCTTCATCTCTGGTCTTTACCATGGAGTGGAAAAATGACTTAGAAACACTATTTTAGTTTATTTCTAGAGGTGTTGGCTAGACATCATGTCAGTTAGGTATGCCTATACCAGTATTTGATATATTAAAAACAGATATAATTTCATAAGTAATGTTGTCTGACTAGAGATGAAATGGTCCAAAAGAGACAGGAAAATGGGGAAGTGGGAGTAGTTGTAAAAACAAAATTAAAACTAGCGTGTAAATAAGAAAGCAGGTTTATCTGCATCCATAGAGAAAAACTATTAAAACTACTTAGCTCACTTTAATTTCCTAGGAAGCTTCCTAAGGTTCTTAATTATTAAATTATGTATTTGGTTGAAACTAAATATTTAGATAGTTGTAGTATAGATATGCATGTCTGCATGCATGTATGTTACATATATGTAAATTTGTTATTCCTAAACTAATTTCAGGGGGTTCCTTCTCACCTAAAGGAAATTTAAATAAATACTTTAAATATTTTAGGAAATACAACATACCATTTAGTAAATTTACGGGAACAAGTGAATAACTCAGCTATTCCAACAATGTTTTGCCTCCGCATTCCTTGGCGCAAACAGGGACCTCAGTGAAGCGTCCCTCATGGGAGTTGCCTGTGGAAATCTTACGAAGAGGTCCAAGTCCCAATTCAGGCTCCCTCCCTTCTATTTTTTAAAAGTCAACTTTATTGAAGTATAGTTTACATACAGTAAACTGCATTCATTTTAAGTGCACAGTTTAGTGAGTTTTGACAAACGTATACACCCTCAACAATCAAGATAGTGAATAGTTTAATCACTCCAAAAAGTTCACTTGTGTCCCTTCCCAGTGAAATCTTGCCCTGTCCCTGTACCCTGGAAACCACTGATCTGCTATCTTTTGCTGTGAACATTGGTGTACAGTCATCTTGTACACAAAATTTTCATTTCTCTTAGGTAAATACAAAGGAATGGAGTATATAATGTATTTAACTTTACAAGAAACCACACAAATATTTGTCACAATGATTTTACTGTTTTACATTCCTACCAGCAATGTATAGGACCTTTTTAATTATTGCTGAGTAAACAATTCAGTGGTATTTAGTACATTCACCGTGTTGTGCAGTCACCACCCCTATCTAGTTCCAAACATTTTTATTACTCCAAAATAAAACCTTGTACCCAATAAGCAGTTCCTTCCCATTTCCACCTCCCTCCAGCCCCTGGAAACCACCAATCTGTATTCTGTCTCTGGATTTACCTATTATGGATATTTCATACAAACGGAATCATACATTTTGTTTATCCACTCATCCATTGATGGACATTTGGGCAGTTTATGTTTTGGCATTTGTGAATAATGCTGCTATGAACATGTGTGTACATGTATTTGTTTGAGTACCTGTTTTCAATACTTTGGGGTGTATACCTAAGAGTAGAATTACTGGCCATGTGGTAATTCTATCTTTAAGTTTTTGAGGAACTGTCAAATTGTTTTCCCACCAGCAGTGTACTGGCATTCCAATTTCTCCACACCCTTTCAACACTTGTTATTTTCTGTTTTATTATTATTATTATTACCATTCTAGTTTGTTAATGAAGTAATTCTTCATTGTGGTTTTGATTTGCATTTTCTTACTGACTAATGATGTTGAGCATCTTTTCATGTGCTTGTTTACCATTTGTGTATCTTTGGAAAAATGTCTATTTAAGGCCTTTGCCTATTTTTTAATTGGGCTGTTTGTCTTTTTGTTGTTGGATTGTAAGAGTTCTGTTCTGTATAGATTCTGAATACTAGACAAATACATGACTTCAAATATTTTCTCCCATTCCGTGAATTGTCTTCTTACTTTCTTAATAATATTAGTTTATGCACCATTTAAAATTTTTTTCATGAACTCCAATTTATCTTTATGTTTTGTTTTGTTACTCATAATTTTGATGTCATATGTAAGACTCCATTGCCAAATCCAAGGTCATGAGGATTTACTCCTTTGTTTTCTTGTAAGAGTTCTATGGTTTTAGATTTTATATTTAGGTCATTGATCCATTTTGAATTAGTTTTTGTAAATGACATGAGGTAGAGGGCCAATTTTATTCTTTTGTGTGTAGATATCCAGTTGTCCCAGCACTATTTGTTGAAGAGGCTATCCTTTCCCATTAAATGGTCTAGGCACCCTTCTCAAAAATCAATTCACCATATGGGTTCATTGCTGGACACTTAATTCTATTCCATGGACTATTTCTTTATCTTTATGCCAGTACCACAGTTTTGATGACTATAGTTTTGTAGTAAGTTTTGAAATCAGGCAGTGTATGTCCTACTACTTTCTTTCTCTTTTTTTTTTTTTTTCCGATTATGTAGGCTACTTTGGGCCCCTTGCAATTCCATATGAATTTGAGGATTGGCTTTTCCATTTCTGCTCAAAGGCCGTTGGAATTCTGATAGGGATTTCATTGAATCTATAGGTTGCTTTGGGTGGTATTACCATCTTAATATTGTTGTTTTCCAATCCAAGAGCAAAAGATGTCTTTCCATTTCTTTTTGTCTTCTTTAATTTCTTTCATCAATTTTTTCTGGTTTTCGATGTACATGTTTTTCACTTGGTTAAGTTTTTAAAAAGTTTTTTTTATTGGGGTATAGTTGTTTTACAGTGTTGTGTTAGTTTCTACTGTACAGCGAAGTGGAGTTCCCTGTGCTGTATAGCAAGTTCTCATTAGTTATCTATTTTATACATATTAGTGTATATATGTCAATCCCAATCTCCCAGTTCTTCCCACCCCCCCTTTCCCCTCTTGGTGTCCATACGTTTGTTCTCTACATCTGTGTCTCTAGTTCTGCTTTGTAAATAAGTTCATCTGTACCATTTTTCTAGATTCCACATATATGCGTTAATATACGATATTTGTTTTTCTCTTTCTGACTTACTTCACTCTGTATGACAATCTCTAGGTCCATCCACGTCTCTACAAATGACCCAATTTTGTTCCTTTTAATGGCTGAGTAATATTCCATTGTATATATGTTCCACATCTTCTTTATCCACTCCTCTGTTGATGGACATTTAGGTTGCTTCCATGTCCTAGCTATTGTAAATAATGCTGCAATGAATATTGGGATGCATGTGTCTTTTTGCATTATGGTTTTCTCTGGGTATATGCCCAGTAGTGGGATTGGTTAAATTTATTTCTAGGTATTTTATTCTTTTGGATGATATTGTAAATGAAATTGTTTTCTTAATTTCCTTTTCAGATTGTTCATTGTGGTTGTATAGAAACAAAATTGATTTTCGTGTGTTGATCTTGTAACCTAACACTTTGCAGAATTTGTTTATTAGCTCTGGTATTTCATTTGTGGATACTGTAAGTATTCATTTACTTGGCTGCGTCGTGTCTTAGTTGTGGCACATGGGATCTTTTACTTGCGGCACGTGGGATCTTTTACTTGCGGCATGTAGGATCTTTAGTTGTGGCATGCGAACTCTTAGTTGTGGCACATGGGATCTAGTTCCCTGACCAGGGATGGAACCCAGGTACCCTGCATTGGGAGTGTGGAGTCTTAGCTACTGGATCACCAGGGAAATCCCCATTTGTGGATACTTTAAGACTTCTGTATGTATGTATGAAACAGACATAGTTTTACTTCTTCCTTTCCAATTTGGATGCCTTTTATTTTTTTTCCTTACCTAATTAACTTTGGCCAAGACTTCCAGACTATGTTGAATAGAAGTGGTGAAAGCGAGTATCCTTGTCTTGTTCCTGATCTTTGAGGAAAACCTTTCAGTCTTTCACCATTGAGTATTGAGTTAGCTGTGGGTTTTTCATAAATACTTTTTATCATATTGAGAAAGTTCCCTTCTGTTCCTAGTTTCTGAGTGCATTGATCATGAAAATGTGCTGAATTTTGTCAAATGCTTTTTCTGTATCAGTTGAGGTGATCATGCGTTTTTTTCCCTTTGTTCTATTAATGTGGCATATTATATTGATTGATTTTCTTATATTTAGCCATTCTTGAGTTTCTGGAATAACTTTTACCTGATCATGGTGCATAATCCTTTTTAGTCAGCTATTGGATTTGGTTTGCTAGCATTTTGTTGAGATATTTTGCAACTATTTTTATAGAGGATATTGGTCTATGATTTTCTTTAGTGTCTTTGTCTGGCTTTGGTGTCAGGATAATACTGGCTTCATAGAATTAGTTAGGGTGGGTTACCTCCTCTTTTTATTTTTTGGAAGATTTTGAGAAGAATTAGTGTTAATTTTTCTTTAAATATTTGGTAAAATTCACCAATGAAGGTATCTGATTGTGGACTTTACTTTGTTGTGAGGTTTTTGATTATTGATTCGATGTCTTTACTTGTTATAAGCCTTCTCAGATTCTCTATTTCTTCTTGAGTTACTTTTGGTAATTTGTGTGTCTAATTTGTCCATTTCATCTAGGTTGTCTACTTTTTTGATATATAAGTATTCATAATCTCTTATAATCCTTTTTATTTCTGTAAGGTTGGTAGTGATGTCACAACTTTCATTATTTATTTCAGTTATTTACATCTCTATTTTTTCAGTCTAGATAAAGGTTGGTCGATTTTGTTGATCTTTTCAAAGAACCAATTTTTGGTTTCATTGATTTTTCTCTATTTTTCTATTCTCTATATCATTTATCTCCACTCTAATCATTATAATTTAATTCCTTCTGATAACTTTGCCTTTGGTTTGATTTTCTTTTTCTAGTTTTTCTAAGGTGCAAAGTTAAGTTATTGATTTGAGATCTTTCCTTCTTTTTAATGTAGGTATTTACTGCTATATATTTTCCTGTGACCACTCCCTTTACTGCATCTCATGAGTTTTGGTATGTTGTGTTTTCACTTTTATCCTTCTATGTTTTCTAATTTCCTTTGTGATTTCTTCTTTGATGTATTGGTTGTTTAGGAATGAATTGTTTAACATCCACATATTTGTGATTTTTCTAGTTTTTCTCCTTTTATTGATTTCTATCTTTATTCCATTGTGGTTGGAGAAGATCCCTTGTATGATTTCAGTCTTTTTTTATTTATTGAGATTGGTTTTTTGGTTTAACATATGTTGTCTCTTAGATAATGTTCCATATGCACTTGAGAAGAATGTGTATTCAGCTCTTGAGTAGAGGGTTATATATTTATGTCTTTTAGATATAAGTTTATGGTGTTGTTCAAGACCTCTATTTTCTTATTAATGTTCTGTCTGGATAGTCTATCTATTACTGTAAGATGGTTATTGAAATCTCAAACTATTATTGTACAACTGTCTAATTCTCTCTTCAGTTCTGTCAATATTTACTTCATATATTTGGGGCTCTGTTTGCTGAGTATGTTTATAATTGTTATAAATTATTGATGAATTTACCCTTGAAAATAATATAGAGTCCTTGTTTGTCTCTTGTAACAGGTTTTCACTTAATGTCTAGTTTGTCTGATATTGTTATAGCCAGGCACCCAGTTTTCTTTCGGTCATTATTTGCATGGAATATTTTTTTCCTTACTTGAACTTTCAAACTATTTGTTTCTTTGGATTTAAAGTGAGTCTCTTATAGAGATCATATAATTGGATCCATGTTTTCATATCCATCTGCCAGTCTTTGCCTTTTGATTGGAGAATTTAATCCTTTTGCATTTAAAGTAAATGGATTAATAAAAAAGATTTACCTCTGTCATTTTGCTGTTTGTTTTCACCCTTTTAGGGTGCTTACACCCTTTTTGCCCCTCATTTTCTACACTAATCTCTTCTTTTTTGTTCAACTTATTTTTTATTTTTGTCTGCGTCAGGTCTTAGTTGACACACGCAGGGTCTTGGCTGTGGCATGCGGGATCTTTTGCAGTGCCTGGGTTCTTCGTTGTGGCACGCAGGCTGCTTTCTAGTTGTGGTGTGTGGATTTTCTCTCTCTAGTTGTGGCGTGAGGGCTCCAGAGCATGTGGGCTCTGTAGTTTGTGGCACATGGGCTCTCTAGTTGAGGTGTGTGGGCTCAGTAGTTGTGGCACATGGGCTTATTTGACCTGCGGCAGGTGTAATCTTAGTTCCCTGAGCAGGGATCGAACCCGTGTACCCTGCATTGGAAAGCAGATTCTTTACCACTGGACCACCAGGGAAGTCCCTTATTTATTTTTTTTATTGTACCATTTTGATTCTTTTTTCATTTCATTTTATGGTTTTTGTTATTTTGGGTATTTTTGTTTTTTGGCCACTGCATGGCTTGTGGGATTTTAGTTCCATGACCAGGGACTGAACTGGGACCCTTGAGAGTGAGAGAGTGGAGTCTTAACCACTGGACTGCCAGGGAATTCCCTTATGTATTTCTTTTACATATTTTCTTGGTGGTTACCATGGGGGTTAAAATTACTGTCCTAAATTTATAACAGTCTGATTTGAATTGATACCATAATTGTTGTTCTCACATGTTACATATTTATATATTGTGTGTACTTTAACATATATTTTTAGTTACCTTTTTATGCATTTGTCTGTTAAGTTATATAGGACATACTGGGTTTTATATTTACCCATGTAGTTACCTTTACTAGAGATCTTTACTTCTTCAAAAGGCTCTGAGTTACTGTCCAGTGTCCTTTCCTTCCTGCCTAAATCCCTTTAGCATTTCTTATAATGCCATAGCAATGAAAACCCTCAGGTTTTGTTTATCTAAGCATGTCTTAATTGTTTTTAATTAATTTATTTTTATTTATTTTTGGCTGCGTTGGGTCTTTGTTGCTGCACACGGGCTTTCTCTAGTTGCAGCGAGCGGGGGCTACTCTTCGTTGCAGTGCACAGGCTTCTCATTGTGGTGGCTTCTCTTGTTCTGGAGCACAGGCTCTAGGCACACGGGCTTCAGTAGTTGTGGTGCATGGGCTCAGTAGTTGTGGCTTGCGGGCTCTAGAGCACAGGCTCAGTAGTTGTGGTACATGGGATTAGTTGCTCTGCAGCAGGTGGGATCTTCCCAGATCAGGGATCGAACCTGTGTCCCATGCATTGGCAGGTGGATTCTGAAACACTGTGCCACCAGAGAAGCCCCTAAGCATGTTTTAATTTTACCTCCATTTTTAAAAAATTTTTATTTAAAAAATTTTTTTAACATCTTTATTGGAGTATAATTGCTTTACAATGGTGTATTAGTTTCTGCTTTATAACAAAGTGAATCAATTATACATATACATATGTTCCCATATCTCTTCCCTTTTGCGTCTCCCTCCCTCCCACCCTCCCTATCCCACCTCTCTAGGTGGTCACAAACCAACTAGCTGATCTCCCTGTGCTATGTAGCTGCTTCCCACTAGCTATCTATTTTACGTTTGGTAGTGTATATACCTCCATTTTTGAATGTTTTTTGCTAGGTAACGAATTCTTGCTTTTTCTTCTTCTTTTTTTTTTTAATACAGCAGGTCCTTATTAGTTATCAGTTTTATACATAGTAGTGTATATATGTCAATCCCAATCTCCCAATTCATCACACCACCACCCCTTGCCCACCACTTTCCCCCACTGGTGTCCATACATTTGTTCTCTGCATCTGTGTCTCAATTTCTGCCCTGCAAAGCGTTCATCTTTACCATTTTTCTAGGTTCCATGTATATGCGTTAATATACGTTATTTGTTTTTCTCTTTGACTTACTTCACTCTGTATGACAGTCTCTAGATCCATCCACATATCAACAAATGGCCCAAATTCGTTCCTTTTTATGGTTGAGTAATATTCCATTGTATATATGTACCGCATCTTCTTTATCCATTCGTCTGTCAGTGGGCATTTAGGTTGCTTCCATGACCTGCCTGTTGTAAATAGTCCTGCGAAGAACATTGGGGTGCATGTGTCTTTCTGAATTATGGTTTTCTCTGGGTATATGCTCAGTAGTGGGATTGCTGGGTCATATGGTAATTCTATTTTTAGTTTTTTTAAGGAACCTCCATAACGTTCTCCCTAGTGGCTGTATCAATTTACATTCCCACCAATAGGGCAAGAGGATACCCTTTTCTCCATGCCCCATCCAGCATATGTTGTTTGTAGATTTTCTGATGATGCCCATTCTAACTGGTGTGAGGTGATATCTCATTGTAGTTTTGATTTCTATTTCTCTAATGATTAGTGATGTTGAGCATCCTTTCATGTATTGGTTTGCAATCTGTATATCTTCTTCAGAGAAATGTCTGTTTAGGTCTTCTGCCCATTTTTTAATTGGGTTGTTTGTTTTTTGATATTGAGCTGCATGAGCTGCTTGTATATTTTGGGGATTAATCCTTTATCAGTTGTTTCATTTGCAAGTGTTTTCTACCATTCTGAGGGTTGTCTTTTCAGCTTGTTTATGGTTTCCTTTGCTGTGCAAAAGCTTTTAAGTTTTATTAGGTCCCATTTTTATTTTATTTTTGCTTTTATTTCCATTACCCTAGGAGGTGGATCAAAAAAGATCTTGCTGTGATTGATGTCAGAGAGTGTTCTTCCATGTTTTCCTCTAAGAGTTTTATAGTGTCCAGTCTTACATTTAGGTGTCTAATCCATTTTGAGTTTATTTTTGTGTATGCTTTTAGGGAGTGTTGTAATTTCATTCTTTTACATGTAGCTGTCCAGTTCTCCAAGCAACACTTATTGAAGAGACTGTCTTTTCTCCATTGTATATCCTTGCCTCCTTTGTCATAGATTAGTTGATGATAGGTGCATATGGGTTTATCTCTGGGCTTTCTATCCTGTTCCATTGATCTATATTTCTGTTTTTGTGCCAGTACCATATTGTCTTGTTTACGGTAGCTTTGTAGTATAGTCTGAAGTCAGGGAGTCTGATTCCTCCACCTCCGTATTTTTCCCTCAAGACTCCTTTGGTTATATGGGGTCTTTTGTGTCTCCATACAAATATTAAGATTTTTTGTTCTAGTCTTGTAAAAAATGTCATTGGTAATTTGATAGGGATTGCACTGAATCTGTAGATTGCTTTGGGTAGTATAGTCATTTTCACAATGCTGATTCTTCCAATCCAAGAACATGGTATATCTCTTCATCTGTTTGTATCATCTTTAATTATTTTCATCAGTGTTTATAGTTTTCTGCATACATGTCTTCTGTCTCCCTAGGTAGGTTTATTCCTAGGTATTTTATTCTTTTTGTTGCAATGGTAAATGGGAGTGTTTCCTTAATTTTTGTTTCAAATTTTTCATCATTAGTGTATAGGAATGTAAGACACTTCTGTGCATTAATTTTATATCCTGCAGCTTTATCAAATTCATTGATTACCTCTAGTAGTTTTCTGCTGGCATTTTTAGGATTCTCTCTATATAGTATCATGCTATCTGCAAACAGTGACAGTTTTACTTCTTCTTTTCCAATTTGTATTCCTTTTATTTCTTTTTCTTCTCTGATTGCCATGGCTCGGACTTCCAAAACTATGTTGAATGATAGTGGTGAGAGTGGACATCCTTGTCTGTTTCCTGATCATAGAGGAAATGCTTTTAGTTTTTCACCATTGAGAATGATGTTTGCTGTGGGTTTGTCTTATATGGCCTTTATTATATTGAGGTAGGTTCCATCTGTGCCCACTTTCTGGAGAGTTTTTATCATAAATGGGTGTTGAATTTTGTCAAAAGCTTTTTCTGCATCTATTGAGATGATCATATGGTTTTTATTCTTCAATTTGTTAATATGGTGTATCACATTGATTGATTTGTGTATATTGAAGAATCCTTGCATCCCTGGGATAAATCCCACTTGATCATTGTGCATGATCCTTTTAATGTGTTGTTGGATTCTGTTTGCTAGTATTTTGTTGAGGATTTTTGCATCTATATTCATCAGTGGTATTGGTCTGTAATTTTCTTTTTTTGTAGTGACTTTGCCTGGTTTTGGTATCAGGGTGATGGTGGCCTCATAGAATGAGTTTGACAGTGTTCCTTCCTCTGCAGTATTTTGGAAGAGTTTGAGAAGGATGGGTGTTAGCTCTTCTCTAAATGTTTGATAGAATTCACCTGTGAGTCCTGGACTTTTGTTTGTTGGAAGATTTTTAATCACAGTTTCAATCTCATTACTTGTGATTGGTCTGTCCATGTTTTCTATTTCTTCCTTGCTCAGTGTTGTAAGGTTATACCTTTCTAAGAATTTGTCCGTTTCTTCCTGGTTGTCCATTTTACTGGCATACAGTTGCTTGTAGTAATCGCTTATGATCCTTTGTATTTCTGCAGTGTCACTTGTTACTATTTCACTTTTAATTTTATTGATTTGAGTCCTCTCCCTCTTTTTCTTGATGAGTCTTGCTAATGGTTTCTCAATTTTGTTTATCTTCTCAAAGAACGAGCTTTTAGTTTTATTGATCGTTGCTGTTCTTTTCTTTGTTTCTATTTCATTTACTTCTGCTCTGATTTTTATGATTTCTTTCCCTCTACTAACTTTGGTTTTGTTTGTTTTTCTTTCTCTGTTTCCATTAGGCATAAGTTTAGATTGTTTATTTGAGATTTTTTTTGTTTCTTGAGGTACCCTTGTATTGCTATAAACTTCCCTCTTGGAACTGCTTTTGCTGCATCCCACAGGTTTTGGATTGTCGTGTTTTCATTGTAATTTGTCTCTACGTATTTTTTGATTTCCTCATTGATTTCTTCAGTGATCTCATGGCTAACATATTGTTTAGCCTCCATGTGTTTGTGTTTTTCACGTTTTTTTCCCCGTAGTTGATTTCTAATGTCATAGTGTTGTGGTCAGAAAAGATGCTTGATATGATTTCAGTTTTCTTAATTTTACTGAGGCTTGATTTGTGACCCAAGATGTCATCTCTTTTGGAGAATGTTTCATGTGCACTTGAGAAGAAAGTGTAATCTGCTGTTTTTGGATGGAATGTCCTATAAATATCAATTAAATCTATCTGGGCTATTGTGTGATTTAAAGCTTGTCTTTTCTTATTAATTTTCTGTTTGTATGATCTGTCCATTGGTGTAAGTGAGGTGTTACAGTCTCCCACTATTATTGTGTTACTGTCGATTTCCTGTTTTATTGCTGTTAGCAGTTGCCTTAGGTATTGAGGTGTTCCTGTGTTGGGTGCATATATATTTATAATTGTTATATCTTCTTCTTGGATTGATCCCTTGATCATTATGCAGTGCCCTTCCTTGTCTCTTGTAACATTCTTTATTTTAAAGTCTATTTTATTTGATATGAGTATTGCTACTCCAACTTTCTTTGATTTACATTTGCATGGGATATCTTTTTCCATCCCCTCACTTTCAGTCTGTATGTGTCCCTAGGTCTGAAGTGGGTCTGTTGTAGACAGCATATATATGGGTCTTATTTTTATGTACATTCAGGAAGACTGTGTCTTTTGGTTGGAGCATTTAATCCATTCACGTTTAAGGTAATTATTGATATGTATGTTCCTATGACCATTTTCTTCATTGTTATGGGTTTGTTTTTGTAGGTCCTTTTCTTCTCTTGTGTTTCTCTCTTAGAGAGGTTCCTTTAGCATTTGTTGTAGAGGTGGTTTTGTGGTGCTGAATTCTCTTAGATTTTGCTTGTATATAAAGCTTTTGATTTCTCCATCGAATCTGAATGAGATCGTTGTCAGGTAGAGTAATCTTGGTTGTAGATTCTTCCCTTTCATCACTTTAAATATATCATACCACTCCCTTCTGGCTTGTAGAGTTTCTGCTGAGAAATCAGCTGTTAACCTTATGGGAGTTCCCTTGTGTGTTATTTGTCATTTTTCCCTTGTTGCTTTAAATAATTTTTCTTTGTCTTTAATTTTTGTCAGTTTTATTACTGTGTGTCTTGGCGTGTTTCTCCTTGGGTTTATCCTGCCTGGGACTCTCTGCGCTTCCTGGACTTGGTAGGCTATTTTCTTTCCCATGTTAGGGAAGTTTTTGACTATAATCTCTTCAAAATATTCTTGGGTCGTTTCTCTCTTCTCCTTCTGGGACCCCTAAAATGTGAATGTTGTTGCATTTAATGTTGTCCCAGAGGTTTCTTAGGCTGTCTTCATTTCTTTTCATTCTTTTTTCTTTATTCTTTTCCGTGGCAGTGAATTCCATCATTCTGTCTTCCAGGTCACTTATCCATTCTTCTGCCTCAGTTATTCTGCTATTGATTTCTTGTAGTGTATTTTTCATTTCAAGTATTGTATTGTTCATCTCTGATCGTTTGTACTTTAATTCTTCTAGGTGTTTGTTCTTTAATTCTTCTAGGTGTTTGTTGAACATTTCTTGCATCTTTTTGATCGTTGCCTCCATTCTTTTCCTGAGGTCCTGGATCATCTTCACTATCATTATTCTGAATTCTTTCTCTGGAAGATTTCCTATCTACACTTCATTTAGTTGTTTTTCTGAGGTTTTATCTTGTTTCTTCATCAGGTACATAGCCCTCTGCCTTTTCATCTTGTCTATCTTTCTGTGAATGTGTTTTTTGTTCCACAGGCTGCAGGATTGTAGATCTTCTTGCTTCTGCTGTCTGTCCTCTGGTGGATGAGGCTATCTAAGTGGCTTCTGCAAGTTTCCTCAAGTCTTTGGCTTTTCTCTAAAGGTAATGGTGAGCTCTTGTAGCGTTTTGAACAGAAAAATGACATGACTTACATACCAGTACCTCTCTGCCTGCTGGGTTGAGTCATGCATCTGATTGGAGCCAAAGCCTTCATTCAGATGTTCTTACGTTTCACACATCACTGTTTGCTTTGATGACCAGGTGAGATAACACTTCAGAGAGGCAGCCAGAACCACAACCAAGAATTCTTGTTTTTCAGGTTTTTTTTTTTCCTTTCAGTACTTTAAATATGTCATCCCACTCCCTTCTGGGCTGCATAGTTCCTGGTGAAAAATCAGCTGTTAATGTATTGAAAATCCGTTCTTTGTGATGAGTTGCTTCTCTTGCAGCTTTTCCAGATTCTCTCTTTGTCTTTGTCTTTTGACAGTTTGATTATAATATGTCTTGGATCTCTTTGAGTTTGTCCTACGTGGAGTTAATTGAAGTTCTTGAATATATTAATTCATGTATTTTGAAACTTGGGAAGTTTTTAGCTAATATTTCTTCAAATATTCTTTCTCAGCTTTTCTCTCTCTTCTGGTATTTACAAAATGTTTATGTTGGTCTGCTTTATGGTATTCCACAGGTACCTTAGGCTCTGTTTTTTTTTCTCTATTCTTTTTCTTTCTGCCACTCAAACGGGATAATTTTAATTATCTTCAATTTCATTGATTCTTTCTTCTACTTGCTGATATCTGATGTTGAACTCTTCTTGTGAAGTTTTCATTTCAAATATTATCCTTTCTGACTTTAGATTTTCTGTTTGGTTCATTTTCATTTTTTCTATATCTTTGTTGATGGTTTCCTTTTGTTCACATTGTTTTTCTGGTTTCCTTTATTTCCTCATCCATGGTTTTCTTTTGCTCATTGAGCATGTTTAAGATAGTTGTTTTAAGTCTTTGTCTAATAAGGACAAAGTCGATACTTCCTTAGTGATGATTTCTTTCAATTTTATTTCTTGAATGGGCTATACTTTCCTGTTCTTTATATGCTTTATAATATTTGGTTGAAAGTGGAATTTGAATTTTTTCTTCCATTTTTATTGAGAAATAATTGGCATACTGTACTGTATAAGTTGAAGGTGTGTAGCATAATAAGTTGACTTACATACATCATGAAATGATTATCACAATAAACTTAGTGAACCTCCACCATCACATTTTGTATAGATACAAAATTAAAGAAATAGAAAAATATTGTTTTCCTTGTGATGAGAACTCTTAGGATTTACTCTTTTAACAACTTCCATATATGACATACAGCAGTGTTAATTATATTTATTATGTTGTACATTACATCCCTAGTACTTATTTATCTTCTAATTGGAAGTTTGTATCTTTTGACTGCCTTCCTCCAATTTCCTCTCCTCTCACCCCTCCAATTTCCTCTCCTCTCACCCCTCCCACCCAAAGCTGATCTGTTTTTCTCTGAGTTTGTTTTTGAAGTATAATTGACCTACAACACTATGTTAGTTCTTTTCATTTTTTATTTTATGTTATTTATTTTAGTTTTTTGTTTTTGGCTGCCCCATGTGGCATGCTGGATCTTAATTCCCTGACCAGGGATTGAACCTGCTCCCCCTGGAGTGGAAGAATTGAGTCTTAACCACTGGACCACCAGCGAAGTCCCAACACTGTGTTAGTTCTTTTGGTATTTCTATACATTTCAAAACGAAATGATCACCAGGATAAGTCTAGTTACAATATGTTACCATACAAAGATATTACATAGTTTTTGACTATATTCCCTACACTGTACATTTCATACCTTGACTCATTTATTTTGCCAGTGGAAGTTTGTACTTCTTAATCTCCTACACCTATTTCTTTCTTCCCCCCATCCCCTCCCCTCTGGCAACCACCTGTTTGTTCTCTCTGTTTATGACTCTGTTTCTTTTGTGATGTTTGCTCATTTGTTTTGTTTTTTAGATTCCACATATAAATGAAATCATATAGTATTTGTCTTTCTTGGACTTATTTCTCCCTCTAGGTCCATCCATGTTGTTGCAAGTAGCAAGATTTCATTCTTTTTTATGGCTGAGTAATACTCTTTTTTATCTATTCATCTTCTTTTTCCATTCCTCTGTTAGTGGGCACCTAGGTTGCTTCCATATCTTGGCTATTGTAAATAATGCTGCAATAAAAATAGGGGACCATATATTTTTTCCAAGTAATGTTCTTGTTTTCTTGGGGTAAGTACCCAGGAGTGGAATTGCTGGGTCATATGGTAGTTATATTTTTATTTTTTTGAGGAATTTTCATACTGTTTTCCATAGTGGCTCCACCAATTTACATTCCCACCAACAGTGCACAAGGGTTCCGTTTCTCCACATCCTTGCCAACACTTGTCTTTTTGATAATAGCCATTCTGACAGTTGTGAGGTGACATCTCATTGTGGTTTTGATTTGCATTTCCCTGATGATTAGTGATGTTGAGCATCTTTTCATGTGCTTGTTGGCAATCTGTATGCCTTTTTAGAAAAATATCTATTCAGATCCTCTGCCCATTTTTTTGGGGGGGTGGTTCATGGGCCTCTCACTGTTGTGGCCTCTCCCGTTGTGGAGCACAGGCTCTGGATGCACAGGCTCAGCGGCCATGGCTCACGGGCCTAGCCGCTCCACGGCATGTGGGATCTTCCTGGACTGGGGCACGAACCCATGTCCCCTGCATCAGCAGGCAGATTCTTAACCACTGCGCCACCAGGGAAGCCCTGCCCGTTTAAAAAAAATTTTTTTTAATGTAATTTAAAAAATTATTGGAGTATAGGTGATTTACAATGTTATGTTCTCTGCCCATTTTTTAATTGGGTTGTTTATTTTTTTTTTGCTATTGAGTTGTATGAGTTCTTTATATATTTTGTATATTAACCCCTTATTGGATATATTTTTTGCAATTATCTTCTCCCATTCAGTAAGTGGCCTTTTTGGTTGGTTGATAGTTTCCTTTACTGTACAAAAGCTTTTTAGTTTGATGTTGTCCCATTTGTTTATTTTTGCTTTTGTTTTCCTTGCCTGAGGGGACATATGCAAACAAATATTACTAAGACAAGGTGTTTGTATATTTTATTGTAGTAACTCTTGAAATCAGATTCTTGCCCTTTGCCAGAGTTTGAGGGCAGCAGTTATCTGTTTGGTGACTTTAAAACCTATTTTAGCAGAGACCATATCCCTTGTTATGTGTGGTACTGAAATTTGTGTTCCTTTATCTTGTGTTTAGATAGTGTTTTGATAGGTATTTCTTTGAATGCCAATAATCAATAAAGAAAGAGAGGGAAAAGGATTAAAGAAACAAGGGGAAAGAGAAGGAAAATTTCTCTCTCTCTCTCCTCCTCCCCCCCTTTCTCCCTCCCTCCCTACCTCTATGTGTGTGTGTGTGTGTGTGTGTGTGTGTGTGTGTGTGTGTGTGTTGCAGCACTCTTTCAACACTTAGCCAGGCCATGTGTAGCTCTGCTTTAGCTTTTACTTCCTGCTTACACTGTGCCTGGAGATCAGCTAGAGTGAAAATTCAAGGTTTACTCAGGTCTTTCTTGGGCATGGGTTCTCCTCTGGGCATAGGCCTGCTTTTTAAAATTTCCTAGTATATATGGGCACTTTTCAGTGCCCTAATTTTCCCAAGGAAAGTCTCTTCCCTGCTTTTCCTCCCAGGTGTTTGGCACTGTCTCCATATTCCTCACCTGTAATCTTTTGCCCCAGGAAGCTGTAGGTTGTTCATTCACTTTACAGTGTTTTCTCACAATGCATATGGTTCTTCTGTCCTGAGTCTTTTCTAAGTTAGGTGAAACAAAGATAAGTGTCCTGAATTAGCCTTTTAGGTAGCCCCCATAGAGATTAGACAGACAAACAATTCTTTGTGAAAAAAATCTGCTCTATTCCCTCTGGAACCAGGGACAAGTGTTCCACAATGTGAACGTGGCTGCCCTTTTGAAGATTGCCACTAAGCTGGAGAGGCAGTTGGGTCAGAGCAAGCAAAAACACCACAGACATTTTGTACCATCTAAAGTTGTGTTTTTCTTGGTTCAACGTTTGCTTGGTTGTTGTAAACCTTAGATTGTTTTCCAGAGTTCTAAAAAATTTGGTTCTGATAGTTCCTGCTTGATTTTTTGATGTTTCTATGGAGGGACAAGTGTTTAGAGCATCCTGCTTCACCATTTTTACTGGTGTCCAAACATAATTTTCAGTATGAATATCCAGTTGTTCTTTCACTGTTTTTTTTTTCTTTTGGAAAGACAGTCCTTTCCCTGTTGAGTTATGTTTTCATTTTTTGTTGCAAGTCAATTGACCATATATGTGTGAATCTATTTCTGGACTTTATTTTGTAGATCTACTTGTCTATCCATATGCCAATACCATGCTGTCTTGATTACTGTAGCTTTATAGCAAGCCTTGAAATCAGACAGTGCAAGTTTGTTTTAAGTATTTTAACATTATTGTGTTTCCATATAAATTTTGGAACAGCTTGTCAATTTCTGAAAAGTCTCCTGGGATTTTGGTTGGGATTGCATTTAATCTGTAGTTCAGTTAACATTAATGATATTGAGTCCTCTTATACATGTCTATAATATATTTAGTTTTTAGGACTTCTTTAATTTGTCTTAGCAATGTCTTATACATTTCAGTGTACCAGTTTTATTACTTCTAGTAGTAGCTTTTTACAGATTCTAAGAACGTTCTATATGTACAATTATGATGTCTTTGAAAAGGGACAGTTTTACTTTTCCCTTTCCATTCTTTATGCCTATCTATTGTTTTCTTTGCCTTGCTCTCTTGGTACTGAACTCCAATGTACAATATTCAGTAGAAGCAGTGAGAGAAAAGTGGTGAGATCAGTCATCCCTGCCTTGTTTCTGTTATTAGGGGGAAAGCATTCTGTCTGTTACCATTGAATGTGATGTTAGTTCAGTGATTCTCAATGGGTGGGGAAACTGCCACAGAGGACAGTTGGCAACATCTGGAGACATTCTTGGTTGTCATGATTGGGGGCTGTTAATTGGCATCTAGTAGACAGAGGCCAAAGATGCTGCTAAACATCCTACAATACATAGGACCCCCACCTACCAACTCTGTGCAACAAGGAATCATTCAGGCCAAAATGTCAATAGTGCCACTGCTGTGAAACTCTTGTTAGCTCTAGGTTTTAAGGGATGTCCTTTATTGGATTAAGGAAGTTACCTTTATTTCCTAGTTTGGTGTGTTTTTATCAAAATTGGCTACTGAATTTTTGTTAAATGTTTTTTTCTGTATCTACAGAGATGATTATACAGTATGTTTTCCCTTTTTCTATTAATATAGTGAATTACTGGCTTAGTCTGTTCAGGTTGCTCTAACAAAATACCATAGACTGGGTGAGAAATTTATTTTTCACTGTTCTGGAGGCTGGAAAGTTGAAGATCAAAGTGCTGGCAGAGTTGATGTCTGGTGAAAGCCCCTTCCTGGTTCATAGACAGCTGGGACAAAATCTGGATCTAGGAATACACTTGATTTATTTGGGATTTGTGAGACTAAACTGGCTAACAGAGCTTCACATTGGGAAGTGTGGAAAATAATTGTTACCCCTCTGTTGATTATCTCATTATAGTTGGGCTGAAGTATATTAGGATGTTTTCAGAAATGAGGTAATACTATTAACATTATTTAACTATTTCGTTTTACTTGGCATTGAACATTTAATTTTCCATGCATATTAGGTTCCAAGCACTGCTCTAACAAAATACCACAAACTGGGTGGCTTAAAATAACGGAAAATTATTGTCTCTCACAATTCTGTAGATTAGAAGCCTGAAACCAAGGTGTTAGCAGGGCCATTCTTTTCTGAAGGCTCTAGAATAGGATCCTTCCTTTCCTCTTCCTAGCTTTTGGTGATTACTTGCATTCCTTGGCTTATAGATGCATCATTCCAGTCTCTACCTCTGTCATCACATGGTGATATGATGTGTGTCTTTGTGTGTCTCTGTGTCCAAATTTGTCTCTTCTCATAAAGACATCAGTCATTGGATTAGGGCCTACCCTAATCCAGTATGACATAACTTTAGTTTGATTACATCTGCAAAGAACCTACTTCCAAATTAGGTTACATTCTAAGGTTCTTGATGAACATGAAGTTTGGGAGGACAATATTCAAACCAGTACACCATGTATAAGAACATTTCTTATTTGTGCTTTCAAAGGACACCTTGGAAAATATTTTCATTTCAATGTATTTTGGTCTATATGCCAAATCTAAATAGTGTTATGCGCAAATGTTCAGATAGACTAAGATTAAAATAGACTTTCCCGAAGTTTTCTAAACAATAAAAATGTGGAAGGACATGTTATCAATGTTACTTTCTTATGATTTAAATTTATCAGAATCTAGCAAATAATGATTACATGAGAGAGTGTTTTGGGGAGGAAGTTAGGCAGTTGTCAGACTTTCACATTGCAATGTGTATGCCAGGGTGAGTAGTGCATAATCTCTTCACACCGCAAAGAGCTCACAGTTCTGTTGAGAAAGAAGTTACAATATAGCATGATGAGTGCAATACTAGAATTGTACATAAGGCACATAAAGAAAGAATTATCTATATTTAATTATAAAAAAAATCTGTGTGTGTATGTGACACAGAGGGAGGGAGAGAGAGAGAGAAAAGAGGGTTAACTGATCTGAAAGGTAATTAGGTAAACTGAACAACATTGTATATTTCACTTACACTAATTCAAAAGTAATGACCCTCACAGTGTTGTATTTATCAAAATGTTGACTTATTTATTTCAAAATGATGATTCTCTGACGATGTATTTTCTTTTGGATCTGGAGGATCTGCTAAAGGTGAAGCTCTCATATAGCTTATCAGGAAACATCAGTGGGGAAAACTTACCAAAATACCATGAAACAAACATCAACCTGATTACTGATTTTGTAACTGAAATAAATTGGTACCTTTGGTTCTTACCCTGCCCCAAGGTGTTTTTTAGACAGGAGAAATTAGCTGTAATAATCGCCTCTTGAAGATGAGCTGTGCTGCTCTGGATTGAGTTTCTTTTTCTTTCTTTTGTTCCCTCCTTACGTTTATTTTTGATTAGGTACTGCATTCAGGTGGTTCAAATTTTGGTAGTTATAAAAGAGTATACAATGAAAGGGCACTCTTTGTGTCCAGCTACATAGTTCTCCTTCCCAGAGCAACCTGTGTTAACATTTCTTGTTTTTAGTTCTAGAGCTATTTGATGCATAAAAAGCATGGGCACTCACAAACATAAATATACTTTATTGTTTTTCCTTATTTTTACACATTTTTATGTACTTTGCTTTAGATCATTCCATATTAGTACATAAAGAGCTATGGCTACACAGTAGTGTTTGATTGTATGAATATGCCATAATTTATTTAACCAGTCTCCTGTTGAGGAATATATAGATTGTTTCCTGACTTTTGGTATTGCACTTCTGCAATGAATAACTTTGTAATAGGTCATTTCAGATATGTACTATCTGTAGGATAAATTTCTAGAAATGGGACTGCTGGGTTGGATAGTATGTACTTTTGTCATTTTGATGGATATAGCCAAATCGTCCTCCATAGACGTACCAGTTTACACTTATACCAGCAGTAGATATAAAAGTGCTTGCTTCCCCAACCCTCACCAACATATTGTGCTATCAAACATTATATCATAATATGATACATGAAAAATTATATCTCATTGTGGTTTTAATTTGCATTTTCTGGGTAAGGTTGAGTCATCTTTTCGTATATTTAAGACCCTTTGATATTTATAAAAAATAATTTCCTGTTTATAATGGTTGGGATGCTACTGGATTGATGGGCACAATGTCTTTTCTCCTTAATATATACCTATGGGCATGTTCCTTTGCACAAGAGAACAAGGGTGATTCCAAAGAGCATGTTTAGGTCAAATAAACTCTAAGCCAGGAACATTTTATGTGTTTAAAAAATTCACTAGCTTTTTATAATTCACTCATTATACAGCTAATATATCATGGTTGACAACAACTAAACTAACATCCCCTAGTAATTTTAAATGATTTAAATTACTCATAAGAAATTTAACTCAATATTTTGTTACTTCTTAACATAGATTGTACTTTTTAAAAATGTTTTTTATATTCCAAGAGAAATAAAATTATTCTTTAATTAGAAATTTAACAATGTGTTAGAATTTACACAGAATTATTTAAAATTATGATATGTTCTCATTTGAAGTATGTGTATGAAGCCACATTATAGGAAGGTTAGAATTTCAGTGTATATTTATTTATTTATTTTTAAAATTAATTAATTTTTGGCTGCATTGGGTCTTCATTGCTGTGTGTGGGCTTTCTTTAGTTGCAGTGAGCAGGGGCTACTTTTCGTTGCAGTGCGTGGGCTTCTCATTGCGGTGGCTTCTCTTGTTGTGGAGCACGGGCTCGAGGTATGCAGGCTTCAGTAGTTGTGGCTCGCGGGCTCTAGAGCACAGGTTCAGTAGTTGTGGCGTACGGGCTTAGTTGCTCTGCAGCATGTGGGATCTTCCTGGACCAGGGCTCGAACCTGTGTCCCCTGCATTGACAGGCGGGTTCTTAACCACTGCACCATCAGGGAAGCCCCAGAAGTTCAGTGTATATTTCAGTGTGTTTGATGATGCATAAATGGCTCTGGACTCTTTTGCATCATACAACAAAATAGTTCTCAGCTTTGTCTATGGCACACTAGATCACTTCTCTTATACGACTTATCAGTGTCTGCATGTATCATCATTAGTTACTTATGTGTCTGCCTTTCTCACTAGATTGTGTACTTCTAGAGGATATAATTTGTATTCCACTTTAGCACTACCTTAAGAGTTTTGCATGTACCCCATACTCACAAACTGTTTCTTGAATTGAATCACATTTACATTTAGGTTTTGAGTTGCATTTTTAAAAACACTTTTCCACATATTGTTTGATTTTGTTTTTCTTGTAAAATCTTATTCTAATGCTGCCTGGATTTGCTTTCTGCTAATATTATTGACTTTGTGTCAAAAAGAATTACTCAGAATGCTCCTCTAATAATAGCATTGAAGAGGTAGATTTTTTGTACATATTTCTTTGCCATTCATTTCTTCTGTCAAAGTCCTACTTTATTTCTAGCCACAGACAGTTCTGTGTATTAATTGGGCAATAGTGGGTAGACTGAACATTTTGGTGAGATATATTAGTTGTTTCATTTCACTAAGATTCCCAATTTATGCAATTTGAAATGTGCAATTAAAGTTCTGATCACTGCTAATATTAAGTAATTTAGAAGGTTCTACAGCAGAGTGAACAGCTTTTCAAATTGCTGCGTTTTTCATATAAATTTTTACTGAATCACATTCAATTCTAAGAAGTAGTACTGAGAGATCTCTTGTACTCTTTGCCTATTTCCCCCAATGGTAACATCTGTGTTATGTAATATCACAACCAGATATTAATATTAATGCAATCCACCAGTCTATTCATATTTCACCACATTTAGTTGTGTTCATTTGTGTTTTAATACTATACAGTCTCATCAGGTATATAAATTCATGTATCCCCCACCACAGTTAAAATACTGAACAGCTCCGGGACTTCCCTGGTGGTCTGGTGGGTAAAACTCTGCACTCCCAATGCAGGGGGCCCAGGTTCAATGAACTAAGTCCTGCATGCTGCAACTAAAGATCCCACATGCCACAACGAAAGATCCTGCCTGTGGCAACTAAGACCCGGTGCAGCCAAATAAATATTAAAAAAAATACTGAGCAGCTCCAATATCACAAAGATACCTGTATTGCCCCTTTATAATCACATACACTTTACACTCCCACCTTCACTATCATAACCCATGGCAACCAGTAATCTGTTTTTCCATTTCTAAAATTTTGTCCCTTAAAAAATGTTATACAAATAGAAGAGTATAGTATGTATCTTTTCGTGATTAGCTTTTCTGACCAGCATAATTTGCTGGAGCTACATCCAAGTTCTGATTATCAATAGTTATTTCCTTTTTATTTCTGAGTAATATTCCATCTTACGTATGTACTGTGTAATGATTATTTAAATCATTCATACACTGAAGGAAGCCTGGGCTAATTGCAGTTTTGGGCTATTATAAATAAAGCTACTTTGAATATCACTGTACAGGTTTTTGTGTAAATATAAATTTTCATTTCTTTGGGATAAATGACCAGGGGTATAATTGTTGGGGTGTATGGTAGTTGCATGTTTACTTTTATAAGATAGTGCCTAGCTGTTTACAGGGTAGCATTCTCATCCCAAATAAATGAGAGATCCAGTTTCTCCTCACCCTCACAAACATATATTGTTATCACTATTTTTAAATTTTTGCTATTCTTTACAGGTGTGTAGTGATATCTCAAGGTGGTTTCAATTGGTAGTTCCCTAATGGTTAATGGTATTGATCATCTTTTGATGGGCTTGTTTGCCATTTTTGTATCCTCTTCAGTGAAATGGCTTTTGCTCATTTTCTAATCGGACTTCGTTCTTTTTACTATTGAGTTTTGTGAATTCTTTATATATTCTAGTTCTAGTCCTTTGTTAGAGGTGTGGTTTGCAAACATTTTCTCCCAGTTTGTAGCTTGTCTTTTTGTCCTCTAAACAGGGTCTTTTGCAGAGCAGAAGATTGAAAATTTGATGAAGTCCAGTTTATCAGTATTTCCTTTTATGGATTGTGCTTTTGGTGTCAAGTCTAAGAACTCTTCACCTAGCCCTAGATACTAAAACTTTTCTTAAAAGTTTTATAGGAGAGGACCTTCAAGATGGCGGAGGAGTAAGACGTGGAGATCACCTTCCTCCCCATAAATATATCAAAAATATATCTACATGTGGAACAACTCCTACAGAACACCTGCTGAACTCTAGCGGAAGACCTCAGACTTCCCAAAAGGCAAGAAACTCCTCACGTACCTGGATAGGGCAAAAGAAAAAAGAAAAAACAGACAAAAGAATAGGGACGGGACCTGCACCTCTGGGAGGGAGCTGTGAAGGAGGCAAACTTTCCACACACTAGGAAGCCCCTTCACTGGAGGAGACAGGGGGTGGGCAGGGGGTGGGGAAGCTTCGGAGCCACAGAGGAGCGCACAGCAACAGGGGTGCAGAGGGCAAAGCAGAGAGATTCCCACACAGAGGATCTGTGTTGACCAGCACTCACCAGCCTGAGATGCTTGTCTGCTCACCCGCCGGGGCAGGTGGGGGCAGGGAGCTGAGGCTCAGGCTTCGGAGGTCAGATCCCAGGAAGAGGACAGGGGTTGGCTGCGTGAACACAGACTGAAGGGGGTTAGTGCGCCACAGCTGACCGGGAGGGAGTCTGGGAAAAAGTTTGGAACTGTCTAAGAGCCAAGAGATCATTGTTTCAGGGTGTGCAAGGAGAGGAGATTCAGAACACCGCCTAAATGAACTTCAGAGATGGGCGTGAGCTGCAGCTATCAGCGTGGGCACCAGAGATGGGCATGAAACGCTAAAGCTGCTGCTGCAGTCACCAAGAATCCTGTGTGCAAGCACAGGTCACTATCCACACCTCCCCTCCCGGGAGCCTGTGCAGCTGGCCAGTGCCACGGTCCCCTGATTCAGGGACAACGTCCCCAAGAGAACACAAGGCATGCCTCAGGCTGTTGCAACATTATGTTGGCCTCTGCTGCTGCAGGCTCACCCTGCATTCCATACCCCTCCCTCCCCCACCCTGAGTGAGCCAGAGCCCCCTAATCAGGCGCTCCTTTAACCCCCTCCTGTCTGGGCGAAGAACAGATGCCGGAGGGCGACCTTCATGCAGAGGTAGGGCCAAAACCAAAGCTGAACCCCAGGAACTGTGTGAACAAAAAAGATAAAGGGAAATTTCTCTGTGCAGCCTCAGGAGCAGTGGATTAAATCTCCACAATCAACTTGATGTACCCTACACCTGTGGAATACCTGAATAGACAATGCATCAACCCAAAATTGAGGCAGTGGACTTTGTGAGCAACTGTAGACTTGGGGTTTCCTGTATGTGACTGACTAGTTTCTGATTTTTATGTTTATCTTAGTATCGTTTATAGCACTTGTTATCACTGGTGCATTTGTTTATTGGTTTAGTTGCTCTCTTCCTTTTTTTCTCACTTTTTAAATTTTTAAAATCATTTTTAATAATTTTTAAAAATTTATTATTTTAATGACTTTATTTTATTTTATTTTATTTTGTCTTTCTCTCTTTTTCCTTCCTTTTCTTCTGAGCTGTGTGTATGAAAGGGTCTTGGTGCTCTGGCCGGGTGTCAGGCCAGAGCCTCCAAGGTGGGAGAGCCGAGTTCAGGACACTGGACCACCAGAGACCTCCAAACCCCACGTAATATCAATCGGTGAGAGCTCTCTCAGAGATCTCCATCTGAACACTAAGACCCAGCTCCACTGAATGACCAGCAAGCTCCCCCATGCCAAACAACTAGCAAGATAGGAATACAACTCCACCCATTAGCAGAGAGGCTGCCTAAAATCATAAAAAGTTCACAGACACCACAAAGCACACCACCAGATGCAGTCCTGCCTACCAGACAGGCAAGATCCAGCCTTATCCACCAGAACACAGGCACCAGTCCCCTCCACCAGGAAGCCTACACAGCCCACTGAACCAACCTCACCCACTGGGGACAGACACCAAAAACAATGGGAAGTACGAACCTGCAAAAAGAAGACCCCAAACAAAGTAAGTTAAGCAAAATGAGAAGACAGAGAAATACTCAGCAGATGAAGGAACAAGGTAAAAACCCACCAGACCAAACAAATGAAGAGGAAATAGGCAGTCTACCTGAAAAAGAATTCAGAGTAATGATAGCAAAGATGATCCAAAATCTTGGAAATAGAACGGAGAAAATACAAGAAATGTTTAACAAGGACCTGGAAGAACTAAAGAGCAAACAAACAGTGATGAACAACAAAATAAATGAAATTAAAAATTCTCTAGAAGGGATTAATAGCAGAATAACTGAGCAAGAAGAACGGATAAGTGACCTGGAAGATAAAATAATGGAAATAACTACCTCAGAGCAGAATAAAGAAAAAAGAATGAAAAGAATTGAGGACAGTCTCAGAGACCTCTGGGACAGCATTAAATGCACTAACATTCGAAATATAGGGGTCCCAGAAGAAGAAGAGAAAAATAAACGGTCTGATAAAATATTGGAAGAGATTATAGTTGCAAACTTCCCTAATATGGGAAAGGAAATAGTTAATCAAGTCCAGGAAGCACAGATAGTCCCATGCAGGATAAATCCAAGGAAAAACATGCCAAGACACATATTAATCAAACTATCAAAAATTAAATACAAAGAACAAATATTAAAAGCAGCAAGGGAAAATGTTAAAAGCAACAAGGGAATCCCTATAAGGTTAACAGCTGATCTTTCAGCAGAAACTCTGCAAGCCAGAAGGGAGTGGCAGGATATATTTAAAGTGATGAAAGGGATAGACCTATAACCAAGATTACTCTACCCAGGAAGGATCTCATTCACACTCAACGGAGAAATTAAAACCTTTACAGACAAGCAAAAGCTAAGAGAATTCTGCACCACCAAGCCAGCTTTACAACAAATGCTAAAGGAACTTCTCTAGGCAAGAAACACAAGAGAAGGAAAAAACCTTCAAAAACAAACCCGAGACAATTAAGAAAATGCTAATAGGAACATACATATTGATAATTATGTTAAATGTAAGCGGATTAAATGCTCCAACCAAACACATGGACTAGCTGAATGGATACAAAAATAAGACCCATATATATGCTGTCTAGAAGAGACCCACTTCAGACCTAGGGACAGATACAGACTGAAAGTGAGGCATGGAAAAAGATATTCCATGCAAATGGAAATCAAAAGAAAGCTGGAGTAGCAATTCTCATATGAGACAGAATAGACTTTAAAATAAAGACTATTAGAAGAGACAAAGAAGGACACTACATAATGATCAAGGGATCAATCCAAGAAGAAGTTATAACAGTTGTAAATATTTATGTATCCAACATAGGCACACCTCAATACATAAGGCAAATGCTAACAGTGATAAAAGGGGAAATCAACAGTAACACAATCATAGTAGGAGACTTTAACACCCCACTTTCACCAATGGACAGATCATCCAAAATGAAAATAAGTAAGGAAACACAAGCTTTAAATGATACATTAAAGATGGACTTAATGGATCTTTATAGGACATTCCATCCCAAAACAACAGAATACACTTTCTTTTCAAGTGCTTATGGAACATTCTTCAGAATAGATCATATCATGGGTCACAAATAAAGCCTTGGTAGATTTAAGAACATTGAAATCATATCAGGTATCTTTTCCGGCCACATTGCTATGAGACGAGATGTCAGTTACAGGAAAAAAAAACTGTAAAAAATACAAACACAGGAGACCAAACAATACACTACTAAATAACCAAGAGATCACTGAAGAAATCAAAGAGGAAATCAAAAAATACCTAGAAACAAATGACAATGAAAACATGATGGCCCAAAACCTACAGGATGCAGCAAAAGCAGCTCTAAGAGGGAGGTTTATAGGAATACAATCCTACCTCAAGAAACAAGAAACATCTCAAATAAACAACCTAACCTCACACCTAAAGCAGTTAGAGAAAGAAGAACAAAAGAACCCCAAAGTTAGCAGAAGGAAAGAAATCATAAAGACCAGATCAGAAATAAATGATAAAGAAATGAAGGACACAGTAGCAAAGATCAGTAAAACTAAAAGCTGGTTTTTGAGAAGATAAAAAAAAATTGATGAACCATTAGCCAGACTCATCAAGAAAAAGTGGGAGAAGACGCAAATCAGTAAAATTAGAACTGAAAAAGGAGAAGTTACAACAGACACTGCAGAGATACAAAGGATCATGAGAGATTACTATAAGCAACTATATGCCAATAAAATGGACATCCTGGAACATATGGACAAATTCTTAGAAATGCACAACCTTCCAAAACTGAACCAGGAAGGAATAGAAAATATAAGCAGACCAATCACAAGCACTGAAATTGAAACGTCGATTAAAAGTCTTCCAACAAACAAAAAGCCCAGGACCAGATGACTTCACAGGCAACTTCTATCAAACATTTAGAGAAGAGCTAACACCTATCCTTCTCAGACTCTTCCAAAATATAACAGAGGGTGGAACACTCGCAAACTCATCCCACGAGGCCACCATCACCCTGATGCCAAAACCAGACAAAGATAAAAGAAAACTACAGGCCAATATCACTGATGAACATAGATGAAAAAATACTCAACAAAATACTGGCAAACAGAATAGAGCAGCGTATTAAAGGGATCATACAACATGATCAAGTGGGGTTTATCCCAGGAATGCAAGGGTTCTTCAGTATACGCAAATCAATCATTGTGATACACCATATTAACAAATTGAACGATAAAAACCATATGATAATCTCAATACATTCAGAAAAAGCTTTTGACAAAATTCAACACCCATTTATGATAAAAACTCTCCAGAAAGTTGGCATCGAGGGGACTTACCTCGATGTAATAAAGGCCATATATGACAAACTGACAGCCAACATCATTCTCAATGGTGAAAAACTGAAACCGTTTCCACTAAGATCAGGAACAAGACAAGGTTGCCCACTCTCGCCACTCTTATTCAACATAGTTTTGGAAGTTTTAGCCACAGCAATCTGAGAAGAAAAAGAAATAAAAGGAATCCAAATCGGAAAAGGAGTAAAACTGTCACTGTTTGCAGATGCCATGATACTATACATAGAGAATCCTAAAGATGCTACCAGAAAACTACTAGAGCTAATCGATGAATTTGGTAAAGTAGCAGGATACAAAATTAATGCACAGCAATCTCCTGCATTCTTGTACAAGAATGATGAAAAGTCTGAAAGATAAATTAAGGAAACATTCCGATTTACCATTGCAACTGAAAGAATAAAATACCTAGAAATAAATATATCTAAGGAGAGAAAACACATGTATGGAGAAAACTGTAAGACACTGATGAAAGAAATTAAAGATGGTACAAACAGATGGAGAGATATACCATGTTCTTGGATTGGAAGAATAAACATTGTGAAAATGACCGTACTACCCAAAGCAATCTACAGATTCAGTGCAATCCCTATCAAACTACTAATGGCATTTTTCACAGAATTAGAAAAAGAAATTTCACAATTTGTATGGACACACAAAAGACCCCGAATAGCCAAAGCAATCTTGAGAAAGAAAAACGGAACTCGAGGAATCATGTTCCCTGACTTCAGACTATACTACAAAGCTACAGTAATGAAGCCACTTTGGTACTGGCACAAAAACAGAAATATTGATCAATGGAACAGGATAAAAAACCCAGAGATAAACCCACACACATAAGTTCACCTTATTTTTGATAAAGGAGGCAAGAATATACAATGGAGAAAAGACAGCCTCTTCAATAAGTGGTGCTGGGAGAACTGGACAGTTACATGTAAAAGAATAAAATTAGAACACTCCCTAACACCATACACAAAAATAAACTCAAAATGGAATAAAGACCCAAATGTAGGCCAGACACTATAAAACTCTTAGAGTAAAACATAGGCAGAACACTCTGTGACATAAATCACAGCAAGATCCTTTTTGACCCACCTCCTAGAGAAATGGAAATAAAAACAACTATAAATAAATGGGACCTGATGAATCATAAAAGTTTTTCACAGCAAAGGAAACCATAAACAAGATGAAAAGACAACCCTCAGAACGGGAGAAAATATTTGCAAATGAAGCAACTGACAATGGATTAATCTCCAGAATTTACAAGCAGCTCATGCAGCTCAATATCAAAAAAAGAAACAACCCACTCCAAAAATGGGCAGAAGGCCTAAATAGACATTTCTCCAAAGAAGATATATAGATTGCCAACAAACACATGGAAGGATGCTCAAAATCACTAATCATTAGAGAAATGCAAATCAAAACCACAGTGACGTATCACCTCACATTGGTAAGAATGGCCATCATCAAAAAATCCAGAAACAGTAAATGCTGGAGATGGTGTGGAGAAAAGGGAACCCTCTTGCACTGTTGGTGGGAATGTAAATTGATACAGCCCCTATTGGGAACAGTGTGGAGGTTCTTTAAAAAACTAAAAATAGAACTACCATACGACCCAGCAATCCCACTACTGGGCATATACCCTGAGAAAACCATAATTCAAAAAGAGTCATGTACCACAGCGTTCATTGCAGCTCTGTTTACAATAGCTAGGACATGGAAGCAACCTCAGTGTCCATTGACAGATGGATGGATAAAGAAGATGTGGCCCATATATACAATGGAATATTACTCAGGCATAAAATGAAACAAAATTGAGTTATTTTTAGTCAATTGGATGGACACTGAGACTCTCATATAGGGTGAAGTAAGTCAGAAAGAGAAAAATTTATACCGTATGCCAACACATATGTATGGATTAAAAAAAAAAGTTTCTGAAGAACCTAGGGGAAGGACAGGAATAAAGATGCAGATGTAGAGAATGGACTTGAGGACATGGGGACGGGGAAAGGTAAGCTGGGATGAAGTGAGAGAGTGGCATGGACTTATACATACTGCCAAATGTAAAATAGATAGCTGGTGGGAAGCAGCCGCATAGCACAGGGAGATCACCTCGGTGCTTTGTCACCACCTAGAGGAGTGGGTTAGGGAGGGTGGGAGGGAGACACAAGATTTTTGGGATATATGTATATGTATAGCTGATTCATTTTGTTATACAGCTGAATGTAACACAAGATTGTTAAGCAATTATATGCCAATAAAGATGTTAAAAAAATTTATAGTTGTACTTTTTAAATTTATGTCCGTGATCCACTTTTAATTAATCGCCCCAGCACCATTTGTTGGAAAGGCTATAGTTTTCCATTGAAGTGCTTTTTTACTTTTGTAAAAAATATCACTTGGGTTTATTTGTGTGGTTGTATTTCTGCGTTCTTTATTCTGTTCCATTTATCTGTGTGGCCTTCCACCAGTAACATACTATTTGGTTACCATAGCTATATAGTAAGCCTTACTGGGATGACTGGTTCCTCTCACTTATTCTTTTTTCCCAAGATTGTTTTAGGTATTCTAGGGCCTGTGCCTTTTCATATGGATTTTTTAATTAGTTTGTCTGTGTCTATAAACCCTTGCTCAAATTTTGATAGCAACTGAATTAAACCTACAGAAAAATATGGGAGAATTGACATCTTTACTATGCTGAGTCTTCCAATTCATGAGCATGGTATGTCACTCCATTATTTAGATTTTTCTACCCAGAATAGTCCTTACGGTGTTTTCCTTGTTTTGTTGTCAGATGGGAGTACATACATTAATCTGGATTTCAACTTCTGTAGGCTTCATTCATTCATTCACAGTGCAGGTATATTTGTCTTACTCCATTGTGATTGATAATATTTTATGTTTGATTTTAAAGATTACAACCCTGTAAATAGGTGAGGAATTGTACTAAAGAAAGAACAATAGTGTTATGACTAAGGAATCTTTGTAATAATACTTACTGTAATGATTTTTATCTCTATCATATTAAATAAATATGATAGGCTGACGGAGGGATTACTGACTAAAGGAATAAGAATTTATTGGAGGGAGGGTATAATCTTTGACAAATGTCTTATTTGACAATTTTTGAGCCCAATATCAAAAAAAATTGCAGGTATGGAGAGGGTCAACTCAGGAGGTGGAAGTAAGTGATTATTATTTAGATGACCCCAGATAAATAAGCTTGGCCTGTACTAGAGAGATCACATCATGGAGTAATAAGAACATTTTGCTTAAGGTTGTAACTCCTTCTTGAAATAGGAAAATCTAAGGAGTTGTATTTATGGAACCCCTACTATTTTCCCCGCTTTTTGCTGGGAACTGTTAATATATAGCTGTTAAAGAGATAAGATCCCTGAATTCATGGGATTTATACTGTAATATGATTTATGACATACCAGTTAGAGCATGTATAGGTTTTTCAGCAGGTAAATGGCATGATAAAATTATTTGAGTAGGCCTATTTACAGTTATTAGTGGCCAGTACAGTAAGGAATACCAACATTGTACATCAGTTTTTAAGTTAGGGGGATTTTTTCTGGTTTTAATGGTTTTCAAGGTTTTGGAATCTATACATTTGAGATTATTGATCCTATTGTCAAGTTAATTATGACTTAAAATGTTTTTTGAGCCATTTGTGAGCAGCATTTTATATATTTTTGATGAATTGGTAATATATGTCAAAGGGAAGGCATATACAACCTTTGCTATAAGAAATCTAGCATAAATGGCTGATTATGTTAAAAATATGAGTCACATTGTACTTCTCTCTTCATTCATAAAAGATCAAGGAGTCTGTAGAAGCCTGTGTAAAGTTTATATTAAAATAGATACCCTGGAAAGCAGAAAAGTATACTTCCTGTCATGTTAAACAGTCGAAACCCACTTTAAAATGTGGTTTAGATTGAATGGCATATTAATAGGGATATTGGAAATGATTATATCTTTCAAACCATTGATTCTTTTGTGTATTTCATTTGTTAGATCACAACCATCTATTTTACAGTTTTAAAAATTCCTTTTGAATATTTTGCATTTTTAAACCTTCCATTCTTATTGGATTTCTGTTCTGTGGAGTTGTTTTTGAGACATTAGTGATTTTTCACTGTTCACTTTCTTTGATATTCTCAGTAAGCACATTTCTGGAAAATTTCTCTTAAGTCCCTAGGGACATTTAAAGGAAAACCTAATTTATAGGGAATAATATTTCCACATTTTTATCTGAAAATCTGAATTTTCATGAAATAGAATTGCATAAAACATGGTATCTTATGCAGCTGCCTTTTATAAAAACCCAAATGTGTTAAAATATTTATAATTTCTTTAAAATAAATGCAATATGATTTGTTTGAATCTTTATTGGAGAAGCAGTCTATTTTAGTAAAGAGTAGGGATGGTTTGGGTTCTTAGAAATAGATATCCGCTCTACCCCTTGATATGGGTGGGGTGGTTATTGTAGAATGGAACTGTAGTGTATTCCAGTGGTGATGTAGTCAGAAGAGGATAGCTTGTTCATGAGCTCCAAGTTTCCATATTATCTATAACATTTATTTTGTTCTCTTTTTTCTCTCCCTTATACTTTTTTGTTTCCTCTTTTTTAACTTTATTTTTATGTTTTTAAAATTTTTATTGGATTATAGTTGATTTACAGTGTTGTGTTAGTTTCAGGTGTACAGCAGAGTGAATCAGTTATACATATACATATGTCCACTCTTTTTTAGATTCTTTTCCCATATGAGTCATTACAGAATATTGAGTAGAGTTCCCTGTGCTATACAGTGGGTCCTTATTAGTTATCTTTTATATATAGTCATGTGTATATGTCAATCCCAATCTCCCAATTTATCCCTCCCCCACCCCCACTACTTTCCCCCCTGGTAATCATACATTTGTTTTCTACGTCTGTGACTCTACTTCTGTTTTGTAAATAAGTTCATTTGTACCTTTTTTTTTTTTAGATTCCACATATAAACCATATCATTTGATATTTGTATTTCTCTGTCTGACTTACTTCACTTAGTATGACAATCTCTAGGTGTATCCCTGTTGCTGCAAATGGCATTATTTCATTTTATTTTATGGCTGAGTAATATTCCACTGCATATATGTACCACATTTTCTTTACCCATTCCTCTGTCAATGAACATTTAGGTTGCTTCCATGTCCTGGCTGTTGTAAATAGTGCTGCAGTGAACATTGGGGTGCATGCATATTGGCTTGCACATGGCCAACATACCTTTGTAGCCATTCTGTATCATGGCCTCTTGGCTTTGTTCTCATTGCTACCTAAGTTAATCTCTTGCTATTTCCTGGTTCAAATTCGTGAGAGTATATCTGCTCAGTCTGATTGGTATAATTTATCTTTTCATGCTTGCCACATCATAGTCCACTGGCCAGCCTATAGATTGATTGTCTTTGAGTTACCTTGCTTCCTCCTTGTCTATAATTATCTATAGTCATGTGCATGGGAAGTCTGGGTCATGTGGTCTAAAATATGATTGTCTGTGGCTGGCCTTGTGTTAGGAACTGTTGGCAGGACCATTTCACTTAGAAAAGACTTCAGTTGTCACTGTGATCAATAATAGTAAAAAATAACTTATGCAAATGTACTACCTTCAAGTAGGCTTATTTAGGCCTAGAAACCAGTTTTTAGGAAGGATATCTCCACCGTGTTACAGTTAACTGGGATGTAATATTGATTCAGAGTTGTCTTCGTTCTTCATTTTAGAAAGTTGCTGGTACCCTAAAGTTTGCATTGCACACATTACTTTTGGGAAAATGGACTAATTTCAGGTCTTCATCTAACAATATTTATGTACGCTGTATAAATATAATGAAGTGTAACTTACTTGGGCAGTGTCTACCTATTGTTCTTTACCCAGTTTGAACCTCATCAATGTTACAGAGATAACTAAATTAGTTTGTTTTATCTATACAGACCTGTGTCATCATTTGTATAGACTGAGCCAAGAGTACAAATACAAATCTAAATGCCATATGTATAAAATTTAAAAAATTTGTAACCCAATTTAACAAACTGTTAAATAAAATGAAGTCCTATTCTCACATTTTGACAAATATGCCTTTATAATGAACTGGAAGGTCAGGTTCAAGTTTAGAATTCTCCAACTCCTCTGACTTCAACACTGGCACATGATTGCACTGGGAAAGTTGGCTACTAGACCTTGGCTGGCCTCCTTCTCTTTAGATACCTGTCTCTGTCTTGCACCAGAAAGGGCCTCACTCTAATGTATGCTTCACTCCAGCCTATGTGTACAAGCTCTGTCCATGGTCCCTGTCACTGGCCTACTTTGACCACTCCTTGGGCTTAATAGTGGGCACATAGATAGCAAGACCCACCCTCTAGAACAACACTTCAAAATGAGTTCCAGGAGAGAATTAAACCATTAAATTATTTAAATAATTAAACCATTAAATGCTTTAAATTAAACCCCAAGGCATCTATTAGATGAAAAAATTAAAATGCTATCAGCCTTGTGCTGTATTTGGGAGAGTGGAGAAAATGGTTACATGAATAATTTTCTTTAGGGCTTGAGAAAGGTTAGTGGGCTGAGAAAGGCTGGTGAAGGGTAGACCTGAAGAGGCCCATGTGGGCTCATGAAAGTGGCTTGGGGCTATTTGGGCAGGGAATTTGGGGATCTTGGGTACACAAATTATGATCTAGAAGGGGGAAGCACAGGCTTCTGATGTTCTTTTCCCTGGGGCCCCACAGATTCTTTCCTCTAGGAACTGGGAGCAGCTGAGGAATTGCTAGAGTGGGTTCTGCTAAGTTATGGGGCATCTCTTACCCACATCAAAGTGTGGCACTTCATCCGTTAATTGTTTTTCGTGTCTTAACTATTAAATGCTATGTTAAATTTTTTGTCTTGAAAATGTGTTTAGATGTAATCAGGCTTAATTCCAATGAACATGGTAGAGCAGGGAATCCCAAAAATCCATATTTCCATAAAATCGCAAATAAACTAGCAGATACTCTCAGAATCAACCTTATTGGTATTCTGGAAACCAGTCAAAAGTTTATAGCCACCAGCTAAATGCTTAATCAAGGAAAAAAACAGTTGAATCTCAGTAAGAGACCTTTGTGGCATTTTAACTTACCTTGTCCCCATCCCCTTCACTCCAGATTGGAAGAAGCTTTGAAGACAACAGTCCATATTCCAAGTACAAGTTCTTAGTGCTGGAGGTAGTAGAATTGACCTCATTCTTAAAGAATTGTGGTTGTTCATTTTGACCAGCCTAGTGGCTCCCTGAAGACTAGCTCTAAAAGGCCTGCCCTTATTTTGCCTAACTCAGAACTCTCTGAAGGTTGAGGCAGCTACTTTGGGGGGCATTTAATAGATTTAAGGGCAAATGTATTAGCCACTGCCTCTCAGAGCAAGGAATAGCAGTTGGACAAACAATAGACCAATGGAAAATAATAGTATTTGGTGAAGTATCTCTTTGAGACCCTGCTTTTAATTCTTTTGAGTACTTGGAAGTGAAATTGCTGGATCACATGGTAATTCTATTTTTTTTCATACGGAAGCAAAAAGTATAAAAATATGGAACGCTTCACGAATTTGCGTGTCATCCTTGTGCAGGGGCCATGCTAATCTTCTCTGTATCGTTCCAATTTTAGTATATGTGCTGCCGAAGCGAGCATGGTAATTCTATTTTTAATGTCTTGAGGAACTGCTACACTTTTCCATAGCAACTGTACCATTTTACATTGCCACCAACAGTGCATAAGGACTTCAATTTCTCCACATTCATAGTAGTCACCCTAGTTGGTGTGATGTGTATCTGTTTTTTGAAAAAATATTTATTTATTATTTATTTGGCTGCACCGGGTCTTCATTGCCACCTGTGGGATCTTCGTTGCTTTGTGCGAGATCTTCGTTGCAGCATGCAGGCTCTTAGTTGTGACATGCGGGATCTAGTTCTCTGACCAGGGATGGAACCCGGCCCCCTGCATTGGGAGTGTGGAGTCTTAACCACTGGACCACCAGGGAAGTCCCGCATTATGGTTTTGATTTGCATTTGCGTGTTGATTAGTGATGTTGAGCGTGTTTTCATGTGCTTCTTGGCCATTTCTGTCTTCCTTGGAGAAATGTCTCTTCAAGTCCTTTGTCCATTTTTAATCTGGTTGTTGTTTTTTTGTTGTTGAGTTGTAGAAGTTCTTTGTATATTCTGGATATCAACCCCTTATCAGATATGATTTGCACACATTTTCTCCCATCCCATAGGTTGCCTTTTCACTTTATTGATTGTGTCCTTTGATGCACAGTTTTTATTTTTGATGCAGTCTAGTTTATCTATTTTTACTTTTGTGACCTGTGCTTTTGGTGTCTTATCCAAGAAATTGTTACTAAATTCATTGTAATTCATGAAGCTTTTCTCTTATGTTTTCTTCTAAGAGTTTTATAATTTTAGCTACTATATTTAGGTCTTTGGTCCACTTTGAGGTTGTTTTCATTTTTTAAAATATAATGTGACATTCATCATTAAAAGGTGAAAAAGAAGGATGGAAGTTGTTGAGTGGGAGAGATTCAACTTGCTGTATTGCTCACTGAATAAGTGAAATGGATGAATAAAGTATTTAACACAACTGAGGGGACTCTCATTTACTAGTAAAATATGCTTTTATAGAAATAGATAGCTATTAAAAATGTCTGGCCTTTTTATTGCATTATAACTTATAATTAAATTTTGGTTATTGTTCTGTCTTATTTTGATATGTAGAAGCTAACCCATTTCTTGTGAGCATATGGATTGATGAGTTTTGCTCAAATGTTAAAAAATCACTGAGTATTTTGCAGGATTTGGTTCTTTGACTCTAGATAAAATTGTATGTATAAACCCTTTCCCGAATAGTACCTGGTTTTGCTATATTTCTCTTTCTTCCAACTATATAGCCCAATTTTTACCGTCTCACTTGTACCTTCTACTGGGCATTTAAATTTGCTTAATATTTTCATTTTATAAAGAAAGCATTATATAACTATTTAAAAAATGGATTGTTTAGTGTAATACCATCTTAAACTAGAGACCTCTAATACCTATCAAGACTTACCAAAAGGAAGAGAAATTTTTAAAAAGATACATTTATAAGCAAGGGTAGAGGGGGGGTTCAGTAAGTGAGTCTGGAATTGTGCATCCATTTCAGGGCTCTTATTAACAGAAAATAGAGAACATCAGGGAAAAGACTATCAGTTTTATCAGCTAAGTATACTTCATGTATATAAAGCAATTTGAGTAGAGTTCAAAGGGAAAATTAATGATTTCAAAAATAAAAGTATCAATTTTACTTCAGAAGCTGCTAACTCAAGTAGTGAGCATCTAGGAAATGTACTGGGACCGCCTATAGGTGACTTAAATATTTTTCTTAATTAAGCCTTCGTTGGAAGAGTTGAATTTAGTGATTAAGATGCTTCTTTGTTGTGTTTTTCTGTGTTGGCTTTTATTTACATACTTTATGTTGGTGACATGTCATCAGTTAAATCGTAAGGCAATAGATATGCTGTTGTTTAACTCCAATTCTGCTTTTCCTAAAAAAGAGTAAATGTGTGTACAGAACAGTTTGTCTATTATCCAGGGATTATAGGGACTTAATCCTTGGGTCTACATAGCCATCAAATAAAGTATCATATTTCACTTGAGGGAGCTCCCCAATTGCATGGGGCATTAACCAGCATTTATAGGGCTTACCTTGTATCTCCAACATAGAACTGATGCAAAGAATAGTATCGTTTAAATGTTATTTGACATTTTAGTTGATTCTCACTTTTTTTTGTAAATTAGTATTTTGGCAGGAATAGGCTAAAGCTATAGTGAAACACATTAAAATACGTTAAAATGTGACTGCTTTGTTTACTTTGTGATTTATTTTGATATTGGCCGATGCTCAGAAAATAATAAAAACTCTTCATAAGAAACCGAATTGCAGCTATTTAAGTACATAGTACTTCTTTCTTGTTTTTATAAATTAAATTTCAAGCACAGGCTATATTGAGGCTATATTTAAGGCTGTTTTTGAACTAAACAATTATAATACTGAACTCTGTATATAGTTTTGTAGAATTCCTCTGTAAGTCCAAACGGATCTAGCATTATGGAGACAGCAAAAAAGATGCTGCCTCAGGGTGTAACAGGACCCATAATTGAATTACTTGAAATTATTATTCTAGAAAAATATTTCACTCCAACACGTAGATTTTCTTATAGGTCAGCATTTTATATAAATGAGCCTTATGGCAAATGGGTGATAGGAAGGGCAAGGGAGGAGAAAAGATCCATAAGTAAAGGTATAATCAGCTGTAGTTAGTGTAAGGGGCAGGAGGTAAGAGGACATCTGGTTCTTCTATCTTTTCATTTTGAGATGCTTAAATCTTTTATAGATAAGAAAATATTTCATGTTTTAATATATTTATGCTATTTTCTTAATTTGTATTTCAGCATTCTATAAGCATTTACTTCCAGAAGGACTTTTTCTGTTATAAATTAAAGCACTGATGTTTTTTCAGATGTGTTTATTCAGTGCATTCATAGGTTAGATAATGTAAAGAGAGGTTTATGTGGAAATGATTGTTTCTATAAATAAACAATCATCCAGTGAGTCACTCACATGGTCTCAAAATGCCTTAAATGTATTAATATATATGAGTGGCAGATTCTATACTGCAGAAATAATGCCAACTTTGTAACAATTAACATAAAATTAAGCTTTTTCATCCTCTCATTCTCTCTACCCCTATGATTGAAATTAGTATCTTTGGGGATGAGAACTTACTTAGATAGATGTACACTTGATGTGTTCGGGCTCTGGGTTAGAGTAAAATGCTTAAAACTCAGTTATGAATATTGAAAAAGAAGAGTAAAGGTGGGAGGAATCACTCTACTTGATATTAAGGCCTACTGTATAGCTAAGTTAGTCACCGTAGCTGTGATAATGTAAGAGGGATAGACACATAGATCAATGAAACAGAAGAGAGAATCAAGAAATAGACCTACATAAATATGCCCAGCTAATTTGTGAGAAAGCAGCAAAAGAAATTTGATGGAGGAAGGATAACTTTTTCAAAAAATGATGTTGGAGCAGTCGGACATTCATAGACAAAAAGGTGAGCCTTGACCCAAACCTCACATCTTTAAAAATATTAACTCAAAATGGATTGTGGACTTAAATGTAAAAATGAAACTTTAAACTTCTAGGGAAAAAAATATGGGGAAATCCTCCATACCTAGGGCTGGGTGAAGAGTTCTTACATTTGATACCAAATGCCTAATTTAAGAGAGAAAATACTGAAGAATTGGACTTCACCCAAATTAAAAACTTTTGTTCTGTGAAAGTCTTTACTAAAAGGATAAAAAATACAGGCTATAGACTAGGCAAAAATATTTGTAAAACACATATCCAACAAAAGATTAGTATTTGAAATATATAAAGAACTCTCAAAATTCATTATTAAAAAACAAAGAATCCTATTAGAAAATGGGTAAAGGACATGAACATACATCTTACAGGAAAGGATATACAGATGACAGTTAAGCACATGAAATTATGTTCAAAATTGTGAGCCATTAGGGACATGCAAATTAAAACCACAATCAGATATCACTATACCTATTAGAATGGTTAAAATAAAAATAGTGACAACACCAAAAGCTGAACAAGGATGTAGAGAAACTGACTCATTTGTACATTAGTTCTCCTTTGTAGTGATATTTCATCATGGTTTTAGTTTTCATTTCCCTAGTGGCTCATGATGTTGAACATCTTTTCATATGCTTATTTGTATAACTTCTTTTGTGAACTATCTGTTCAAGTCTTTTGTGCATGTTTAAATTTGGCTCTTATTTACTTACTGTTCAGTTTTTCAGATTTCTTTATATTCTTGGGATACAAGTCTTTTGATTACTACGTGATTTACAAAATTTCTTCCAGTCTGAGCTTTTCTTTTCATTCACTTAACAGTGTCTTTCACAGTTCAAAAATTTTTAATTTTGATGAAGTACAATTAATCCTTTTTCTCTTCTATGGAATGTGTTTTCTTCGTCATATCTCTAAGAATTTGTGTGTGTGTGTGTGTGTGTGTGTGTGTGTGTGTGTGTGTGTGTGTGTTAGATTTTATTGTTGAAGAATATTTTTGCCTAAGGAAGATTTTGTCCTATATTTTCTTATAAAATATTTGTAGTCTTAAAGCTTACATTTAGATGTCTCCTCCATTTTGTGTTAATTTTTGTGTAAGATGTGAAATTTCATTTAAGGTTTATGTTTTTGTTTATGGATTACCAATTGTTTGAATATCATTTGTTTAAAAGACTACCCTTTTTCCATTGAATTGCTTTTGTTCCTTTGTTAAAAATCACTTGACCATATTTGTGTCGTTTTATTTCCTGACTATTCTTTTACACTATCTATGTGTTTATCCTTTCATCTATACCACTCTGTGTTGATTACTGTCTCTTTGTCATTAAAAGTCTTAAAATCTTCAGTGGGTTTCTTCCTAATTTATTGTATTTAAAAATGTTTTGGCTATTCAACTTACTTTTTTTTTCTATGTAAATTTTTAAATTAATTTTTATTGGAGTATAGTTGCTTTGCAATTCCATGTAAATTTTAATACTAGCTTTTCTGTATCTACAAAAATTTCTGCTATGATTTTTATTGGAATTACACCAAATGTATCTATCATTTTGGGTAGAATTGACATCTTTACTATGTTGCATCTTCAAATCAACAAACATAGTATGTGTCTCTGTTTAATTACATTTTCTTTAATTTCTCTTATGAGCATTTTGTGGTAAAAATGCTTAAAAATATATAAATCTGTTCATAATTTGTAGATTTATACCAAAGTATTTTATTTGTTGGAGTTGTTGTTAATGATATTTCTTTCTTAGTTTCAGTTTTCAATTGCACATTGCTAGTATATAAAATACAATTGATATTTTCTATCTCTTTTTCCATTTACTGATTTGCATTAGTTAATTAATTAAGCTGATCATTGCAGTTATCCTCTTTTTTGTAATAAGTTTATTTATTTTATTTTGTTTCTGGCTGTGTTGGGTCTTCTTTGCTGCATGCGGGCTTTCTCTAGTCATGGTGAGCGGGGGCTACTCTTCATGGTGGTGCACGGGCTTCTCATTGTGGTGGCTTCTCTTGTTGTGGAGCATGGGCTCTAGGCACGTGGACTTCAGTAGTTGTGGCACACAGGCTCAGTAGTTGTGGTGCATGGGCTCAGTTGCTCCGCAGCATGTGGAAACTTCCCGGACCAGGGCTTGAACCCGTGTCCCCTGCATTGGCAGGCAGATTCTTAACCACTGTGCCACCAAGGAAACCCCAGTTATCCTCTTAGAGTACAGCCTTGGTAGTCTCAATTATTAGTTATACATGATGTTCTGTTGATTCCCTGGGTTTTTTTACATAGACATTTCTTTTATATTTCTAGCTTATTAGGTTTTTATTATGAATAAGTATTTTATTTTCTTAAATGCTTTTACTGAATGAAGTTTTTATTCTCTAGATTGCTAATATGTAGGATTACATTGATTTTCAAATATTGAAGTACTTCATGCATCCTGGAAACATATCCCATTTGGTCACAATATATTATTCTTTATGTATATTGCTGGCTTCAATCTGCTAATGTTTTATGAAGAATTTTTGCGTTTATGTTGATGAGGGATACTGGGTTGTAATGTTCTTCTTTTTGTATTGTCTAAATAGGGTTTTGGTGTTAGCATAATGCTGGCCTCATAAAATAAATTGAAAAGTGTTCCATCTTCTTCTACTTTCCAGTAGAGATTATATAGAATTGGTATTGTTGCTTCTTCAAATGTTTGTAGAATTTGTCAACGAAATTATCTGGGCTGAAATATTTTTTTCAGAAGATTTTTAACAGTGAATTCAATTTCTTAATAGTTATGGGACAATTCAAGTTATCTGTATGATTTGAGGTGAGTTTTGTAATTTGTAGATCTTTAGGAATTGGTTCATTTCATCGAAGTTGTCAAATTTATGAGCATAGGGTTGTTCGTAGTATTCCTTTATTATCATTTTAAGGGCTCTTGGATTACTAATGATGTCTTCTCTTTCATTTCTGCTTTTGATAATTTAGGTGTGTTTTTTCTTTAGTCAGCCTGGCTAGAAGTTTATCAATTATATTGATGTTTTCAAAGAGCCAACTTTTGTTTTCAGTGATTTTCTCTATTTTTCTGCTTTCAGTTTCATTGATTTCTGCTCTACTCTTTCTACTTCCTTTGGTTTTATTTTGTATTTCCCTTTCTAATTTCTTAAGGTATAAACTTAGATTATTGATTTGAGACCTTTTTCCCTAATATGTGCATTTAATGCTATAAATTTCCCTCTAAGAACTGTTTTAGCTATATGCCACCCATTTTTTAAATTGAAGTACAGTTGATTTACAATATTATATTCGTTTCAGGTGTACAGTGTAGTGATTTAGTATTTTTGCAGATTGTATTCCATTATAGGTATTACAAGATAATGGCTATAATTCCAAGTGCTCTACAGTATATCATTGTTGCTTATCTATTTTATACATAGTAGTTTGTATCTGTTAATTTCATGCCTCTTAATTATTTTCCCCCACTACCCTTTGGTAACCACAAGTTTGTTTTTTATATCTGTGAGTCTGTTTCTGTTTTACATATACATTATTTGTATTTTTTTTAGATTTCACATGTAAGTGATATCATACAGTATTTATCTTTCTCCGTCTGACTTATTTCACTATGCATAATATTCTCTAGGTCTATCCACATTGCTGCAAATTATATGCCACTCATTTTTTAAAATAAATTTATTTAGTTCTGGCTGTGTTGCATCTTCGTTGCTGTGCGTGGGCTTTCTTTAGTTGCAGTGAGCTGGGGCTACTCTTTGTTGCAGTGCACAGGCTTCTTTTGTTGTGGAGCATGGGCTCTAGGGGCACGGGCTTCTGTAGTTGTGGCTCATGGGCTCTAGAGCGCAGGCTCAGTAGTTGTGGTGCATGGGCTTAGTTGCTCCACGGCATGTGGGATCTTCCTGGACCAGGGCTCGAACCTGTGTCCCCTGCACTGGCAGGCAGATTCTTAATTACTGCGCCACCCGGGAAGCCCTGCCACCCATTTTTGACATGTTGTTTTCATTTTCACTTATTCAAAATACATTTCTTTAAAGAATTCTGCTTTGACCCATAAGTTATTTAGACTTGTTTTGTTTCATTCCAAACATTAGGGGATTTTTCCGAGTATCTTTCTTCTTCTATTTAATTCTATTATGGTCAGATAATATACTTTGTATGATTGTATGATAATATACTCTGTATGATTGTTATTCTAAACTTACAATTTTTTATGGCCCAGAATATGTTTTATCTTGGTGAATGAACTATGTACACTTGAGAAGAACATGCATCCTGCTGTTGTTAGATGAAATGTTCTATAAGTATCAAGTTGCTTAATAGTGTTCAGGTCATCATGAAGAAATCCTTACTGATTTCATCATGGTTGTTCTATCAATTACTGAGAGGACTGATGAAGTCTCAAAATTCAATCAGGGGATGATTGGTTCAAGATGGCAGAGTAGAAGGACATGCTCTAACTCCCTCTTGCAAGAGCACTGGAATCACAACTAACTGCTGAACAGTCATCGATAAGAAGACACTGGAACTCACCAAAAAAGATAACCCACATCCAAAGACAAAGGAGAAGCCACAGTGAGATGGTAGGAGTGGCGCAATCATGATAAGATCAAATCCCGTAACCGCTGCGTGGGTGACTCATAAACTGGAGAACACTTATAGCACAGAAGTCCACCCACTGGAGTGAAGGTTCTGAGCCCCATGTCAGGCTTCCCAACCTGGGGGTCTGGCAACAGGAGGAGGAATTCCTAGAGAATCAGATTTTGAAGGCTAGCAGGATTTGATTGCAGGACTTCGACAGGACTGGGGGAAACAGAGGCTCCACTCTTGGAGGGCACACACAAAGTAGTGTGTGCATCGGGACCCAGGGGAAGGAGCAGTGACCATATAGGAGATTGAACCAGACCTACCTGCTAGTGTTGGAGGGTCTCCTGCAGAGGTGGGGGTTGGCTGTGTCTCACCTTGAGGACAAGGACACTGGCAGCAGAAGTTCTGGGAAGCACTCCTTGGCGTGAGCCCTCCCAGAGTCCTCCACTAGCCCTACTAAAGAGCCTGGGTAGGCTGCAGTATTGGGTCGCCTCAGGCCAAACAACCAACAGAGAGGGAACAAAGCCCCACACATCAGCAGACAGGTGAATTAAAGTTTTACTGAGCTCTGCCCACCAGAGCAACAGCCAGCTCTACCGACCACCAATCCCTCCCATCAGGAAACTTGCAGAAGCCTCTTAGATAGCCTCATCCACAGGAGGGCAGACAGCAAAAGCAAGAAGAACAACAATCCTGCAACCTGTGGAACAAAAACTACATTCACAGAAAGACAGACAAGATGAAAAGGCAGAGGACTATGTACCAGCTGAAGGAAAAAGATAAACCCCAGAAAAACAACTAAATGAAGCGTAGATAGGAAACCTTCCAGAAAAAGAATTCAGAATAGTGATAGTGAAGATGATCCAGGACCTCAGAAAAAGAATGGAGGCAAAGATCGAGAAGATGCAAGAAATGTTTAACAAAGCCCTAGTGGAAGTAAAAAACAAACAGCGATGAACAATACAATACTTGAAATGAAAAATACACTACAAGGAATCAATAGCAGAATAACTGAGGCAGAAGAACGGATAAGTAACCTGGAAGACAGAATGGTGGAATTCACTGCCGTGGAACAGAATAAAGAAAAAAGAATGAACAGAAATGAAGACAGCCTAAGAGACCTCTGAGACAATATTAAATGCACCAACATTCACATTATAGTGGTCCCAGAAGGAGAAGAGAGAGAGAAAGGACCTGAGAAAATATTTGAAGAGATTATAGTCGCAAACTTCCCTAACATGGGAAAGGAAATAGCCATCCAGGTCCAGGAAGTGCAGAGAGTCCCATAAAGGATAAACCCAAGGAGAAACACACTGAGACAAATAGTAATCAAATTGGCAAAAATTAAAGACAGAAAAATTATTGAAAGCAGCAAGGGAAAAACTACAAATAACATACAAGGGAACTCCCATAAGGTTAACAGCTGATTTCTCAGCAGAAACTCTACAAGCCATAAGGGAGTGGCATGACATATTTAAAGCCATGAAAGAGAAGAACCTACAAGGGAACCTACAAAGGGAAGAACCTTACTCTACCCAGCAAGGATCTCATTCAGGTTTGATGGAGAAAGCAAAAGCTTTACAGACAAGCCAAAGCTAAGAGAATTCAGCACCACCAAACCAGCTCTACAACAAATGCTAAAGTAACTTCTCTAAGTGGGAAACACACAAGAAATAAAGGACCTACAAAAGCAAACCCAAAGCAATTAAGAAAATGGTAACAGGAACATACATATCGATAATTACCTTAAATGTGAATGGATTAAATGCTCCAACCAAAAGGCACAGGCTCACTGAATGGATACAAAAACAAGACCCATATATATGCTATCTACAAGAGACCCACTTCATACCTAGGGACATATACAGACTGAAAGTGAGGGGATGGAAAAAGATATTCCATGCAAATGGAAACCCAAAGAAAGCTGGAGTAGCAATACTCATATCAGATAAAATAGTCTTTAAAATGAAGAATGTTAGAAGAGACAAGGAAGGACACTACATAATAATCAAGGGATCAATCCAAGAAGAAGATATAACAATTATAAATATATATGCACCCAGCATAGGAGCACCTCAGCACATAAGGCAACTTCTAACAGCTATAAAAGAGGAAATCGGGCTTCCCTGGTGGCACAGTGGTTGCGAGTCCGCCTGCCGATGCAGGGGACGTGTGTTCGTGCCGTGGTCCGGGAAGATCCCACATGCCGCGGAGCGGCTGGGCCCGTGAGCCATGGCCGCTGAGCCTGCACGTCCGGAGCCTGTGCTCCGCAACAGGAGAGGCCACAACAGTGAGAGGCCTGCGTACCGCAAAAAAAAAAAAAAAAAAAAAAAAAAAAAGAATTAAAAGAGGAAATCGACAGTAACACAATAATAGTGGGGGACTTTAACACCTCACTTACACCAATGGACAGATCATCCAAACAAAATTAATAAGGAAACACAAGCTTTAAATGACACAATAGAGCAGATAGATTTAATTGATATTTATAGGGCATTCCATCCAAAAACAGCAGATTACACTTTCTTCTCAAGTGTGCATGGAACATCCTCCAGGATAGGTCACATCTTGGGTCACAAATCAAGCCGCAGTAAATTTAAGAAAATTGAAACCATATCAAGCATCTTTTCTGACCACAACACTATGACATTAGAAATCAGTTACAGGGAAAAAAGCGTAAAAAAACACAAACACATGGAGGCTAAGCAATACATTACTAAATAACCAAGAGATCACTGAAGAAATCAAAGAGGAAATCAAAAAATATGTAGAGATAAATTACAATGAAAACACGACAATGCAAAACCTGTGGGATGCAGCATAAGCAGTTCTAAGAGGGAAATTTATAGCAGTATAATCCTACCTTAAGAAACAACAAACATCTCAAACAAACAAACTAACCTTACACCTAAAAGAACTAGAAAAAGAAGAACAAAGAAAACCCAAAGTTAGTAGAAGGAAAGAAATCATAAAGATCAGAGCAGTAATAAATGAAATAGAAACAAAGAAAACAGTAGCAAAGATCAATAAAACTAAAAGCTGGTTCTTTGAGAAGATAAACAAAATTGTTAAACCATTACACAGACTCATCAAGAAAAAGAGAGAGAGGACTCAAATCAATAGAATTAGAAATGAATAAGGAGAAGATACAACAGACACCACAGAAATACAGAGCATCCTAAGAGACTACTGCAAGCAACTCTGTGCCAATAAAGTGGACAACCTGGAAGAAATGGACAAATTCTTAGAAATGTCTAACCTTCCAAGACTGAACCAGGGGGAAATACAAAATATGAACAGACCAATCAAAAGAAATGAAATTGAAACTGTGATGAAAAGTCTTCCAACAAACAAAGGTCCAGGACCAGATGGCTTCACAGGTGAAGTCTATCAAACATTTAGAGAAGAGCTAACACCCATCCTTCTCAAACTCTTCCAAAAAATTGCAGAGGAAGGAATATTCCCAAACTCATTCTATGAGGCCACCATCACCTTGATACCAAAACCAGACAAAGATTCTAAAAAAAAAGAAAACTACAGACCGATGTCACTGGTGAATATAGATGTAAAAATCCTCCACAAAATACTAGCAAACAGAATCCAACAACACATTAAAAGGATCATATACCATGATTAAGTGGGATTTATCCCTGGGATGCAAGGATTCTTCAATATATGCAAATCAATCAGTGTGATACACCATATTAATAAATTGAAGAATAAAAACCATGTGGTCATCTCAATAGATGCAGAAAAAGCTTTCGATAAAATTCAACACCAGTTTATGATAAAAACTCTCCAGAAAGTGTGCATAGAGGGAACCTACCTCAACATAATAAAGGCCATATACAACAAACCCACAGCCAACATCATTCTCAATGGTGAAAAACTGAAAGCATTTCCTCTAAGATCAGGAACAAGACAAAGATATCCAGTCTCAGCATTATTATTCAACATAGTTTTGCAAGTCCTAGCCACGGCGATAGAGAAGGAAAAGAAATAAAAGGAATCCAAATTGGAAAAGAAGAAGTAAAACTGTCACTGTTTGCAGATGACATGATAGTATACATAGAGAATCCTAAAGATGCCACCGGGAAAGTACTAGAGCTAATCAATGAATTTGATAACGTTGCGGGATACAAAATTAATGCACAGAAATGTCTTGCATTCCTATACACTAATGATGAAAAACCTGAAAGAGAAATTAAGGAAACACTCCCATTTACTATTGCAACAAAAAGAATAAAATACCTAGGAAAAACCTACCTAGGGAGACAAAAGGCCTGTATACAGAAAAGTATAAGACACTGATGAAAGAAATTAAAGATGGTACAAAGAGATGGAGAGATATACCATGTTCTTGGTTTGGAAGAATCAATATTGTCAAAATGACTATACTCCCCAAAGCAATCTACAGATTCAGTGCAATCCCTATCAAATTACCAATGGCATTTTTTACAGGACTAGAATAAAAAAATCTTAAAATTTGTATGGCGACACAAAAGACCCCAAATCGCCAAAGCAGTCTTGAGGGAAAAATATGGAGCTGGAGGAAACAGACTCCCTGAATTCAGACTATACTACAAAGCTACAGTAATCAAGACAATATGGTACTGGCACAAAAACACAAATATAGATCAATGGAACAGGATAGAAAGCCCAGAGATAAACCCACGCACCTATGGTCAACTAATCTATTGCAAAGGAGGCAAGGATATACATTGGAGAAAAGACAGTCTCTTCAGTAAGTGGTGCTGGGAGACTGGACAGATACATGTAAAATAATGAAATTAGAACACTCCCTAACACCATACACAAAAATAAACTCAAAATGGATTAGAGACCTAAATGTAAGACTGGACACTATAAAACTCTCAGAGGAAAACATAGGCAGAACACTCTTTGACATAAATCACAGCAAGATCTTTTTTGATCCACCTCGTAAAGTAATGGAAATAAAAACAAAAATAGGCAAATGGGGCCTAATGAAACTTAAAGGTTTTTGCACAGCATAGGAAATAACAAACAAGACAGAAAGACAGCCCTCAGAATGGGAGAAAATATTTGCTAATGAATCAACGGAAAAAGGATTAATCTCTAAAATATATAAACAGCTCATGCAGCTCAATATTACAAAAACAAACAGCCCAATCCAAAAGTGGGCAGAAGACCTAAATAGACATTTTCCAAAGAAGACATACAGATGGCCAAGAAGCACATGAAAAGCTGCTCAACATCACTAATTATTAGAGAAAGGGAAATCAAAACTACAATGAGGTATCACCTCACACCATTTAGAATGGGCATCATCAGAATATCTACAAGCAGTAAATGCCTGAGAGGGTGTGGAGAAAAGGGTACCCTGTTGCACTGTTGGTGGGAATGTAAATTGATACAGCCACTATGGAGGTTCCTTAAAAAACTAAAAATAGAATGACCATATGACCCAGCAATCCCACTACTGGGCATATACCCATAGAAAACCATAATTCAAAAGACACGTGCACCCTAGTGTTCATTGCAGCACTATTTACAGTAGCCAGGACATGGAAGCAACCTAAATGCCCATCGACAGATGAATGTATAAAGAAGATGCAGTACATATATACAATGGAATATTACTCAGCCATAAAAAGGAATGAAATTGGGTCATTTCTAGAGATGTGGATGGATCTAGAGACTGTCATACAGAGTGAAGTAAGTCAGAAAGAGAAAAACAAATATCGTATATTAACGCATATATGTGGAACCTAGAAAAATGGTACAGATGAACAGGTTTGCTGGGCAGAAATTGAGACACAGATGCAGAGAACAAATGTATGGACACCAAGGGGGGGAAAGTGTCGGGGGGTGGTGGTGGTGGTGTGATGAATTGGGAGATTGGGATTGACATATATACACTACTATATATAAAATGGATAACTAATAAGAACCTGCTGTATAAAAAAATAAATAAAATAAAATAAAATTCAAAAAAATAATTCAATCATGGATTTGCTACTTCGTTTTGTTTTTTTTTTAGTTTTATCAAGTTTTGCCACATGTTTTTTGAAGCTCTGTTGTTCATTGCATACACACATAAATATTGTCATGTTTTCTTGAATAATTTATCCCTTTATTATTATGTAATGTTCCTCTGTCTCTGTCAATATCACTTATTCTAGATAATATGATGTCAAAAATTAATATTGCTGCTACAGCTTTAATTTTTTTTTTTTTAAATTTTATTTATTTATTTATTTTTGGCTGTGTTGGGTCTTCGTTTCTGTGCGAGGGCTTTCTTTAGTTGTGGCAAGCGGGGACCACTCTTCATCACCGTGCGCGGCCCTCTCACTGTCGCGGCCTCTCTTGTTGAGGAGCACAGGCTTCAGACGTGCAGGCTCAGTTGTTGTGGCTCACGGGCTTAGTTGCTCCACGGCATGTGGGATCCTCCCAGACCAGGGCTTGAACCCGTGTCCCCTGCATTGGCAGGCAGATTCTCAACCACTGTGCCACCAGGGAAGCCCAGCTTTAATTTTTTAATACTGTTATTCTTTCTTTGAGGAAAAAGATTTATTGAGCTGTAATCCACTCATTCAAGATGTACAAATCAATTTTTTTATTGTATTCATAAATTATTGTATAGTTATATGCACAATCTAATTTTGAAACATTTTCACTGCCCCATAAAGGAACCTCATACTACTAGCAGTAAGTTCCTATTTTCCCCTAATCTCTCAGATCTAGGCAACCAGTAATCTACTTCTGTCTCCACAGATTTGACTGTTCTGGATATTTCATATAAATGAAATCATACAATATGTGCTCTTTTGTGACTGTATTCTTTTACTTAGCTGAACTTTTACAAGGTTCAGCCATGTTGTAAGATAAATTAGTACTTCATTCCTGTTCACTACTGAATCAAATTCCATTATATGGATACACCACATATTGTTCATTAATTCATGAGTTGATGGACATTTTGGTTGTTTCCTCATTTTGGCTCTTATAAATAATGATATGAATATTTGTGCAAAAGGTTTTGTATAAATGTATGTTTTCATTTATCTTTGACATATACCTAGAAGTAGAATATTTGAGTGATATGGTAACCCTATATGTTTACTTAATTGGAAAACTAACATTCTGTTTTCTAAAGTGACTACTTCATTTTACTTTCCCACCAGAGAGCCTGGTGAGGTTCCTGGAAAGGGCTATTAGAGAATGTCTTCCGTGTAGCTCCCAGAAGTTTCACACTCATGTCTGTCCATGCTTGACCTTTGGCAATTAGTTAAAATTTCTAATTTCATCCTCCTGCCTGCTTCTGTGCATTCAATATTATCATCCCGAGATAATCAAATGTTCTAAACTGGTTTCTCTCTGTAAGTTTGGGCACGTTGTTTGCCCTGTGATCCATTTTATCTGTGATTGGTCCAAGGAAAGTTGTTAATCTGCACGTTGCTTAGCTTTCTCTTGTTTCAAGTTTAGGAGTAACGTCTTTCTAGTTATCTACATCTCCAAGCTAAAAATGCCATTTAATGTTCAGTTTTAACTGTTCCTTATATATTATGCATACTAATCCTTTATTATATATGTTTTGCACAGGTCTTTTTCCAGTTTGTTCCTTGTTTATTCATTTTCTTAACAGCGTTTTTTGATAAGTAGAAGTTTTTAATTTTGATGAAATCTATTTTTTTTTAGTATTTATTTCTTCTGTTTCTTGTCTAACAAAACTTTTCCTATACCAAGGTCAAAAAGGTATTTCCTTTTTTCCCCTAGAAGCTTTAAAATATTATCTTTTATATTTAAGGTAATTATTGATCTCAAAGTAATTTTTTGAATGATGTAAGATAGAGATTGACATTTCTTTTTAAAAAATATGGATATCTTGTTGCTTCATCAAAATTTATTGGAGAGTTTTCTTTTCCTAGTGAAGTTTTCTGGTACCATTTTTGGAAATCACTTGACTTTATTTTTGTGTATCTAATTTTGGGATCTCCATTTTGTTTCACTGATCTACGCATTCACTAACATTATACCATCTTGGTTGTGTAGCATTCTAGTGAGTGAGTCTTAAAATCGTGTAGAGTACGTTTTACAACTTTCTTCCTCTTTTCAATATTATTTTGAACAGTTTACGTTCTTTTCATTTCCATATAAATTTTATAATCAGTTTGTCCATTTCTTAATGTCTCCTAGGATTTTGATGGGGGTAAAATTGAATGTATGGATCAATTTTTGGAAAATTGATAATATTTAGACTCTAGTGCATGAACTTTGCATATATTTCCATTTGTTTAAGAACCTTTTAATTTTCTCAGCAATATTTTATTATTTTCATTGCATAGGTCTTGCACATCTTTCCTTAACTTTATCTCTTAGTAATTGATGACTTTTAACAACATTGTAAATCATATTATTTAACAGTTTTTAATTTTATAATAATTTAATATTAGTTTCATTTTTGTATAATTACTTTTTATACTGTGATATCACAAAATTCGCTTACTTAGATTTTACAGTTGTTTACACATGACTTGGAATTTTCAACATTTAATAATTATGTCATCTTCAAGTGATGAGAGAGGATATTTATCTCTGTTCCCAATCATAGAGAGAAAAGTCTTCAATATTTTATTATTAAGTATAATGTTTGATGTATTTTTTTACATGCACATCATCCGGTTGAGGAAGTTCCCTTCTATTTTTAGTTTGGAGGCAATTTTTATTATGAATGGTGTTGAATTTTATCCAATGACCATATAATTTTACTCCTTTAATCTGTTAATGAATAAGATTGTATTTATTGATCTTTAATTGCTAAGCCAATCTTGCATTTTGGGAGCTAAAACCTATTTGAGTAAGGTATAATATTCTTTTTATGTATCACTTTATTCAGTTTGGTAATATTTTATTAAATTTTTGCTCCTGTGTTCTTGAGGAATAGTTGTCTATAGTTATATTTTCTTGTAATTCCTTTGTCTAGTTTTTGTATCAAGGTAATTGACACCTTCTAAATAAGTGTTTTCTCTTCCTGTATTTTCTGAAAGTGTTTGTAGCATTGATATTAATTTTTTTCCTTTAATATTTGATCAGATTCACTAATGAAGCTATCTGGACCTAGATTTTTCTTTGTGTTATAATACAATTTTTATTGTATTTATTTAATTAACATTATATCATGAGAATTTTCCTATTTCATTAACTATTTTTCAAAAACAAGATTTTTCAAAGTTGCATAATATTTGTTTGAATAAATATACCATAATGTATGTAACTAGTCCCCTACTGTTGACTATTTTGGTTGTTAAATATTTTCCTCTCATTGATTTCTTATTACCAAGCAAGACAATTGAACTGTGATGTTCTTTTTATAAAACATCCATCAGTGTGTATGAATATTTACGTATAATATATATTATATAAAGCTATATAACACAATATATTATATACATTATGTACATAGATAATAAACGTATATGTTTATGTATAAAAAATACACACAGATACACACATACACACTGAAAGAGATAGACAGATTGACAGACTATGGTATTAGATACATCAGTATATTAACATAGTCCAACTTTGGATGTTAGGAGTTTGGGAAACTTCTTCTTTCTTTTCATAGTTTTTGGTATTTCTATGTTTTTATTTCCAGACTGAAAATGTCACTTTATAGCTAGAAAGGAAAGAAAAAAACTGAACTGTTTTTTTTCTTGGGAATTAAAAAATAAAGGATTTATTAAGCTATCACAGGCAGTTTGAGAAATTACTAAAATACTATATGGTAGTTAAAATTCTAGCAATGTTTTACATTTGAGAATTTTTTCCCCCAACAGCAGAACATTAAATGATGTCTGAGTAGGTGCAGTATTTCAGGCTCCCATGGGAATTGCCAAATTATCAAAGGGGCACTTACGCTCTTTGGGAATAGGTCCAGGTTTTATTTTTGTCCTCCTTTTTCAAAGTCTTAAAGAAATAAAAATCTTCACAGCCAAATACATTTTTTGGTTCCCTTTGGTTTAGAGCATGGAAGGCTACCCAATGTCAGGAGACACTGGGAGAATTTGGCTTGAATTTTTAAAGCTATTTGATTGGGGGAAGGGAGATGAAAAGAATTACTTTGAAGAATTACCCAGCTAAATCTGGTTAATGTAGCCAATGATAGGATAAAGTAAGTTTTAGCACATGTAATCCATTGTGATTGCTCCAATTTTCCAAGCCAAGTAAGAAATAAACTTTATTGCTCATAGTCTTTAGAAGTAATGGAAAAATACATGGATACTTCATCAGGTGCTTATAAAATTAAGTGGGTGACAGTTTAGAACTGTTACTTAAACTCTTTAACTTCTTTGTCTTGTACAAATGTATGTGACAGCTTATAAGTTTTTAAAAGGAACATTGAAAGAACAAAAATAGAGGGCTTTTTAAAAGGTGCATGTATATAGGTAGAGATCTAGTATTAACCCTCCCTTGCAATAAAATTGTGGAAAGAAAGATGTAATCATTAGAAGTCAGAGTTTACTTAGGCTGTTTTATATCAACTGTGAGGGATGAGTGTAGCAAGAGGAATAGGACCAGAGGACCAAGGAAGGGTGAGAGGTTGTTGGGAGGTGGAGAGAAAAACTGGAAACAAAATAATTAGAGAAAAATCCAAAAGGTTATTGGGCATAGGGTGAGGAAGTTTTTTTTTTCTAATTCCCTAAATTGGATGATTTCAGGATGCTCATATCTGTATCCGTAAGTATGTTATTCTTAGATCAATCTAGGATTAAATGATGCTAAGTACAAATAATGAGGCCATAAGAAAATGAAAAGAAATAAAATCTTGTTTGCCCTATTTCTCTAGGTCAGTATCTCATAATGTGTAGTCAGAAGACTACCCAGTTTTGTCACCTGGGATGCTTGCTAAATAGGATATAGAGTCCTGAACCCGCTTCAAACAATGAATTTCTGAGGGTTTGAACCTGGGATCAGCATTTTTAACAAGCTTCACAGATGATTCAGAACATAGGAAAGTTTAAGAACCATTGCTATCTAGTGTATGTCAGACTTACTCCCATTATTTCCTAATCCATAACTCCTCCTTTTCCACCCCATCGCCCCTGCCCCCTTAAACACAAGTGTGGATCATTTATTTGATCTGGAATAGATGTCACTTATTTCAAAATTGTTTTGCTCTATCGTTCCTTTTTTCGGTACTGAACTAAAGGTACATTTCTTATAGTTGTTTGTAGTTTTACTGCAGTACCAAATTGAATGATGCATCCTTAGGCCAGAAAGCAGTACAGGGCCATCACTTAGTTTGTGAGTGAGCCTAGGCAGCTGTCTGCTGGACAGCTATATCTCCTTGTGGCTGTATTTCCTCTGCTCATTATTAGGTACACTCTAATTGTTGTGGAGTTATAAATAATATTTATTTTTTTGTTTGTTTATTTTTAGTCATAATGATCCTAACCAGAAAGCTATCTGCTGATGATTGTGATGGAAGTGAAATAATGTGAGAAAATTAACCTTTAGCCATGACATAGCTGTGTCAATGACCTTTCAGTTACATATTACTACAGTTTGTTGGGGACATTATATATCCTAGTGCTTTTTGTAATTGTGGGTTTCGTAGTTTGAAAATTTATGGAGAGCATTCTACCGATACTCTCTTTTTTTCCCCATTAGGCAATCATCAAAGTCTTGTTGGGTTATTTGTGTTTCTTTATTTCCCTTTGATTATTTGAGAGGTAGCAAACCAAAGAAGAAGGAACTGGGGCTCCTAAAATGGGGCAACCTGAAGTATCACCTTTGTTTTTTTGTAGCCAGATGTTTGGTGAACATGGATGAAACCCAGAGAGTATAGAACAAAACCATGATATAGGGTAGGTTTCAACAGTAGGCATTTTGTAAGTCCAGATATCTGTGTAGTCAGTATGGTTGAGAGTGTGGTAGGTATTGTTCACAAGCGAGTTGAGTACAAAACCCAGGGTAGCTAGCGGTAGGCAATATGCTGAGATCCAAGTCAACATTATATCTCTGGTTGTGGGATTGGAGCAAAGTTGAAAGTTTTACAGTGATCACTCATGTAGCCACTGCCTAGATTTATCATTTAATTTTGCTGTAGTTGTTTTATCTGTGTGTCAATTTATCCATTCCATTATCTATTCATTAATTCATATTATTTTTTTAGAAGTAACTTGTGGAAAGACATCCCATGATCATACATCAGAAGAATTAATATTGTTAGATGGCAGTACTCCCCAAATTGATCTAAGGATTCAATGCAATCTCCATAAAAATTACTTCTGGCTTCTTTGCAGAAATTGAGAAGCTGACCTAAAATTCCTATGGAAATACAAGAGAGCCAGAATAGCCAAGACAGTCTTCAAAAAGAAGAACAAATTTGGAGGACTCACACTTCTAATTTCAAAACTTACTACTAAGTTAACAGTAATCAAGACTGTGTGATACTAATATAAAGAGAGGCATATAGATCAATGGAATAGAATTGAGAGTCCAGAAATACATCCTCATTTTTACAGGCAATTGATTTTTTACAAGGGTGCCAGGGCAATTAGATGGAGGAAAGAATAGACTTTTCAACAGATGTTGTTGGGTCAGCATGCAAAAGAATAAAGTTGGTCTCCTACCTCCACCATATACAACATTTAATTCAAAAACGGATCCTTTTGGGCTTCCCTGGTGGCGCAGTGGTTGAGAGTCTGCCTGCTAGTGCAGGGGACACGGGTTCGAGCCCTGGTCTGGGAGGATCCCACATGCCACGGAGCAACTGGGCCCGTGAGCCACAACTACTGAGCCTGCGTGTCTGGAGCCTGTGCTCCGCAACGAGAGAGGCCACAACAGTGAGAGGCCTGCGCACCGCGATGAAGAGTGGCCCCCGCTTGCTGCAACTGGAGGAAGCCCTCACACAGAAACTAAGACCCAATGCAGCAAAAATAAATAAATTAATTAAAAAAAAAAAAACAAAAAAAAACGGATCCTTTGTATGAAATGTACAGAATAGGCAAATCTCTAGAGAGAGAAAACAGATTAGTGGTTAACTAGGGCTGGGAGAGGATTGGAAGGAAATATGGAATGGCTAACAGGTATAGGCTTTCTTTTTGGGATGATGAAAATGTTCTAAAATCAATTGTGATGATGGTTGCAAAGCTCTATGAATATACTAAAAACCATTGTACTGCACAGAAATCATGGCTTAATAAACTGTTAGATAAAAACAAGTAAATTGTAGAAATCAGTACATTTTCCCCCAAGTACTTCAATATGTATTATTAATATACAATATTTGTTTACAGATTTTCCTTTTGCTGTTAAAATTATATATAATGAAATGCATAAATCTCAAGCGTGCATTCACTGAGTTTTGACAAATGCATACACCTGTGTGACCCATTCCTCTATCGTGTTATAGAACATTAACGTCATCCCCAGAAAGTTATGTCACCTTCCCAGTCAATTTTTCCCTTACCCCCATTAAAGGCATCCTTTGTTCTTTGTTCTGATTTTTTCCACCACACAATCATTTTGCCTGTTTTAGTATTTTATATAAATGGCATCATATAACACGTACTGTTTTGTGTGAGACTTTCACTCGGTATACTGTTTCTGAAATTAATCCATGTTGCATTTCTTTAGTGGCTGAGTCATATTTCATTGTATGAATTTATCAAAGATTGTTTATTCATTATCTTAATGATACACACTTAATCTCTTTCCAGTTTCTGGATAGCTGCAATGGACATTTTATTACAAGCCTTTTTGTGATTCTGTGTTTTCATCTCTTAAATAAACACCTAGGAATGGAATTGTTGGGTCATAGGGAAGGTGTATGCTTCCATATGACACATAAAAGCTGCCACAGTTTTCCAAAAATGGTTATGCCATTTTACATTAGCATCAACTATGTATGAGAGTTCCAGTTATTCCACACCTCTTCAATATTTGATGTCGTGTCTTTTTTAATCTTTAGCCTTTCTGATTGTATAGTGGTATTTCATTGTGCTTTTAATTTGCATTTCACTGATAATTAGTGATGTTGATCACTTTTTCATGTCCTTATCGGCAATTTGTATATCTTCTTTTGTGAAGTGTCTGTCCAAATCTTGTGGCTGTACTTCCATTAGGTTGTTTGCATTTTTATTGTTGAGTTGTAGGAGTTCTTTTTATATCCTAGATATCATTTCTTTGTCAGATATATGTATTGTGAATATCTTCTTCCATTCTCTGCCTTTCTTATATTAATTATGATGTCTTTTGATGAATAGACATTTTGAATTTTGATGAAATCTTATTTATCAGTTTTTTTCTCTTACGGTTTTTCCTTTCTTTGTCTTGTATAAAAAAAAACCTGTACCTAAGCTCAAATCACAAAGATATTCTCTTATATGCTCCTCTAGCAGGTTTGTGGTTTTTAGCTTTTATGGTTTTTTTCTATGATCCATTTCAAATAATTTTTGTGTTTGGTATGAGGTAGGACTTGAGGCTAATTTTTTCCCCATAGGGATATCCAGTTATCCCAGCACCATTTTTGAATATATTTTCCCTATTGGATTGCTTTGGCACCTTTACTGAAAATCTAATATGCTATATTCTGTTTAATTGATTTATTTCCTAATCCTTAAGAAACGACACTGTCTTAATTACTGTACCTTTACAGTAAGTCTTGAAGTCAAGTTTGTGACCACCCCCCAAGATTAAGCAAAAGATCTAATAAAGAAAAACAAGCTTTTAACTAAGTTATAATAAATACCCTCATTTTCCTAATATGAATAATGATTCACTTTGAGTATTTTCAGCTGGATTAAATGAACCATTATAATTTTTGGAAGGCCATTTCAATTTATTAGGGAAACTACTCTAATAATATGTATAATTTGGGGCATAATCCTTAGGAATATGTGAACCTAGCATTAGGTAACCTTTACTGAAACTTAGCAGGACTCACAATCCAAGACCACTGCACTAGTTTTGTACTGTTTAACTCCAGGGGGTGCCATTTACACAGGCATAGTTAGAAAAGTAAATAAAAGCATGAAAGAGATGAGAATAGAGAGGAAAGATGAGGAAAAGATAAGAGAAATATATGTTGTGTAAATGGTATGTCATCACATGTCTGGTATCCTATAGATAGACTAGGAAATTTAGTTTCAAACATTTATTTTAAATGTATCAAAAAAGTAAAGCACATATAAAAGTGGAGCTTCTCTGTCTAAAGGATGTGTGTGTAATATCACCAGAGCTCCTTCCATTCACACCTTCACGTCTCCTATAGTCCCTAAAGTTGAAATCCAGTATATAAGGCTATTTATTATGTTGCATATTGCAGTTTGGACTTTTACACGTTATGGTGGTAAAAAAAAAAAAAGTATTGTGCTACGTGCCAAAGTGAAAGCTATATAATTCTTTGAATCTTTTTGCCATGAAAGCAATTAACAATTATTTAATTATGCAGTTGTCTCTGATAATTGCATATCTGATTGATTTTGACCATTGGGGAAATTGTGTACAAGATAGATTTATTTAAAAACTATGTATTTGAGGTTGCTAACATCTATCTAGTTAAACTCAATGTAATGAATAAAGTACAACTCTGCACATACACTTACAAATATTTTCTTTATTCTGCATCTCTTTCACTTTCTTTCCATGTTCGATAACTAAGAGATGCTCAAAAAGTTGATATAAGCATGAACACCTCAATCAGAACTATGACTTTTTCCTAACAGGTTAGAAATTCAGAACTGTCATTTGTTCTTATTATGTATGTGGGAGAAGGTAGAGAAATTTGCTGATTTTTATTAGTTGCTACCCAATTTTCTATTCATGGGTGTTTTATTTTCTGATCTGTAGTTTATTTACCATTGTTACAGGATAGGAGTATTTTGGTTTAGTGATTTTTCATGCTGGTTCTGGAATCAAAGATATTGGTGGGATTCTTGGCTCTACCATTTACTGTGTGAATTTGGACAAGTTACAAACATTTTTGCTACCAGTTTCGTCATCTCTAAAATGAAAATAACTATTACTGCCACCCACAATTGCTGTGAAGATTGAGATATAATGCATGTAAAGCACTTAACACAATAGTTCTGATGAAGTAAGTGCTCAATAAAAGGTAGCTTCTAATGTTCATACCATCTTCTTCTGAAAAGGGTTTGATGTACGTCAGAACTGAGTACTCTTCCCTGAAATGGGACTATAACCCACCCACTTTTGTGTGGGTGGGTTATCAGTTTCTTAAGTTGTCATTTCTGTTGCCTGGTCTCTGTTACAGTGATGGAATTCTTCATTGTATGACTTAATTTACCCCCATTTGAAAGGGTAAGGAAGAAGGCTTACTTTTGATAAAAAATACATTCATGGCTGTTTTGACCAGTCAGCTGTACCCATGGAGATGATACTGTAAATGTTATATTTAGTGATAGCTTTGTAGATGATAACATCATGTTTGTTTTAGGTATAACAGTAATAGTTTGCTGCTTAAATTGAATTCCAATGAAAATGAAGACTTCACACTCTTTAATAGTAATTAGCTCAATGATATAAATAACAGATGTGGTATTGAAGTAGATATAAACAACTGAAAGGAACTAACCATCTCATTTAGTGTGTGTTCGAGAAACTAGACTGAATTAAATGGATCAATAGCACTTTACTATTTACTCACATGTACTTAAGCTTATTTACTTCCTCTTAATCATGAAAGTCTTTTTGACGTGGTGATTAACAATTTTTATGGATTTCATTACAGATTTTATCTGACAGTCTTTTATCAATTTTTTAATAGAATTGTCATCATTTTTTCTGAGCATGTTAGAGCCTTCGGTAGGCAACTCAGTTTTAATAACTTGGCTTGTTCAAAGAGGTATCATAAACTGCAGAGAAGCAGTAATAGGCAGGGTATACCTTCAGATTGTATTGCAGGTCTGACAGCTGTGAAAGGACAAGTGGAAGGAAGTGTGCCAGACTGCAGTGCAGCTCTAACAAAGTTTTGACCAGGCCAATGGAGAGTCCTTGAGTCAAAGTCACCTGTTGGTGGAGTCCCTTGTCCTACAAGAATGGGTCTGTACTAGCATTCCTGCTATGCTCAGTCATTGTCTTGGAGCAGCCTGAATGAAGCATGGCCTTGTTTTGAGCATGATGGTGGTCTAGAGGGATGGCAACTTGGACTGTAAATCCGCCATGATCCCTGCAGTATATTTGAGTGGCACATTTCCATAACCCCCACATTCCCTGTGCTGCATACATCCACTTGCCCATGCAGATTTGGGGAGCAGTTTGTCCATGCATGGTGCCCATGATCCTGTCTTCTTGAGGGGAAACTTAGAAGAGACAGGTTAGTTGGATGAACCATGGTCTCCCATTCTTGCAGTTAGTCTTGGGGCTTCCATCTTGCCAGAGATTATTGATTCTAATAAGGAGGAGGTTGGGCTGCTTTTACACATGTGGGATCAGGGAAGAATACAGGTGAAACCCAGGGGATCTACTTGATGTCTCCTTGCCCCATTTAAACTGTGAATGGACACCTGGAACAACTCTGACATGACAGATGGATCATTACCAATGGATTAATTCCTTCAGGAATGAATATTTAAGTCACACCAAGACCCATAGAGGGAAAGCTAATGATGAAAGGGATTTATAATGGCTAGTAGAAGAGGGAGAAGATGAATAGCACTGTTTCAGATATTGGAATCTACTAGCGAACAGAATAAACTCATTGTCTTCATGGTTACATTCTAGTGTGGAGACAAGGTACACACACACACACACACACACACACACACACCCAGCCACATAATGAGTCATAAGTACTATGAAGAAAAATAAGAAATAGAGAATGATGGTTTTGCTTTTTTAGAATGAATGATCATGGCAGAACTCTTTGTAGGGATAATATTTGAGCTGAAACCTGAATGAAATGAATGAATGAGCCAGGTATGTGGATATCTGGGATTGGGTCATTCCAGTCAAAGGCAAGAGCAAAAGCAAAAGCCCTAAAGAATGAACACTCTTCAACATGTTTGAGGCAGGGCAAAAAGGTTAGACAATAGGATAGTGTGAGAAATAAGGTCTGAAAGATAGGAGAGGAGTCAGATATTGTGGGACCACCTTGTGGTCTATGGAAAGGACTTTAGGCAACTCATGTGACTGAATCATAATTTCATCCAGCCACATTTTGCCATTTTATCTATAAGCATATTGTGTTAAATGCCTTGCTGAAATTAAAGTCACTATGGTATTCCATTTCCCTTATCTAAAAAAACTATTCTCTTATTTCACCTGTTAACTATTTCAACCTGTTAACTAATTTCACCTGTTAACTTTTCTGTAGTTCCTCTAATTCTTCTCTTTTTAACAATACTGAAAATTTTCCAATTTGAGTCATCCAAACATCTTTACTGCTTTCCATACATTTAAAGATTTTCCTAAAAGTGGTTATGAGAAAGCTTGCATTAGCTTAGTGCATAATTTATTTGAACCTGGAAATGTGAATACATTTAACAGTTAATGACATTGCCTGCCCTTTAGTTAGGGTCTCAACTTCTCTTCTGCCCAGTTTGAAGACCACCTTTCTTGTTGGAGATGAAGGAAACCAAGTGTTTCCCAAATAGCACACTAACCACGTCCCTGTTTGCTACTTTTGTTTTTCTAAGCATTTTTTCCCCCATGAGCTTTGGTCCCTTTTATGTTTTTACCTTTCCTGTGATTGTTCTTACAGGTTTATATTACTCATTTGTGCCTTTCTTCATTTCTTTTTCTCCTTTTTCTATCTTTTCACATTTTAAAAAAACTAATTTAGTCAGAGTGTTCCCTGTGTTGTACCTCTGGTTTATTCATATGGCTCTATTTTCTTTGTCATTGAATTCTCATACTTGTATGATAGAATTTTACTTTTTAGGATTGCCCATAATCACTATGCTGTTAGAGTCTTTGGTCATGAAATCACAGTTATAATTTTGAACTTTCAGAAATCTGCTTTTTAGCTTACAGGGTCTGTGGTTGACTGAGCTCAGCCTCTCTTCCCTTACTATTAACAACCCCAATCTGACATTACAGTTTTTCTTCCTTAGGTTCCTTTTACTGCCAAATGTCAATCACCTCAACTGTGCTCTTCAGCCTTAAAGAGCAGAATGCTTTGGTTGGAAATAATCTGATTTCAACCACCTTTTGAAGACTATGAATCTTCCCAATTTTTTAAACTTAGTGGTTCTCAGCCCTGGGTGCACATTAGATTTAATTGGTCTGGATTGGGGACAAGGCAGTCAGATTTAGGACTACCATTGTAATGGAAAAGGAAGCTGCACAGAAATTTTTGTATTACCCAGGTGATGAGAAGGTTTTTTTTGTTTATTCATTATCATGTTTTTAATATTTCCTCTTATTATAAGATAGTTTTTCCCACCCACTCTTCATTATTCTTTTTTCTTGATTCTGTCTTATAGCCCAAATATACCTTGCCAGTAATGATCACAATTGTCATTTTTGTTTTCTAGATCAGCTTTATTGAATTGAAGTATAAGGCATGTGACCCATAATTTAAAGTTTTCTACAAATGACCTTAAAAAAGCATAAAAAACAGGTGAAATGAACCTTCATAACATGTCGTTTAACTCACTATATCTAAAAATGTTATCATTTCATCATGTAATATATAATTTATTAGTGAGATATTTATACTCTTTGAAAGCTGGTATATATTTTACATTTATAGCACATTTCACTTTGGACTAGCCATATTTCAAGTGTTCATTAGGCATAGGTGGCTAGTGGCTACTGTTTTGCACAGAGAAGTTCTGTGAATAGTTGTCCGCATTATTTTCCCTTAAAATCTGCTATGGAAAATGCCTGTTGATTTGTTCTTTTGTCATGACTTTTTCCTAATTAGAATTAGTCCTTTATCTTTTCTCACATAGCACTTTGTTTTATATTTCCATCATAGCATTTTTATTTTCTATTGTTTTTATTATATTATAATAATTGATTGGCCTGTGTGTCTCTCCAACTAAATTGCCCGGTGTTCGAAGGCAGATTTTGTGTACTGTATTCACCTTTGTGCCATCTTTCCCCATCCTCAGCAGTTATCATTGCTTTCTGAGATGGTAAATCACGCAATAAATGTTTATGGAATTGAATTGAATACAACCCATCTCGTGGTTTGTGTACATATTACAGAGGGTTAGTAACTAACTAGGAATGTGGTCGGTATTCCCTCAAGAATAAGGAGACATTCCATTTTCAAACATCTAGCCACAAGTCAAGGTAGTGTACGTTCTGTTCTGATTTTGTCTACTCACATATGTGTAGCTCTTCTTCTACCAGATGTACCATTTGAATTTCTTTTTATGATTTTCTGTTATGTAGTATTTATTCTTTTTGTTTCAAATTCAGCTTTGCCTTCAATTATACTTATAGATGACTAGCCAGGTAGACTTTGATTTCTAAAATTGTTTTGCTAGTTTATGTATGGTTCTTAAAGCTTTTCACCCAACAGTAGTATTTGTTCCTAAGAAATGGACTGATGATGGAAATCAGGTACAATATCATGTTAACAAACTTGATTAAATTGCAAGGTTGTTGCAATTTTTATTAAAATAAAAGCTCATAGATTGGCTCTATGTATGTAGGGTATGTGTGGACTCTTTCTGCCTGTAAAGGATTTTCTATCTTCATCTTCCAGATCTGTTTGTCAAATCATCTCTCTCACCTACACTTCCACCGATCTCTCTAAGACAGGGCTAAGTAAAGACAGATTTTTGTCATGACAAGAGCACAAAGTGACAATAGATTTTGAGTAGTATATAAATTGAAGCTACTTTGTAAATACTCTGAGTGACAAATATTGAAAAAGTACTGCCAGCTTTAATGTTAGAGGAAGTTGTAAGTTTTCTAAATATTGACTTGACAATTACCAGCCTATTAGATGGAGCTAGAGCTTTTGTGATTTGGGAGGGGTGGCAGTGGTGACGGTGGTATACTGCTTCTCACCTTTGATATGTGACTTTATGTAATCAGTGTCCCAAAATCAAGAACACTATTAAGAAGGCGTTGATTTTTTCCCTGCTGATTATAAATGAAACAACCAGAACTGAAGCATGCCTGCTTTTTGTGATTGTACTAAACTAGGGTTTTCTGATTTCTGTTTGTGTTGGAAAATACCATGGAGGTTTTCATGCAGAACACTTGCTTTACTGAAAGTGGTAGCAGGGTTTCCTGCTTTGCTGCCTGTGAAATAGAGATCATATTAGCTCCTCCTACCATGAATACCAGCTGCTGCGGTGATCAGCCAGTAATTCTGTTAGAAATGCACAGGGAATGTTGGTCTACTCAGTGTAAGGGCAAAAAAACCAATTTCTGCTTCTTACCTTCCTGCCAGCAGCCAACAGGGAGGCCTAGGATATATTAGTGCATTTTTACACTGGCATAGGGCCCTAGAATTGGATGCACTGAGTCTTTTTTTGTTTTTAACATCTTTATTGGAGTATAATTACTTTACAATGGTGTGTTCGTTTCTGCTTCATAACAAAGTGAATCAGTTATACATATACATATGTTCCCATATCTCTTCCCTCTTGCGTCTCCCTCCCTCCCACCCTCCCTATCCCACCCCTCTAGGTGGTCACAAAGCACCGAGCTGATCTCCCTGTGCTATGCAGCTGCTTCCCACTAGCTAGCTATTTTACGTTTGGTAGTGTATATGTGTCCATGCCACTCTCTCACTTTGTCCCAGCTTACCCTTCCCCCTCCCCATATCCTCAAGTCCATTCTCTAGTAGGTCTGTGTCTTTATCTTAAATGCACTTAGAAGACAGGTTTTGACTGCTTCATAGGAGACATTCCAGACATATTTATGCTCAGCAGAACTCTGAAGTTTTTATTCTTATTATCATGGTACTGCGGTCTTTCTGCTTGTTTCTTTTATCTGAGATGTTAGAACTCTTCCAAGGCCACAAATAACTCAGATAAGTTCAACTTGTGCTAACCTCTTTACATTAATGGAACCGCTTTACTGAAATCCTAAGAAAGATGTTGAGACTCAGGATATGTCTGTATAGGCCTGGTAGAATGGAAAGCCACAGTGCTTTCAATAGCCAGTCTATAAAAATCTTCTTGCTACAAAATCAAGGTTTATTTTACTTCTCAATTTTCTTTTCTCAGTGAACCCATAGTTGTGGTTAACTCATTTATCTGAAAGTAAGTCATTTTAAATGCTGTTGGAAGTTTTCATAATGTCCAGAAATAAATTATAACATAAAATCCAATGATTTTATTATGTTACTCATGTTTATAATTCCATCATTCTGGACCACTGATTTTTAATTGGAAATTTTGGATACTTTCTTCCACAGTTAGTAGTGGAAGGAACATAGCATTTGGAGGCAAAAGACAAAAATCTGAGTGTAAGTGTTAGCTTACTATGTGGTCCTATATCAAGTCATTTAAGCTCTCTAAATCCCCATTTTCTACATCTGATACCATAGGTAAGTATAGCTGTATACATCCCAGCAATATTACTGAGACGACCAAATGTGATATATATCATATCATTTGTAAATTGTAAAGGGCTATTAAAATGTTGGTTATCATTTTTATTATTCTACAACCCTTTCACCCTAAAATCTTCAATACATTTATCTCATGCTTATAATCCCTTAGTGGCAGGTTGGATATGATAGTATCACTTAAGATTGTATGTTTTGGGGCTTCCTTGGTGGCGCAGTGGTTGAGAGTCCGCCTGCCGATGCAGGGAACGCGGGTTCGTGCCCCGGGTCCGGGAGGATCCCACATGCCGCGGAGCGCCTGGGCCCGTGAGCCATGGCCGCTGAGCCTGCGCGTCCGGAGATGTAAAAAGAATGTATGTTTCGTTTTACTGCTGAAAATGTATATATCACCAGATTTTCATATGAAGTTTTCATATTAAAAATGAATAATAATTCCAGCAGGAACAATTTATGTGTAAGCACTGTCCATCTCCTTCTACTCACAAAGTAAAATAACTGCTTTTAGTTTGAGTAGGGAAATTAAATGTTTCTTCTTCTGCTTATATTACAGCTTTATTAAGTGATTCATTGGGTTGATCTCATTTTAAAGTGATTTTAATCTGTTACTTGCTTGAGTTCCCATTGTTGAATTTTCTTTGTAAGAGACTTAAGCAGATTAAATCTTTTACTGCACAAGTGTCTTAAACCTTAGTACTGTGGGCTGCATTATGAGTTCATCACTAGAGGTGTTAACTAGGTGAGGCTGGATGGCTAGAAATGTTTTAGGTGGATATCATAGATCATACAGAGCTAAGAATTGGAAAGCTGCTAATTCTGTGATGTGATCCTTACTTGTGTTTATTTTCAAAGTTAGATCATGAATATGCTTATAGATACTTATTTCCTTCAAATATTGCTTGTACCACTTAAAAACTTTGGAAATTCTTGCTAGGGAAAAATCTACGAGAGTAACATATGAAAAAAAAATTTTTGTGTGTGTTACCAGTTTTCTAAGCATTTTTTCTTTTTTCAGTGTTCATAATACTTTATGTTCATCTTGTGTCATTTATCTTATTCTGTCTAATAAATACTAATTTGCTTATTTCTCTAATTCCTCTTTTTAGGTTATAAAATTTTCTAGAGAGATAAGATATTTAATAATCTCCCTACACTCCATATTAATTTGTACAGAGCCAGACTCAATAAAAACTTCTCAAATTTAATTTATGGTTACTGGTACCTAAAATTGGGGAGAAAGTTGCTCTTGATTAAGGTACCTTACACTTGGTTTTTCTTCCTATCTGCCAATCATAGAATCTACTCTCAACAAATGCCATTCTGATTTAGGGTAATTTTCTAATGTAAAAATCCCATTTATACAAACACCATTAAAAGTATCTAGTAACCTAATTTTTTAAAAAGTTCCTCCATTTCACATATTTCCAAATGGTATCCAATAATACTTGGAAATAATAAAATTTGCCCAAAATAGGTATAGCTTCTCCACCCTAAATGTAAAATCACTAAAGCTAATGTGAGTAACTTGTTTGTGGATTTTTAAGGTTAAAGTACTTCTGGTAATAAAGCATTTGGTAATTTGTCCAGACCAGATGCCAGAAGAGCTCCACTGTCTGATACCTGCTATCTTTAAATATTTGGGTTCACTTTGATCAACCTTAGTTTATGAGCATAAACACATAAACTAAGGTTTAGGCCACCGCCTCCTTTCCCCAACATTCTTCCATCCCTGTTGGAAAAAAAAAATAGAATCTTGAAAATCAAATGAGTGTGTCTTTTTCTTTAGTTATCTTAAAAATTGTAATGTTTTTAATCAAGGAAACTCATTACCTATGTTAGTATTGGTGAATCACATGTTGTAGTCATCAAATTTTTAATGAGTCTCCATGTATTTTTTAGTTCTGGGTTTATAGGAAGTGGCAGGTGCTGCTTTGGTTAAAAGTTTTTCAAACTGATTAATAGGTTCACCTATAATTTGATTTTTAAAGAAATACATTTATGATAGTGAGAAAACGTTTCCTCTTCATAAAAAGTCTGGCAAGACATACTGGCTTTTGCTCAGAATTTGAAAGTATATGGGAATCAGTTTGGAATACTGAAAAAGTCAAGAAACTAATTCTAGCTCTGGCGCTGTCTTTGGCTGTCCATTTCTTTATATTTAAAATGAGGGAGGTATATTAGGTAATTTCTAAGACCTCCTTCAACTCTGCTGACATTCTTTTATTGATAGCATTTATTCGGAAGAAATAGATCTGTTTATGGATTGTGTCAGGATATCAAATGAAGGGATGTAACAAAAGATACGTAAATTTTTACCCTTGGACTGTTAAAGAATGGCGACTCTGTGCCCACTCCATCCCCCAAAATGGAGGTTTTGTGTTAAGAGTAGGCAAGTCAAAGATGACTTCTGTTTTGAAATCTTAAATTACTATCTTCTAAGAGTTTATGAGACTTGTGAGAGTAGCCCTTGTGTGATGATATGGCATAGTATTATATTGTATGCATATGGCATTTTTTTAACATCTTTATTGGAGTATAATTGCTTTACAATGTTGTGTTAGTTGCTATTGTATAACAAAGTGAATCAGCTACATGTATACATATATCCCTATATCTCCTCCCTCATGTGTCTCCCTCCCAACCTCCCTATCCCACCCCTTTAGGTGGACACAAAGCAACGAGATGGTCTCCCTGTGCTATGCGGCTGCTTCCTACTAGCTATCTATTTTGGTAGTACATATATGTCCATGCCACTTCCTCACTTTGTCCCAGTTTACCCTTCCCCCTCCCTGTGTCCTCAAGCCCATTCTCTGTGTCTGTGTCTTTATTCCTTTCCTGCCCCTAGGTTCTTCAGAACCATTTTTTTTTTTTTTTAGATTCCATATATATGTGTTAGCATATGGTATTTGTTTTTCACTTTCTGACTTCATTCTGTATGACGGACTCTAGGTCCATCCACCTCACTACAAATAACTCAATTTCATTTCTTCTTATGGCTGAGTAATATTCCATTGTATATATGTGACACAACTTTATCCATTCATCTGTCGATGGACACTTAGGTTGCTTCCATGTCCTGGCTATTGTAAATAGAGCTGCAATGAACATTGTGGTACATGACTTTTTTTGAATTATGGTTTTCTCAGGGTATATGCCCAGTAGTGGGATTGCTGGGTTGTATGGAAGTTCTATTTTTAGTTTTTTAGGAACCTCCTTACTGTTCTCCATAGTGGCTGTATCAATTTACATTCCCACCAACAGTGCAAGAGGGTTCCCTTTTCTCCACACCCTCTCCAACATTTATTGTTTGTACATTTTTTGAAGATGGCCATTCTGACTGGTGTGAGGTGATATCTCATTGTAGTTTTGATTTGCATTTCTCTACTGATTAGTGAGGTTGAGCATCCTTTCATGTGTTTATTCGTAATCTGTGTATCTTCTTTGAAGAAATGTGTATTTAGGTCTTCTGCCCATTTTTGGATTGGGTTTTTTGTTTTTGATTTTGAGCTGTATGAGCTGCTTGTAAATTTTGGAGATTAATCCTTTGCCAGTTGATTCATTGGCAAATATTTTCTCCCAAAATAAGGGTTGTCCTTTCGTCTTGTTTATGGTTTCCTTTACTGGGCAAAAGCTTTTAAGTTTCACTAGGTCCCATTTGTTTATTTATTTATCTTTCATCCATTTCCCTAAGAGGTGGATCAAAAAGGATCTTACTGTGATTTATGTCATAGAGTGTTCTGCCTTTGTTTTCCTCTAAGAGTTTTATAGTGTCTGGCCTTACATTTAGGTCTTTAATCCATTTTGAGTTTATTTTTGTATATGGTGTTAGGGAGTGTTCTAATTTCATTCTTTTACATGTAGCTATCTAGTTTTCCCAGCACCATTAATTGAAGAGGCTGTCTTTCCTCCATTGTATATTCTTGCCTCCTTTATCAAAGATAAGGTGACCATATGTGCGTAGGTTTATCTCTGGGTTTTTTATCCTGTTCCATTGATCTATCTTTCTGTTTTTGTGCCAGTACCATACTGTCTTGATTACTGTAGCTTTGTAGTATAGTCTGAAGTGAGGGCGCCTGATTCTGCAGTTCTGTTTTTCTTTCTCAAGATTGCTTTGGCTATTCAGGGTCTTTTCTGTTTCCAAACAAGTTGTGAAATCTTTTGTTTTAGTTCTGTGAAAAATGCCATTGGTAGTTTGATAGGGATTGCACTGAATCTGTAGATTGCTTTGGGTAGTATAGTCATTTTCACAATGTTGATTCTTCCAATCCACGAACATGGTATATCTCTCCATCTGTTGGTATCATCTTTAATTTCTTTCATCATTGTCTTATAGTTTTCTGCATACAGGTATTTTGTCTCCCTTGGTAGGTTTATTCCTAGGTATTTTATGTTTTTGTTGCAATGGTAAATGGGAGTGTTTCCTTAATTTCTCTTTCAGGTTTTTCATCATTAGTGTATAGGAATGCAAGAGATTTATGTGCATTAATTTTGTATCCTGCTACTTTGCTAAATTCATTGATTAGCTCTAGTAGTTTCATGGTAGCATCTTTAGGATTCTGTATGTATAGCATCATGTCATGTGCAAACAGTGACACTTTTACTTTTTCTTCTCTAATTTGGATTCCTTTTATTTCTTTTTCTTCTCTGATTGCTGTGGCTAAAACTTCCAAAACTATGCTGAATAATAGTGGTGAGAGTAGGCAACCTTGTCTTGTTCCTCATCTTAGTGGAAATGGTTTCTGTTTTTCACCATTGAGAATGATGTTGGCTGTGGGTTTGTTATATATGGCCTTTATTATGTTGAGGTAAGTTCCTTCTATGCCTACTTTCTGGAGGGTTTTTTATCATATGTGGGTGTTGATTTTGCTGAAATCTTTTTCTGCATCTATTGAGATGATTGTAAGGTTTTTCTCCTTCAATTTGTTAATATGGTGTATCCCATTGATTGATTTGCGTATATTGAAGAATCCTTGCTTTCCTAGGATAAACCCCACTTGATCATGGTGTATGATACTTTTAATGTGCTGTTGGCTTCTGTTTGCTAGTGTTTTGTTGAGGATTTTTGCATCTATGTTCATCAGTGATATTGGCCTGTAGTTTTATTTTTTTGGGACATCTTTGGTTTTCATATCAGGGTGATGGTGGCCTCATAGAATGAGTTTGGGAGTGTTCCTCCCTCTGCTATATTTCGGAAGAGTTTCAGAAGGATAGGTGTTAATTCTTCTCTAAATGTTTGAAAGAATTCTCCTGTGAAGCCATCTGTTCCTGGGCTTTTGTTTGTTGGAAGATTTTTAATCACTGTTTCCATTTCAGTGCTTGTGATTGGTCTGTTTATATTTTCTACTTCTTCCTGGTTCAGTCTTGGAAGGTTGTGCTTTTCTAAGAATTTGTCCATTTCTTCCAGGTTGTCCATTTTATTGGCATAGAGTTGCTTGTAGTAATCTCTCATTATCCTTTGTATTTCTGCAGTTTCAGTTGTTTCTTCTCCTTTTTAATTTCTAATTCTGTTGGTTTGACTCTTCTCCCTTTTTTTCTTGATGAGTCTGGCTAGTGGTTTATCAATTTTGTTTATCTTCTCCAAGAACCAGCTTTTACTTTTATTGATCTTTACTATTGTTTCCTTCATTTCTTTTTCATTTATTTCTGGTTTGATCTTTATGATTTCTTTCCTTTTGGTTACTTTTGGGTTTTTTTTGTTGTTCTTCTTCTTTCTCTAATTGCTTTATGTGTAAGGTTAGGTTGTTTATTTAGGATGTTTCTTGTTTCTCGAGGTAGGACTGTATTGCTATAAACTTCCCTCCTAGAACTGCTTTTGCTGCATCCCATAGGTTTTGGGTTGTTGTATTTTCATTGTTGTTTGTTTCTAGGTATTTTTTTATTTCCTCTTTGATTTCTTCAGTGATCTCTTGGTTATTTAGTAGTGTATTGTGTAGCCTCCATGTGTTTGTATTTTTTACAAACTTTTTCCTGTAATTGATATCTAGTCTCATAGCATTGTGGTTGGAAAAGGTACTTGATACGATTTCAATTTTCTTAAATTTACCAAGGGTTAATTTGTGACCCAGGATATGATCTATCCTGGAAAATGTTCCATGAGCACTTGAGAAGAAAGTGCATTCTGTTGTTTTTGGATGGAATATCCTATAAATATCAATTAAGTCCATCTTGTTTAATGTGTCATTTAAAGCTTGTATTTCCTTATTTATTTTCATGTTGGATGATCTGTCCATTGGTGAAAGTGGGGTGTTAGAGTCCCATACTATTATAGATTCTTGCTGTTCATACTGAGAGTTAGTAAATGTTGTTGAATAAGTGTTTCTTCATTTGCTATAGGTTTTTCAGACAATATCCAGAGACTTAAATTTTTAGTTTTTTTTCTAGATTTCATCATTTATTGTTGTTTCGTTAGGGAGTTGGTTCATAGAGTTCCTTAAGCTGTCATTTACAAGTGGCATGCCATTGACTTTTTGTTTGTTTGTTTTTTTGCGATACGTGGGCCTCTCACTGTTGTGGCCTCTCCTTTTGCGGAGCACAGGCTCCGGACGCACAGGCTCAGCGGCCATGGCTCATGGGCCCAGCCGCTCCGCAGCATATGGGATCTTCCTGGACCGGGACATGAACCCGTGTCCCCTGCATCGGCAGGCAGACTCTCAAGCACTGCACCACCAGGGAAGCCCGGCATTGACTTTTTAAATAATCCATGCTAGTTTTTTTTTTTTTATTAATGTACCATATTCCAAATTTGTCTGATTTATTTCTTCATGCTGTGTCATTTTATACTTAATTGCAATTAATATAATTGCTGATACATTTCCTTTAGTTGTATTGCCTTCTCTAAGATAGCATTTTCTTTCTCTTTCTCTTTCCTCTTCTTTTGGATTTGAGTATTGTCCTCTAATAATTTGCAAAACCTTGCTTATCTTCTTTTAAGGTTTATCATAGAATTTAGAATTCCTAGGTTTTATGCTTATCTTACCAAAGTCTAAAGTAATTAATGCCCATACTTGTTTTTTACAGTTACAAGGGTTGAAGAATACTTTAACTTCACTCATCCTCTCCTGACTTACCTTGTATTATCTTTTAGTACTGTATTTTTGAATCCTGCACCTGTTTTTATAATTGTGTTTTATAGTTAGTATTTATTTAATTTCAACCACAAATTTATTACTTTTTTCTCTTAATCTCTTTTTGTGTTTTATTTTTTAAATATTTATTTATTAATTTGGCTGCACTGGGTCTTAGTTGTGACATGCAGAATTTTCACTGCCCCGTGTGCGATCTTTGTTGTGGCATGTGGGAACTTTTATTTGCAGCATGCAGAATCTTTTTAGTTGCAGCTTGCAGAATCTTTAGTTGCGGCATGTGAACTCTTAGTTGCAGCATGCGGGATCTAGTTCCTCAACCAGGGATTGAACCCGGGCCCCTGCATTCGGAGCACAGAGTCTTACCTACTGGACCATCAGGGAAGTCCCCCTTTTTGTATTTTAGACCCTCCACGTCATTTATTTTTCCTTTCACATACAGGAGAAGATATTTGAAAGGTTTGAATTTCATTTTGTGAAGTCCTGCTGGGGGCATACTTTCACAGTTTTCGTTTGTCTGAAAATATTTGTATTTTTATCTTGTTCCTGAAAGGTATTTTCACTGGGTAAAAAATATAGGTTGAAAATTTTCTTTCAGCATATTAAAGATGTAATTTCATGGTCTTCTGGCTTCTGTTTAATTTCTGAGAACTAATCTGTAAATTAATTGTCACCCCTTTGAAGACAGTCTCTCTTGTCTTTCTTGATGCTTTTAAGACCATGGGGCTTTTTTTTTTTTTTTTTTTTTTTTTTTAAACATCTTTATTGGGGTATAATTGCTTTACAATGGTGTGTTAGTTTCTGCTTTACAACAAAGTGAATCAGCTATACATATACATATGTTCCCATATGTCTTCCCTCTTGCGTCCCCCTCCCTCCCACTCTCCCCATCCCACCCTTCCAGGCTGTCACAAAGCACCGAGCTAATATCCCTGTGCCTTGCGGCTGCTTCCCCCCAGCTATCTACCTTACTACGTTTGTTAGTGTGTATATGTCCATGACTCTCTCTCGCCCTGTCAAAACTCACCCTTCCCCCTCCCCATATCCTTAAGTCCGTTCTCCAGTAGGTCTGCGTCTTTATTCCTATCTTACCCCTAGGTTCTTCATGACATTTTTTTCCCTTAAATTCCATATATATGTGTTAGCATACGGTATTTGTCTTTTTCTTTCTGACTTACTTCACTCTGTATGACAGATTCTAGGTCTATCCATCTCATTACAAATAGCTCAACCTCATTTCTTTTTAAGGCTGAGTAATATTCCACCGTGTATATGTGCCACATCTTCTTTATCCATTCATCCGATGATGGGCGCTTAGGTTGCCTCCAGACCATGGGGCTTTTTTGTTTGTTTTGGTTTGGTTTGGTTTGGTTTTATGTTCTGACATTACACTGTTTTGCATCCAGTTTGGGGTTTGTCTTTTCTTCCATTGGATATGCTGGACTTTTAGAATTACAGATATTTTTTATTAGTTCTTAAAAACTTTCTAGCATTATCTCTAACTATTGCCTCTGCCCCATTCCCTCTTTCACGTCTTCTTCCATAACCCAAATTACCTGTTTGCTATACCACCTCACTCTTCCTTCCATGTCTCTTAACTATTCTTTTACATTTACCATGTGTTTCATCTCCATGTTACATTATAAATAATTTCTTTTTACTTTACTAAGTGTGTAACTGTCTTCAGCTGCATCTAGTCTGCTGTGAAGCTCATCCATTGAATTTTAAATTTTATAGCTTTTACTTGTAGAATTCATATTTCAATTCAGCTAGTGTACTTTTTTTTTTTCTTTTTCATTACCATTTCCTGGTCCCTTTATTTTCTTCCAGTTAAAAACCTTTCATCATTGTAAAAATAGTCATTATATATTTTGTGTCTAATTCTAATATTAGAAATTTTGCTGAGTAGTTTCTGCTGTGAGATGTTTCTCCTGTGTTTTGCTTATGGTATTTTGTTTTCTTGTATGCTTAGTGATTTTTGAATGGGATAGCTTATTTTCCTTTCAAAAAGGATATTTTGGAATTCTTTGAAGCTTAATATGAAGGTATGCTCTTCTACATAGGATTTATATGTATTTCTGCCCAGCCTCTGGGAGGTCAAGGCAGTTTGCATCCACTCTGAACAAATTTACAGTTTGAGGTTAGTGGACCACCCAGCTAAATGCTGATTTGTACTGCAAATCTGTATGAGGGCCAGCTTGTGGTTACAGCTTCTCAAGGATCTTTTTCCCTTGTACCTCTCTGCTGAGACCTAAGATATCTTTTTCTTGAAATTCCCTGAGGTTATTTTGTATGTGACTCCCTTACACTGTAAAACAAGAATCTCAAATTCTCCAAGTTTTGTAAATGTGTACTTTTGCCCTCGGGGTAAAAGTAGTTTCAGTGGTCAGCTTACTAGGGTTTTACCCCCTAGATTTTAGCCTGATAAATCCTATTGTGCCTCTCTTTGAGGTTTTTAAGATATTTTTACTTTTTTTCAAGCATAAAATATATTTTTTTAAGTAGACATATCAGTCTGGATACCTAACTCCATTATTGGGGTATCATTTCCCTATGCCGTTATTTTGTAGTATATATCTTAGAACACATGAATCAGAATCACCTAGAGATGTTTATTAAAATTTCAGATTCTGATAGCCAACCTCAAGCTTACTGAAACAAAATCTTTAGGATGGGGTTGTAGTATCTGAATTTTTGTGAGGTTCTGTAAGTGATCCTAATGCATACAGAAGTTTGCTTTTATTTGTACTTTTAGTCCTATATCTAGTATTTTTTATTGTACGAGCCTGATATCTAAATTTATTTTCTGTACTTGTCCTAGTATCATATGTTGAACAATACAATATTTTCATATCTATTTCATATGCCAACTTATATTTATAGTAGGTGTGTGTGTGTGTGTGTTTATGTAGATCTGTTTCTGGCCATTGTATTTTGGTTTATTGAGCTGCCTATTCATTGAGCAATACCATACTGGTTTTTTTTTTTTTTTTTTTTTTTTTGGTGGTACGCAGGCCTCTCGCTGCTGTGGCCTCTCCCATTGTGGAGCATAGGCTCCGGACGCGCAGGCTTAGCAGCCATGGCTCACGGGCCCATCCGCTCCGTGGCACGTGGGATCTTCCTGGACCGGGGCAGGAACCCCTGTCCCCCGCATCAGCAGGCGGACTCTCAACCACTGTGCCACCAGAGAAGCGCCCATACTGTTTTAATTATTGTATCTTCATGATGTGTTTTACTACATGATAATAAAAATTTTTTCATACTTTTTATTATTTTCTCCCCCACTAAAAAGTATACACCATTACTATAGTTGCACCTGTTTTCTTGCTTCAACAGTGTTCAGTGACTTTGTAGAATTAAATAAGTTTTTTCCACAGTTTTTGAAAGTTTTTTTTTGGCCTTATCTCCTACTGTACTTTTTCCATGTGTACTTATGAAGTCCTTTAGACTGAGGTACTTAATGTTTGTTTTGCTGACTCTTTCTTCACAAAAAATTTGTATTTTAATTTTATTGCCTAGCATGGCCATTTTTTCCTCTAGATATATTTCTGCCCATTTTTAGAAATTGAAGTGGAGTTATTTATGTTCTCTACAGAGCCATTATGAATACTCCCAAGTTCAAGGGAACTCTCTTAAGTTTGATAACAATTACTGATTATAAAACTTGTTTTCACTTGGGAAATCCCACTGAATCACAGCCTGTAAAAGCTGGATGCTACCTGAAGATATCATATTGTCCATCTCTATAATTTTACCAAAGAGAAAACTGAGCGCTAGGGTATAGGAATGACTTATCCATAGTCATCTAATGAATCAATTCCTGAGGTAAAATCAGGATGTATTTCTTGTAGCTTAGAGCTCTTTCTCTTACCATTGTCTGCTATATCATTATTCCATTGTATTTAAGTATTATTTTCATTTGTTTGGTGGGCCTAGTTTGTTTGTTTGTTTTTTGCTAGATTGGAAGTTCCTTAAAGGCAGCACGCATTTTTTGGTATAACTCATAGCCCTAATATTGTGCTTGGTGCTTATTAAGCACCTAATCAGTATTAATAGATGTTGGTAAAAAACAAATTGTTCCATTAAACAAATGTCAACTTGGGGTTGTTTCCTTGTGGGCATCATGGTTATAACTGTATGGAAAATGGCACCTAGTGGTTGGTTTCTGTATTACAGTTGCCTTTTTTTCTTGAACTTAGTACTGGAGCCGTTATCGTAACCTAGGTGGAATAAATAGAATATAAATTAAATTTTCAAGTTGAATTCAAACAGATTTTTCTGTAGATATCAACGGGCTACAGGAGAGAATGGGAAAGGAATTTTCTACATCTCCAAGCAAAGATGTGAAGAAGCCAGAAGTTGCCTTGGTCATAAGGGAGGATTGATCTTGCCGTAGGCTGCTATCTGTGCCATAGGTGGAATCTGAATGTTGAACGTTCTGAGGAGAGCATCTGAGCTTTAGAGTTCCTATCAGCCATGTGGCTGAGAGGGTCTTAGTGCTCTGGCCGGGCATCAGGCCTGAGCCTCCAAGGTGGGAGGGCGGAGTCCAGGACATTAGACCACCAGAGACCTCCAGGCCCCACATAATATCAATCAGCAAGAGCTCTCCCAGAGATCCTCATCTCAATGCTAAGACCCAGCTCTACTCAACGACCAGCAAGCTACAGTGCTGGACACCCCATGCAAAACAACTAGCAAGACACGAAAACAACCCCACCCATTAGCAGAGAGGCTGCCTAAAATCATACTAAGTTCACAGACACTCCAAACACACTACTGGCTGTGGTCCTGACCACCAGAAAGACAAGACCAGCCTCATCCACCAGAACACAGGCAGCAGTCCCCTCCACCAGGAAGCCTACACAACCTACTGAACCAACCTCACCAACTGGGGGCAGACACCAAATATCATGGGAGCTACGAACCTGCATCCTGCAAAAAGGAGACCCCAAACACAGTAAGTTAAGCAAAGTGAGAAGAAAGAGAAATACTCAGCAGATGAAGGAGCAAGGTAAAAACCCACCAGACCAAACAAATGAAGAAGAAATAGGCAGTCTACCTGAAAAAGAATTCAGAGTAATGATAGTAAAGATGATCCAAAATCTTGGAAATAGTATGGAGAAAATACAAGAAACATTTCACAAGGACCTAGAAGAACTAAAGAGCAAACCAACAATGATGAACAACACAATAAATGAAATTAAAAATTTTCTAGAAGGAATCAATAGCAGAATAACTGAGGCAGAAGAACAGATAAGTGACCTGGAATATAAATAGTTGAAATAACTACTGCAGAGCAGAATAAAGAAAAAAGAATGAAAAGAATTGAGGACGGTCTCAGGGAACTCTGGGACAACATTAAATGCACCAACACTTGAATTATAGGGGTCCCAGAAGAAGAAGAGAAGAAAGGGACTGAGAAAATATTGGAAGAGATTATAGTTGCAAACTTCCCTAACATGGGAAAGGAAACAGTCAAGCCCAGGAAGTGCAGAGAGTCCCATACAGGATAAATCCAAGGAGAAACATGCCAAGACACATACTAATCAAACTATCAAAAATTAAATACAAAGAAAAAATATTCAAAGCAGCAAAGGAAAAACAATAAATTAACATACAAGTAATCACCATAAGATTAACATCTGAACTTTCATCAGAAACTGTACAAGCCAGAAGGGGGTGGCAGAACATATTTAAAGTGATGAAGGGGAAGAACCTACAACCAAGATTACTTTACCCAGCAAGGATCTCATTCAGATTTGATGGAGAAATTAAAACCTTTACAGACAAGCAAAAGCTGAGAGAGTTCAGCACCACCAAACCAGCTTTACAACAACTGCTAAAGGAACTTCTCTAGGCAGGAAACACAAGAGAAGGAAAAGGCCTACAAAAACAAACCTAAAATAATTAAGAAAATGGTAACAGGAACCTACATATCGATAATTACCTTAAACTTGAATGGATTAAATGCTCCAACCAAAAGACATAGACTGGCTGAATAGATACAAAAACAAGACCCATATATATGCTGTCTACAAGAGACCCACTTCAGACCTAGGGACATATACAGACTGAAAGAGAGGGGATGGAAAAAGATATTCCACGCAAATGGAAATCAAAAGAAAGCTGGAGTAGCAATTCTCATATGAGACAAAATAAACTTTAAAATAAAGACTATTACAAGAGACAAAGGACACTACATAATGATCAAGGGATCAATCCAAGAAGAAGATATAACAGTTGTAAATATTTATGCACCCAATATAGGAGCACCTCAATACATAAGGCAAATGCTAACAGCCATAAAAGGGGAAATTGACAGTAACACAATAATAGTAGGGGACTTTAACACCCCACTTTCACCAGTGGACAGATCAATCAAAATGAAAATAAATAAGGAAACACAAGCTTTAAATGATACCTTAAAAAAGATGGACTTAATTGATATTTATAGGACATTCCATCCAAAAATAACAGAATACACTTTTTTCTCAAGTGCCCATGGAACATTCTCCAGGATAGAGCATATCTTGGGTCACAAATCGAGCTTCGGTAAATTTAGAGAAAATTGAAATCTTATCAAGTATCTTTTCCGACCACAACACTATGAGACTATATATCAATTACAGGAAATAAACTATAAAAAATACAAACACATGGAGGCTAAATAATATGCTACTAAATAACCAAGAGATCACTGAAGAAATCAAAGAGGAAATAAAAAAATACCTAGAAACAAATGACAATGTAAACATGACGGCTCAAAACCTATGGGATGCAGCAAAAGCAGTTCTAAGAGGGAAGTTTATAGAAATACAATCCTACCTCAAGAAGCAAGAAAAATCTCAAATAAGCATACTAACCTTACACGTAAAGCATTTAGAGACAGAAGAACAAAAAACCCCCAAAGTTAGCAGAAGGAAAGAAATCATAAAGATCAGATCAGAAATAAATGAAAAGGAAATGAAGGAAACAATAGCAAAGATCAATGAAACTAAAAGCTGGTTCTTTGAGAAGATAAACAAAATGGATAAATCGTTAGCCAGGCTCATCAAGGAAAAAAGGGAGAAGACTCAAATCAATAGAATTAGAAATGAAAAAGGATAATTAACAACTGACACTGCAGAAATACAAAGGATCATGAGAGATTACTACAAGCAATATATGCCAATAAAATGGACATCCTGAAAGAAATGGACAAATTCTTAGAAAAGCACAACCTTTTGGGACTGAACCAGGAAGAAATAGAAAATATAAACCGACCAATCACAAGCACTGAAATTGAGACTGATTAAAAATCTCCCAGCAGACCAAAACCCAGGACCAGATGGCTTCACAGGCGAATTCTGTCAAACATTTAGAGAAGAGCTAACACCTATCCTTCTCAAACTCTTTCAAAATATAGCAGAGGGAGGAACACTGCCAAACTCACTCTATGAGGCCACCATCACCCTGATACCAAAACCAGAGTTGTCACAGAAAAAGAAAACTACAGGCCAATAACACTGATGAACACAGATGTAAAAATCCTCAACAAAATACTAGCAAACAGAATCCAGAAGCACATTAAAAGTGTCATCCATCATGATAAAGTGGGGTTTATCCCAGGAATGCAAGGATTCTTCAATATACAGCAATCAATCAATGTGATACACCATATTAACAAACTGAAGAAGGAAAACCATATGATCATCTCAATAGATGCAGAAAAACCTTTTGACAAAATTAAACACCCATTTATGATAAAAACTCTCCAGAAAGTAGGCATAGAGAGAACTTACCTCAACATAATAAAGGCCATATATGACAAACCCACAGCTAACATCATTCTCAATGGTGAAAAACTGAAACCATTTCCACTAAGATCAGGAACAAGACACGGTTGCCCACTCTCACCGCTATTATTCAACATAGTTTTGAAAGTTTTAACCACAGCAATCTGAGCAGAAAAAGAAATAAAAGGAATCCAAACAGGAAAGAAGAAGTAAAACTGTCACTGTTTGCAGATGACATGATACTATACATAGAGAATCCTGAAGATGCTACTAGAAAATTACTAGAGCTGATCAATGAATTTGGTAAAGTGGCAGAATACAAAATTAATGCACAGAAATCTCTTGCATTCCTGTACACTAATGATGAAAAATCTGAAAGAGAAACTAAGGAAACACTCCCATTTACCATTGCAAAAAAAAGGAATAAAAAATACCTAGGAATAATCCTATCTAATAGACAAAAGACTTTTATGCAGAAAACTATAAGACACTGATAAAAGAAATTAAAGATGATACAAACAGATGGAGAGATATACCATGTTCTTGGATTGGAAGATTCAACATTGTGAAAATGAATATACTACCCAAAGCAATCTACAGATTCAGTGCACTCCCTATCAAACTACCAATGGCATTTTTCACAGAACTAGAACAAAAAAATTCACAATTTATATGGAAATACAGAACACCCTGAATAGCCAAAGCAATCTTGAGAAAGAAAAACAGGACTGGAGGAATCAGACTCCCTGACTTCAGGCTATAATACAAGGCTACAGTAATCAAGACAGTATGGTACTGGCACAAAAACAGAAAGATAGATCAATGGAACAGGATAGAAAGCCCAGAGATAAATCTACGCACATATGGTCACCTTAGTTTTGATAAAGGAGGCAAGATAATAAAACGGAGAAAAGATAGCCTCTTCAATAAGTGGTGCTAGGAAAACTGGACAGCTACATGTAAAAGGATGAGATTAGAACACTCCCTAACACCATACACAAAAATAAACTCAAAATGGATTGAAGACCTAAATGTAAGGCCATAAACTATCAATCTCTTAGAGAAAAACATAGGCAGAACACTCTATGACATAAATCACAGCAAGATCCTTTTTGACCCACCTCCTAGAGTAATGGAAATAAAAACAAAAATGAACAAATGGGACCTAATGAAACTTAAAAGCTTTTGCCCAGCGTAGGAAACCATAAACAAGACGAAAAGACAACCCTCAGAATAGGAGAAAATGTTTGCAAACGAAACAACTGTCAAAGGATTAATCTCCAAATATACAAGCAGCTCATGGAGCTTATTATCAAAAAAAAAAACCCAATTAAAAATGAGCAGAAGACCTAAACAGACATTTTTGCAAAGAAGGTATATAGATTGCCAGCAAACACATGAAAGGATGCCCAACATCACTATGATCATTACAGAAATGCAAATCAAAACTACAATGAGGTATCACCTCACACTGGTCATAATGGCCATCATCAAAAAATCTACAAACAATAAATGCTGGAGAGGGTGTGGAGAAAAGGGAATCCTCTTGCACTGTTGGTGGGAATGTAAATTGTTACAGCCACTATGGAGAACAGTAAGGAGGTTCCTTAAAAATAGAACTTCCATACAACCCAGCAATCCCACTACTAGGCGTATACCCTGAGAAAACCATAATTCAAAAAGTGTCATGTACCACAATGTGCATTCCAGCTCTTTTTACAATAGCCAGGACATGGAAGCAACCTAAATGCCCATCGACAGATGAATGGATAAAGAAGATGTGACACATATATACCATGGAATATTTCTCAGCCATAAAAAGAAACAAAATTGAGTTATTTGTAGTGAGGTGGATGGACTTACAGACTGTCATACAGAGTGAAGTAAGTCAGAAAGAGAAAAACAAATACCGTATGCTAACACATATATATGGAATCTAAAAAAAAAAAAAAGGTTCTGAAGAACCTTTTTAAAGACGCAGACATAGAGAATGGACTTGAGGACACGGGGAGGGTGAAGTGTAAGCTAGGACAAAGTATGAGAGTGGCATGGACATATATACACTACCAAATGTAAAACAGCTGGTGGGAAACAGCCGCATGGCACAGGGAGATCAGCTCGGTGCTTTGTGTCCACTTAGAGGGGTGGGATAGGGAGGGTGGAAGGGAGATGCAAGAGGGAGGAGATATGGGGATACAGGTATATGTATAGCTGATTCACTTTGTTATAAAGCAGAAACTAACACACCTTTGTAAATCAATTATACTCCAATAAAGATGTTAAAAAAATAAAAATCTATTTAACTCTTAATGTAGTTGGTATATAGTACTAAAAGCAGAGTATATAACCTAATCACCTATGTATAATAAATAGTGGCTATATAACTGTTTCAATTAGAAATGTCAAGTTCACATCTGTTATTGGAACGGTCTTTTGCAATGTGCATGAGAAATTTCCCCCAACATCAAGCCCCTGTAGTTTGCTGTTACAATCAGGAAAAGGAGTTTCAGTATGAGGGTGACTTCGAGTTGCAGCTGAGTGGGTTAGGATTTCTAACCAGAAGGACAAGGTTAGTAGTTTGTTAAGGATTGGGGAAGGTACACTGGTAGTGATTGGAGTAAAGGAAAGCGCGGAATGATGGGACAGAGGCTATCGTACATTTTAATTCATAGTCTCCCATGGCTGAACATTGATAAACATTATTTGGTATTTACATCACATAAAAATTTCTCTTATTTGATGAGAAGCGTAACCCCTTATTGTACATAAATGCTGAGCTATCTACATATGTTAAACTAATTACTATTTGTTTTTCTAAGCAGTTCAGCTTCATGCCAGAGTAAAGGATAGTTCTGGATGGCAGACATCATCTATTGTCTTCTTGTCCTACAGATTCTTATTTTGGAGGAGTATATTTTTCTGGCTCTAGTACCTCAGTTCCTCATATGAGTGAATGAAGTTGTTACGAGTGGCTATTTAGGACACCTAGGCTGTGGGAACAACTTCTGTGGTAAAGCTTGGAGCTATTAGAGACTGAGCTACTAGTGATGGAATAGTGGAAGCAAAGAAAAGAAAGGTGGTAAAAGACAGTATGTATTTCATGCTCATGAATGCAGAAGAGCAAGGGACTTTAAGTGGCAGGCATCTTTGGCTAGTTGCCAAGGTCTTTGCTAATATAGATTGAGAGGTAATTTCTTATAAGTGATGTTAGGAGAGAAAATGAGTTCCTTAGAGCTGAAAATCATATTACAGGGAAGTTATATGGATTTCTTTTTCATTTATAAAAAGACATTTTTCGGGCTTCCCTGGTGGCGCAGTGGTTGAGAGTACGCCTGCCGATGCAGGGGACACGGGTTCGTGCCCCGGTCCGGGAGGATCCCACATGCCACGGAGCGGCTGGGCCCGTGAGCCATGGCCGCTGGGCCTGCGTGTCCAGAGCCTGTGCTCCGCAATGGGAGATTAAAATTATAAGTATTTGCTCATTTTGAAAAGTTCAAACAGAAATGTATACAATAAAAGATGAAAGATTCCCCAGAGGTAACCATTGTTTGCAATTTTGTATATATCCTTTCAGATGTTTTTCTGGTAGTTGTTTTACAAGTTTGGATTATTGAATTCATTTGAGCTATAAGTCAGAGTCTGGTTTTCAGGTTCATATTTAATGATTTTCCTCCCTTTTTCTCTTCCTTATAGGCTTGCTATGGGTGTTCTCCAGGATCAAAGTGTGATTGTAGTGGTATAAAAGGAGAAAAGGTAAGATATGAGATGAGCCTTAAAAAACTTGGAAAACCATTAAAATCGTGATTTTAATATTTTTTTAAAAAAACAGGGCTTGTACCTCAGCATCTAATTAAATAAAATGAATTTTACTCTACTGCTTCTTTTAGATTGCTTTAAGGATTAGACTATATCTCAGAGATCAGCAAACACTTTCTGTAAAAATCCATATGGTAAATAATTTAGCCTTTGTGAGGCACATAAGGTCTCTGTCACATAATTTTCTCCTTTTTTAAAAGTAGCCCTTTAATAGTGTAAAAACATTATTGGCTCCTGTACTATACAAAACAGGGATCTGACTGAATTTGGCCTGAGAGCTGTAGTCTGCCAACCTCTGATGAATCTTGTTGCAGTCAATGACTTAATAGGCAAAAGAATGCAAAATTCTTAAGGAACCAAACATTTATCAGGCTACTAATCTGTGCTAGTTACCATACAATTTCATGTATTTTTATCTAATCCATTTAAGTTAAGGATGGTCTGTCTCTGTTTTCATCTCACTTTAACCACAACAGCATCCCTATTATATGGATATGATGATTACAAAGTAAGTATTGGTGATGATTAAGTAGCATAAACCTAGCCACTATGAATCAGTGACTGACATTGAAAACAGAAGATTAAAAAGGGATAGTGAATTGTGGCCAAAAAGGAATTGTACTAGGAGGAAGGTGATCATACCCTAGTCTTCACTCTTTGGGGCTCAGTGAATATTTTTGAATGAATTATTGAATATTACTAATGATATATGAAAAAGTTTGGGATAATATCTCAAGAGCATATTCCATTTAGGCATATGGAAGGTACACTAGCATACTAAAGGTGTTTAAAAGTCCTGGAGTAAAGAAACCTATTTGTTTGTTTTGCAGTGCTGTATTTCCAAGCTCTATTTAACCATTTAACCCACTTTCCTTCCTTCTAATGGAACACCTATTAATAATAATTGAAGAGTGTTATACAGAACCCTTATTTGAATAACATTAGCTTGAGGGGAATAGTTTTATAGTAAAGCTACTTTCTGTAGCAGTAAAAACACCAAGAGGGATTCATTTCTGATATTAGCGGAATGACTTTTATCAGATTAACTCTCCTTAAGATAAGAAGTAAACACTCTGGACTAGGATAAATATATTTGTTGATTTAAAGGGAACTCTGCGAATAATGAGTGAACAGATAGAGAATCGCAACAGAGCACTGGAAATTGAGAAATAAAAAGGAGGGAAATCTAGATTTGAAAAGCAAAATATAAGAAAGAACAGTTTACCAGGTGGGCTTTTAACAGCAGAATGAAGAACACTGAAGAAAGATAGACAAATAACTTGAGAAATACACATTACCTAAAACTAAGTAACTAAATGAAGCAAAATGTGACTAGCCCTATATCTACTAAGGAAATTGAAGTATCAAACTCTTCCCACACACACATAAAAATTCCAGTCCAGAAGTTTTCACTGATGAATTATGTGAAACATTTATGTAAGAGACAATATCAATCTTGCATAAACTTAGAAAATGGAAGTGTAAGGCCAACTGGCCCGAGGCAGGGGAACGCAATCAGACTCACAGGTTGCATCAGACCGAAACTTTCTGGACCACCCAGTTCCAGGAACTGACCTGGGGACTTTCCACCCGGCCCAGCCTTCTCGCCTTTCGAGGGGTGGGACTAACGGTCCCAAGACTGATGCGACCGCCGGCACCAGATATTGCCACGATACCCGGAAAGACCACCAAATAAGGAATAACCTGCGCCCTTCAGGATTCGCCACACCCCTTTCCCTTCTTCCTCTATAAATGCTGCCCAAACCCTCGCCCGGGCGCGACTTCTCTGGCCCGTTTCTCTGGGACCAGTGAACCTCGCCCGGGAGCGTTCCCAAATAAAGCTTGTTTAAGCTCTCCTCCGTTTCTTGGTGCCGTTCCTTACAGGAAGCATTCGGGCTGATGTCCAACTAATTTTATGAAACAAATATGTCCTAATACCCAAGCCAGACGAAGATAAAATTTTAAAAATCATTGAACTATAGCTCATTAACATGGATGCAGAAATGAAGAACAGAATTTTAGCAAATCAGATCCAATGGCATATAAAGTGGATAATGTGTTCTTACCAAGTGGGGTTTATGCAAGGAATGCATGGTTGGTTTAACATTTGAAAACCAAAATTATAATTCACCATATTAAAAGGCTAAATACAATTTTTTTTTTTTTTTTTTTTTGCGGTACGTGGGCCTCTCACTGTCGTGGCCTCTCCCGTTGCGGAGCACAGGCTCCGGACGCGCAGGCTCAGCGGTCATGGCTCACGGGCCTAGCCGCTCCGGGGCACGTGGGATCTTCCCGGACTGGGGCACGAACCCGCGTCCCCTGCATCGGCAGGCGGACTCTCAACCACTGCACCACCAGGGAAGCCCCCTAAATACAAATTTTAAACATAAATAAGCCTACCATGTAACTATCTCAGCAGATGCAAAGACAGCATTTACGAAACTACATCATGGATTTTTTTTTTTTTTAAGGCAAGGCTTTACTGAGGCCCCTGCTGCAGCAGGGGTAGGGGTGCATCCAGGGGTCGGGCCAGAGGGGTGGCTTAGGTGTTTTGCTCACCCCTCTGGTGGTGGTGTGTGCAGGGGGCATGCTCAGTACCCTGCTTTTGCTCCAGGCTCTTCAAAAGTGGCAGTTGGGTTTTTTGATCTTTTGTATCTTTTTGGGTCCAGAATTTGCCCGAACTGCACATGCGTGCAGTTATTTTTAGTCCCATATAGTTTCTTTGTGTGTTGTTTTTCCGGGAGAGCTGTGTCCAGGTGCAAGCATTGCAACACTGTAGCAAAGTGTCCCAGGTCCCAGCCTGTTTCTTTTTTTCTTTTTCTTTTTTAACATCTGTGTGATATTCAAGTGGAGATGTTTAAGATAGTTGGCCCTGTGAGCCCATTTTTTAGGGAAAAATGTGTTGATGTTTGAGATTTCCCAGGGAAAGGGTGAGAAAGGGTCAAAAAGGGCCTCCAAATTAATACCAATATTTAAAGGACAGGCAGGGGGAGAAGAATATTATTCCATAAAGAAAAATAAGACTGATTTTTTATTCAAATATGGGCAGGCAGCATAAACCAGGTTTTTTTAAAGTTTGACCTTCAGAAATAGATGTTCTACACCATTTTCTATGTTAGTGAGTGTTGGAAAATTACAGTAAAATCTAGGTAGCTGTAAGGATTAAATAATTGCCTGACAACCAGTAGCAAAGGGTAGGCACATAACAAATGTCAGCCTTCCCTACCATCTGTATTAGGAATTAGGTAGAGGACCCTCCTGGCACCCTCTCCTCATGGAAGCCTTCTATAGTTTCTACTGCAGGAAACTTTCTACCTTTCAAAGGCTGGGGATTGCTATTGCAATTCTTTTTGCTACTTTCCAGTAATTGCCCTTCTATCTTCTGTGGTATAATATTGCTCTGTCAGCTAGGTAGGACTACAACATCGTTTGACTATAGTGTGAGATTTCAGGACAAGTATCTGGTATAGGTATATGATTTTTAATAATCCCAACACAGTTAAGCTTTTTAGCACTCTCTACTTTCAGTTTCTAGTGTATTCCTCTCATATCTATAGCCTGGGTAGCAGTTTTGCTTCTGAGAAAGTATAGCTCTCTTCAAGCATTATTCTCAAGTTTTGGCAGAGATATGCTCTAAATACTAGCGGAGATCCCAAAACGTAGCTGTGTTTTCCACTTATGGAAATATACTCGAACTAGATTGTTTTTTTCCTTCTAGCTTACTTTCTGACTGGCACTTGTGGTCAGATTTCTACTACCCGCTCTGCCAATATGGGCTATGTAATGATTTGAGCCAATCCAGCTCTAAAATTTTTGAATCTTTTATTTTTCTTCTCTTGTTCTATTTCCTTCAAAATAATGGCATTGAGATTGACGGATACTAAATTATCATAATTCTATGAGCAATTAAAACAATAAAGAGATATATTTATAGAAAATAGAGAGAAAATGCTGTAATATGTCAATAATAATTATTGTCAAAGCTACAGGAATGTTTAGGCCTACCTTTAACTGGCTAACATTTGCTTCATTTGCTTTGAAGTAATAAGTGAAAACTGATCAGAAGTAGCCTTTTCAAAGGGCTTATATTTATTGTAGGATGCTTCAACATAAGAAGTTATTCAATACAAGATCATCTAAGCTATCTAGGCTAAACTTAGTATTTACCCCCTGTTGCCACACACACACAGACACACACAGATACACACACATACTGGGATTATGAATGAAAGTCTATTGTACCTTAACCTCCAAGGGTAAGTGCTTCTAATGGCCCATTAGTCAGTTGCCTTGTAGATATGGATGCTTTCTCTTTCTCAGGTGCTGCCTAGGCTGTCACTGTGGATAGGATCTGGGGAGAAGAGGGTTCCCAGAACAAGGTCCAGCTTCAAGCCTTAGGAGAGTAGAGGAACTGCTTGCAGCACTGCAGTTGGAAGCACATGCCACGGAGCTGTGAGCCCTTAGGGTTCTTAAACTTAATAGTGGTGAATTTGCTTTCTGTGACTGGATCCCCTAGAGATGTTAGGGTTCACACTCTTAATATAAATTGACTGTATGCAAGTTAACTAACCCTAATGTGTCTATCTAATGGTATATTAGTATACATGGTCACCCTGCAACACCCACCTATCTATCTGGTTGTATAGATATACACATCAGGCAGCCTTTCCTGATAGATGGTGATAAGATGTAGACCTAGTAGACCCTCACTAGTAGGTAGACAGCCCTCCTGTGCTGGTGTTGATAAGTGCTGTGGTCAGAACTGGGACTTGAGTCACAATTGCTGGTGGTTTTTTCTTTTCCTTTACAACAAATATTTATTCCTTTTTGTATTGATTTTACAGTCAGAGAAAAATATAAAAATTTTGATGTTATAGAGCCTTTTTCTAGCTAACTCATCGCTAATCAGCAAATGAATTTCCATTCTGAATAATCCTGCAACTCTGTACTCCACAGCAAACCTGAAATCTTCTCTGATGTTTTCCTTTTGCACTTCTTCATCCCTGCACCATACTTATTTCATGTAACCCCTTCATTCCTGTTTTCCTGGATTTATTGCCATCTTCCCTGTTAGATTCTTGATGTCAGTATATATAAACTTCATTTCTGATAAGCTTTTTACTTTTACGAGAAAGCAAGAGATTACATTACCAAATATGATATAAATTCAGAGTGATTTGTATTTTTCCACTCCTATCTTACAGGTTTCTCCATGTCAGTGGACACTGAACTTAGCATAATTAAATTAATTTAGTCTTCTCTAGATAGTCATTTGATGTTTTTGAATCTCAACCATGTTTGTGCTTGAAAATTCACAAATGACTTTATCTTTCATTCTTGTTCAATTGCAGGGGGAGAGAGGATTTCCAGGTTTGGAAGGCCATCCAGGTTTGCCTGGATTTCCAGGTCCAGAAGGGCCGCCAGGGCCTCGGGGACAAAAGGTATGTGCCAAATTACCAACCAGTAATACCAAAGGAATTAAGCCATCTTAATGTGGGACAGGTGTCAAATCAATTAAAAAGTTACTGAATTACAGCCAGAAATTAATATTTAAATAAAACAATAGAATGGCCAAGAATCTATACTTCATTGTTGTTGTTTTTTTAAAAAAGCTGAATATTACTGCTGTATTCAAATGCTTTTGGAAGCTGTTAATTGTGTGTGGTCATTGGGATCCCTAACAAAAATTAAGTGCTGTCAGGAGCTCAGCTGAGCTGGAGAGAGCTTAACTGCCAGGTGTCAGAGTACTGATTAAGACAACAAGACAAAATGAAAGTAACAGTCAAGGCTTTAGTCACTTACTGTGGCAGCAAAACATAAACCAGAGAAAGGGTGGACTCCCCCACTCTTCCATTATTCCTCATGGAACAGTGCCAGTGAGGGTGAAATGGATAAGCACAGACACAGGGAATTGTTTCACTGCTCAGGGAGCTTGGAGCAAAAAACTGCTGTTTTTTAGTATACCTGACAGCGGGATGAAAGAAGGGAGGGGGAAGGGCTAGGAGTGGAGAACTACTGAGTCAGAGTACAGAAAAAATGTCCTCAAGGTTCCCCCTCTCTGAATGAAGACGTCTTCACCAAGGTTCCATGTAAAGAGGCCTTTCAGTGCAGATATGCATAAGAGCATGACCAGCCAGGGGGACTGACTCCTTTACTACAGTTCCTTTCAGAGACTGACATGCATTGGCTGTGCGCTAATTCTGGTGTGGGATGGGCAGCTTTTCTCTATGAGGCTTACCATATGATTGGGCCTGAAAAATCACACATAGGTCTTTAGCCAGGAGCCAGACTCCTCAATTCCATTTCTTGATTTTTCAGGACCCAAATGAGAAACATATGTTACTCCAACATGGACCTGAATGGGTCGGGCTTAGAGGAGTTATGTCAAAAAATAGGTAGTTAATCTGAGGCTCCAGTGGATCATGGTCATGATCAAAATTATTCCAAGCAGGACAATCAGGCCTGCCTGGAGGAGTGAGTGTAACCATAAGCTCCAAACATTACCAAGCCAGGAATAGGTGGGGTTGGTTGGTGAGAGACATGTCTACCAGTTTGTCAAATTTACAGTGGCGGCAGCTGAGACAGGTGTATCAATGCATTTGGTGAGGTGGAAGTCACACAGGCTATTCTGTGGGAGAGAAAGAAGGAGACGATATATCCTTACACTCTCCCTCTCCTGTACCCAGGCTCATAGATCCAAAGGTGCTGTTATCCTGTCAGTTGGGAGTACTTTTCCCCATTGACTGCTGTGTGGGCAGTTTCTCCTATACCATGAGCAAGGATAGCATCTTATATGCATGTTAAGATATAGGATGTGAAGAGATAATAGTGAATTTTAAGATTGGGAAAAGCTTCTGTTGTTTTTTTTTTTTAATGGCTCTTTGACTGATGAACTGATATATGAAAGGGCCAGTTCTGTTCATTTTCCTGGAAAATAATAGTGGTTTAGAAACCCTTTTTTCCTATTTTTATTTCATGGAATAGTGGTACATCGTGTCATTAGAGCATTAAGGAAATCAAATGGATACTCATCAAGTAGTCCTCTGAGTAAAGGGGGAAAATTAATTTAAATGCACAAATACTTTTTAACACTTAACTATACCATAGCATAGATTGTGGGAATAGGCTTGAGCATGATCTCTGAGGAGGTGGCAGCACACCAAGGAAGTTTTATTAGATTCAAGAGCAGAAGGGACGCGTGCTAAATTTCCTGAGTAGAACTTTGCACTGAGGAAAAGGCAAGACTCTAAATGACTGCATAAAATTTACGTAGATGGGCCATACAACAGAATTTCCTATGTCCAATGAGGTGCAAAACAGCAGAATGTTTCTTGTGCACCCAGAAATAGCAGAAGGATCTGAAAGAGTCAAGTGGGTAGAATTGAGCTCTAACTCAGCAGCAGTCCATGTGGACTGCCGGCATGGGACATCTCAATGGATTCCAGCTTGGACTAGACTGTCCCACCCCTCAACATCTTAGAACTACTTAAGCCCTCCATAGCTTAGGTACAGGCTTGTGAAAATGAGGTGGGAAATCCAATTAACTGAGGTTAAGTTTCAGCCATCTTAGTGAAATGGGTGCTTTGAAATAGAAATTAAGTTGAACCATAGAAAAATAAAGTTACACTTCTTGTATCTGAGTTTCTTGCACACTATGCTCAGTGAGAGGTGGCAAGTCTAATAAAGATTTAGGTCAAATTAAAAAGAGCTAACGACATCAGATTTTTGGAAATAGTTTAGCATTAACTGGGACTATTGTACAATACTATGATAATTTTTAAAGGTGTGGTTGTATGCAGTTTAAATTTAGAAAGCAATCCAGTCTTTTGCTGTGATTCCATTTCTATATCCATAAAAGGAGGAGGTTTGACTGCTTTCTAAACTTCGGGGATTTTGAATTAGAAGCACTTTCTGCTTCTATCTTCAGTATGACTTCATGCTCCCCAACATAGCTGAATTTATACTTTTTATGTGATTGGGTATTCGGGCACATGTGTATGTGTTAACATACATACCAAGTCAAAAATTTTGTAGGATTATTCTTTAATCTGTATACTCATATATGAAAGTAAATATATATAAAACAAATATATATAGGAGTGTATATATAAAGATTGCCAAAGGATTTCTTTATTCTTAAAAATAAAATTTAATTGATTTTCAATAGATAATATATTCATTTTGTTCAAAATAAATTAACATAAAAAGGGTATACAATGAAAAAAATCTCCTTTCCACTGTGTCCATTAGCCACTGAGTTCTACATATTCCTAATGGGCATCCACTTATGTTATTTTCTTGTGAATATGCCCAAGAATATTTTTATGAATATGTGTGCAGATACAAATATATACACGCACATACATGCATATACACACATACACACTTTTACCTCCCTTTGTTTATAAAATGGTATCCAACACATTGTTTGACCTTTGTTTTTCATTTGATATACATTGTAGATATCCCATATCAGTATACACGGAACCTCCTCGTTTTTTATAACTGCATTGTATTATATTGTGTGTATAAACCATAACTCATTAAGCCAGTTCCCTACTGATGATCATTTAGGTGGTTTTCAATTCTTTGCTACCACAAACAGTGCTGCTATGATGTACAATTTAAATAGATTTTCTTTCCCCAATAAGGGATTATCTCTAAGATTACTAGAAGATTACTAGAAGTGATTTTGCTGGATCATTTTTGTGGATATCGCCAAATTGCCACCCAAGAAGTTGTATGATTTATCCTTGGTTCAGCAATGTACAAGAAGATCAATTTCCCTATAGCTTCACCCAATCCTATTATGAAACTTGGATTCTTGCCAATCTGTTAGATGAAAAATGGCCTCTCAATGTACTTTTAGTTTGCATTTCTCTTATTAAAAATAAGATTGAGCATCTTTTCATTTCTGTGAACTGTCTGTTTATACCATTTGCCCATTTTTCTACTGGATTGTTGGTGTTTTCATATTTCACTGAGCTATTTATATTTTAGGGAGATTGCCCTTTATCTGTGTTGTGAGTTACAATTATATCCCACCAGTTTGTCATTTGTCTTCGATGGGTGTGTGCATGTGTATGTGTATATTTATGTGTCTGTGTGTGTGGCTTTTGTGTGTGTGTGTGTGTGTGTATGTGTGTGTGTGTTTTGTTTATCAGAGGTCTTTTGTGGCATTTGGGTTTTGAATATTAAATTTCTTCCCCACTGTAAGAGTATAAAATAATTCTCCCATGTTTTCTTCCAGTATATTAATAGTTTCACTTTTTTCATGTGAATGTTTTATTGATTTCAATTCATCCTGGTATGGTTTGTGATGTAAGTTCCACTTTTTTTTCCAGATGTCCTCACAGGTGTGTCCCAATGTAATTTTCCCCACTGATTTGCAATGCCACTTTCATTATATACCAAATTCACATGAATATATGGACCTGTTTCTCAACTTTTCATACTCTTCCAATGGTCTGGTTATTCAAATATCAGAACCAAACTATTTTAATTATTGACATCTTATGCTATATTTTTATATCTGCCAGTACTAGTGTCCCCTCATTGGTCTTTTTTTTTTCTTCAGAATTTTTCTCAATGTAACTAAATTGTTGAAAATTGACTTTTTTAATGTTGAATCCTATTATCCAGGAACATGGAATGCCTTTCCATTTGTTCCAGTCTTCCTTTTTGAACTTCAGAAGTGTTTTAAAATTTTCTTCTTATGAATCTTATACATTTCTTGCTCAGTTCATTGCTAAATATTTTATCTTTTTCTGCTATTGTAAATTGCACATTTTCTTCCATTATGTTTTCTAACTGGTAGTTGTTGGTATATAAGAAAGCTATTAATTCTTCATATTAATTTTATATACAGTTACCTTACTGAATTATCTTATTGATTATAGTTTTTCATTTAACTATCTTGGGTTTTCCATGCATACAATCGTATTATTTGCAAATAATATGTTTTACCTCATTCTTTCCAATTTTTATACCTCTAATTTCTCTCTCTTATTTAGCCACGTTGGTTAGTATGACCAGTATAGTTTTAAGGCATCCTTGTCTTATTTTCACCTTTAGTGGGAAGACACAAAAAGATTCATCGAACAAACAATTTTCTAGTTTTAAAATAGAATTAGATTTACTTTAATTTCCTTAGAGATGCATCTTTTGTGAAAAGAGTAGATTATTAACCTCGTTTTAAAGCAAGGTGTGGTAGGCAGAATAATGCCCACCCCCTAAAGATGTCCCTAACCTAATCCCCAGAACCTGTGAATATGTTAGGTTACATAGGTAAGCAAAATTAAGATTGCAGGTGGAATTAAAGCTGCTAGCTAGTCAGTTGGTTTTAAACTAGGGTAATTATTCTGGATGATCTGGGTGGGCCCAGTATAATCATAAGGGTCCTTTCAATGTTGAAGAGGGAGGCAGAAGAGTCAGTGTCAGAGTGGTGCAATGTTAGAAAGATTCATTCAGCCGTCACTGACTTTGAACATAGAAGAGGGCCATGAGCAGAGGGATGCTGGTAGCTCTGGAAGCTGGAAAAAGAAAGTAAATGAATTCTCTCTATAGAATCTCCAGAAAGTACATAGCTCTGCCACTGAGACCCTTCATACCTCTGACTTCCAGAACTGTAAGATTGTATTATTTTAGGCCACTAAGTTTGTGGTAATCTGTAAGAGGAGCATAAGGAACTAATACATCAGGTAACCTTTTCTCCAAATAAAACTTTTCATGGAAGCCCCAAATAAAACAGATAAAAACAGAGCTTCAGTGATTGAAGGAGGGTGGCATAGGCATAAAGGAACCTCCAGGGGAAATTCTAGGGTTGTAAGTAGAGTAGTTTGAAAGCCACTTGTATAAAGCAAGATGTCCCAGTTTAATAAAAGCTATCTAAAGGCTCAGATGGTGGCCTACTAGCTGTATGTTCCACTGAAATTCCTGCCTATTGGAGCAGAATTAGGTTTTCTTTATTCCATTTTTAAAAGAAACTACATAGTAAAACTTAGTGAGGCAAGACTAAATTCTCAGCAATGCGGTTGTAACTAGAAATGGGTAAATAGATTAACAAACATGTGGGCAGCCTCTTTTGCATGGAGTCTATAGCAGAAGCTTGAAAGGAAAGTCTATGATTTTCTTTTTCTTTCTTAGCTCTGCCAGTAGAAAGTGTCTTATAAAACATAGCAAAGGTTTAAAACAGCAAACTCAAGAACAGCTCATATTTAGGCCCAGAGATGATGCAAGCAGATTGACACAAAACAGAAACTGCCCAGATTTTCAGCTCTTATTTTGTTTATGCATAAATGATTTGGGGAATATCTATACTACTATTTCATCTTTCTTTTCTTGCATGCTTCATAATTAACTTTACAGGTATAAAGTTTCTTCTACATGTTAACAGTTTTCTTCTCAGTAAATAAAGGCGTTTCTTTTAGCATCTGACTTACCTCAGTGCTTTCAGTCTCAATAATACATGCTTCTTCCTTGGGCATGTAAGTGTCTCACTAACTTTCACAAAGGTTCACAAAAATTTGTCTCAGTTTACAGTCTAAAATTAGTTATTTGAGGGCTATTTTTGAAGGAAAAATAAATAAATATGTTGTATTTTTCAGGGTAGTGATGGAATTCCAGGGCCACCAGGACCAAAAGGGATCAGAGTAAGTGATATTTGCTGTATCAAATGCTTTGTTGGTCAAAATAGAGAAGAAGCAAATGAAGTGTTACGAGGCAACTAGAAAAGACTCATATTGAAATGCAGCAAGAAAACTGAAGTCTTTAAAGAGTTAAATTTAAGAGTTTGTATATGTCTACAATTAGCCTTTCTCTAGTATTTTGATAGTTACCTTTATATATCCAGATGTCTGTTTAAACTAATGAAAGAAGACTTTTGGTTAAGAAATAGAAAGTGTTGAATTACAACAATTTTTCAATTTATTAAAAATATATATCATACAGGTGATTTAAAGCAGAACTTCCCAACCAGTGCGATCATCTCAGTCCTCTGGGTTTAGAGGGCTGATCAATCACATCAGGCTGTGTACCCTCCCCGGGCACTACATACAAATATTATAATTTTATTTGTGTATCTTGAAGAGAACAAGTTTGTGAAGCACTAGTTTAAACCGTTAGGTTAAAGAATAACTATTTTTGGAAGAATACAGTATTTCCTCAGTTCTAAGATGTATGATTTTTCAAGTTTTAATGTTCTGGAAATCAGGATGTGTCTCAAAATTGAAGTGCACATTTAGTGTAATTTTTCTGAAAAGCTTTTAGGTTGATACATACTTTTCAGTGTGTTTTAGATTTGGGAGGAAACTGTGACGTTTAAAAATAGTACTGGCTTTTGGAAAATCATATTTAACTTTTTGAGCCTCAGTTTCTTCATTTGTTAAATTGAAGAGAGTCAAACAACACAATCTCCAAGGTCCCTTTTAGCTCTGAAATTCTGTTGTCGTGGATTGACAGGGTCCCTGAATTTGAATATAAAATATATGGGTGGTGGCTGTGTGTTACAAAGACAAACATTCTGATCTTCTGGATCTCCAGAAATTTAGTAGATGTACACATTTTATATAAATATTTAAAACAGTCTGTTTGCTATCTACGTCTTACCAACATGTAGCTTGCCTTACGTGCTGCATATGACTGGTGTGGGTGGGGCACTGGAAAAGCAAGGAGGAAACTCAAAACTCTTAGTTTATTTTAGCAGACATGTATCTATGTTTTTCTGTAGTAACTGAATATCAGTATACTATTAAAGCTCTTCATAATAATCATATCTCTTAATAGCTATAGCTACCATTAACTATGTTCTAAGCACTGTTGAAACTAAATAGCTTCAAAATAACAATATGCAAATAAAACAACCATTTCAATTTTAATACTAATAATAGAATTCATAATGCCACTAATTATTTCTTTGCTGTTCTTCTTTTCCCCTTTGAATTGACTAATTTCAGTCAAAATATCATGTTTTAAAGACACTTGAAGTAATTCTCTTCTCTGTATGGTTACTGTCCACAACTTGCTGTACATTAGGTTCATTGGTCCCAGTTTGCTTTCACGTTTTAACGATTTCCTTTTTACCGCTTTCTAATTTTTCATTATTTAAAACATTTACATTGTTCTATAAGACAAGGTATAGTCAGAGATGCTACCTGTCCTTCCTTCCATCTCCCTATTCTCTTTCCTCCTTCCCCCGGAGGTAATCATTTTTATTATTTTCTGTTTATCTTTTCATTGTTTAGTATCGCTACCCTTGCTATAAAAAGTTACTGTATTATATACACTACTTACACTTTGTTTCTTTTGCTTACCATTATATCCTGGAGATCACTACATATTTCAATGTACAGAGATTTTGCTCATTCTTTTTAACAGCTGCATAGTTTTATATTATGCGGATGTACCATAATTTATTTAGTCATATCCCTATTTATTTAGTCATGTCCCTATTTAGGTTAGAAACCTAAAGGTTTCTAACCTTTAGCTATAAATATGGTTATACGGCCATTTCTAGACTTTAGCTATAATAATGCTTCAGTCAGTAACCTTGAATTTCATATTTTGTTTCATAATTTCTTGTGTGCCTTTGGGATAGATCCTTAGAAATGAATTTCTTCGAAGAGTAAATAGATACATGTGTAATTTTGTTAGGTATTTCCAAATTTCTCTCCATGGTGTTTAAATCCCATTAGCAGTTGTATGAGAGTACCTTTTCCCCATAGCCTCACCTACAGAGAGTTTTGTCAAACTTGTATTTTTGCCAATCCTGACAGGGGAATTTGATTAAAGAATTTTGGGGGTGATCACATTGATGTTCTCAGGGGCAGATATGTTTGCCACATACCCATACCCTGCTGAATTCAATATTCATCACAAACGTGGGAGAATCCCTTTGTCTTTTAGAAAAGACCTTTCATCCACTAATTTGCCTGCTCCTACTAAGTGCAATAAAGGCAATGCTCCCTCAAATAGGAGTTTTTTTCTATAGTTTTCTATAAAAGAGATTTTTAAACACATATAGGAGTTTTTTCTATAGTGTTTAAAAGAACGAGTGGTAATAATCAATGAAACACATTTTGTCCATTGCTATTCTAAATGTAATTCTCATAATTCCCTTAGGTAGGATATTATTTTATTGTTACTGATTATTATTTGATTCAAGGAATTTATTTCTTTTATAGGGTCCTCCTGGACTTCCTGGATTTCCAGGGACACCAGGTCTTCCTGTAAGTAGGATTTGGCTTCTTATTTTAAAATCCCTTAAAAAGTAATCTAAGAAATATTATACATGTGTTATATCCCCTTTCAAAGGGAATGCCAGGCCATGATGGGGCCCCAGGACCTCAAGGTATCCCTGGATGCAATGGAACCAAGGTGAGATTTCTTTGACTTAATCTTAAGCAATATGCTTGATAATAATAGACTTACTATTTCAATATATTGAATATAATATATATAATATAATATATATAATATAATAATATATATATAATATAATATAATAATAGACTTATTATTTCAATATATTGAAACATCAGTAATTCTTGAAGCTTGTATAATTAGCTGGGATATTGCATTGGGTTGAAGATTACTTACCAAATCCTTTTTTTTGACTTTAGTGTAAAGTAAGATGAGAGTTAAAAAGGAATTAGGATATATGTGTTTCAAATATTGTATCGGTTGTTAAGAGTAATACTTGTGAATGTCATTCGTTAGCTTTGTCTTTTTTAAAAAACTAGGTACAGTTTAAGTTTTCAAATCTTTCATATTCTTAAAACTTCTTTACCTTGCCTAATAACTTCCTTAAGAAAAATCTTAAAAATCTATATGTAATATATCACATCAGTTTTTACCATAAACTATTAGTATGAAACCTGAAACTTCTCCATCAGTGAAAATAATGAATTTAACAAGTGAAAAAATAAAACTTCACATACTGCAAACATCATTTCCTGACCCACTTTTCTTATCTTTAGTCAATCCTAATTCCAACTATTTGGATTTAATATAAAATGAGAGAAAGAAAAAAAAAAGAGGAAAATCTGCTCTTTTTGAATGCTTACATATTATTGTTTCTGCTTCTTCTTCCCTCACTTTTCTCATTTTCCTGTAGGTTAATGAAATTTATTATTATTTTCTGTATATCCTTTTGGCATTTCCATTTTGCACATAATATTCAGTGAAACTATTTGTGAAATACCCTAGATTTTTCTAACTAATGACATGTGTCATATTTTATATTAGGGCATATATTTAAAATAACTTGAAAAAACTATTTTGCATTATGTGAGGCCACGTTTTGTGATAATCGTTGTAGTATATACTTGAAGGCAATAAAATATTTTTACCGCCAATATTTCTCCAAGTCGTTGTGACCCTTGCCAATAATAATAATAATAATAATGCCATTATTATTATTATTATCATTTTGATTTTGATTGTGGGTTTGTTTTGTGAGGCTTAGTTCTTCATTTCTGCTTGGGGTGACCTTACAGTGATAGAACCAATGTGGAATTAGTTTGCATGGCACATTGCATGTTAAAGTAGGCTACATTTGTATGCCTATTCTGGTAATTTGTTTGGTTTTTGCCAGCACGCCTTGAGCAACAGACCACTAGCCAGTTTTAATTTTGAAGACCAGATGTATCTACAATGAGTATAGCATGCTATGTGATTAAAGGGATCTTTTTCTTTCTTTTTGTTAAAGCAGCACCTTAGCAGATCTCATGATTAGCTTGTGTTTGAGGCCCCCAATTATGTGAGCAACAAAGTTTTTGAAAATGGATTTATTATGTATACTTTCAGATTAAATGGTTTCTTATATTTCTAACTACGTAACTAATAGAACGAACCCTAGAGATGGAGCCAGAATACATGGGTTGTTTTGTTTTCTGTCTTCTAAACTCAGTGTACAGGCCACTCCCTTTCTCTCTGGGCCTACTTTGTCCATGTGTAAAAAGTGGTGGAGAGAGGGATATTGGACAGTAACTCAAAGGCACATAGCTGTAATCATTTTACTCTTTTAAGCCTCTGACGAGGATGTTTCTAAGATTACTATGGCATATAGGTATTTGAAAGGAGGTTGCATTGGGGTTCTTCTACAGCAATTTTAGCTTTTGTTTTCTAAACCAAATGTCCATATTAGTACTTTACAAAAGGGAGTGAGAAAAATTGGGTGCCTAGAGAACATAATGACCTGCAATTGCTAGAACTATTGCTATTATTGTCCTTTTGGTGATATTAATGGCGTTCTTTCTTATCATCTTTTCCTCTTTACAAAAATAATTTGAAATAGTTTATGATGAAAGAAAAATGCAATAGGGCAGTTAAAATAAAAATCTATATAATACATGGGCAGGAAATTGGGGCAGATCATTAACTATTAAATGTGATGATGGCCAGGAATCTGTGGTATGATTGTCTCAAAATGGATTTGTCAGAAGAAAATGACTAAGGTAGAAGATTTTTTTCTTTATTTCTGATTGGGATTGATGAGTAGAGATAAAAGTATCTTAGAAGGCTGAATTGATAGGGATAGTAGATATTGAAGTAATTGGAAAGTGAAGGCTAATGAATTTTTGGCAATCTGGTATGTTTCAAAATGGCTTTTACAGATATCTTTTCAATAAGTCATTGTTTGTTGGTATAGCTACGCTTTGTGTTTTGTTCCTCACGCTCTTTATTTTTAACTCCTTCTAGGGAGAACGTGGATTTCCAGGCAGTCCCGGTTTTCCTGGTTTACAGGGTCCTCCAGTAAGTTTTAAAATTTGGGATTATAATGAACACAGGAATTAACAGAAGAAGCAGAATTGTAGAAAGTGAGCTCAGTGCATTCATGTGGAACAAAGTAGTACATTTTGAAATACTAAACTAGAAGAGGATTTTTTTAATATAAATTTATTTATTTATTTATTTGTTTGTTTATTTATTTATGGCTGTGTTGGGTCTTCGTTGCTGCACACAGGCTTTCTCTAGTTGTGGCGAGTGGGGGCTACTCTTTGTTGCGGGGCGCGGGCTCAGTAGTTGCGGCTCGCGGGCTCTAGAGCGCAGGCTCAGTAGTTGTGGCGCACGGACTTAGTTGCTCTGCGGCATGTGGGATCTTTCCGGACCAGGGCTCGAACCCATGTCCCCTGCATTGGCAGGTGGATTCTTAACCACTGTGCCACCAGGGAAGCCCAAGAAGAGGATTTTTTATAAAAGAAGTTAGTAATACACAGAGCTCTCTGCTCTGTAAAACTAAAGATTCTGTGGTATTTAATATAAATGTCATCTCTAAGTATCTTAAGATACCTTGTACTCAGAATGATCTTACAGTAGTCTATTCAATTTGTGTTCTTTTGCTTGCTCCCCTCTCATGTATATAAAATAATCCCTTTTCTTTTTAATAATAGGGACCTCCTGGGATCCCAGGTATGAAGGTAAGCATCTCATGTTGGGAAGGTAAACATTTTGAATAAAATATTTAGAAAGCCTGCATCTTCAATCAGATAATGTCTCTGACTTCTGTCTTAAAATGGATGCTTCTAGAAGTTGTGCAGGTGCACATTTACGAGCTCTCCTTAAGTAGTCTCCTTTGTTCTCGTGGCTTTAAGTACCTTTTATGGGCTGATACACTTGCAAATGTGTATATCAGACTCACATTTCTTTTTTGATACCTTCCTCATTACATTTTTAAAATATTTATTTATTTATTTATTTGGCTGCACAGGGTCTTAGTTGTGGCACGCGGGATCTTTGATTTTTAGTTGTGGCATGCGAACTCTTAATTGCGGTATGTGGGATCAAGTTCCCTGACCAGGGATAGAACCCAGGCCCCCTGCATTGGGAGCGCAGAGTCTCAGCCACTGGACCACCACAGTTGACCACCTGCTCCCTCTAGAAATATTCTTTCTCTCTGGCTTCTGAGACGCTACCTTTTCCTGATTTTTCTTATGCATCTCTGGTCATTCTGCAGTCTTCTATGCAAGCTCATGTTATTCTATCCAGCAGGTATCAGGACACAGTCCTGACCCCTTCTTCTCTTCTATGCCTAGCAATATTATTAATGCTCATGTTATTGATTGCTGTCTAGTTATGGAACACCTACATTTCTTTGTCTAAAACGGAATTTTCTTCTGTGTTAGATGCATGTATTAAACAGCCTCCCTGACATCTCCACTCAGATATCTCCCAGGCATTCAAATTAACATGCTCAAAGTTAACCCAGACCCCCAAATGAACCTGTTCCTCCTGTTTTCCCTATCTCTAAAATTTGTATCACTATCATGTACACTTTTGCATGTATCAAAACCTGAGAGTTAGTATTTGCATTTTCTACTTCTTCACACAGCTCCTCATTCCATGCTATCTCTAAATACTGTTAATTTTGCTTGGAAAATATATCATAGATTCATCCACTTTTATTCATTTCCACTGCCACCACACTAATCATAATGCCTCATCTGGACTAGGTAGTAGCCTCTTAACTAGTTTCTTTTTTCACACACCCTCACCTGCCAGCCTGATTTATTCTGTACAGAGCAGCCAAGAATGATCTTTTAAAAATGTCAATCAATAATTTAATCTCCCTCCTTGTTATGAAGCACAGAACTTTTGGAGAAACCGTGAATCCCAGAAGAGAGGTTTTTGCTGCCTCCATGGCTCCTAATGCCAGACCTGGCTCTGTTTCTGGTGTGGGACAGCAAGACAGAATATTTGATTTGAATGACGTGTTTGCCAGCAAATAGATTGCCTTTCTATTGCATAATGTTATTTCATACCAAAAGATACAACAGTCCAAAAGCCATAATCCTAAATAATGTTGAGTCAGTATCAGTCAGGATACACTAAGAATATAAGAAGTTTCTGCATAATAAAGGACTCTCACAAAATGAAAAATATTTAATCTCCCTCCTTATAAACCTTCAAGGGCTTTCCACTGCATCTAGGATACAGTTCACATTCTTTTCCACTGCCTGTAAGACCTGCATGTTCTTGTCTTTGCCCCATATTTCAGCCGTATCTTAAACCACTTTTCCTTTGGCTCACTGATCACACCTGTCTGCATTAAGTTATTTGAATGTGCCCAAGCTCTTCTCTTTCTGGGTCCTTTGTTCATGCTACTTACACTGCCTAAAGCTCTTCCCCCATCTTCACCTGGCTGACTCCTTATTATCCTTTAGATCTCAGCATGAATGTTAACTTCATAGATTGCCCTTCTTTACTACCCAAACTAATTTCCTCCACTATTTCTTTTTTTTAGTTGAAACATATTTGATATATAACATTGTGTAAATTTAAGGTGTACAACGTGTTAATTTGATACATTTATATTTTGTAATGTGATTGCCATTGTAATGATAGTTAGCCCCTCCATCACGTCACATAATTATCATTTCTTTTTAGTCCTCCACTGTTTCTTTTTTTTTTTAATTTATTTATTTTTGACTGTGTTGGGTCTTTGTTGCTGCACGTGGGCTTTCTCTAGTTGCGGTGAGCGGGGGCTACTCTTCATTGGGGTGCATGGGCTTCTTATTGCGGTGGCTTCTCTTGTTGCAGAGCACGGGCTCTAGGCACACAGGCTTCAGTAGTTGTGGCTCGCGGGCTCTAGAGCGCAGGCTCAGTAGTTGTGGTGCACGGGCTTAGTTGCTCTGCAGCATGCAGGATCTTCCTGGACCAGAGCTTGAACCCGTGTCCCCAGCATTGGCAGGCGGATTCTTAACTGCTGCGTCACCAGGGAAGCCCTCCACTGTTTCTTTATCATGTACCATGTAGTTTTCCTTTATAGTCCTAAACAGAAAATTTTGTCATCTTATTTGTTTATGCATTACGGTCTGAATTTCCCCAGTATATTATTAGTACAATAAGAACAGAAGTCTTGTTTATCTTCTTCACTACAAAGCATCCAAAGCCTAACATAATTCTTGGCAAATATTTATATTTAATAAATGTTTTTAATGAATGAGTAACTAAAGGTATGACAGGTTCTTAATAAATCGACTGTACTTCAGTGTACTCTGGCCACTTCCTCATTTTCCTTTAAAAGGTAAACTTATTCACGTTAATTACTGAGATTGCCTAATCTTTGGGGACACTTCTGTGACAGATTGAATTCTCAGATCACTTTTTTGTGTTCTTGCCAGTTTTCATGTATCATAACTGTTACTTACAATTTCCATTGATGATTTCTTTCAGGGAGAACCAGGTAGTATAATTATGTCATCACTGCCAGGGCCAAAGGGTAATCCAGGATTTCCCGGTCCTCCTGGAATACAAGTAAGCATCTGGTGATTTTCTTCTTTGCTGTACTGATTAAATCAGACCACAGCATTACTTTTTTATCCCCAGCCTTTAATACTCTCTATTTTAGTTATAGAAATTATCACTTGAGGTTTGATAGATATTGCAGGTACCTTGTACGTGAAAATAAAAGTATTCTGGACCAGGGAGAATTTTAAGAAGCGCTGCTTTGTTCTTTTAACTCTCAGTCCAGTTTCCATGGAAATTTTTGTTTTGGGGTTTTGCAGCAGAAATAGGCTTCTATATTCTTATTCCTATGCTGTGGGGATCAGTAGGGTGGTAGGAGTAAATGGTCTGATTAAAAATAAAAATTGTGGGTTTCCCATTTAAGATATTAGAAGACATAATTTGTAACATTATCAGTTATATATAACATGAACATATTTTGAAAGCTAAAAGAATAAAATTTATACATAGTGAACATCAAGTATAATCTTCAGAAAAATAGTCATGTCAGCCTACACATAACATACATGGAGACAACAATAACTTTTGCAAATTTATAGATTAGGAAATTAATTTCTTGAGGTTTATTTTTCATGAAGATTGATCCCTTTGCCAAAAATAAAAATCAGTACTTTCTAGTATTTGATCACAAAGATACAATTTCAGGAACTTTTTTCATTAGCCACCTTCTCATTCCATACTTGATATAACCCATCCATATGTTCTTTTTTTTTTTTTTTTTTTTTGTGGTACGCGGGCCTCTCACTGTTGTGGCCTCTCCCGTTGCGGAGCACAGGCTCAGTGGCCATGGCTCACAGACCCAGCCGCTCCGCGGCATGTGGGATCTTCCCGGACTGGGGCACGAACCCGCGTCCCCTGCATCGGCAGGCGGACTCTCAACCACTGCGCCACCAGGGAAGCCCCCCATATGTTCTTAAGTACTCTCAATCTTTTGTCTCTTATAAATTTGTATTATGTTATATTTGAAAATATCAGAATACATGCAAAATATATGTAGGTTATGAAGCATAACAACCAAATGAACACTTATGAACCCAACACAGTGTTTAAGAACTAGAACATTACAAATAATTTTGAATCAACCTGTGGTTTCCTTGGCAGCCACATCCTTCTGCGTTCTCCCAAGATGTGACTACCATTCTGGGTTTTCCATTGCTTCTTAAAAATAGTTTTACTATATATACATATATCTTTAAACAAGAGTATTTAGCTTTTGAAATAATACAAAATTTATGTGTAGTTTTCTCCGGCTTTTTCTATTTGATATGTTAAGATTCATCCATATTATTGTATGTGGCTGTAGTTCATTCAGTTTCCCTTCCGTATAACAGTCCTCGTTTGAATATACTAGAATTTGTTTCTCTGATCTCCTATTGTTGGATATTTGGGTTGTTTTGAGATTTTTTTAAATTACAGGATAATCCAGGATTTATACCTAGATATAAAATTACTAGATTTCAGGGCAGTCAAAATTTCAACTCCTTAAGATGCCAAATTGTGTTCCAAAACAGTTACATCATTCCCTTACCTTTTGTCCCAGTTATTCTCACTTCCTTCTTTGTCTTTAATCTTATTTATTTTTATTTTAAAATTAGAGAAGCCACCTTGAATCTAGTAGCCTTTCCCTTCCCATTTCTAGCATAAAAGCCCCACTAAATGCCCATCGTTATTGCTTTATATTTTAAAACTTCCTTACTATGTGTTTGTCCCACATTTGTTACGTACCACTGTAAAACATAAGTTTTCTAATGCACCCATTTTGTTTAGTTGAATTTCTTTATAGTTATTTAATGCTTTTATTCTTCTACATTTTAAAATTCTGCTTATAACACTTCAGAATTATAGAAATGTACAACAGAATCCTGGCAACTGAAGTTAGAATTTCATCCATTTAGTTCTTTATACAATACAGTGAGACTTTTTTTTCTCATCCTTTTCTTTACTTCCTTTGTAACAGGGCCCAGCTGGTCCCACTGGTCTACCAGGGCCAATTGGTCCCCTAGGACCACCAGGTTTGATGGTAAGGTTGCTTCTGTAATTTCATTTCTCCTTTTCTTTTGATTTCTTTCACAAATATTAATATTATTTGTATTACTTGAAAGTATAATGTATTTATAGTGTTCATGATCTATAGTTTTCTTAAATTTTCTTATTTATATGAGATTTTACAGTGTTATGGTGAACAATATATATGCTAAGTAATAGCTCCATTTTATAGATGGAAAAAATGAAGTACACAAAAGGAAAGATTTAAAATATTTTGTCAGTTCTGGCCATCTTATGAAGTCTTCTAAGGCAGTTCTTTAGTCACTTGATGAAATATGTTTCTTCAAGCTGTGGTTTGCTGTTAAAGAGGTATTCACAAAACAGGTATTCACAAAAAAAATTGGCTCTTATTTCTTAAGGACCTGTAACAAAACAGTAGGATTGGTGAGGGTAGTGAATCACTGTGCAATGGGATAAGGATTGGTATTCCCCAGGAAAGAAGCAAAAACTTATAAAGACCCTGAATGTTCAACCAGTTCTCTTACTTTACTACCTGTATGGTCACTTACATTTTCCACTCTAATAAATTGTAAGTGCTTTTACCCCTGAAATACTTAGATTTCATTCAAGTCATGTTTTAGACTTAGAGCTCTGCTGTTGCCCTCTTAAAAGGGCAAGAAAATTGTACTTCAGTCAAAGTAATTTCTCATATGCCACTCTATCGCTCATCTACCATATATTTAAGTGACAGTTTTCATTATACCTTTACAGAGTGTACATTTTTGCTTGTGACAATTGGTCCTCTATTCATGAATGAAGGAAATAACGTTCGATAAATACTAGAAGATCTATCAGAAAAAGATTGTGATTTTGTCTTTTTTATAAATCTTTAGGAGAGGATTAGAAAACCTCTGAGTTTAGTTTGTTTTAGTTGTAGGTGTCTTGCAAAACATGAGATTCTGGACCATGGCACTTTTTCCTAACTCTGTTATTTACAACCTTGGCCTACCCTAGGTGTATTGTTACACCTTGAATTTCGTTAACTCTTGTGACCACATAACAGATTCACTCTGTGCTTCTTAATGTCCCTGCGATTAACCCTGATTCAACAGATGAAGCAAAGTCTTAGAAATGCCACCAAGGTACAATATGTAAATAAATACGTCAGCTGACATCAAGAAGTGATATACTTGGGCAGACAAATGCCAATTTAACTTTTCAAACCTTGAAACATTCTCAAGTATACAAAGATTATATAAAATAAAACTGGACTTAAAAAGTAAACACATGCTTTTTAGAACTAGACAGTTAATTGTCTTATGGTACCTAAATTTAGCCTATAATTCTGATACGATAAATTTGATGTTTGTTGAGATTAATTTTTGTATTGATTTTTGGCACGAGTGTTACTCCTCTGCCTCTACCCATCCTTGCATTTCTTCCCCCACCCACTTGTAGCCTGTCATGAGAAGTCTCCACAATTATCTAGTTTCTTTAGATCAATTTAAATGTGTGTCTCTGACTAGAAAGCAATGAGAAAAAACCTCAGGAAATATTACTTTGAAGGGCTTTTTCAGTCCTCACTTTTTATGAAACCAAATAATTTTTTAATATACTCATTAAAATAACACTTTTTTCCCTTTTCTGTGTCTTTTATTCTTAGGGCCCTCCTGGCCCACCAGGACTTCCAGGACCAAAGGTAGTTTTCTTTTTTTTTTTTTACATCTTTTATTTGGTGTGGATTATTTTTGTTATTGTCAATGAGGTTTTAAATTGAAATCTTTCTCTTCAGGGGAATATGGGCTTAAATTTCCAGGGACCCAAGGGTGAGAAGGTGAGTAAAGAAGAAAGTTGCTTATTTAGCCCTCAGTTTTTTCCTGTCATAGTCATTTGAACTTGTGGTTTTGCTTCCTGCAACTGTCTTAGCTTACATGTTATATTATTGTCTGTTTAAGCTATGAAATATCACTTTCTTATTTTATCTTGAAAACAGGGTGAGCAAGGTCTTCAGGGCCCCCCTGGGCCACCTGGGCAGATCAGTGAACAGAAAAGACCAATTGATGTAGAGTTTCAGAAGGGAGATCAGGTGAGTATGTAGGGAGGAAATCAATGAATATCTTGCTATGAAAGTAGCATTGCATTAAAATGCATTACAAGCTGGAATAAGGTTATATGTGAAAGTCCTTTTAAAATAACAAGGATTTGAGATAATTAAAATTTTAAAGTAGCTTGATTGAGATATACTTTATATACCATACAATTCACCCATTTAAAAGGCACAATTACATATTTTTTTAGTATATTCACAGGGTGGTGAAACCACCACTACAATTTAATTTTAGAACATTCTCATGAGCCCCCTCCAGCAAAACCCCATACCAGTTAGTTATGACTCCCCATTTCTCCCCAAACTCTCGAGCCCTGGGCAACCACCAATCTAATTTTTGGCTCTGTAGATTTGCTTATTTTGGACATTTTGTATAAATGGAATCATACAATATACGGTCTTCTCTGTCTGGTTTCTTTTACTTATTATAATGTTTTCAAGTTCATCCATGTTGTAGCTATGTATTGGTACTTTGTTCATTTTTATGGCTGAATAATATTCCTATGTGTGTATATTCCACATTTTATTTATTAATTCAACAGTTGATGGGCACTTGGATTTTTCTCCATTTTTGGCTATTATGAATAATACCTTTATATACAAAATCAAGTCATGGTAAGATAGATTGTCATTGTTTTAGATGACTCTACATTTCACTGATATGCGGGGAGAAAGATGGTATTACTCTATAAAATCTTGTCGTTTTTAGAAATAATTTTCTGATACATTGCTTCTACTAGAGTAGATGAGGGGATCAAACACATCTTTTATAGAATAGTGGCTCACCCTTCAACAGAGTGTGTGCATTGTTGTTTCACTTAAATGCTAATAAGAAAGTTAAGAATAAAGGACAAATTATACTGAAACTCTACCATCAATATGTATTGGGCCATTTAAATCTCTGCCAAAATGTATGGGTGTTATATAGCTCCCAAATCTCCAAGTTTTAGGTACCCTTGCTTTTTCTAAAATATTTTATAAGAATAAAAAATCATTAATACTTTTGGGACTTCCCTGGTGGCGCAGTGGTTAAGAATCCGCCTGCCAATGCAGGGGACAGGGGTTCGAGCCCTGGTACGGGAAGGTCCCACATGCCATGGAGCAACTAAGCCCGGGTGCCACAACTACTGAGCCTGCGCCCTAGAGCCCGCAAGCCACAACTGAGTCTGTGTGCCACAATTACTGAAGCCCGCACATCTAGAACCTGTGCTTCACAACAAGAGAAGCCACCGCAATGAGAAGCCCTAGCACCGCAACGAAGAGTAGCCCCCGCTCGCCGCAACTGGAGAAAGCCTGCGTGCAGCAACAAAGACCCAACACAACCCAAAATAAAATAAATAAATAAACTAAAAAAAATCATTAATACTTTAATTTGAAGTGTTTTCTTGCTATTTACCTCAAAACTTGGCTTGTCCTAAAAATTAGCTGAAATGAGCAAAGATGGCTCTAGATTTTTTGCCTAGTAGATTTCAACTTTGAATTTGAAACATCTTATTATCTTTGGTTATATTACATGAGTTTATAGTTCAGCTTGTTAAAAGTGTTCCTAGCTAGCTCTAGTACTAACTGTATTTATATTGCTTTCCTTCTCCCTACTACTGCATAGGGACTTCCTGGTGACCAAGGGCCTCCTGGACCTCCAGGGATACGTGGTCCTCCAGTAAGTAACCTAAAATTCTTTAGCATCATTTAATGTAAATTGATATTGACACATAGTACTCCATGAACCAATGTAAAATTACTTTTGTGTGTACAGGGTCCTCCAGGTGGTGTGAAAGGTGAGAAGGGTGAGCAAGGAGAGCCTGGCAAAAGAGTAAGTGTTACGGCTACTAATACTCTTTGCAAAAAATTTTAAATGTGTCTATGTATGTGTGTGCGCCTGCCGGAGCACATGCACATGTATGTCATTTTCTTTTTTTCCTCTTAAATCCTGCTTTCATTGCCTCAAAATGTCATGACTGACATATTCATTTGTTTATTATAACACTGAAGTCCAAAAAGTCTACTTAAGAGAGTCCCAGGCAGGAAAAAGCTTGTTATATTCTTTAACCTTATATTTCCAAATAACAAATATATATTCTTACATTTCCTTGAATCCTATAGGGTAAACCGGGCAAAGATGGAGAGAATGGCCAACCAGGAATTCCAGTGAGTATTTAAAATCTATCCCTTCCCTCAAAAAAAAAAAAAATGGCAACATTTGTACATGTTGGTAAAGAAGCAGGATAGCAAAGAAGCTTGGCTTTGGAAGTAGTTTAAATGAATGGAAATTTTGCTTTCTTTCTTTTCTGAATGTGAATTTGAAATTCTCTGTTTTTCAAGACAGATTTTTGTCAGGTCTACTGAGATATAATTTGTATACAGTAAAATGAACCATTTTTAGTGTACAGTTCTGTGTATTTTGCTAAACACGTACAGTTGTGTGACGTTCTCCATAATAAAAAATAGTTCCGTCCCCTCAAAAGTTCCCTCACGATCCTTTGTAGCTATTCCCTACCCTTCCCCAAAGCCCCTGGAAACAACTGATCTGTTCTCCATCCCTATAATGCTGCCTATTCCAGAGTGGCATATAAATGGAGTCATATTGTGTATGGCTTTTTTAATCAGAATTCTTTCATATAGCATAACGCACTGTACTGTATATCAGTAGTTCATTAACTTTTAATTGCTGACCATTATGTGGTTATATGGATGTGCCAAGGTTTGTTTATGCATTTACCCATTGAAGGGTATTTTGGTTGTTTCCGGTTTGGGCCATCAGGAATAAACTGCTAAAAACATTCCCATACTATTTTTTGTGTGAATGCAAGTTCTTTCAGTAAAAGTTTTGACATATAATTCTAATTGCTACCAAAAAAAGAGGAAAATAAAATATGCAAGTCCAGGAACACTATTTCAGGCAGCCTCAGTTTCAAGAGTATCCACCATAGATGTTAAAAGAGGTTTTCCAGGACAGATAGAAAATTTGATGAAATTTGGAGACTATTCTGAAGGAAAGGGAGCATTCTTAACAAGACTGGAAGTTATAAAGGCAGATAAATTGATTTCCAGATGATTTTCCTAAACAGGCAGTCCTCAGCTTATAAACTCTAGATTCACCAATGGCTTAAACATATAAAATGGCATAAGGTGGGGTTAAATTCAGGGCCCCAGTTACTGGCTTCCTTTGGAACAGTGATTTAGGCAGCCATGATGTTCAGCAATTCCCTCCGATTGTTTTTGACTGATATCCCCAGGGAAAACGCTTTTCTCTGTTTGCACTGGGAGAACTAAAATTAGGTCAAATAAACATAGCCATGCAAGTGGGATCTTTTTGGGAACCACCAGACAGGTCAAAAATGACAATTCTCTGGGAATGGGGCTTTGAAGAAGCTTCAACCTGGTTCTTTCCCTTCCAGTTGCTGCTGTGCTGCTGGTTTTTACCTTGATTGTGAGCTGTTGGTTTTCAAGGCTACTGCGGAGCTGAGGAAGTGTGATGGGAATAGAGCCACAAACCTCTGTGTTCTCACCAAGATTCAATCTTTTATTTTTTTTCAAGAAACACTTCCTGGATTGCTGCAAGCCTTTGGTTAATTTCTAGAGTTCTAAAAAGGTTGACTCTGACCATTTTTGCAAGTGTCCTTGTTGCTTTCATGGAGGAGAGGATTTTTGGAGGTCCTAATTACTCCACCATTTTTGCTGATGTCACTCTGTCTTCCATGTTTTAAAGGGTTTGCCTGGTGATCCTGGTTACCCTGGTGAACCAGGAAGGGATGGAGAAAAGGTAAGAATTTTAACACTTTGAAGTGACTGGTTTTATTCCAGTTAGTACAATCCTTTTCTTGCCCAAGTTTGAGTTATAAATGAAAAAATTCTAAATAACTAGCTTTTGTATTCAAAACATACCTTCTTGATCCATCTTTTGGTGTTGCTCCCTTTTCTGTTATACCAGTTCCTCTAAATTTTCACTCACTATCCTAAATCACAGTCCATGTGATAGAAATACATGGAGAAATGTTTAACTTTAGCATTTCCATTGTTAAAAGTTGATACCTTTGCTTTGAGCATGTATCGGCAAAACTTTTGTTCTCCAGAAAGAGGATTCAGCACTATTTTAGTCAGGTCCTCATACTAAAAAGGCTTATATAGTTGTGAATTTAGAATGTTGCCACTAAACATTTCCATTCTCTATGCAGTTATTGTCTGGAAGTCTGTGGCTAATTCTTTGTTGTTTTTTTCATTTGGCTACGCAGCCTGACTGAAGTCATTTATTTAGCAGCCTATTTTAAAAGTGACTTTGAAAGAATGTATGAAGCACACTGTTCTCCTATTTATAGCAAATCACAAAATATCCGGTTTTCCAATCTCTCTGATCTTTAATTGCTTTCTATGAAAACCAAAACTGAAAAGCTTTGTTCTGCAGGCAAGGAGGGAAAGGTGTTACAAACTTGAATGTACCCAGAGGGCACACGTTTTAATGGTGGTTTATCTCTAAACTAGATCCAAGTTCTAGCTTGGCTTTAGAGGCACAGCTAGAATAAAGGAAGATAATAAATACTCAGAGAATAGAATTTTGTTTTTCTAGTGTAAGTAAAGTTATAGGATAGAGTATCTTCTTAAACTAAAAGGAGTTTATAGATAGATGAAAGGTTCCTATGAGCAAGTCTAGAATGAGAACAGAGGTGTGAGAGAGATATCTATTCTTGGGTCTTGGCCAGTAGAGTAACAGTTGAATACTGTGTTCTTCAGCTGTTGTAGCTACTGGTTAAGGGTAAACAGTTTTGTCTGAATTTGTCTTTCATTAGATTCTAAGAGCAAAGTCACAAAAGTAATTATGATTTATTAACTGTTCCTGATGATAGTTAAGTCCATCAGCTCTAAAATATCTGTCACTGATGGAAATGACACTAAATTTATGCCGTTGACAAGTTTTTTGAAAAGGAACATGGCTAAATGTAAAAAACAAAAATGTAATGATTATAGCTGATTCTAGTGCTACAAGTTTGTAAATCAGCATCTTCTTTATAGAGTATTTATAGTTTGCTGGAAAATAGGAATTTTAAAATCAAAGGATGTTACAGCTAGACATACCTTAGAAGTCTGGTCTATATATAAGGCAGAAAAGTTAATTGATGTAGTCGGCATCATAGAGCTTGTAAATCTGAGACAACATCACAGGTCTTCCTAGGCTTAGCTAAGTACTGTTTCATTACCTCATTTTGTATTTCTCTTTGAGATATTTTATTATGGATTTCTGGGTCTTTATGAAACATAGTTATCTGTTATATCTTTGAGAAAATTGATGTTTTCATGTGATTTTTACTAACCTGTTTTACAATTGTATTGAACAGGGCCAAAAAGGTGACATTGGCCCAACTGGGCCTCCTGGACTTGTAAGTTTTTTGTTTCAGTTTTTATTTATTAAATTTATTAGTGCATTTTAATTTTCATGTTTTAATTATATACTCCGTAACTTTTCCTCATAGAACACAAAATTCCAAGATCAACTTTTCCTGGCTTAAAAGTCTTTACATCCGAAACTTCAGTGATGCTGACCTCAAAGTCTTTGTATTGTTCTGCCTGTATATTACTTCTCCATAATAAAGGTCCAAAATTACGGCATTAGGTTGTTTTGCATCTTGATTGCCAAATCATTTCTCAAGTAACCAGCAGGTGGTGCAAGTGTTGCTTACAAAGTTTCAAAAAAAGAAAATGTTGAGGAACTAGGGGATTGGTCTTTTCCCCTGCAGAGCTCAGGGGAAAGATGGATTTGGTCTTAATAGGTTTTCTCAATTGGTAATTGTCTGATTCACACCTCTTTCTTCCCTGAGTGTGTGCTTTCTAGGAGCTCTTAATCAGAAATGTAGGAAACTGCTCTGTAAAAGAATACTTGAGGGGTTTACAAATCTTCTGTCATGTTTGCATTCACCCTGAAATTCTAGTCAAATATATTTTCATTCTTATTAAGAATAAAATGTCACTGTTGCAGTTGACATATTGGTTTTACTATCATTGAAATTTGCTAAGACTTGACTTTAGGCTGCACTGAAGCTGCAAAGGGTCAAGTGCCATAAAACCTATATGTTCAGACATTTGAATAACATTAATTATTTTTGTCCATAGTGAGTATCAGATATTGATACTTGGTACTTTACCAGATCTAATGAGGAGGTACTTAAAGAAGATCTTAGACAATTTTTATTCACTTTCATTTTTAAATCAGAGTTTTACTTCTCTAAGAAGCAATTTCTCTGAAAAATGAAATAAAATTTTGATGAACATCAGAAGAAATGGAAATTTTGAGAGTGCAATCCAATCCAACAGCTCACTTCCCCTTTTGGACTACTATCCCGGTTCTAGGTCCCACAAATTTCAGTGTCCATTTGTCTGAATATTTCTTATATCTAAAAGAGCCAGGATGAATATCTCACTTTGCCAGTAGGTGATGATTTCTGTCTCAAACTGATAGTTTCTTAAATGTAAAGCTTACTTTACCTTTATAGCTCTATGAAGTTAATTTATTTATATTTAGATTATTTAATGTAAAATTATTTAGGCATAAGGGTCTAAGAAGATAGAAAGGGAATGATCAGCTAGTTGATTTTAATTAATAAAGCCTTCCTGGTAGAGATGTGTTTTCTTTTTTTTTTTTAAGAAGAAGAAATAAATATGGGTTGACAAAGAGAAAGATTGGGGGAAGGCATTATAGATGTTTAGAATGGCATATTCAAAGGCAAAAGCAGGAATCTGCAAGATGCATGAAGTGGTTATAATCAGATCTCACTCTCCTAAAAGGTCATTCAGGACGTGAAACAGGTGAGAGGGGTATTGGGAGTGAGAAGTAACTTGACAGAGTCCAGGGTTAAAAGTGACATCAGATATAGTAAGAAGTAGTGAACAATTTTGAATCCTTTAACAGGATAAGTAACACAGAAAAATTGGTTCTTGAGGAAGTGTGTCCAAGTAGTAGATTTGGATTAAATGGGACAAGCTCAGAGTTGCTTCTGTTAGCCCAAGTGTAAGGTAAGGATAGAAGCTGTTGCAACAAGAAAGGGGACACGTTGGAGAGACATTTTTAGTAAAGAATTATCAGGCTTAGGTGATTGGAATGAATCGAATGTGAATTATAAGATAAGAGACATCAAACATAATTCTAGCTCTGTAAGTCTGGGGCTCAGGGGAGTGGTAATATTAGTACTGGCATTGAACATTTTCTAATCTGTTGAAGCATAGAAGTAATATAGCGTATGACTCACAATCTTCGTAAGTAGTCTTGATGATTTTGCATCTGAACACTTTGTGACAATGATACACTGTAATCATATATAGCTGCTAGGTTATTTTCAGAAGAACAAGTCTCTTCCTCTTTGAATTCCTTTATTTTTTTCTTTCATAATAAAGGTGATTCCTAGGCCTGGAACTGGTGTAACTGTAGGAGAAAAAGGAAACATTGGGTTACCTGGCTTGCCTGGAGAAAAAGGAGAGCGAGGATTTCCTGGAATACAGGGTCCACCTGGCCTTCCTGGACCTCCAGGTAAAAGAGACTGTGCTGTACTTAATAGCCCTGAATTTATAGTATCTTTACTAATCCAAGTATACAGTATTATCATACTAGTTCCAGGGTGAGCATGGCAAGGAAGACAGAGGTATTTTTTAATTGACAGAAACTTCTCAACTCTTACTATAGCTTTTCTTACCTGTTTTCTTACCAAGTTTCTTACCTGTACTTTAAAAAAAAAAGAAAAAAGCAAAGTTACTTGAATAGTGTCCTTTTACCCTAAAAAAATACCATTTCTACCTTTTGTTATTAATAAATTACACCAAACAGTACTATGATCCAAAAATTAATCATTATACCTTTCATGCTGTTATGAAAGGGAACATTGTGCTAATAATGCCTAGTTATATAAGATTTACTGTATTTTTATATAGGAAATAGCACTATCCACTTAGAATTCCAGAAACATCTACCTAGAAATCCCCGTGGTGATTTTGCTGTGCAGTAAAATCTTGGAGCTCAATACTGAGTTTTATGTCATTCCTTTGTTGAAGATATGCAGTATATAGTAGAGCATTTCTAATTTGGCCACAAACTGAGCAGTACCCTTGTTTAGCATGTTTATTTGGATGTTCTGTGAAATGAGGTGATAGTAAGGATTTATGTAAAATTTGAAAAAAAACATCTACAGTATCTGTCACACATACATGTATAATAAATTACGGTTACTTTTCCTTCAAAAATATTTGGCTAATGAAATATTACCATGATGAGATGAGTGACACTCAGTGTTCCTCCCAAGGAGAAAGAGAATGAATTGTGGGTCCCATTTCGCTCTAAGTATGCACTTTGGGTTTCGAACTTCAAGGTAATGGACTAAACACATACTGTGTCTGGAAAATTGAGATAAGGAATTCTCCAAGGATGTAGCAGAAAAGTTAAAGTGTTAGATAGTATGAAATAAAATTTAAGACGCACAAAGGATAAACCTAGAAGTCCCAAAATCCAGCATGAAGGAGTTCAAGGAGAGAATAGGACAAGAAGCAATATTTGAAAAATTAATGGCTGAGAACTTCTTTCTATTAAAAAATGATTCCCTGTGAAAAGGCTTATGAATTACGAAGCAAAAGTAAAATAATAATACAAAAATACGTAACTAGACAAATTTTAGGGACATTTTAGAATTTAAGGGTAAAAAGAAATTCTTAAAAACTGAGAGCAAAGGCAGATCACCTACAAAACAGTGAGAATAAGAGGAGGATAATGGAGCAAATTTTCAAAGTAATAAGGAAAAATAACTATGAATTTGAGATTCTATATTACATCAAACTATCATCCTAGTGTGAAGATGGGATGCTTAGAAAGTTTACTACCTCCAGATCTTCTCTGAAATAGTTACTGGAGGTTTTACTTCAAGAAGAAGATAATGAATTCAGGATGAAGTTGGCGGTGGGGGTGGGTAAGATACAAGAACCAGTGGTTAGGAAAGATATTGATAAAGTATTTTAAGTCTAAATAAGTATGGATCATAAAAAAATAACAGAAGTATTTTAACTAACAATATGGAAGTATAATTGTACACATGACTAACACAGGATATGGACGTACAGAGAGAATGGGGAAGTGAATGATAAGGTTTTTTGTCTTGTTAGAGGGAGAGAATATAAATATTATTAACTCTCTAAGTTTTTCGAAAAATAAAAGTTTTAGTATATAGGTTAAACATTTTAATAGTAACCACTAGAAAAGAATAGAAATAATATACATTACTTACTTGTTGAGGAAAGAAGATGACCAAAAAGCTGGATCTATGTCACACAAATTAGGATTGGGACAAAACAGACACAGATAAACCTGAATAAATAGAAAAAAATAAATAAAATGACATGAAGAAGTTAAAAATAAATCAGCAACTCCAATAAATGTGAAGGGACTAAACACTGATTAGTAGACAAAAACTAAAATAAAATTAGAATTAAAATATCTGTATGCTGTGCACAGTAGACATATCGAAAGTAAAACAGCATAGAAATTTTGAAAATAAAGCAATGGGAAGATATTAAGCAAACGCTACCAAAGGAAAGCTGGTTTAGCAATTCCAATACAGTATGAAATAGAATTCAATGAAAAAATGCATTAAAAAACAGATATTTCACGTGGATAAATAGACAACTTATACCACAGTGATATAAAGGTCACTAAACTTAGGCATCTAAAAATATAGCTTTGAATATGTAAAATGAAAACTGATAAACTGCAAGGGATAATTTGGCAACTCCCCAATATATCAAGTAAGTGAAAAATAAAAAGGATACAAATGATTTGAGCAGCACAATTAAGCTGTATTTATGGGGGAGAGAGAAAACCTGTGTGTGCAGCAGAGAATGTACATTCTTTTCAAACACACATGAAGCATTTATAGAAATTGACTCTATTAGACCAGAAAAAATCTTGTAAAATTATATGCGGGCCATGCTCTGTGACCACAGTGAAATGAAGTCAGAAATTAACAACAAAAAGCACCAAATATTTGTATATTAAAGTGCATATTTCTAAATAACTCTAGAGGTAAAGAGAATACAGAAATGGAGATGATGAACTACTAAATGCTAAATAAACAACCCGTATCAAAACTCATGGTACCCTTAATTTATCACAAAATTAGAGATACTGAAAATAAATGAGCTAAGTTGGAAAAATAATAAGAAATAAAACAAGCACATGCCATTTGCAGCAACATGCGTGGACCTAGAGATTGTCATACTGAGTGAAATAAGTCAGACAGAGGAAGACAAATATCATATGACAGCGCTTATATGTGGAATCTAAAAACAGGCTACCAATGAACTTATCTACAAAACAGAAATAGAGTTACAGATGTAGAAAACAAACTTACGGTTATCAGGGGGCAAAGGCGGGGAGGGATAAATTGGGAGATTGGGATTGACATATACACACTACTATATACAAAAAAGATGACTAACAAGTACCTACAGTATAGCACAGGGAACACTACTCAGTACTCTGTAATGGCCTATATGGGAAAAGAATCTAAAAAAGAGTGGATATATGTATATGTATAACTGATTCACTTTGCTGTACATCTGAAACTAACACAACATTGTAAAGCAACTATACTCCAATACAAATTTTTTAAAAAAGCACAAGCAAAATAGATGGAAAAACTTGAGAAAGGTAAAAATAAAATATGATCAAGATAAAGGGAAGAGAAGGCACAAATAAAATCAGTAAAGAAAAAAGATTATTACCATAAATACAATTAAAATTTTTAGATTACAAGAAAACTCTAAAACTATGTCAATATATTTTAAATTCTAGGTGAAATATACATTCCTCATGAAACAGAAAACATAAAGTAATAAAATTTTCCTGAGAAAGTAGGACACCTAAGTAGATCAATTACCACAGAAGATTTTGAAATGTTAATGGTCTCCGTGAAAAAGCATTGGTTTTGTGGGTGGTTTTATAGAGTTTTATGGATGAAATCTACCAAGTTCTTGAGCAGGTGATTCTCATAGTTTATAAACTGTTTCAGAACATTTTTTTAAAAAGGAAATTCAGTTTAGCAGTATCAATACCAAACCACCAAGGCGATACACTGGAAATAACTATAGTTCAATATCACTTACGAATGTGGAAGTAACAATCTTAAATAAAATATTATCAAATCAATCCAGAAATATATTAAACAATATGATATTATGACCAAATAGATGTTACCCTAAGATTGCAAGGATGGTTCAACATCACTGTCATTGACCACACTGACGTATTAAAAGAGAATAGGCCAATAGATGCAAAGAAAACAGTAAAATTCAATACATATTCATTTTTAAAAGGAAAAAAAATCCTTAAACTAAGATTGGGGACTTCCCTGGTGATGCAGTGGTTAAGAATCCGCCTGCCAATGCAGGGGACATGGGTTGGAACCCTGGTCCAGGAAGATCCCACATGCCATGGAGCAGCTAAGCCCATGCGCCACAAGTCCTGAACCCATGCACCTAGAGCCTGTGCTGCGCAACAAGAGAAGCCACTACAATGAGAAGCCCGTGCACCACAATGAAGAGCAGCCCCTGCTCGCCGCAACTAGAGAAAGCCCACACTCAGCAACGAAGACCCAACATAGCCATACATAAACAAATATATTTAAAAAAACAACTAAGATTACAAGGGAACTGTTTTGAAGACCTAAATAGACATTTCTCCAGAGAAGACATACAGATGGCCAAGAGGCACATGAAAAGCTGCTCAACATCGCTAATTATTAGAGAAATGCAAATCAAAACTACAATGAGGTATCACCTCACACCAGTTAGAATGGGCATCATCAGAAAATCTACAAACAACAAATGCTGGAGAGGGTGTGGAGAAAAGGGAACCCTTTTGCACTGTTGGTGGGGACGTAAATTGATACAGCCACTATGGAGAACAGTATAGAGGTTCCTTAAGAAACTAAAAATAGAATAACCATATGACCCAGCAATCCCACTACTGGGCATATACCCAGAGAAAACCACAATTCAAAACGACACATGCACCCCAGTGTTCATTGCAGCACTATTTGCAATAGCCAGGTCATGGAAGCAACCTAAATACCCATCGACAGACGAATGGGTAAAGAAGATGTGGTACATATATACAATGGACTATTAGATGTAAAAAGGAACAAAACTGGGTCATTTGTAGAGAGGTGGATGGATCTAGAGACTGTCATACAGAGGGAAGTAAGAGAAAAACAGATATTGTATATTAACACCTATATGTGAAATCTAGATATTGTATATTAACAAATATATGTGGAATCTAGGTGAACTGGTTTGCAAGGCTGAAATAGAGGCACAGATGTAGAGAACAAACGTATGGACACGAAGAGGGGAAAGTGGTGGGGGATGGGGTGTTGTGATGAATTGGGAGATTGGGATTGACATATATACACTAATATGTATAAAATGGATAACTAATAAGAACCTGCTGTATAAAAATATAAAATAAAATTCAGAAAAATAAAAAAGGAACTGTCTTGGGCTTCCCTGGTGGCACAGTAGTTAAGAATCCCCCTGCCAATGCAGGGGACACGGGTTCGAGCCCTGGTCTGGGAAGATCCCACATGCCATGGAGCAACTAAGCCTGTGCGCCACAGCTACTGAGCCTGCGCTCTAGCACCCGTGAGCCACAACTACTGAAGCCCGTGCGCCTAGAGCCCGTGCTCCACAACAAGAGAAGCCACCGCAATGAGAAGCCCACGCACCTTCATGAAGAGTAGCCTCCGCTTGCCGCAACTAGAGAAAGCCACACATAGCAACAAAGAAGCAAAGTAGCCAAAAGTAAATAAATAAAATAAATAAATTTATATAAATAAAAGGGAACTGTCTTAACTTGATGACAGAATATAAGACTTGATGCCTTATATTCTCTTGAAGCTATCTACTTCATACGGGAAGTACAGGACTGTTCGGGAAATGTCATACTTTTTGGTGAAACATCAGGAGCATTCTCATTAAAGTCAAAAATCAGATAAAGATATGGTCACCAGGGCTTCCCTCGTGGCGCAGTGGTTGGGAGTCCACCTGCTGATGCAGGGGACATGGGTTAGTGCCCCGGTCTGGGAAGATCCCACATGCCACAGAGCAGCTGGGCCCATGAGCCATGGCTGCTGAGCCTGTGCGTCCGGAGCCTGTTCTCCACAATGGAAGAGACCACAACAGTGAGAGGCCTGCGTACCACAAAAAAAAAAAAAAAAGAAAAAAGATATGGTCACCAATACTGTTTGATCTTATACTGAAGATCCCAGCCAGCATACTAAGTCTAGAAAAAAAAGAGGTGTATGGATAAAAAAAAAAGCAAACCAAATTTTGGTTATTGATAATCTACCCATAGAGCCTAAAAGAATCACATGACAAATTACCAGAACTTAGAATGTTTGCAAGGTAGCCAAATATGAGTTGCAAACTTAAATAACTTACCTTCCTCTAAACCAGCAATAAAATAATTAAACGTACAAGAGGACAAAATCCAGTTAACAAAAGTAACAGTCATAAAACTGACGTTAGCAATCAAATTTACCCATGAATAAACCAAACAAAAGATGTGTAAGATCTCTTTCATAACTTTGTAAAATACTATTAAATAATATAAAATTAATAAATGGAAAGATATAATACTTAATTATTACTTGATGCGAGAGCTCAATATTATATACAGGCGATTCTACCAAAATTTAATCTTTAAATTCAAATTAATCTCATTCAAAATTTCAATGGTTTTTTAAAATGAAACTGACAAGCTGACTCTGAAATTCACTTAGAAGAGTAAATTTGTAAGTGTAGTGGAGATGGTTTTTTTTTTTTTTTTTTTTTTTTTTTTTTTTTTTTTTTTTTTTTTTTTTTTTTTTTTGCGGTACGCGGGCCTCTCACTGTTGTGGCCTCTCCCGTTGCGGAGAACAGGCCCTGGACGCCAGGCTCAGCGGCCATGGCTCACGGGCCCAGCTGCTCCGCAGCATGTGGGATCTTCCCGGACCGGGGCACGAACCTGTGTCCCCTGCATCGGGAGGCGGACTTTCAACCACTGCGCCACCAGGGAAGCCCGGAGATGGTTTTAAAAAGAACAAAGATGGGTATATTTTCCTTACCAGTTTTGAAAACATTATAAAGCTGTAGTAATGAAAAAGTGTGTTAATGGTGCAGGAACAGATAGTGGAACAGAAGAAAGTCCAGAAACAGAGCCACGTTTACATGAGAACTTTGAGATGCCTCTTTTTTCCTGTAAATGGCTTCCTGGTATTTCTGAGATTAAAAAATCATAGTGTCAAAGGAGAGTGAGTAGAGAGTTAGTTATTAGTACATTTCCAAAAGTAATAAAGCTACTTTAAATTAGTCTTTCTTATATTCAAAGTAGTACTTACATTATTGGAACTTTCCATCTTTTCTCTAGATGTTGATTCTCATAGAAAAAACTAAGAACATAACTGGTGTTATACATTAAAGGAAGATCTTATCATTACTTAATGTCTCATTGAGACCCAAAGTAATATGTCTAAAATAAGATCATTTTGATCACTTTTAATGGGTATTTGTTTTTATCTTAGGACTTGCAGTTACAGGTCCTCCTGGGCCCCCTGGCTTTCCTGGGGAAAGGGGCCAGAAAGGTGATGAAGGTCCACCTGGAATTTCCATTCCTGGATCTCCTGGACTTGATGGACAGCCTGGGGCTCCTGGCCTTCCAGGGCCTCCTGGTCCTCCTGGCCCTCACATCCCTCCTAGTAAGCTATAGTTTTTTCCTGTTAAGTTCTATTGTTGTTTTTGTTTTGTCTTTATTTATAAGTGAATCTAGCTGAAGGTTGACATCATTCTTTGTATTTCTGATAGCTAAATATTCTTCCACTGCTTCTACTTTTGATTTTTGGTGATTCTTTGATATTTAGATTTGTTCTTCAAATTATCACTAATATTATATCTTCCTTTTGTTTATAGGTAGTTGTATTAATGCAGAGAAATAACTGAAAATAGATCTCTTTTTTTCTAGCCTATCAGACTTTCTCTTTGTTGTCTTCTGGATATTTTACAAAAATTGGCTTGCTGTTCTTGTTTTATCTTATCTCAGGTGATGAGGTATGTGAAGCAGGCCCTCCTGGCCCTCCAGGATCTCCAGGTGATAGAGGACTCCAAGGAGAACAAGGAGTGAAAGGTTTGATTCCCATATTCCTTCATCCTTTGAAATCATCAGCAAAATCCCCTATATCCTCCATCCTACCTCAGCCACTCACTCCCATGGTCATACCCCAAGACCACACATTACCAGTAGTGCACACTTCCATATTTTGATTTCCCGAATCTCATTTTGTGACCACTACATCCTATCTTTCTAGCTTACTACCTCTAATAACCTGACTCCAGCATTACTTCACACTCACTGAAACCTACCAACTTTGACTGTCCCTCAACCTTTTGATGTCCTTTCTTCTCTCCTAACCCAGCTTAAATTCCATAATCAATCTCATACATAAACTCTTGACACCTTTGCCCTCCTCTCCTGCCATTGTACTCACTTCAAACAAAAGCACAGCCCTGGTAATTCCAAATTACTACCTCTTCTGAGCCTGTGCCTTCTCTCTTCAAACTTCTAACACCTCCTCTTCCATTCTTATTTTAGGATTCTGACTTTGCTTCCTCCTCCACTGACCAATTGAAGCAATAACAAGAGAACTTTCACAGATTGCCGCCACCACCATATTTACCCCCCTATTTGCATCTTGCCCCTATATTCTGCCTTTCTGCCTATTATTGTTACTGCTCCTATCTAAAGCAATTCTTCTGTTTGTACGATAGATTCAGTTTCCTCTTGTTCTCCCCCAAAAATTCATTCCAGAAATTCTTGTCACTCCCCTATCATCAATTTTCCCCTTTTACTGGATCATTCCCAGCAGTATACAAATATGCTTTTTTCACCCATCTAAAAATATTTTATCATGATCCCACTTCCCCTGCCTGATACTACACCATTCCTCTGCTTCCGTTTGGAACAAAACTCTTCAAGAATTTTCTACTCACTGTCTCTAGATAACTCTACTCTCATTTTCTCTTAAACATACTCCTCAGGACTTCACTCCCCTCCCCCAGCCACTCCATAGATGCTGCTTTTGTCAAAGTCATCACCAGCCTGTTGACTGCCAATTCAAATATCAAGTCTCAGTCCATTATTTCCTTGATTTTTCCACTCTTTAACACTTTCTTCACTTGGTTTTCAGTATATTACATGCTCTGTTTTTCTTCCTACCTTCCTGGCATATCGTATATATTAGATATAGATATAGGTATAGATATGTCTCTCTCTATATATAGATATGTCTCCTCCTATATATACTTTGTCTCTATATGTATATCTCTCCGTATGTATGTCTGTCTATTACCTCCCATGTAACTACTGTCTAAATCAAAATATAGAACTTTTCCAAGACTCTAGGAGACTCTCTTGTGTATCCTATACAGCACTCCCAAAGGTAACCACTGTTGTATCCTCAATCAAACAGTTTGCCTAACTTTGAACTTTGTATAAATGGAATCATACAGTATGGGCTCTTTTATGTCTTAATATTTTATCTGGTTTCTTTTGCTTAATATTATATCTGTGAGGTATATCCATGTTTTTGTTTGTAGCAGTATTTTTTCACTGCTCTTTGGTATTTCATTGAATGAATATTCCTATTCATATTCATCCGTTCTAATGTTAATGGACATTTGGTCTGGGGCTATTATGAATAAAGCTGCTATGAACATTCATATATATATATATATATATATATATATATATATATATATATAGTAGGACATAAGCATTCATTTCTGTTGTGTAAACCTGGTAATGGAATTGCTGGATCATAAGGTAGATGTATCTTTGATTCCATAGATACCACCAAACCATTTTACAAAGAGGATTTAGTTTCCATTTCCCTCATAACTTATTGATGCTGAGCCTCTTTTCTTATAGTCTGTACATTCTTTTTGTAAAATACCTATCTTTTTCTATTTTAATTGGGTTGTTTGATATATGTGTCACAAATATATTCTCCCATTCTGTGACTTGCTTTTTTACTCGCGTCTTTCCTTGAACAGAAGTTGTTAATTAAAAGAAGTCAAATTATTAATGTCCTCTTTTATTGTTAGTGCTGTTTATGTCCTGTTTTAGAAATCTTTGCTTATCCCAAGGACCTGATAATATTCCTCTATGTTTTCTTCTAAAAGCTTTATTGTTTTTGCCTTTTACATTTTGACCTTTGACCTGTCATGGAGTCATCCTTGATTCCCTTCTTCTTTTGAATTCTATATGATCCATGAGAAAACCCTATTGGCTCTACTTTCAAATATGTCCAGAATCTAACCAATTCTCATCATGTTCATTGCTGTCACTCTGGAATGAGCTACTATCTCTCCTAGATCACTTCAGCAGTAGTCACTTATGTGTTTACCCTGTTTCCGTCCTTGTACTTAGATTATATTATTAACATAGCAACCAGAGTCATCCTTTTAAAACTTAAGTCATATCATGTTGCTTTTCTGTTTAATTTCTTCTCCTAAATTCTCATTTCACTCACAGTAAAAGCCACAGTCTTTGTGGTGGCCTATGTGATATTTTATGATATGCCACTTGTTATAACCTGTTAACTGTCTGACCCGGTTCCCCTTCCTCACTGTACTCCCACAATCTGTTCTCCTTGATGTTCCTTCTATATGCCAAACATGGCTACTCTTTCTACCTGGACTGTTCTATAGTCGTTATGCACGTGCCATGTCCTTTAAGTTTTTTTAATCACGTGTCATCTTCTCAATGAGGTCTTATCCTGACCACCCTATTTAAAATTGCAACCTGCCACCCACCCCTAAGCACATCCAATTTCACTTACCCAGCCACTGGTAGAATGTAAACACTGTGAAGGTATGGATTTTGTCTGTTTTGTTTATCAATGTATTACAAACTCCTCGAACAGTGCTTGACACATAGTAGGTGCTCAGTAAATATTTATCAAGTAAATTGATTCTAGATATAGGCTTCTCCAGCTACACTGTTAGGTAGGAATATTGTCCCTTAGTGCTAACTTCTTTAGAACCTATCTAAAGAAGGTATATGTACCCCTTCAAGTAAAATTTGTTTTTTATTATGGCTTTCTCTAGGTGACAAAGGTGACACGTGCTTCAACTGTATTGGAACTGGTGTTTCAGGGCCTCCAGGTGAACCTGGTTTGCCAGGTCTTCCAGGTCCCCCAGGTAACACATTCTTCCTCAGGGCAACCTTAAAAATATTTCTTGGCTAGATATTAGTGAGCTTATAGTTTTAAATGATGCCAGTGTCTCATTTTATGACTAGTCACTAACATCCATAAATAATTAAATATGAAATGTCACTATCTGCTGTGAAATAAATTATGCTCTTGTTTCCAGTAGCTGAAGCTACCACCATTTTCTATTAAAGAATTTTGACAGTATTACTCCAGGAAAAATATCTTCCTTATTTTCCATATGGTGAGGAAAATAACTTATACAGAGTCAGACTTCTTTATTCCAGAAAACTGGGGAAAATGTTCATAATACCTGACCCCTGAATATGGTTTTCAGTGGCCAAGATTCTAGTCATTGGGATGTATCACATGTTGTCATTAAGAAACGGTCTTCTACCAGAGTTTGGCAATCAACTGCCCATATTCCTCTTTATTTTTTTTAACTTTTAAAAATTAAAAAAAATTAAAATGTTCTTTCTTTTTTAAAAAAAATTGTTATTGGAGTATAGTTGATTTAAATGTTGTGTTAGTTTCATGTGTACAGCAAAGTGAATCAGTTATACATATACATATATCCAGTCTTCTTTAGATTCTTTTCCCATTATAGGCCATTACACAGTATTGAGTAGAGTTCTCTGTGCTATACATAGGTCCTTATTAGTTATCTATTTTATGTATAGTAGTGTGTATATGTCAATTCCAGTCTCCCAATTTATCCCCCTCCTCCCTTACCCCCCTTGTAGCCATAAGTTTATTTTCTTCATCTGTAACTCTGTTTCTGTTTTATAGATAAGTTCATTTGTACTCTGTTTGTAAATTCCACATATAAGTGATATCATATGATATTTGTCTTCCTCTTTCTATATATAACTCCCCCTTCCCCATTTCCAGCTCTTTTACTCAACTGCCTCTTGGGGTTTCCCAGGATTATATTCTCTTGAAATCACACTTCATGTCTGAGGCAGTGAGGGCTGAGAATAGATACCAGATCTCTTACCTTTCTGTCTAGTGTGTCTGCCAAACACACATTTGGTGTTTGGAAATAGATTTTCAGCAAGTCTTATAGCTGCCCTTAGAAGTTAATCATTTAGCCTTGTACTTCCAGTCTAGTGGTTTTCAAACTTGGGAGTGCATCAGAATTACTTGGAGGGCTTGTTAAAACCCAGATTCCTGGGTCCCACCCCCCCCAAATTTCTGATTTAGTAGACTTGGGGTGGAGGGCCCAAGAATTAGCATTTCTAACCAGTGCCCAGGTGATGCTGATGCAGCTGGTCCAGGGACCCGTTTTGAGAGCACTGCTTTAGTAATATTTCCTCTAGTCTTTGAGCACCAATCCTTTCTCATAAACCAAATTTTAGGGAGTGACAAACCAAAGAAAGAACTGGTAGGAATCTAGGAAAATTGTTTAAGTAAGAACAAAGAAAGATACACAGACTTTGTCCTTATCTCCTTCTCACCTTTGCAATGGGGTGGTTATAAGAGCAGAGCATTTCTGTGCATAGTACTTGGTAGCTGCGAGCTCTGAGAGGATTTGGAATTGGAAATACCTAAGGATACAATGCTGTATGTACCAGGAAGTGTTAGCTTTACCTAAAAGAAAGGATGATCTCCTTGCCTTCAGAGCATAGAATAGAAAGATCAAAATGTGACTTGTTAAATGGGATTGAATGGCATTCTTATTTTTTAATTAATTAATTTATTTATTTATTGGCTGTGTTGGGTCTTCATTGCTGCAGTGGGCTTTCTCTAGTTGTGGCGAGCGCGGGCTACTCTTCGTCGCGGTGCGTGGGCTTCTCATTGCGGTGACTTCTCTTGTTGCGGAGCATGGTCTCTAGGCGTTCGGGCTTCAGTAGTTGTGGCACGCGGGCTCAGTAGTTGTGGCTCGCAGGCTCTAGAGCTCAGGCTCAGCAGTTGTGCCGCATGGGCTTAGTTGCTCCACAGCATGTGGGATCTTCCCAGACCAGGGATCGAACCCGTGTCCCCCGCATTGGTGCATTGGCAGGCAGATTCTTAACCACTGCACCACTGGGGATGTCTGGCATTCTTATTTTAAAACTTGACTTCCTGACTTGCTGATTTTTATATGAGCTTTGTCAGGATTTCAAGCTCAAAGCTCACATTACTCTGTGTGTGTGTGTGTGTGTGTGTGTGTGTGTGTGTGTGTGTGTATTAGGATCTCTTGGTTTCCCTGGACAGAAGGGTGAAAAAGGACACGCTGGTGCAACCGGTCCCAAAGGATTAACAGTAAGTTTTGAGTATATCATATAACAAAAGAAGTAGAAGAAACCCATTTACACTTTGATTTTCACTTGTGGATATATATAAAAGAAATTTAGTTTTCTTATTACGATATATTTGATTCTTTCGCTCGTGCTGACTCATATGTCTCACTTGACTCATAACTTGGTACACTAAATGTTATTGGGCAGGTTGATGGGATAAACTGGAGAAAGTATTAGAAAAAAAGAAACTGAGTTTCTTTTTCTCTCTCTTCTTTTTCCCCTCTTTATTGCCTCCCCCCCACCCCCACCGCCCTCCTCAGGGCATACCAGGAGCTCCAGGCGCTCCAGGCTTTCCCGGACCTAAAGGTGAACCTGGTGACATCCTCACTTTTCCAGGAATGAAGGGTGACAAAGGAGATTTGGGTTCTCCTGGAGCTCCGGGGCTTCCTGGTTTACCTGGCACCCCTGGACAGGATGGATTGCCAGGGCTTCCTGGCCCCAAAGGAGAACCTGTGAGTTGGTTTGATATTCTTGGTTTTGTCATGTCAAATTGTTAGTGATGTTTCCTAGGATAGGCCTGGTGCTGAGATGAACATGTAATCAATGCTTAAAAGAATGTGATTATATATAGTAATGGTACATTGTTATTGACTACATAGGGTTTCTTTACGGTTCTTTTCTCAGTGGTTTTATTAATTATTTCTGCTTAACCCACTGCTATATTGAGTAATATTTGCTATGACTAGGTAGGCAGGAGGTTAAGATGCTTATGGGTCGCTGTGAGGTTCCCCTTTTCTTATCCCACATAGCCTTGTCTGGTTTTTTTTAGACTGGACAACAAAAGACTAATTTGGTTTTTATATAAAGTAAGCCTAGAGATTAGTGTGAGTAGATGGCCGTGTGAAATGTGCCATGGAGCATACAGATTGAAGATAAATGAGTAGATTCTTATTTTGTGCACAACACACAGCCCAGGATATTTAGGTAGAAAGTGCTGTTTTATTAAATGTTAGCTAGGCTGTAAACTTCTTGACTTCATGAACACAGAGATTTTTGCCAATTTTTATTCTTTGCTTTATCACCAGCACCTGGCACATAGTAGGAACTCAAAAATATTTGTTAAAAGAATGAATAAGTAGAGTGATCACACATACCACCCCATAATAACACACGCTTATGCAGTTTTTAAGAACTATTTATGGCTGTATCATTTCTCTAGTTGTACTTAGTAATACCAACCTACAGATAGCTGTTATATCTATGTTTCTGTATTAAATTTTTCCCTTTTCAGGGTGGAATTGCTTTTAAGGGTGAAAGAGGTCCCCCTGGGAACCCAGGTTTGCCAGGTCTCCCAGGAAATAGGGGGCCTATGGGCCCTCTTGGTTTTGGCCCTCCAGGCCCACCAGGTGAAAAAGGCATACAAGGTGTAGCAGGAAATCCAGGCCAGCCAGGAATACCAGGTGACTTTATTATGGTTGTTTTGTTTTTAGTTTGGTGCTTAAAAGCAGAAATGTATTTATTATCTTTTGGCCATTCTTGGCTTCTTTTTATGAGAGTTGTGTTTCTGTCGCCATTTATATTTGGGCCTTTTCAGAGCGTCTTAGCAGGGAAACATAAATGTGTGTGTGTGTGTTTTAAGAGGGGCTTCTCTTTAAATTTTTTGACTATATTTATTGTTACTGTTGTTGTTTTTAAGTGCATGATATATATAATGTACATGATATATATAATGCAAAGTTTAACAAATATAATGGAAACACACACATAACTAGCACACACGTCAAGAAACAACATTGCCAGCATCCTCGAAATCCCTATCCTCCTCTCTCTGTTCTTTCCTGATCATAACCCCCTTCCATTTCTCCAAAGGTAAACACTGTCCTGACTTTTGCATAATTTCCTTCCATATACAGTTTTATCACCTAGATATGTATTCCTATCAAAGTACTTTAATTATGCTTCTTTTTGAGTGTTATATTAATGGAAGCATAGGGTAAGTATTCTTTATGTTAACTTTGTTTATGGATATAACATATTCATTTTCACTGCTGTACAGTATCCCACTGTGTGTGTGTGTGTGTGTGTGTGTATCACCGTTGCTTTATGCATTCTATTGTTAATGGACAGTTGGGTTATTTATAGTTCAGGCCTATTATGAATAATGCTTCTATGTGCATTCTTTTATATATATTTCTGGTGTACATGTGCATACACTGCTCTGTGACAGAGATCAGCAAACTACAACTCTGGCCTTCCACATGTTATCATAAATGAAAATTTTATTTGAACACATCCACAGCCATTCACTATTGTTTATGCCTGCTTTTGCACTACTACTGCAGAGTTGTTGTTGCTACAGAGACCAGATGGCCCACAAAGCCTAAAGTATATGCTGTCTGGTCCTTTACAGAAAAAATTTGCCAATCCCTAGGCTAGGGTATATATTTAAGATTAGCATTCTTGAGGCATAGAATAAATACATCTTCAGCTTTACTAGATAATTCCAAACTACGTCCAAAGCAATTGTACCAATTTATACTCCCACCAGCAGTATTAGAGGTTTCTTGTTGCTCTGTATCCTCATAAGTATTTTGTATTGTTAGACTTTTTCATTTTTGCCAATCTGTTGAGTGTGATATATCTCATGGCAGTTTTATTTTATATTTCTCTGATTATATTAATGTTTACCAAACCTTTTCATATGTTTGTTGACCATTTGAATTTCTCTTTGTGAAATGTCTTTTCAAGTGTTTTGACCATTTTTTCTTTTGGATTGTTTCTTTTTCTTATTGATTTGGAGGAATATATATATGTGTGTGTGTGTGTGTGTGTGTGTGTATATATATATATAATTTGTATTAGTTCTTTATTAGCTATTTATTTTGTAAAATCTTAATTCACTATGGCTTGCCATTTTCACTCTCTGTATGGTGTCTTCAATGAACAGAAATCACTTTGAATGTAGTCAAATATATCACCCTTTTCTCTCTCATGGTTAGTGCTTTTTATGTCATGTTTAAGAAATCCATCTTTGTCCTGAGCCTATTTCAAATTCTTATTTCAATTAATGAGAAGTAGTTGTACTTGGACTTTGCACACATAAAACCTTAACGTACCACTAGTTAACCAAAAATAAGTATTTTTCTTTTGACCTACATTTAGAAAATATTTTTATAGATGCCTAATATTTTTATAGATGCCATCTTCATGGAAACCCTTAATACTGTCATCTACTTTTATCTTTGAAATTTCATCCTTCTGTTTAGTATCTTCCTTGAAAATATATACAGGATTGTTTTTCTCATGGATTTTTGTTAGTTTGAATTTTTAGAAGATTGTAAGTACTTTCTTTTTTGTTTTAATTAGCGGAGATCTTTAGTCAAGTGAACACTTCCCATTCACTATTAATTCCCACTTGTTCTTAGGTCCTAAAGGTGATCCAGGTCAGACCATAACACAGCCAGGGAAGCCTGGCTTGCCTGGTAACCCAGGCAGAGATGGTGAAGTAGGTCTTCCAGGTATGTGGGGAATTTATTTGACCATGTCTTCAACACTTGTTGGTTTCTGTCTTTGGCTACTTCCAAAAAACTGCTGTTTCTCCGTAGGTGAACCTGGACTCCCAGGCCAGCCAGGCTTGCCAGGTATACCTGGTAGCAAAGGAGAACCAGGTATCCCTGGAATTGGGCTTCCTGGACCACCTGGCCCCAAAGGTATGTAGGACTGGGTAGCAGGCAAGGTAGGTTAGCTGGTTAGTATGATATTATTCTTTGATATAGCTCACAAAACAGATAAAGTATATTCGTGCAACTTTTTTCTATGTGCAATAAAGAATGTAAGGGAAAAGTCACAGCACGTATGTACTATAGTTTCATTGTCTTTATGTAAAACATTCCAGACAAGAAAATATCTAAATCCTACATATGCAAAAATGATATACAAGCTTTAAATATCACAGTAATTATTGTCTTTTGTGTTCACCACTGTATTTTCAGGGCTCAGAAAAGTCCTGGCACATATTAAGCGCTCAATAGATATTTGTTAAATGAATGAATTGTATTAAACAGAAAACAGACTTATTGCACACTTATATCCAAGTAATGTTTTATCCTAAATCATATTCTCTTGATTTACTGAAATTTTTAGGGCTGTTGCTTCAGTTATGCTTTATTCGTCACAGAATTTCTTTTCTCATGAATGGAAAGAGTGTGCATTGGTCTGAGATCAGTACTTAAACATGTCCTTAATCATTTATGCTACATGACTTCAAAAGAGTCAGATTTGATTTTATGTGTATATATGTGTATAATATCTGCGATTTTTTTTACATCTTTATTGGAGCATAATTGCTTTACAATGGTGTGTTAGTTTCTGCTTTATAAAAAAGTGAATCAGCTATACGTATACGTATATGCCCATATCTCCTCCCTCTTGTGTCTCCCTCCCACCCTCTCTATCCCACCCCTCAAGGTGGTCACAAGCTGGTCACTGAGCTGATCTCCCTGTGCTATGTGGCTGCTTCCCCCTAGCTCTCTATTTTACATTTGGTAGTGTATGTATGTCCATGCCACTCTCTCACTCCGTCCCAGCTTACCCTTCACCATCCCTGTGTCCTCAAGTCCATTCTCTACGTCTGCATCTTTATTCCTGTCCTGCCCCTAGATTCTTCACATCCATTTTTTTTAGATTCCATGTATATGTGTTAGCATATGGTATTTGTTTTTCTCTTTCTGACTTGCTTCACTCTGTATGACAGTCTCTAGGTCCATCCACCTCACTGCAAATAACTCAATTTTGTTTCTTTTTATGGCTGAGTAGTATTCCATTGTATATATGTGCCACATCTTCTTTATCCATTCATCTGTCGATGGACATTTAGGTTGCTTCCATGTCCTGGCTATTGTAAATAGTGCTGAAATGAACATTGTGGTACGTGACTCTTTTCGAATTATGGTTTTATCAGGGTATATGCCCAGTAGTGGGATTGCTGGGTTGTATGGAAGTTCTATTTTTAGTTTTTTGAGGAACCTCCATACTGTTCTCCATAGTTGCTGTATCAATTTACATTCCCACCAACAGTGCAAGAAGGTTCCCCTTTCTCCACACCCTCTCCAGCATTTATTTTTTTGTAGATTTTTTTGAAGCTGGCCATTCTGACTGGTGTGAGGTGATACCTCATTGTAGTTTGGATTTGCATTTCTCTAATGATTAGTGATATTGAGCATCCTTTCATGTGTTTGTTGGGGATCTGTATATCTTCTTTGGAGAAATGTCTATTTAGGTCTTCTGCCCATTTTTGGATTGGGTTGTTTGTTTTTTTGATATTGAGCTACATGAGCTGCTTATAAATTTTGGAGATTAATCCTTTGTCAGTTGCTTCATTTGCATATATTTTCTCCCATTCTGAGGGTTGTCTTTTCATCTTCTTTATGTTTTCCTTTGCTGTGCAAAAGCTTTGCAGTTTCATTAGGTCCCATTTGTTTATTTTTGTTTTTATTTCCATTTCTCTAGGAGGTGGGTCAAAAAGGATCTTGCTGTGATTTATGTCATAGAGTGTTCTGCCTATGTTTTCCTCTAAGAGTTTTATGGTGTCTGGCCTTACATTTAGGTCTTTAATCCATTTTGAGTTTATTTTTGTGTATGGTGTTAGGGAGTGTTCTAGTTTCATTCTTTTACATGTAGCTGTCCAGTTTTCCCAGCACCATTTATTGAAGAGGCTGTATTTTCTCCATTGTATATTCTTGCCTCCTTTATCAAAAATAAGGTGACCATATGTGTGTGGGTTTATCTCTGGGCTTTCAATCCTGTTCCATTGGTCTATATTTCTGTTTTTTGTGCCAGTGCCATACTGTCTTGATTACTGTAGCTTTGTAGTATAGTCTGAAGTCCAGGAGCCTGATTCCTCCAGCTCCATTTTTCTTTCTCAAGATCGCTTTGGCCATTCTGGGTCTTTTGTGTTTCTATACAAATTGTGAGCTTTTTTGTTTTAGTTCTGTGAAAAATGCCATTGGTAGTTTGATAGGGATTGCATTGAATCTGTAGATTGCTTTGGGTAGTAGTCATTTTCACAGTGTTGATTCTTCCAGTCCAAGGGCATGGTATATCTCTCCATCTGTTTGTATCATCTTTAATTTCTTTCATCAGTGTCTTATAGTTTTCTGCATACAGGTCTTTTGTCTCCTTAGGTAGGTTTATTCCTAGGTATTTTATCCTTTTGGTTGCAATGGTAAATGGGAGTGTTTCCTTAATTTCTCTTTCAGGTTTTTCATCATTAGTGTATAGGAATGCAAGAGATTTATGTGCATTAATTTTGTATCCTGCTACTTTGCTAAATTCATTGATTAGCTCTAGTAGTTTTTTGGTAGCATCTTTAGGATGCTCTATGTATAGTATCATGTCATCTGCAAACAGTGACAGCTTTATTTCTTCTTTTCCGATTTGGATTCCTTTTATTTCCTTTTCTTCTCTGATTGCTGTGGCTAAAACTTCCAAAACTATGTTGAATAATAGTGGTGAGAGTGGACAACCTTGTTACTGATCTTAAAGGAAATGGTTTCAGTTTTTCACCATTGAGAATGATGTTGGCTGTGGGTTTGTCATATATGGGCTTTATTATGTTGAAGTAAGTTCCCTCTGTGTCTACTTTCTGGAGGGTTTTTATTGTAAATGGGTGTTGAATTTTGTCAAAAGCTTTTTCTGCATCTATTGAGAGGATCATATAGTTTTTCTGCTTCAATTTGTTAATATGGTTTATCACATTGATTGATTTGTGTATATTGAATCCTTGCACTCCTGGGATAAACCCCACTTCATCATGTTGTATGATCCTTTTAATGTGCTGTTGGATTCTGTTTGCTAGTATTTTTTGAGAATTTTTGCATCTATGTTCATCAGTGATATTGGCCTGTAGTTTTCTTTCTTTGTGACATCTTGGTCTGGTTTTGGTATCAGGGTGTTGGTGGCCTCATAGAATGAGTTTGGGAGGGTTCCTCCCTTTGTTATATTTTGGAAGAGTTTGAGAAGGATAGGTATTAGCTCTTCTCTAAATGTTTGAAAGAATTCGCCTGTGAAGCCATCTGGTCCTGGGCTTCTGTTTGTGGGAAGATTTTTAATCACAGTCTCAATTTCAGTGCTTGTGATCGGTCTGTTTATATTTTCTGTTTCTTCCTGGTTCAGTCTCAGAAGGTTGTGCCTTTCTACGAATTTGTCCATTTTTTCCAGTTTGTCCATTTTATTGGCATATAATTGCTTGTAGTAATCTCTCATGATCCTTTGTATTTCTGCAGTGTCAGTTGTTACTTCTCCTTTTTCATTTCTAATTCTGTTGATTTGAGTCTTTCCCTTTTTTTCTTGATGAGTCTGACTAATGGTTTATCAATTTTGTTTATCTTCTCAAAGAACCAGCTTTTAGTTTTATTGATCATTTCTATTGTGTCCTTCATTTCTTTTTCATTTATTTCTGATCTGATCTTTATGATTTCTTATCTTCTGCTAACTTTGGGTTTTTTGTTCTTCTTTCTCTAATTCCTTTAGATGTAATGTTAGGTTGTTTATTTGAGATTTTTCTTGTTTCTTGAGGTAGGATTGTATTGCTATATACTTCCCTCTTATAGGTACTTTTGCTGCATCCCGTAGGTTTTGGGTCATCGTGTTTTCATTGTCATTTGTTTCTAGGTACTTTTTGATTTCCTCTTTGATTTCTTCAGTTATCTCTTGGTTATTTACTAGCATTTTGTTTAGCCTCCATGCGTTTGTATTTTTTACAGATTTTTTCCTGTAATTGATATCTAGTCTCATAGTATTGTGGTTGGAAAAGATACTTGGTACGATTTCAGTTTTCTTAAATTTACCAAAGCTTGACTTGTGACCCACGATATCATCTATCCTGGAGAATGTTCCACGAGCACTTGAGAGGAAAGTGTATTCTGTTGTTTTTGGATGGAATGCCCTTAAATATCAATTAAGTCCATCTTGTTTAATATGTCATTTAAAGCTTGTGGTTCCTTATTTATTTTCTGCAATTGTTTTTAGATCATTTCCAGAATTATGTAGTAGGTCTTTTATCATACTGTATCCAGATGTAAGCAGAAGAAAAGTTTCTCTGCATTTTTGTGTTGGATTCATTCCTTATTTTTAGTTCTGTCTCGTTGGTAATAGCTTTGATTTTCCTTAGAAGAGCATATCTTCCACACACATTAGCCCTATATGACAATAATAGGGAACCATATGGTGATTGAGAGAGAATATCAGGTATCTGTAAGGCTTAGTCTGAAGTAGTTATCTAGAATGTCATTGTAGTTTTACCATCTTACTGTAGTCACTAAGCATGATTGAATAGGGTGAAAATGTGGGTTTGGGAGTTTGGGTATCTTTCTTACAGTGTCTTCTCTTTGGAGATTAAAAAATGGCTTCTAATTTTACAGGTTTCCCTGGAATTCCAGGACCTCCAGGAGCACCTGGGACACCTGGAAGAATTGGTCTAGAAGGTCCTTCTGGGCCACCAGGCTTTCCAGGACTAAAGGTCTGAGACATATTAATTTATTTTTTATTCTTTTTCTATTCCCCCTACCTTCCTTAGCCTTCTCTATTTTGATTTAGACATCATCCCAAGGCTTCACTGTATAAATAAAACTTAACTTATTGTATTTTTATTTAAAAATATTTAATTCCAAATACTTTTTAATAGTCCAAGGGGTCAAATTTGAAGCAAAAAAAAAGAAGTTTCTGAACCTGTTTAGAGTGACTGGTTATATGATGAGATGAGATGAGAGAATACAATCATCAGCTTCCCCTGTGCTTTTCTGTAATACCATCATTCCATTTAATCTCTGTCCATGTCTGTGTGATGTTTGGTTGAAATGGTATTGAATATCATGCCAAGTACTTCTCATACGTTTCCCCTCTGTCCCAATTCCATCCCAGATACTTAATGCAAATCATTGCTATCGACTTAATACTAATAATGGTACTGTGTTTGAGTTGGTTTCTGTCCCTCTTACTACATTTTAGCTAATGTAAAATTTTCCTTAGTCAGTCTTCAGCAAACTGCCATGGTACGTAATTATCCTAACTGTTCCTGTATTTTCTCTGTGTTTAATTAATTTAAACTTCCTGTGTTTTTATGATTACTATCAATAACTTTTTTCCATGGGAAGAAAAATTGACCATGGCCACAGTTGTCATGAGAAATCACTTCTCTATTGATTGTTTTTATTTTATTATTAACCTTTTCAAATGAATGCAAAAGTAAAAGGAATAATACAGTGAACTTTCATATATCCATGACTCAGATTCCAAATTATCAAGATTTTATATTTGCTTCATCTATGCTTTTTTTCTTTGCTGAAGTATTTTAACCCAAATCTCAATACTGTGTCATTTCACCTATAACTATCTATACTTCAGTATTCATCTCTAAGTAAACAGACATTATATAGAAAACTCACAATTCTTTTATCATACTTAGTCAAATTTAAAATAATCATCTAATACAGTACCCAGTCTGTAATCATATTTCATCACTTCGGTTCTTTAATGTCATGCTGTCTCAGTTAGTTCTTTTTTGTCCTGAAACCAGACCAAATAATTCAGTTTGTTTTACTAAGCCCAGTTTCCTATCCTTCCAGATGTTCTGTCCTGCATGCCAATTACTTTTCATTTAATTATCCTACTCCCTTTGCCATGGCGGGGGGGATATTACCTTGTATTTTCTGCTTTAAATTCTCTGTAGTAAACAGTAAACACCAAGAAAGTCATGGGAGTCTTTGTTGTGTTTTATCATGTGTATGCTCAAGGGAGAACCAGGATTTGGGCTACCTGGGCCACCTGGGCCTCCAGGACTCCCAGGTTTCAAAGGAATACTTGGTCCAAAAGGGGATCGTGGTTTCCCAGGACCTCAAGGTCCTCCAGGACAAGCTGGCTTGGATGGGCTACCTGGACCAAAAGGTATGGAGGCTGTTGCTACTTCTCAATTTGCTTTTAAATTTATAGAAATTGAAACTGTTGTGACAGTTTATGGGTGATAATCCCAATTAACTAGAAAGCCTATGCTGCCACTCTATCATGGCTTTTTTTTGTAATCCTCCATTGGTATATGTTGTGTTTTATTTCATTGTATAGATGATACAATAATATATGTATTGAAGTAACACTTTTGTAAAAGTCTTCCCTTTACCCCATATCCATCCATTATGTTCCTCCCCATCCTATATGTAGCCATTTTTTAGTTACTTATTTGTCCTTCTGGTGTTCCTTCATACAAATACAAGCCAATAAGAATATATATATATATATATATATATATATATATATATATATATATATACACTTTAACATCTTTATTGGAGTATAATTGCTTTACAATGGTGTGTTAGTTTCTGCTTTATAACAAAGTGAATCAGCTATACATATACATACATCCCCATATCTCCTCCCTCTTGCGTCTCCCTCCCACCCTCCGTATCCCACCCCTCTAGGTGGTCACAAAGCACTGAGCTGATCTCCCTGTGCTAAAGAAGAATAAAGAATATATGTATTTTTATTTACTACCTTTCTCAAAAGATAGAGTACTACCTTTTGCACTTTACTTATTTCATTTAACTTTATATTCTAGAGAATCCTCCATGTTAGTACATAGAGATTATGATTTTTTAAAAAATAGTTGCCTAGTATTGGATTGCTTGGGTATGCCATGTTTTATTCTACCAGTTGCTAGACTGTGTTTTTGGCAATATTTTCTTATTAGAAATAATGCCACACTGAATAATCTTGCATACATGTTATTTCATGTGTGTACAGCTGTAATGTTAGAATAGAGTAATAAAAATGGGTTTTCTGAATGGAAGGGCAAATGCATTTCTAGATATTGACAGATTCCTCTCCATTTGTACCTTTTTACACTCCCCCCCAAAATGTATGGGTCTGCTTGTTTCCCCACAGCCTTGCTAAATGAGTATGTTGATAAACTCTTGGATTTTTGCCAAACTGTTGGAAACAAGTAGGTATCTCAGTATAGTTTTTTAAACATTTTATTGTGAAAAATCTCAAACACACAGAAAAATTAACAAGAATTGTACAGTGAAAACCCATCTATCTACCACCTAGATTCTACAATTCACATTTTATCTCTCTGCCAACATTTAATTTTTTTTTTTGCGGTACGCAGGCCTCTCACCACTGTGGCCTCTCCTGTTGTGGAGCACAGGCTCTGGATGCGCAGGCCCAGCGGCCATGGCTCACGGGCCCAGCCACTCTGCGGTATGTGGGATCCTCCCGCTCTGGGGCACGACCCCATGTCCCCCGCATCAGCAGGCGGACTCCCAACCACTTAGCCACCAGGGAAGCCCTCAACATTTAATTTTTAAAAAATTTTTTATATAAAGCAAAGTAGAAAGAAGTTTACAGTGACTACTGTATACCCACCATTAATATTCTACTATCAACATTTTACTACGCATGATTTGTCACGTATTTGTTCATCCCTTTCTACTTTCATTGACTTATTTTTAATGCGTTTCAAAATAAATTACAGTAGCAATGCACTTCTCCCTAAATACTGCAGCATGCATGTCTATGGTTGTTCTTTTTCTTTTGATACACTACCAAATGTAAAATAGATAGCTAGTGGGAAGCAGCCACATAGCACAGGGAGATCAGCTTGGTGCTTTGTGACCACCTGGGGGGGGGGATAGGGAGGGTGGGAGGGAGGGAGGCGCAAGAGGGAAGAGATATGGGAACATATGTTTATGTATAACTGATTCATTTTGTTATAAAGCAGAAACTAACACACCATTGTAAAACAATTATGCTCCAATAAAGGTGTTAAAAAAAATGAAATGTAACCTAAGCGCCCATCATCGGATGAATGGATAAAGAAGATGTGGCACATATACACAATGGAATATTACTCAGCCTTAAAAAGAAATGAAATTGAGCTATTTGTAATGAGATGGATAGACCTAGAGTCTGTCATACAGAGTGAAGTAAGTCAGAAAGAAAAAGACAAATACCATATGCTAACACATATATACGGAATTTAAGGAAAAAAAATGTCATGAAGAACCTAGGGGTAAGACAGGAATAAAGACGCAGACCTACTGGAGAACGGACTTGAGGATATGGGGAGGGGGAAGGGTGAGTTTTGACAGGGCGAGAAAGAGTCATGGACATATACACACTAACAAACGTAGTAAGGTAGATAGCTAGGGGGAAGCAGCCGCAAGGCACAGGGATATTAGCTCGGGGCTTTGTGACAGCCTGGAGGGGTGGGATGGGGAGAGTGGGAGGGAGGGAGACGCAAGAGGGAAGACATATGGGAACATATGTATATGTATAGCTGATTCACTTTGTTATAAAGCAGAAACTAACACACCATTGTAAAGCAATTATACCCCAATAAAGATGTTTAAAAAAAAAATGAAATGTGCAAATCTTAAGAGTACATTTTCTGGATTTTAACAGATGCATACTCCTGTTTAACCAAACCCCTATCAAGATATGATCCCAGAAATTTTCCTTTTGCCCCTTTCCTCAGTCCTAGCCCCAATATCCACAGTGGCAACCATACGGTAATGATTTTTTTCATCAAAAATTAATTCTACCTGTTCTAGAAATCCTTTGGAATTATACAGCATGTACTTTCTTTGTAAGGCTTCCTTCACTCAGATTATTGTTTTTCAGATTCATTCATGTTGTTGTGTTTATCAGTAGTCCTTTTTTTTTTTAATGAGCATTTCATTGTATAAGTATACCAAAGTTTGTTTATCCATTCTCTGTAGATGGACACCTGGACTGTGTCAAAGTGTTTGGCTATTATGAGGGAAACTCTTAAGAACATTCTTTTACTACTTTTTTTTTAATGGACATGTGCTTTCATTATGCTTGAGTAAATACCTAAGAGTAGAATTGTTGGGTCATAAGACAGGTGCATGTTAGTTGTATAAGACACTACTAGACCTTTTTCAGGGAACCCTTGTACATCATTGGTAGGAATGTAAACTGGTACACCCACTGTAGAAAACAGTATGGAAGTTTCTCAAAAAACTACAAGTAGAACTACCATATGATCCAGCGATCCCACTCCTGGGCATATATCCAGAGAAAACCACAATTCAAAACGACACATGCGCCCCAGAATTCACTGCAGCACTATTTACAATAGTCAGGTCATAGAAGCAACCTAAATGCCCATCAATAGACGAATGGATAGGGCTTCCCTGGTGGCGCAGTGGTTGAGAGTCCGCCTGCCGATGCAGGGGACGCGGGTTCGTGCCCCGGTCCGGGAGGGTCCCACATGCCGCGGAGCGGCTGGGCCCGTGAGCCATGGCCGCTGGGCCTATGTGTCCGGAGCCTGTGCTCCGCGGCGGGAGAGGCCACAGCGGTGAGAAGCCCGCGTACCGCAAAAAAAAAAAAAAAAAAAAAATTAATAAATAGACGAATGGATAAAGAAGACGTGGCACATATATACGGTGGACTATTACTCAGCCATAAAAAGGAATGAAATTGTGCCATTTGCAACAACATGAATGGACTTGGAGGGTATTATGCTTAGTGAAATAAGTCAGACAGAGAAAGACAAATAATGTATGATAGGACTTATATGTAGAATCTAAAAAATAAAACAAAATAGTGGATATAACAAAAAGGAAACAGTCTCACAGAAATAGAGAACAAACTAGTGGTTACTGGTGGAGAGAGGGAAGGGCGAGGGGTAAGATAGGGTAGGGGATTAAGAGGTACAAACTACTATGTACTACAAAATAAATAAGCTACAAGGATATATTGTACAGCACAGGGAGAATATAGCCAATATTTTATAATAACTATAAATGGAGTATAACCTTTAAAATTGTGAATCACTATGTTGTACACCTGAAACTTATATAATATTGTAAATCAAGTATAACTCAATAATAGAAGAAGGAAATTACTAGACCTTTTCCCAAAATGGTTGTATCATTTTCTAACTAATACGGTATGAAAGTTTCAGTTGTTCCACATTCTCTCCAACATTTGGTTTTATTAGTCTTTTCATTTTTGAACTTTAGTAGGTATGTAGGTAACGTATTTCGGTTTTAGTTTGCATTTCCCTGATGGCTAATGATGTTGAGCTCTTTTACATGTACTGGTGAATTATTTACATATTCAGATATTTTTCCCACTTTAAAATATGGGTTGTTGGGCTTCCCTGGTGACGCGGTGGTTGAGAGTCCGCCTGCCGATGCAGGGGACATGGGTTTGTGCCCTGGTCCAGGAAGATCCCACATGCTGCGGAGCGGCTGGGCCCGTGAGCCATGGCCACTGAGCCTGTGCGTCCGGAGCCTGTGCTCTGCAACGGGAGAGGCCACAACAGTGCGAAGCCCTTGTACTGCAAAAAAAAAAAAAATATATATATATATATATATATATATATAATATATATATAATATATATATATATATATAGGTTGTTTCTCTTTTTATTGTTAAGTTGGAAGTGACCTTTACGTATCCTGCATACTGGTTCTTTGTCAAATTCATGTTTATGAGTATTTTATCCCTATCTGGCTTGCCTAGTGTATTTTGATGAGCAAAAGTTTTAATTTTATTGATTTTTCATTTATCAATTTTTTTCTTATTTGATTATTATTTTCTGTGTTTTATCTAAGAAAACTTTCCCTGTTCCAAAGTTGCAAATATATTCTTTTTTATTTTGTAAATGTTATAGTTTTAGCTTTTATGTTGGAGACTATCATCCATTTCAAATAAGTTTTACTTAGTATCATTTATTTAAAATAGCTCCCTCCTCATTGGATTATTTTGGTGTCTGTGTCAAAAATCAAACGACTGTTTATGTGTGGGTGTATTTCTGTGCTGTCAGTTCTGCTTATCTACCTTACTATCCTTAAGTTCCTACCAACTGTTTATATTACACTAGCTTTACAGTAAGACTTGATGTCAGGTAATATAAGTTCTCCAACTTTTTTCTTTTTTAAAAATTTATTTGGATATACTAGGTCCTTTTCCTTTACTCTCAGGGTAGTTTAAAATTTGTATTTCCATTATTATGAGAGAAATTGACCATCTTTTCATATATTTAAAGGACATACATATTTTTTCCTGTAAACTGCTCATGTCCTTTGCTCATTTCTTTATTGGTTTCTTCTATCCCCTTGATTTTGATTTCCCTAATTAGGTATATGAATAGAATTAGTCTAACTGATTTGGCAATTGTTTTTTTTTCTTTCTGGTTTGCAAGGAAGTAGGCTCTCCTGGTCAACGTTTTGGCCTCCAGAAAATAATCTGAAGAACCCCATGCTTCTGAAACACGTTGGATTGATTCCTATTAAAGCAATAAAACAGCATTGCCAAATTTAACCAGCCTATATTCTGCCAGCAAGAGCCCCAAACTAACCCAATACAAATTGTTCTCAGATAAGCGCTTTTAAAAATACCTTCCTGTCTTTGAGTACACAATTCTGGCCGGCTGTGAACTGTAACACTCAAAGTTACAGATAGTGTTTCCCATTAGTTACCTCCCCCAGCTTAAACCTGTGACCCCCCAAACTTGCAGATAGAAACATTTCAAATGATAAGCTATGTGGCAAACAGTCTCCATATAGAAATTATTCACTCATTATACTTTGTTTATGAAAATATCCTTGAGACAGAGGTTGGGAAGAAAGGGGTTGAAGCCCATTTTAAACATCAGCTCTTTATCAAGCATTTGCCTAACCTTTGAAAGGAAGCATAGGATCCCCATATCCTAATAGGAATCATTCCCAAATATTAAAACCTCAGTACAGTTCCTAAGGTGCTAGAAAAAAAGAATTTGGGGCTTTCTGCCACGTAATTCCTTTATTCCTCAAACATTCATTATGTTCTTATTCTGTGTCTATTACTACTTGAATTGTTAGAAACACAAAGGCATAGACTCTGCTCTTGAAGATCTCAGAGATTGTTCTCTACTATAAGAAAATCTAGGTGGTATCACCATGATAGTGTTTATCTCAACTGGAACTTTTATGAATATGTATCACTAAAGTTTTGGACCAATAGGCCATAGTCAAAACACAGCAAGCAGATCACAATAAAAGTTCACCCACCAGATATACTTACACCAGTGGCTGGGTATCAGAACTTAGTGACTAAACTATAGGAGAAATTGGTACAGCATCTTCAAGGCAACATAGTGACCAATAATAAATTAATAAGGCTAATATCCATCAGGAAAGAACTATAAGAGGAAGAAAATGTGCTTAATACTGAACATTGAAATCATTAAACAAAAAAGAAAAAAAATGATGACTTTGGAAGCATTTAGTTTACCTCATATGTTACTTTTGTTCAGGGCTGCATCTAAGGTGCCTTGGGAAGCTTCATATACAAGGTGACATTTGAACTGAATCTTTAGGGAAGGATGTTCCAGGTAGCAGAATTACGTGCAAAATATCATTGTGACAAATAGAATAGTGTGTTTGTAAATATTGAAACAAGAAATAAAATATAATTTGCAAAAAATCTATATCATATCTAGAAATTAATAAAACAATGTGCCTAATGTATTTGTGGGAAAAATTAAAACTCTATTATTAACAGCTTGAAACTTGTGTTTTGAAAAATGGTAGAATTAACTGGTTAATAAATGTGTGTAGATGGGAGGAGACATGTGTAGATGGGAAGAGACAGTCAATTCTCCCCAGATTTGTCTGCAAATATACTGCATTTTCAGTGAGAATTCAAGTAGAAATTTTCTGGATATGACATAACTGATTCTGAAACTTGATATTTAGCAAATATATGATAAAACATACTACAAACTCATTGTAATTATAACTTGTGAACCAATGCTAAAGGCTAGTGACTCAGCTATTTTTGTTTTTAATATCTAAACTATATTTATTCCTTAAAGGTGACATTGGACCAAATGGACAACCTGGGACAATGGGACCTCCTGGGCTGCCAGGAACAGGTGTTCAGGGACTACCAGGGCCACCAGGAATTCCTGGACCAATAGGTCAACCTGGTAAGATTGGAGTAAATGTGCATTTTGTAGCACTAATTATGTAGAGGTTGATTAGCCCCTCAATGAAGTGTAACCTATGTAACTGTCTTCCAGAAAACAGATTTGCGAGTTAACATGTCCACTTATATAATTATGTAAAAGTGAAAGAGCACAGATCACTACATAAGAGCTACTTTAATCCCTGATATTTCCCCTCTCTGTTAATTTAAAATTGATCTATTAACAACAGTGCAATTTAACAATTGCAGTGTGTTGCCATGGCTTATAATCATTGAGCTAGTCATAGCCTTGGAATCCCAGACCTTCTAGTGCTAATCATTTCAGACCTGAGTAGCTATATGGCATTAATAGACCTTTGTGGAACCTCGTAACATTTCTTAGCACATGAGAACTAGGGTTAAAAAAGTTCTTTGAAAAATATTTCTTAGGCATTCTCAATTTTTTTAATAAGATAAGTGAGTTTACTTGAATTTTCTCTTCTTTTGCCCATAAATCAGCATTTACTTTGCAACTCATAAGCACGCTAAGGTTTTTCTTAATATGAATACTCAGAAAAGTTTTGTCAGCTTGTAACCTAATAGAGAATCGTATGATTCCTCTATGTTTGTGTGAGAGCTTACTCGAGTTTGTGGATTCTGAGCCATCTGGTGATGTGAATTATTTTTATCTTAATCTAGACAGGCATAGTAAGGGCCACACTTGGGCCAAGATTATGTTATTGCAAAGCACTATAATAATATATGAAATTAAAACAAATATGGAACATTTCATCATTCCTTACTTCACATGAATACATCGGATGACTTAAACGCACCGTTCAGATATACATACATTGACTTTGAAACAATGGAATATATTTTCTGACCTTAAATGCCAATAGGTATTTTGTTAGTTATTATGCTAAACATCTAGAAACACTGATTAGCAATATAAAAACCTGGAAAGTAAAGGTTATTTTTGCTTATGTCCTATTTTAAACATTTATTTTATGGCACATTATACCGTTTTTTTAGTGGCCCCTAACATGTCACTACTGATTTAGAAATAAGAAAACTTACAGTGTTGCTTTGAACCAGCTTGTTAAAAAGTAAGTGCTTCAACATTCATGAGAAAATCATCTGTCCAACTAGCAGAGGGATCTTGAGAGAAAACAATTAATTTTTAGGTTTGGCCATTATAGTCTTGGCCCGCTGTTTCACAAAATGGCTAAAATGAATTTATCATTTCTGTTGTGTTTTGTCATTTATTTTATTTCCTAAAATTGCATGAGGTTTTGGAAGCATTTTGAATTCTTAAATCACAGCTTAGCAAGAATAAAAAGAGACCACTGTTAATACCAATACGAACAAAATAAAAATACATTCATTTGTGCTTTATGCCTTTTCAAATTTAGCTAATGCTCTACGATGTTTCATTCATCTAATGTTTCTTTTTAACTGATGGATATATAGGTATATTTATAAAGTCCATATAGAATGGGCAGGGGGAAAAGTAATGATGCTGAATTTAATCTCATCTCTTCCTTCTGTAAATATATATTTTGCTACAGAATTGAAGATCTTAACTAATATGGTTCAACAAACAAATGAAGTTAACAGCAACTGCCATGAAAATGTATTGAATTCATTCTTATTAATATAGAAATGTTCTCAAATCACAATTTTTTTTACCACAGGATGACCACATTTTGTATTTGATAATAGCAACATGTACTCACTTTTAAAGTAAATTTTATTTGTATCACCAAAGCAGAATATTATCTTAGTCCATTTCAAAAATACCATAATTTCTGTTTGTACATCTCGATAACAGGATGATCAGCAAGGCTACTACTAATATCTTGATACACCTGACTTATACTGCATGGCTGAAATTCTAACTACCAATTTTTTTCTAATAAGAAGCTTATTAAATATACTTGCTGTGTTTCATTTTGTAGTAGAAAACTTAATGCAAAGTATTCTATGTTGTCATTTCTCCAGAAATATATGCTTTTCAGGCTTTTCTTTTGACTCCAGTTTTCTATTATTTAATTAAGCTTTACTGTTTGTCATTCTCTTTTCCATAGCAGGCTGTACAGTTTAATGCATGTTTATAAGTTAAAGACCTGTTGAATATCAATTCCTCATTTGGCAGTAGGGAAATACATTTTTTAAAAAATGCTAAGGGACAAGAAGCAAAATGCTTTTCACCCCATGCCCTAGTAACCCAGGCAGAAATGGAAGTTTTTGGTTCTTATTATTTGGTCTGGCCAATAACTAGAAGATAATTGCTTTAGTTAATCTTTTTAGAGGTCAGTTAAATATACTCAATTCCATGTCTACAGATAATACCCTAACCTGAGTTAGATGTGGTGTAACACTTGCCCAGCCTCAGGAACACGTGCATGGCTGAATCAGCTCAGGCTCATCACCAGTAATGTGAATCAAAGGAACAAGGAATTAGTCATGTCATTTTTATAGATGAAGGAGAGTACATTGTAGTTTTCTAACTTTTTTTGGCTGTAAAACCCTTGGGCTGTGTGTGTGTGTATGTAAAGTTTCCACAGATAATGCATGCTTTTGGAATTTTCTCTTTTTTCCCATAAACTCATTCCATTTGGCTGCAAATAAATTTAGAGCATTATATACCTCTAATGTACTTAGCCTCTATAGATACATCCATATAATTCCTTTTATTGTATAAGGAGATTCAGCAGAGCCTTTGAATTTATATTGACTTTCTTCATTCTGGATCTTACCAGGATGCCAATTTCTGACATAGTCATGGAAAAGATCTATGCTGTGAAAAAAACACAGCATAATATCTGTTACTACTACTAATGACAATGCAGAGATCTTTGCCTAGTACATGTAGTTTGCTTAATCATAGACTGCACTAATAATTATTGAGTTATCTGTACCTAACCTGCTACAGTATAAAATCAAGTTTATTTTTAAATTCTAACTAACCTTTACGAGCTTAAATTCCAAAGTGATCATTCACAGCAATATAAAGATCAGAGATAAACAAGAGTGTAAAGCTGATCTGCATCAAAAAGTATTACTTTTTGTGAATGTAAATATTTTATTGTGTCCCTGTTGGCAAACACATTTATAGTATATGTTATATGAGCATCTGAGCAAATGCCTAAAATACATTTCTTTACTGATTACTAATATATGTTAGTAGTGAATCAATATCTAATAAATTCTATTCGTAGACTTTTTGTTCTAATCTTTACATGGTTAGTTTTGTTTCCTAACCTAATGAATCTTTTTGCAACTTGCTTCTGCTTGGGTGGTTCATCTTGCTGCTGAACTGTAACTTCCTGCCTCTTGAACTTCAGGTCTACCAGGTACTGTAGTTCTCTCTCAAAAGCCTTATCTTTTTCTTTTTTAATATTGAGAATTTATTATACTAGAGCAAATAGAAAATATCATTCAAATATAATAGGATCATCGTAAAAGATGCAAGAGATATTTCATGAAAATGGTTCTGAGAAACTGTAAATAGGATATTTCCTTTGATTTATTATCTTTTGAGCTCTATTGAGGTATAATAGACAAATAGAATTGTAATATGTTTCAAATGTACAATGTGATTATTTGATATATGTATACGTGGTAAAAGGATTTTCACAATCAAGTTAACACATCCATCACCTCACATATTTTCTGCGTTTTGTGTGTGAGAACCCCTAAGTTCTACTCTATTAGCGAGTTGCAGTTATACAATACAGTATTATCGATGATAGTCACCATGTTATACATTAAATCCTCAGACCTTATTCATCTTTTTTTTCCCCAAAAGCCATATCTTCAAGCTTTAAACTTGGAAAACAAACAAGATTTCTCCAGATTGAAGTCTTTGGTTTCTTTTAATTATTTTGTAGAACCGCTCTCTTGGAGCATATTTCAAAGGACTAATTAGTTATCTTGAAAACTCAGCTATTAAAAACTACTTGGGCTGTAATATAACAACAGACAGTGATTCATATAGGGCTATAATTGTACACATGATTAGGTATCTCATCATATTTAATAAATATAATATAAAATATCTCTCCCCTTTTAATAATCGTTTTACTACGAAATGACAGCATTGGAATCATCACTACTGTACCAACTAAATGGAATTCTCTAATCTTCAAAGTGAATTTAATCAGTTTAAAGGCATGCTGGTATATGACATCAAACAGGTCTTAAAATGCCAGTGTCTTGCTCTCTTATAAAAGTAATTGTCTGTGAATCTTTAACAGTAATAAAATTAGGTCTTATTGTTGAAGGGATGCTTGGAATGGTCACCTGTTTCATCCCACAGCTTTCAGTCAGTTATGGCACATCCCCATTTAACAGATGAGGACCAACAACATTAAGTGACTTAATAAGTCACGTAGCTGATAGGTATTGGAGTGTGAACTTGCACCATGTTTGTAGTGTAATTCTTTTCACTAAACATATTCTTTTTTAGCCACCTTGTTTCCTGGAGTATATTTTTGCAATGACATATTTTTTCTATAAAATCCTGGCTGGATTACTGTGAAACAAAAGTTAACAACAAAGACTAATAATAATGTATTATTAAAACAACATGTAAAACAAAGCCAAAATAAAGTCAAAAGGGCCCACGTAACTTACTTATTCAGTAATTAATCTTTTTATGGATTACAGAAATACATCTTTATAATTCATAATACCTTAGAGCAATGCAAATCCAAGTGTGGTCAATGGACCAATGTCGAATTGCAAACTGTTTGTTACCAGTCTGCACTGGAATTAGAAGAAATAGAGAGTAAGCATTTAGAAACTTTTATAGCAGTTTGACAATGTAATTATATTTATTGAATATAATAACCAAAAGGTAGGATTGTATTTTATATGTCTTTAATTTTAGTATTTTAGTAATTTTTATTGTGTTTTATTAAAAAAATAGTCCATGATGGACCAGGAATTAAGAAAAGATTGATCGTTCATGAGAAATAATTTCAGAAGCACTTTCTTAGAGAAATATACTTGAGAATCCTAAACTTTTATTGTTGGTTATTTTCTGTGCATGATGCCAAAAGTATCTCTAACTCACTGTTAGGTTTGTTATATACAGGATTCTATCACTTGTTTGCTAGAAAAATAACCAGATACATCTCTTAAAACTGCTTCAGTACTTCTTAATATTGGTTTGTATTAAATAGGCTTGCATGGAATACCAGGAGAGAAGGGGGATCCAGGGCCTCCTGGATTTGATGTTCCAGGACCCCCTGGTGAGAGAGGCAGTCCAGGGATCCCTGGAGCACCAGGTCCTATGGGACCCCCAGGATCACCAGGGCTCCCAGGAAAAGCAGGTGCCTCTGGCTTTCCAGGTAATTTTTAAGTCTTCCCTGATTTTGGATTCAGGAAATTAAAACTAATATGACTCTGGTATATTATCCTCTTGTACTTTTCTGGATTGACACTGTCCTTTAAGAAAAAGTGTTAAATGTCTTTGATTGTAGGAAACTCACTTTGCTATTTGCATTACACTTTTTCTGTCTGAGGGCTCCAGTTATATATTGCTGTGTAACAAATGACCCCAAAATTTAATGATTTAAATCAACCTTTTAATTTTGCTCAAGGTTTGCGGGTCAGGAATTAAGGGATGGCTTGCCAGGGTTGTTTATCTCTGATCCACACGGCATCAGCTGGAGTGGTTGGTGTTGAAGTATCTACTTCTCTGACACCTGAGTGTTCATTGGCCTCTTCACATGGTATCTCATTATCCACAGAGGTACTTCGTGTTATGTTAGTATCAGGGTAGCTGCTCTCCTTCCAGGGCAGCTGACTTCCAAAAGAGAGAATCCCCAAAACTGAAAGTGAGTGTACTAAGAGCCACAGATGGAAGCTGCAAGACTTCTTATGATCTAGCATTGGGAGTCATACAGTGTCACTTAGTCAAGGGTAAGGCACAGAGTCATCCCAAATTCAAGGGGAGAAGGCTGCTCTAGGCTGTGTATACTAGGAAGTGTGGTTCATTTGGGGACCATCTTTAGAGACTAACTACCACAATGATATAGGCAGTAGTGGTCACTAAGGTTACAATAGTTGGAAAGGGGTGAAACTTAGTGCCTTCCCTCCAAGTTTCAATAGTTTTCCAGTTGACATCTTTAAACTTATCTTTTATCTTTCCAAGGTCAAGGAAAGGTAAAAGATACTTATCGATATTCTTAAAAGGTGCCAAAGGTGAAATGGGTATGATGGGACCTCCAGGCCCAACAGGACCTTTGGGAATTCCTGGCAGGAGTGGTGTTCCTGGTCTCAAAGGTAACATTCAGGGTTTGGTGACAGATGCATGAAAGAAAGAAAATTAAATATTTTACTTTATGTCAATATAGAATATTTTTATTTGACTGCTTTAAAATGAGCAATGCTTACTTGTATTTTGTTTCTTGTATTTTCATGACATTTAAATAGGTACTGTTTTAAGTTTGGTGGTATGCTTAGCTTGAATACTATGAAGCATGGTAAGTGCTTAGCTCAAAATAACAGAATAAAAAAAAAACAGAATATAGGGATTAAATTTTTACTTTTTACAGTCTTTGTAATTGTCCAAGAATCCCAGAAGAGAGATTTTTATTTGAGTGTAAAAGTGTGTGTGAACTCGAGTTATTTATAGACAGTAAATAAGGTGCCTAAGTGTTTTGGGTGGTCAGTGGCCTACCCAACTATGTAACATATGAATAATCTTTATATATGCATTAATCCTGGATGGATAAATCTGATCTGTTGTATCTTCCCCACACATGTTGTGTTTAGGTGATGATGGTTTGCAGGGTCAGCCAGGACTTCCTGGCCCTGCAGGAGAGAAAGGTAGTAAAGGAGAGCCTGGCCTTCCAGGCCTTCCTGGACCAATGGATCCAGATCTGCTGGGCTCAAAAGGAGAGAAAGGGGACCCTGGCCTACCAGGTGAGTGAATGCATTTATTTATTAATGTGTTTCTGCTATATATGAATTTTAATTTTTAATAGCATGGAAAATGACTTGTAATCCAGGGCTCACCAACAAAAGGCAGTTAGGTGCATCAAATTTTGGTAATGAAAATTAATTTTCACTGATCAACTTTTGTTTGAGTATTTTCTTTGTAGTTTATCTGTCACAAACTATGAGGTTTTAAAATAGACAGTCACTTTCAGGCCTTCCAGAAAATAGTATATAGGATGTGGTCAAGAGAAAAAAGATCTATAGCCAGAATTACTTGGAAAACAGATTTCAGTGTTTGGAAAATTTGCTGGTCCTTTAAACTTTTTCGCCTTGAAACCAGATGAGGATGAGTGGTACTTTGTTGCCCTGCAGTGTTTTGATATCCACATCATGCTTGACTTTTAAGTACAGTTCATTGTTATTCTACCCTGGAAGAATAAACAAGTATTGGACTTTGAACAGCCAAGCTCAGCTCTGGGGGAGGTCGCTGAAAGTAGGTCTAGGGAATGACTGTGTTGTTACAGTTATTTTATTAGAAGCAAATAAGGTATGAAGTGTAACAGGTTTTTAACATTTAAAATTCCTTTTTTCTTTTTATAAAAGTATAATATATTCATAACAAAGCACCGGAAAATATGAATAAGCACAGATCAATAAATAAAACACAATCCAATCTATATAGAATAGTCTTTCAAACAACATGGAACTTTAAAAACTATCTATGTTTATTTGCAGATCATAGTAAAGTTTGTGACTCTTTCTGTGTTGTAACCATTACTACTGTCAGTCCGCGTGTGAGTGTGTGTGCTGGTGTGTGTGTACACATGTTATAAGCTTCCCTATGAGCAGGACCTTGTGGGATTTCTCCTCTAAAAAGAGTGTTAAGGCATTACTGTATACAATCATGAAAGAAGCAAAGCCACCTAATTTTTATTCTTGTTAAAATGAGATACCTTTCTTGACTTACTTCTTTCAAGGCTTCTCTTCTCTTTCCATTATGCCTTCTGCAAAACAGAGGCAGTAAACTGTATTTGCCTGTGATATAGGGTTATTAAAGATAGTTATAGAATCTAAGAGATAGCTTAGAGATAATCCTCCCCAATTCCTTCATTTTACAGTGTAAGAAACCGAGGCCCAAAGAGGAAAGTGACTTAATTATTGAGTGCTCTGCAATTCTTAATGGTAGCTAAATAAAAAGGTGGGGGATTTTAGTGAGTCCAGTGCTGTTGGTTCATACTATATCAGAATATCACTGTATTTCATTCATATTTCAGAGTTTGGTTAGCTTGCTTCACCAAATTTATTTAATGATATCAGCCTAACTTGTCTTTCTTATACTCATCCTTGGAAGGTATTCCTGGAGTTGCAGGGCCAAAAGGTTATCAGGGTTTGCCTGGAGACCCAGGGCAACCTGGACTGAGTGGACAGCCTGGATTACCAGGACCATCGGGTAAGTATGATAAACCACCTGTAGCAATTGGGTGGTTGATCCTGAACCCTGGAACAAAGTAATTATGTATTTATCATGTGTGATGATGTTTTGAATCTGGTCATGGCAATATGCTTGGGTAGCTACTGAGATACGGAACTCTCCTTAACAAAAATGTTGCCATTTGGCCCAAGTGTCAACAGACAAGATTTGTAGAATATTTTGCTTTGCTCAGTTTCTTCTTTTTGTGGCATCAGTGTGTATGCAAAATCAGAAGTACATCCAAGTAAGGTGCTGTGTTTTATTTATATACATTGCAGCATATGTAAATAAGACAGGTTATCTGGTAGGAGCCTGAAGAATTCACCCTTCTCAGTTCTCTGTCTTCAGATAAGTCAATCATTAAACCATGTAAAACAGATGGCTGCCAATTCTATATTTAAAAGTTTCTAGGGATAAAAATTTCACAGTCTACCTTGGTAATGTGTTATAGCATTAATCACTCTTACAGTCAACATGGATTTGTTTTTCTTATTTCTAATAAAACTCTTTCTTGCTGCTTCTTAAGCCATTTTCTTTTAGTTGGGCCCCTAAGGAATAAAGAGTAGCTCATCTCCATCTTTGTAGGAGCCCTTTAGGTCAGTTATTCTGTTCTGGACTCTGTACTGCATTACCTTGATGTAGTAGGAAGGAGAAATTATCTCCTTTTCTATCCTTCACATATTTTGCATTTTCTTCCCCAAGCTAGAAGACAGTGTGAAAGAAAAAATAAAAGAAAATAATATTTAAGGCAATATTGTGGTCCTTGGAAAATACCTGGGTGACACCACAGAGCTCAAGTATCTAAGCTCTGGGAAGAATGTGTAAGCACAACAGCCATGACTGTTGTGGGGAGATAGTCCAGTACTTCTCCATCAACTCTTATCTATCCCTGGCCTAATGTGCTGAGGGTGTATCATGATAGGTTACCACTTTCCTCTTCTGGTCTCACATGATCAGGCTCTACATGGGAATGCCACTTCTGAATCTTTTAAAAAGAGTCCCTTTATATTGGATTTACCTGTGATAAATATAGTAAGGTACTTACTTATACACAAACAACAAATAAGATTTCAGGTGATTGGAATAGTTTTAGGGCAAGAAACAAGGTGTCTTGGTGAAAGTTTTGCATTTTTAAAATAAATTTGTATTAGGAAACCTCTGTTACCATGATTATATTGTAATGTGTTCCTAAAGAGATTTCTTAGGTAACTCTTACCTGTTTTATGCTGAGTTAGATCTGTGGAACTTAATCATATGTTAAGATTTCATCCATTCAATCTCATGCTTGCATTTTAATTACAACCCATACCAGGAAACCAGGAAACCTTAATATTGCTGAGTTGTCTTAATTTTACCAATTTGACTTTTGTAGGTCCCAAGGGTAACCCTGGTCTCCCTGGGAAGCCAGGACTTACAGGACCTCCTGGACTTAAAGGAAACATAGGCGATATGGGTTTTCCAGGTGAGTGATGAAAATTTCCCAAATATTTAGTGCCATTAATGGAAGATGGTTCACTATCTTTGTTATTAGAAATGAGACTGGTGTTGATAGAGTCAAACAGAGACAATATCTAAGGCAGTCAGTGGGTAGAGCTCTCTCATTACCCGAATATTTGAAATGCGAATTAAGAGACAGAGCTTTGGAAAGAATTCACAAACTTACATTGTTTTCTCCAGCATACCCTTTCACTTAAACTTCCTTGAAAAATAGGCTTTTATATAATCCTGGTTGTAAAGCTCATTATTATATATATCAGAATTTGCAGAATTCTTTTTAAAAGTCCTTTTGTTTGGTCATGTGCATCATATATATCCCACAAACAATATTTTGTAAAAGACTGCATATTACATGTTTCTAACAGGCCCCCAGGGTGCAAAAGGGTCTCCTGGACCTCCTGGAGTTCCTGGACAGTCTGGATCCCCGGGATTACCTGGACAGAAAGGAGAAAAAGGTGATCCTGGTATTTCAGGCATTGGTCTTCCAGGTCTTCCTGGCCCAAAGGTAATCCTCCTCAGGTATATGCCTGAGCAGATATGATTTTTCTTTAACATTGTACTCGTTCCTAATTCTTACTTAAACAAACTATAGAATGACATGGTATAGTCTGGGCAAGAAGTTCATTCCTTCTCTTTTCTCCTATATTGTAAGGAGATATATTTTAGGTTTGCAGACAGTCCAAAAAAAGGGGGGGAAATCTTTCTGATTTCTTTATTTTCCCTCTATCTTACTCTTTGAGCATGTTTCAGTAACCCAAAAGCATATTTCTGCCTAGTTTGGGTTTTTTTTTTTTCCTTTTTAGTGATGGAGTTGTTGGTCTTTGTCCTAATATTATTATTAACTAATTTGAAGAGGCTTATAGGCAAAGTAACTTATAAAATTAATGAAGGTGCAGTAGTATTCTTAACTGCATATCTGAGGTGGTTCTCTGAAAACAGTTTTACATATCTCTCTCTGTCCCTAGTCAGTGTGAAAACTTTGGTGGTATTTCTCAAGCAATCAAATCTAGAACTTGTTTAAGAATCACTGGACTCACAAATGTTTGATAACTGCTTAATTCCATGTAAAAAGGTAGTAATTGCTACTGATTTGCAGAAGTATTTTATGACTAGCAGAGAGCTATCCATTGACTAATATATATGTTGCAAGTATTTTCTCCCAGTGAATTGTTTGTCTTATAACGATGTTTAATCATTCAGTTACAACACAAAATCTGAGAGTATTAGAAAAGGAATTGTGTTGCTCAACTTCCATGAAAGTTCCCACTGAGATAAGAATTTATTGAATAACATTTTAAAGATAATTTCTTTTTAATAGTATACAAAAAGACTGTATTTATTTTCTTTCTTTTTTTGGCTGCATCAGGTCTTAGTTGTGGCATGCGGGATCTTTTATTTGTTGCAGCACGCAGGCTCTTCGTTGGGGTACGCAGGCTTCTCTCTAGTTGTGGTGCGCGGACTCCAGGGCACGTGGGCTCTGTAGTTTGTGGCACACAGCCTCTCTCATTGAGGCACGCAAGCTCTGTAGTTGTGGCACATGGGCTTAGTTGCCCTGCGGCATGTGGGACCTTAGTTCCCCAACCAGGGATCGAACCCGTGTCCCCTGCATTGTAAGGCGGATTCTTTACCACTGGACCACCAGGGAAGTCCCCAAAAAGAATATCTTTTGATTGCCCAGTCCATCAACTTATTTTAAGAAGTAATCAAGAGAAATTTCTGCATATTAATTGTGGATTAACAGTATAAAGTTTATTGAAATGAATCTTAATTTTTTTCTATTTAAATTTTATCAGTAATACATGAACACATATTTTACTAAAAATAATAATACAGACATATCAAGGGCAAAAGTGAAAATCTCCTTTATAACACGTCTTCTTTATTCCATTCCCTTCCCCATAGAATACACTGTTAATAGTTGGTGTGTAAATTTGAATCCCTTGCAACATATTCTCTTTCTCTTTCTCTCTCTCTTTCTCTCAATACACACACACACACACACACACACACACACACACGCACACACATATATACACACAGAATTTTGTTTTTTCTATACTTTGTGCATATGTAGAATCATAGAATACACACTATTCTGTATGTTACCTTATCACTTATGCCTTTTAATATTTCTTCTTTCAGTATATCTTAATCAGTTTTCTTCCTCAGTGTACATCATTGTTAATGGCTGCATGATATCCTACTTCTGTTGCAATTCATATCATAATGAACATTCTTACACATATCTGTGGAAACATGTACAATTATTTATACTGTAGAGATTCTTAAAAGTGAAATTGCTGGGTCAAAAGATATGTGCATTTCAATTTTTGTCTTTTTAAGTTTTTATATTAATAGTAACAAATTAGATTGATTTTAAAAATCAACCAGCACACCGTAGTGTATACAGAAGTAGAAATATAATGTTGTACACATGAAACTTTTATGTATAATGGTATAAATCAATAAAAATAAAATCAACCAGTATGAAATGATGTAAAATGAGAACTCTTCTTTCCACACATTTACATACTCCAAATCCACAGTTCTTCCCCAAGGTAACCATGTTTAGTAGTTCCTCATGTATTTGTACAGAAAAGGCTTTTTACGCATATATATGTTTGTATATATGATAGGTATTTCATCAATTTTAAGACTCAGTTTTGTACAATTCAAAATCTCTGATATTGAGGTGCATCTTACAATGGGAAACATCTTACGATGATAATTAGAAGCATTTTTCCCTCAGTTATTGATGCATGGAATGATGTGGCATCTTTGAATGGAAGTTATATTTTTATTTATATGCATGATATCATATTAAATACTATATATCTGCTCTGGACCTAGTGGTCATAGTTTGTAGATCTTAGCATACTTTCTTTATCAGCTTATAAATGTACACCTCATTCTTTTTCATAATTATAAAGTATTTTCTGTTTAGGTTAGCCATAAATAATTTAACCTATTATTAGTACTGAAGTTGTTTCTATATTTTCATGATTACAAACATATGTTGCACTGAAATTCTTATCCATATCTACATAAATATCTTAAGATTATTTGGTAGGGCTTCCCTGGTGGCGCAGTGGTTGAGAGTCCGCCTGCCGATGCAGGGGACACGGGTTCGTGCCCCGGTCCGGGAAGATCCCACATGCCGCGGAGCGGCTGGGCCCGTGAGCCACACCTACTGAGCCTGCGCGTCTGGAGCCTGTGCTCCGCAACAAGAAAGGCCGCGATAGTGAGAGGCCTGCGCACCGTGATGAAGAGTGGCCCCCCGCTTGCCACGACTAAAGAAAGCCCTCGCACAGAAACGAAGACCCAACCCAGCAAAAATTAATTAATTAATAAAAAGCTCCATTAAAAAGCTCTCTCAAGTCCAAAAAAAAAAAAAAAAAAAAAAAGATTATTTGGTAAATATTGCCATAGAATAAATTCTGAATAGATTTGCTGGAATCCAGCATACATATGCCTTTTTGTTTTTTACATCTTTATTGGAGTATAATTGCTTTACAATGGTGTGTTAGTTTCTGTTTTATAACAAAGTGAATCAGTTATACATATACATATATCCCCATATCTCCTCCCTCTTGCATCTCCCTCCCACCCTCCCTATCCCAGCCCTCTAGGTGGTCACAAAGCACCAAACTGATCTCCCTACGCTATGCGGCTACTTCCCACTAGCTATCTATTTTATCTTCGGTAGTATATGTAAGTCCATGCCACTCTCTCACTTCGTCCCAGCTTACCCTTCCCCCTCCCCGTGTCCTCAAGTCCATTCTCTACATCAGCGTCTTTATTCCTGTCCTGCCCCTAGGTTCTTCACATCCATTTTTTTTTTTAGATTCTGTATATATGTGTTAGCATACAGTATTTGTTTTCTCTTTCTGACTTACTTCACTCTGTATGACAGACTCTAGGTCCATCCACCTCACTACAAATAACTCAATTTCATTTCTTTTTATGGCTGAGTAATATTGCATTGTATATATGTGCCACATCTTCTTTATCCATTCATCTGTCGATGGACACTTAGGGTTGCTTCCATGTCCTGGCTATTGTAAATAGAGCTTCAGTGAGCATTGTGGTACATAACTCTTTTTGAATTATGGTTTTCTCGGGGTATATGCCCAGTAGTGGAATTCCTGGGTCGTATGGTAGTTCTATTTTTAGATTTTTGAGGAACCTCCATACTTTTCTCCCTAGTGGCTGTATCAATTTACATTCCCACCAACAGTGCAAGAGGGTTCCCTTTTCTGCACACCCTCTCCAGCATTTATTGTTTGTAGATTTTTTGATGATGGCCATTCTAACTGGTGTGAGTTGATGCCTCGTTGTCGTTTTGATTTGCATTTCTCTAATGATTAGTGATGTTGAGCATCCTTTCATGTGTTTGTTGGCAATCTGTATATCTTCTTTGGAGAAATGTCTGTTTAGGTCTTCTGCCCATTCTTGGATTGGGTTGTTTGTTTTTTTGATATTGAGCTGCATGAGCTGCTTATAAATTTTGGAGATTAATCCTTTGTCAGTTGCTTCATTTGCAAGTATTTTCTCCCATTCTGAGGGTTGTCTTTTCGTCTTCTTTATGTTTTCCTTTGCTGTGCAAAAGCTTTGCAGCTTCATTAGGTCCCATTTATTTATCTTTGTTTTTATTTCCATTTCTCTAGGAGGTGGGTCAAAGAGGATCTTGCTGTGATTTATGTCATAGAGTGTTCTGCCTATGTTTTCCTCTAAGAGTTTTATGGTGTCTGGCCTTACATTTAGGTCTTTAATCCATTTTGAGTTTATTTTTGTGTATGGTGTTAGGGAGTGTTCTAATTTCATTCTTTTACATGTAGCTGTCCAGTTTTCCCAGCACCACTTATTGAAGAGGCTGTATTTTCTCCATTGTATATTCTTGCCTTCCTGGGATAAACCCCACTTGATCATGTTGTATGATCCTTTTAAGGTACTGTTGGATTCTCTTTGCTAGTATTTTGTTGAGGATTTTTGCATCTATGTCGATCAGTGATATTGGCTTGTAGTTTTCTTTCTTTGTGACATCTTGGTCTGGTTTTGGTATCAGGGTGATGGTGGCCTCGTAGAGTGAGTTTGGGAGTGTTCCTCCCCCTGCTATCTTTTGGAAGAGTGTGAGAAGGATAGCTGTTGGCTCTTCTCTAAATGTTTGATAGAATTTGCCTGTGAAGCCATCTGGTCCTGGGCTTTTGTTGGTTGGGAGATTTTTAATCACAGTCTCAATTTCAGTGCCTGTGACTGGTCTGTTTATATTTTCTATTTCTTCCTGGTTCAGTCTCGGAAAGTTGTGCTTTTCTAAGAATTTGTCCATTTCTTCCAGGTTGTCCATTTTATTGGCATATAGTTGCTTGTAGTAATCTCTCATGATCCTTTATATTTCTGCAGTATCAGTTGTGACTTCTCCTTTTTCATTTCTAATGCTATTTTTTTTAAAGGATCTTTTTTTTTTTAGATGTTGGGGGTAGGAATTAATTAATTAATTTTTGCTGTGTTGGGTCTTCATTTCTGTGCGAGGGCTTCCTCTAGTTGTGGCAAGCAGGGGCCACTCTTTATTGCAGTGCGCGGGCCTCTCACTATCACGGCCTCTCTTGTCACGGAGCACAGGCTCCAGACGCGCAGGCTCAGTAGTTGTGGCTTATGAGCCTAGTTGCTCTGCGGCATGTGGGATCTTCCCAGACCAGGGCTCAAACCCGTGTCCCCTGCATTAGCAGGCAGATTCTCAACCACTGCGCCACCAGGGAAGCCCTCTAATACTATTAATTTGAGTCTTCTCCCTTTTTGTCTTCATGAGACTGGCTAATGGCTTATCAATTTTGCTTATCTTCTCAAAGAGCCAGCATTTAGTTTTATTGATCTTTGCTATTGTTCCCTTCATTTCTTTTTCATTTATTTCTGATCTGATCTTTATGATTTCTTTCCTGCTGCTAACTTTGGGGTTTTTTTGTTCTTCTTTCTTTAATTGCTTTAGGTGTAAGATTAGGTTGTTTATTTGAGGTTTTTCTTGTTTCTTGAGGTGGGATTGTATTGCTATAAACTTCCCTCTTAGAACTGCTTTTGCTGTATCCCTTAGGTTTTGGGTCATCGTGTTTTCATTGTCATTTGTTTCTTGGTGTTTTTTTATTTCGTGTTTGATTTCTTCAGTGATCTCTTGGTTATTTAGTAGTGTAAGGTTTAGCCTCCATGTGTTTGTATTTTTAACAGATTTTCTTCTGTAATTGATATCTAGTCTCAATGCGTTGTGGTTGGAAAACATACTTGATATGATTTCAATTTTCTTAAATTTACCAAGGCTTGATTTGTGACCCAAGATATGACCTATTCTGGAGAATGTTCCATGGGCACTTGAGAAGAAAGTGAATTCTGTTGTTTTGGGATGGAATGTCCTATAAATATCAATGAAGTCCATCTTCTTTAATGTATCATTTAAAGCTTGTGTTTCCTTATTTATTTTCATGTTGGATGGTCTGTCCATTGGTGAAAGTGGGGTGTTAAAGTCTCCTACTATGATTGTGTTACTGTCGATTTTCCTTTTTATGGCTGTTAGCATTTGCCTTACATATTGAGGTGCTCCTATGTTGGGTGCATAAATATTTACAATTGTTACATCTTCTTCATGGATTGATCCCCTGATCATTATGTAGTGTCCTTCTTTGTCTCTTGTAATAGTCTTTATCTTCAAGTCTATTTTGTCTGATATGAGAATTGCTACTCCAGCTTTCTTTTGATTTCCATTTGCATGGAATATCTTTTTCCATCCCCTCACTTTCAGTCTGTATGTGTCCGTAGGTCTGAAGTGGGTCTCCTGTAGACAGCATATATACAGGTCTTGTTTTTGTATCCATTCAGCCAGTCTATGTATTTTGTTTGGAGCATTTAATCCATTTGCATTTAAGGTAATTATCAATATGTATGTTCCTGTTACTGTTTTCTTAGCTGTTTTGCTTTTGTTATTGTAGGTCTTTTCCTCCTTTTGTGTTTCCTGCCTAAAAAATTCCTTTAGCATTTGTTGTAAAGCTGGTTTGGTGGTGATGAATTCTCTCAGCTTTTGCTTGTCTGTAAATGTTTTAATTTCTCTGTCGAATCTGAATGAGATCCTGGCTGGGTAGAGTCATCTTGGTTGTAGGTTTTTCCCTTTCGTCACTTTAAATATGTCCAGCCAGTCCCTTCTGGCTTGCAGAGTTTCTGCTGAAAGATCAGCTGTTAACCTTATGGGGATTCCCTTGTGTGTTATTTGTTGTTTTTCCCTTGCTGCTTTTAATATGTTTTCTTTGTATTTAATTTTTGATAGTTTGATTAATATGTGTCTTGGCATGTTTTCCTTGGATTTAGCCTGTATGGGACTCTCTGGACTTCCTGGACTTGACTGATTATTTCCTTTCCCATATTAGGGAAGTTTTCAACTATAATCTCTTCAAATATTTTCTCAGTCACCTTTTTTTTCTCTTCTTCTTCTGGGACCCCTATAATTCGAATATTGGTGCGTTTAACGTTGTCCCAGAGTTCTCTGAGACCGTCTGTAATTCTTTTCATTCTTTTTTCTTTATTCTGCTCTGCAGTAGTTATTTCAACTATTTATATTCCAGGTCACTTATCTGTTCTTCTGCCTCAGTTATTCTGCTATTGTTTCCTTGTAGAGAATTTTTAATTTCATTTATTGTGTTGTTCATCATTGTTTGTTTGCTCTTTAGTTCTAGGTCCTTGTTAAACGTTTCTTGTATTTTCTCCATTTTATTTCCACGATTTTAGATCATGTTTACTATCATTACTCTGAATTCTTTTTCAGGTAGACTGCCTATTTCCTCTTCATTTGTTTGGTTTGGTGGGTTTTTACCTTGCTTCTTCATCTGCTGTGTGTTTCTCTGTCTTCTCATTTTGCTTAACTTACTGTGTTTGGGGTCTCCTTTTTGCAGGCTGAAGGTTAGTAGTTCCCATTGTTTTTGGTATCTGCCCCCAGTGGCTAAGGTTGTTTCAGTGGGTTGTGTAGGCTTCCTGGTGAAGGGGACTTGCGCCTGTGTTCTGGTGGGTGAGCCTGGATCTTGTCTTTCTGATGGGCAGGTCCGTGTCTGGTGGTGTGTTTTGCGGTGTCTGTGACCTTATTATGATTTTAGGCAGCCTCTCCGCTAATGAGCGGGGTTGTGTTCCTGTCTTGCTAGTTGTTTGGCACAGGGTGTCCAGCACTGTAGCTTGCTGGTCATTGAGTGTACCTGGGTCTTAGTGTTCAGATGGACATCTCTGGGAGAGCTTTCACCGTTTGATATCACGTGGAGCTGGAGGTGTCTGGTGGACCAAAGTCCTGAACTCACCTCTCCCGCCTCAGAGCCACAGGCCTGACACCCAGCCGGAGCACCAAGACCCTGTCGGCCACACGGCTCAGAAGAAAAGGGAGAAAAAAAGAAAGAAAGAATGAAAAAATAAAATAAAGTTATTAAAATAATAAATAATTATTAAAAATACAAACAATTAAAAAGTAATAAAACAAAACAAACAAACAAAAAAAACCGGACAGACAGAACCCTAGGAAAAATGGTAAAAGCAAAACTCTACAGACAACCTCACCCAAAGAAGCATGCACATACACACTCACAAAAAGAGAAAAAGGAAAAAAATATATATATCATTGTTCCCAAAGTCCACCGCCTCAATTTTGGGATGATTTGTTGTCTATTCAGGTATTCCACAGATGCAGAGTGCATCACATTGATTGTGGAGATTTAATCCGCTGCTCCTGAGGCTGCTGGGAGAAATTTCCCTTTCTATTTGTTCACACAGCTCCTGGGGTTCAGCTTTGAATTTGGCGCCACCTCTGCATGTAGGTCACCTGAGGGCATCTGTTCTTCGCTCAGACAGGACGGGCTTAAAGGAGCAGCTGATTAGGGGGCTCTGGCTCACTCAGCCCGAGGTGGGCATGGAGGGGTACGGAATGCGGGGCGAGCCTGCGGTGGCAGAGGCACACATGTCTTTGCACCAGCCTGAGGCGTGCCATTTGTTCTCCCTGGGAAGTTGTCTCTGGATCACGGGACCCTGGCAGTGGCAGGCTACACAGGCTCCTGGGAGGGGTGGTGTGGATAGTGACCTGTGCTTGCACACATGCTTCTTGGTGGCTGCAGCAGCAGCCTTAGCATTTCATACCCGTCTCTGGTATCCGCGCTGATAGCTGCGTCTCGCGCCCGTCTCTGGAGCTCGTTTAGGCGGTGCTGTGAATCCCCTCTCCTTGCACACCCCGAAACAACGGTCTCTTCCCTCTTAGGCAGGTCCAGACTTTTTCCCTGACTCCCTCCCGGCCAGTTCTGGCTCACTAGCCCCCTTCAGGCTGTCTTCACGTGGCCAACCCCAGTCCTGTCCGTGGTATCTGACCTCCGAAGCCCGAGCCTCAGCTCCCAGCCCCTACCCACCCTGGTGGGTGAGCAGACAAGCCTCCCGGGCTGGTGAGTGGTGGTCGGCACCGATCCTCTGTGTGGGAATCTCTCCACTTTGCCCTCTGCACCCCTGTTGCTGCGCTCTCCTCCGTGGCTCTGAAGCTTCCCCCTGCCATCCCCCACCTCCACCAGTGAAGGGGCTTCCTAGTGTGTGGAAACTTTTCCTCCTTCACAGCTTCCTCCCCAAGGGACAGGTCTCGTCCCTATTCTTTTTTCTCTGTTTTTCCTTTTTTCTTTTGCCCTACCCAGGTACGTGGGGAGTTTCTTCTGCCAGCGTTCAGTAGGTGTTCTGTAGGAGCTGTTCCACATGTAGATGTATTTCTGATGTATTTGTAGGGAGGAAGGTGATCTCCACGTCTTTCTCTTCTGCCATCTTGAAGGTCTTCCTCTAATTGCTGCTTTTCCTCATTTTCTCGTGGAGTGTCTAACTTTTTTTCCCTTGTTGCTTAGTCTGGTTTCCCTTGCTCACAGGGGGCCGCATGCAGAGTTCTTGCACCTGGCCCTTCAGACCAGAGTTCCTCCTGGGAAATAACTGTGCCAACACCTCAGCTCTGGGATGGTGTGCAGAAACCTGTATATTCCTTTTTAATGTTGATAGTTACTGGCAAATTTTTCTAATTAAATAGCTCTACTGCTTGATACTCCCTTGATCAGTGTAAGAAATTTTCTATTTTCTCCTCATTTTGCAACTATTAGGTATTATCAGTCTTTCTAATTTTGCCAATCTAATGGGTAAAAAGTAGCATATCATTGTTTAAATTTGAATTTTCCTGATTCCAGGTGAGATTTCTTCTATGTATATCTGCTCAGCAAATTTTCTATTCATACTCTTTGCCTCATTTTTTAGGAGGGGATTTGCTTATGTATTTCCTATTGATTTGTAAAAGTACTTTATAAACACCAAAGATGCATCCATTGTCTATTATATATGTTGCAAATAGTTTCTCCCAGTCAGTTGCTTGTCTTACTACAGTGTTTACTGTATATTTCATCAAGTAGAAGTTTAACATTTTAACATAAACGAATGTTATACTCATTCATTCATTCAAAAAATACCTATTGAGTATTTGTGATGTGCCAGGAACTATTTTAGGTGCTGGAGATAGAGTATGAGTGAAACAAATTCACTGCCTGCATGGAGTTTACATCTAGTCAGTGAACAAAATAAACAAAATAAATAAGTTTGTTAGAAGGTATTGCAAAATTAGAGTGAGGCTTGGGGATAAGAATTGCTGAGAAATGTTACATTTTTTAAAATAGGGTAGTAAGGAAAAGCTTCTCTGATAACAGTTGTTTAAGTGGCTTCATGCAGTGAGGGGGTTAGTCATTCAAAGACCCTGGCATTTCGAGAAAAATAAATGAGGCTAGTGTGAATTAAGCCAAGTATTGAGGTGAAAGTCAGTAGGAGATGAGATCAGGTTGGTAATGGAGGGTAGATTATCTAGGGCTTTATAGATTATAGTAAGGCTTATACTCCTAAGTGAAATAAGGGACAAGTGGAAGGAATAACATGATTGTACTTTAATTTTAAAAAAATCACAGCTCTCATTTTGGATATAAATCACAGAGGAGTAAGGATGAAAAGAGTGAGACCAATTATGACACTTTTTATTATTATTATTTTATTTTTATTTTTATTTATAATACAAACTAGAGATGTTGATAGCTTGGATCAGGGTGGTGGCAGTGGAAGTGATAAGAAACTGTCAGAATCTTAAGATATTTTCCAAGTCAAGTCAGCAAGATTTGTGTATGGAATACGAGAGAAAGAGAGATGTCAAGAATGACTCTAAAGTTTTTATCTGAGCAACTGCAAGAATGGAGTTGCTACATACTTAGATAGGAAAGATTTGGGGAGAAACAGATTTGGCAGGAAAGATCAGGAGCATAGTTTTCTGAATGTTATGAAGACTTCTATATCTAAGATTATAAAAAGAATCCTATATATTTTATTCCAGTATTTGCATGATTTTGTTCTTTATGTTTACATCTTTAACCCATCTGACTTTTTCTGTATGTTTTGCAAGGTGAGGAACTATATATTTTTTTCCAAATAAATTATCCAAATAACCCAAACCTATTTGTATGAGCTCCATTCTTTACTCATTGATTTGAAATTACATTTTAAAATTTTTCTAAATTTGTTTATACATATTTTTTTCTAAACTGAGTGAACTTTAACATCCATATAGTGCAACCAAAATTACCATAATAATTCATCTCTGAAACTATAATGGATGGCAGCAGAAAACCATGTTTCAACTGGCCAGTGTCCACAGTATATTCAACTCTTCAAGCAAGAGGCTAACTCTTAGTTTTTCTATGCATCCTACAAGTATATTTCAATAAGGAAATCTACACTAAATTTGGACATTTGCAGAGCTGACAAAACCAGGAAATCATGTATTTGAAGTATCCTACTCTTTCTTTCAGGTGGTATTATTTTATCTTAAAATGATGAAATATTTAAAAAATAAGATTTTACCTCTCAGTTCTGATAGGCACAGGCAGTCCTTGCTTTGTACAGTTCTGATATGCACAAATTTGTTACCACAGTTTATTTAAATAGCATCAGTCCACAACAATATGGTTCAAATTTAATTTACCATGATATGTTAGCTCTTCAATCCCTAAACCACTATGTAAATATCTCCTGTGCATCATGATCAGTGAGCAGTCATTTCACTTCTTTCAAATTCTGTCAGTGATTCATCACTGTGAATCTATTGTTCCCATAATGCATTGACAGCAAAGCATGTAGATGTGTTGCCTCTGTCTCTCATTGATAAACCAAACTGAAATTTAACAAAAATGGATACTCAAAAGAGAAAATTGACCAACAATGATGAAAGTGCAGTAAAAAAAAAGGAAAGGTGATAATACTGGAAATGAAATTTAAATCTAATGTAGATGGAGTTAGAGATGAAATAGCCAGCCAAAGGAATGTTGACACTGCCACCATTTGAGAGACTTTAGATGTGCAGCCAAGAAAGCTAGTGAATTTGAAATGATCAACATATGAACTTGACTCTCTATACATGTATAACTGACAGGAAGAGGGATTTTAGTGTTTTGAGAAAAACTTTTACAGGTCATAGAATGATCATATTTTTCCCATTGATTTTTAAAATCTCTTTACATGGTTTCATCTTGCATTTTCATTTTTATAGTCCAATACTGTTATGCAAAATGAAGAGTGCCTGCCTATATTGTAAAGGAAGAGTAGAATAAAAGTTTCAGAAGACATGATAGTATGATTGGGGGATGTCAAGCATAAGAAAAAATTCTATAATTAGTGAGCTGTTAAGAAGTAAGGATAGTGCTAAAAGGTCAGATGGTAGTTTGTCTTACAGATGACACAATTTATGAGAGAGTGTCCTTGTTAGTCAAAAAGCATAATTAATATAGTACACTGAAAACCCTGGACAGGGAATCAATAGGCAGAACTTTGAGTCCTGAGTCTGTCTACATGACCTTGTAAGTCACTTAATTCTTTTGTATTTTCACTACTTTGTCAGCAAAATAGAAAGAATTATACCTATTGCACAGAGTTATTGTGAGGCTTCAGTTAGATTTAAAAATACACTTTGTAAATTATAAAGCCCTCTATACATAATGTTTGTCTGTGAGATGAGACAGCTGGACTAGGTAGTACCTAAGATTTCTTCAACTCTTAAACTTAATGACTATTCTTTAAATGTGGCATAATATTTCTAACCTCCATTAATCCTTCTTAAAATCTAATCATACTACAGACTCAGAACAATCCCTATCATAATCCCAGATAGCTTTTTTGCTGAAATTGACAAGCAGAAAGTCTTAGAAGAAAACATGATATATCTTCAGGACCTTGGGTTAGGGTAATTATTTCTTAGATATGACACCAAAAGCACAAGCAAACAAAGAAAAAAATAAATGAATTGAACCACACTAAAATTTTGTGCTACAAATGATAGCATCAGGAAAGTGAAAGGACTACCCACAGAAAGGGAGAAAATATTTGCAAATTATATATCAGATAAGAGATTTATATCCAGAATATATTTTAAAAACTCTTATAATTCAATAAGAAAGCAAATAGACCAATTTTTAAATGGGCAAAGTCAATTGGGCCTAACAGACCTATACAGAACATTCCAACCCACAACAGCAGAGTATCTATTTTTTCAAGTGCACAAGAAACATTCTTCAGAATAGAGCATATGTTAGGCCACAAAATAAGTCTTGATAAATTTTAAAAGATTGGAACCATACAAACTATCTTTTCCAGTTACAATAAAATGTAAACAGCAAAAGGAAAGCTGGAAAATTCACAAATATGTAGAAATTAAAGAACATACTCTTAACAACCAGTGGGACAAAGATGAGGACACAAGGGATATTAGAAGATATCTTGAGACAAGTGGAAAAGAAAACACAACATACCAAAACTTATAGGATCCAGCAAAAGCAATGCTAAGAGGGAAATTTATTGTAAATGCTTGCATTAAAGAAGAAAGATCCTAAGTCAACAATTTACCTTCATACCTTCAGGAACTAGAAAAAGAAGAACAAACTCAACCCAAAGCTGGCAGAAGGAAGGAAATAATAAAGATTAAAACAGCAATAAATACAGTAGAGATTAAAAATAATAGAGAAAATCAGTAAAACCAAGAGTTGGTTCTTTTGAAAAGATGAACAAAATTGAAAAACCTTTAGCTAGGTTGGCTAAGAGAAAAAGAGAGAAGACTCAAATTTCTAAAATTAGAAATGAAAGAGGGTGCATCACCACCAATTTTACAGAAATAAAAAGGATTATGAGGGTACTATGAACAAGTGTACAACAACAAATTGGTTAACTTTGAAATGGACAAATTCCTAAAACACAAAATTTACCAAGACTGAATCGTAAAGAATAGATTTTCTGAATAGACTTATAGCAACTAAGGTAGTATCTTCCTTGGGTGGTAAAGGATACCATAGGGTTCATTATTTTATAAACTTACTTCATATTATTTTTCTCTAAGTTCATCGCCTTTTCTCTAAGTTCATCACCTTACACATACTCATTGAATCCCATGTACCGTGTTTTGGCCTGCTCAGGCAGCTTTGAGCCTTTATTTATCAATTTGTCCCTGTTAGCCTAAAATTTCACTACCTGGGAGAGGAAAGTAGCATGCAAACTTGAAGATCTTATTTTATACTCCCTTTCCTATATCATTTAGTAAAATGTTAAATAAGAGTATCTCTGCATCCACTCTTTAAATCCCTATTGTTAATATTTCCTAACTAAAGAAGAACCTATATATGGCTTGGTTCATGGTGTCTTTAATCTCCAAATATAAATTGAACTGTAAAAAAATTTAATAATTATGTGAGAACCACAACTTCCAACTGATTGGACTACTATTGCAATACTCTTCTTGCCATAAAACAGGGTATGGTTTTTACCCTTTCTCACCAAATATTTTCAACTCATTGTCCTGTGTTATTTTTTTTTCTACTGGCAGTGCTTCTTCAATTTTACAGTGGAGCACAATAGCAGTGTTAGCTTTTTCACCAACTTTGATGTCTTCTATTCTGTATATTGAGGTCAGCCTGATATTTTATTCCAGGTCTTAGGTTATAGCATGGAATGGAAGCGAGATTCTATTATTAAGAGATAGTAGAGAATGGCTATGATCCAAATACTCTTAGGTAACCAATTCGGATTTTAACAGCAAAATAGGTATCAACTTGACTCCTATTTCTACGTGGAGTGCCTGTTATACAGCACAGTGACCTTGAAAGCAGTTCTAGTTTCAGGCTTGTTAAAAGGCATTTTAGTCTTACAGTGTTACTGTATTTGTTAGGTAGTTTCACAATGTTAAATTTGACTCATTAGGGATGATATATTCCATTTTCAGTTATATCAAATCTCCCAAAAAATAAAAGTCTAGAACCAGACAGCTTCATTGGTGAGTTCTATCAAACATTTAAAGAAGAATTAACACCAATCCTTCTCAAATTCTCCCAAAAAAATAGAAGAGAAAGGAATACTTCAAAATTCATTTTATGAGGTGAGCATTACCCTGATACCAAAACCAGACGAGGATGCCACAAGAAGAGAAAATTACAGGCAATATCACTGATAAACACAGATGAAAAAATCTTCAATAAAATATTAGCAAACCAAACTCAAATACATTAAAAGGATCATACACCATGATCAAGAGGAATTTTCCAGAGGTGCACGGATGGCTTAACATCTGCAAATCAAACAATATTATACACCACATTAGCAAAATGAAGGGTAAAAATCATATGATCATCACAATAGATGCAGAAACGCATTTGACAAAATTCAGTACCCACATATGATAAAACTCTCAACAAAGTGGGCATAGAGGGAACATACCTCAACATAATAAAGGCAATACATGATAATCCCACAGCTAGCATCATACTCAATGGTGAAAAGCTGAAAGCTTTTCTTTTAAGATTAAGAACAAGCAAGGATGCCCACCCTTGTCACTTTTATTCAACATAGCATTAGAAGTCCTAGCCAAAGCAATTAGGCAAGGAAAAGAAAGAAAAAACAATCAAATCGGAAGGGAGGAAGTAAAACTTATTTGCAAATGACATGATATTATATATTTTTAAAACCCTAAAGACCACACCAAAAAACTGTTAGGACTAATAAACAAATTCAATTTGCAGGATACCAAATCAATATTAAAAAATGTGTTGTGTTTCTATACACTAATAACAAACTAGCAGAAAGAAAAATTAAGAAAACCATTCCATTCACAATTGCATCAAAAAGAAGAAAATATCTAGGAATTAATTTAACCAAGGGACTTGCACACTGAAATCTGTAAGACGTTGATGAAAGAAATTGTAGAAGACACAGATAAAAGGAAGGATATTACATGCTCATGGATTGGAAGAATTAATATTGTTAAAATGTCCATTCTACCAAAGCAATCTGTAGATTCAGTGCAATCCCTATAAAATTCCAGTGTCATTTTTTCAGAAAATAGAACAAACAATCCTAAAATTTGTATGGAACCATAAAAGACCTCAAATAGCTGAAGCAATAGAAAAAAGGACAAAGCTGGAGGCATCACACTCCTTGATTTGAAACTATATTTCAAAGCTGTAGTAATCAAAAAAGTATGAAGACTATATTTTCATGGATCATTTGTATAGTTTTTTACTAGAGAAGTTTTTATGAACGTGTAGAGCACCCGAAACCATGAGAAGGAGGTGCAGCGTTCTCTCCTGAGTGTGAAGTCAGCTCTTGGTGTTACTTCTGCAACTGCCACTAGCCACTGATGATTGTTCTTCTCTTCCTTTGGGAGAGTAAGACGGAGAGAATGCTGTCAGAGTTAAAAAACAAAAACAAAAACAAAAGAAACCCAAGATGGTATTCACACAAAAACAGACACATAGATCAATGGAGCAAAATAGAGATCCCAGAAATAAACTTAAGCTTGTATGGTCAGTTAATTTATAACACAGAAGCCAAAACTATACAGTGGGGAAGGGACAGTCTCTTTAATAAAGGGTGTTGGGAAAATTGGACAGCCACATGCAAAAAAATTGAAACTGGACCACTATCTTAACACCATACACAAAAATCAACTCAAAGTGGATCAAAAATTTGAACATAAGACCTGAGACCATAAAACTCCTAAAAGAAAACACAAGTGGTAAACTCCTTGACATTGGTCTTGGCAATGAGTTTTTGAATTGGACTCCAAAGCAAAGGCAACAAAAACAAAAAAATAAACTAGTGGGACTACATCAAACTAAAATACTTCTGCACAGGAAAGGAAACCAACAAAATGAAAAGGCAGCCTACTAAATGGGAGAAAATATTTGCAAATCATATATCTGATTAGGGGTTAATATCTAAAATATATAAAGAACTCATTCAACTCAATAGCAAAAAAATCAATCTGATTAAAAAATGAGCAGAGGGGCTTCCCTGGTGGCGCAGTGGTTGAGAGTCCGCCTGCCAATGCAGGGGACGCGGGTTCGTGCCCCGTTCCTGGAAGATCCCACATGCCACGCATGGCCACTGAGCCTGCGCGTCTGGAGCCTGTGCTCCACAACGGGAGAGGCCACAACAGTGAGAGGCCTGCGTACCGCACACACACACACACACAAAAATGAGCAGAGAATCTGAATAGACATTTTTCCAAAAAAGACATACCTATGGCCAATAGGTACATGAAAAGGTTCTCAATATCACTAATCATCAGGAAAATGCAAATCAAAATAATGAGATATCACCTCACACCTTTTTGAATGGCTATTATCAAAAAAAACAAAAAAATAACGTGTTGGCAAAGATGTGGACAAAAGGAACTCTTGCACACTGTTTCTGGGACTGTAAACAGTATCCAGGTTCCTCAAAAAAATAAAAATAGAACTACCATATGATCCAGCACTTCCCCTTCTGGGTATTTATCCAAAGAAAATGAAAGCACTAACTGGAAAAGATATATGTACCCCCATGTTTCTTGCAGCATTATTTACAATGGCTAAGCAACCTAAATGTCCACTGATGGATGAATGGATAAAGAAGTGGTGTATAAAAAAGAATGAAACCTTACCATTTGTCATAACATAGAGGGACCTTGAGGGTATTATGCTAAGTGAAATAAGTCAAACAGAGAACAACAGATACCATATGATGTCATTTTTATGTGGAATCTAAAAACAAATAAAATCAAAACAATAAAACAAACAAAAACCAAGCTCATGGATACAGAGAATATATTGGTAGTTGCCAGAGGCAGGGGAGGGTGGGGGTGGGTGAAATAGGTGAAGGGGGTTAAAAAGTACAAACTTCTAACAATAAATTAAATAAGTCATGGGGATGTAATATACTGCATGGTGACTACAGTTAATAAATTGTATTGTATATTGAAAATTGCTTAAAACTTTTCCTCACAAGAACAAAAATTTTATAACTGTATGGTGATGGATACTAACTACTTACTATGGTGATCGTTTCACAGTATATGCACATATTGAATCATTATGTTGTACACCTGAAACTAATATAATATGTCAATTATATCTAAATTAAAAAAAGAATTATATCAAAGCTTGACATTAGAATAAATATAGATATTTGTGCTTTACGTGTATGGATAAGTGTGGTTTAAGTCTTGCCTAGCTTTTGCTGAGAGTGTTAGTAGACTAGAATTTTCCCTTCTCAGAGCGATTTATAGGATTCTTGGCCAGGTTGTTGATTTTCTGAGTACTCTTTTTCATTATCTTCTTGGTTATCTTTTTAGAAGCTCATTATTTTTTCTGCAAGTGTATGAATAATAAAAGTTTAGATGAAACTTAAACTAGCAAATTGTAGTACTTTTCAGAAGTCCTAGTGAAAATTTACTTTCTTTTTTACAGTTCACTTGGTTTGAAGGAGTAGGGCCATACGGTGGTAAGAAGAACTGTATCAGGGAACAAGAACTGGTCAAAATTACAATTTGGGGTTATTTGTAGAATTTAACATACTTCATTATAAATAATCAGAAGTTTATCTACTGCATTTCATGTTTACCATTAGCAGAATAATGGAATTTTCTTCTTGTTTTTTTTAATTTTGATATATGTCATTGGTTCATCAATAACAAGAAGAATTATGATAGTTTATTCAAAGCTTTTCTGTGTAAGTACCTAAGCTGGAACCAGTTCAATCCAAAAGTCAATTGTATACCTATTATATGTGTAAAAATATGCTAGATATTTGATTTATAATGGTTCAGACAGAAATACATATATTCCAAGCCCAAGATTGTTAATTGTTTTTTAAGAAAGGGAAGTAAGGAGAAAAGTCATTAGTTTATAAAGCTTTTACCATAGTGCGGAAACACTTGAGTCACAAATATATGATCTTACTCACCTAGACAAGCATAAGCACTAAATGAAAAAGAAAGTATTCAGCAGGTGATGTTGAGCACTTTGTTGGACAGGTCATGGTCCTCATGAGCAGAGCAGTGAACACTGTGGTAGATTTAGTGTTATGACATATATTCTCATTGTTGTTGGGAAAAACTTGTTTTAATCGTGAAAGTGGGTATGAATTCTTCTAAGCCTTTATTAGAAGAAAACAATGCAAATGTTCGTTGAGCAAAAGTGGTTATATATGAATTATCTCTGACCCCACAGAAGTTTTCAGTGTAATTGAAGAGTCAAGACATGCATATGTGAACGCATTATAAACATAATGGAATAAGAACCTACCCTAAATTTTTAGGGTAGGCTTTCTGTCCTGGAAGTCTTCATGGAGGAAATGGGATTTGAGATGTCCACTGAAGAACTGATAGACTTCTTCATGTTAAGATGAAATTTCCCTTTTACAGTAGAACCTACTGTAATTATTGTTTGACATGCTTATTGTAAGCCATGAATTTCATTGTAGTATACTAGGGATGATGATCAGAGGTTCCGAAATCAAACTGCCTGGACCCAAACTCAGATTCTACCACTTATTAGCTGCATTACCATCAAATGGGGATAATAATAGTATCTTTCTTACAGAGTTAGGATTAATGAGAATAATGCATCTACATATCATGGGAATAGCATGAGCTCTGGAGTCTGACAGATCTTGGTTCAAATCCCAGTTCTGCTACTTACCAGAGACCTTAGGCACTTGAGTTCTCCAAGATTCAGTTTTCTCATTTATAAATGGAGATGATAAAGCCTAACCCAAAGGGCTGTTGTGATGATTAAATGAAGCAATTTATGTAAAGCACTTAGCAGAGTGCCTGACATACAGTAAAAGCTCTATGAATAATTTTATGTTGTTATAAAATCTAAGTCATGTAGAGACTTCAGTTTTATCTTTCTATTCATGTTTTTAGGGTGAACCTGGTCTGCCGGGATACCCAGGGAACCCTGGTATCAAAGGTGCTATGGGAGATACTGGTTTGCCTGGATTACCGGGGACCCCTGGAGCAAAAGGACAACCAGGCCTTCCTGGATTCCCTGGTAATATTACTTTTCTTAAATGCTTCCTTCTTATCTACTCTAACCCATGTCACAAAGCAACTTCTTAATTGACAGACTTCTGTTCTATTTCTCAATTAGCAATGGACCAGCAAAGCAATCTCGAACTAGCTCTTTAACATTTTTGCCCAAATTTCTTTCTGTATAAAATGAAAATGGGCATTACCAACTCATCAGGACAATATCCTGTGGGCAGAGAGCACTTTTGAGTCTTTGACTGCTAGCCACAAGTCAACTAAGAGGCCTTACTAGTTTGCTAGGTGATAATGTACACTGCTAAGCCCTAGCCTGCTGTTGATTCCCTTAGAATGTTGTACTCAGGCACGGGTGGGTAGCTGTTGGTAGAACAATCATGCAGTTCATTCAAATGATAAGGACTGAGACATGCAAGCAAAGGGACTTAAGCACTGTAGTCAAGTAGGTGGTCTGGACTCAATTGTTATAGTACCTGCTCTGTTTACGCTTGTATTTTTGTTTGTTTGTTTGTTTTTTGGATTGCACGGTGGCATGGATGCATTGGGCCTTTGGTTATCTTTTCCTTCACCTTTTTATTAAAGTATAGCATACAGTAAAATGTACAAGACAATAAATGAGTTTTTACATTATATATATATATATATATATATATATATATATATATATATATATATATATATATCCATGTACCCACCACACACATCAAGGTATAAAACAGTTCCCTTACCCCGTGAAGTTTACCTATGCCCCTTCACAGTGATACCCCCCTTCCCCAGGTAACCCCTACTATGACTTCTATCACCACCAGTTAATTTTACCTGTTTTTGAAATTCACATAAATGGAATGATACAGTATATATCTTTGTGTCTAGCTTCTTTCACTCATCACTGTGAATGTAAGATTCATTTATCTTGTTGCCAGTCAGCAGTTTTTGTGCTTTTTTAAATCATTGCTCCATAATATTCCATTGAAGAAATAAACCATAATCAATTACCCATTCTCTTCTTGATGGACTTTTGGGTTGTTTCCAGTTTGGGACTATTAAGGAAAAAGATGCTATTAACATTCTTTGACACGTCTTTTGCGGGACACGTGTACTCATTTCTCTCACACAAAAACTTAGTGGTAGAATTACTGAATCAGAGGGTAGGTGTACATTTAACTTTAGTAGATGGTGCCAGTTTTCCAAAGTGATTTTATACATTACAGTCCCACCTGCAATGTATGAATGTCCATGGGTGGCTCCTGGTGGCTTGCCATAATCATATAGTAGTTAGTACTTTGTGTTGTGAAATGTCCAGTTGCCTGTATCCTCACCTCACTTGATATTGTCAGTCTTTTTAATTTTAGCAATTCTTGTGGTTATATAGAGGTATTTCAATGAAGTTTTAATTTACCTTTTCCTAATGAATGACAATGTTAAACACCTTTTCATATACTTATTGGCCATTTGCCATCTTTATGAAGTGCCTGCTCCAGGTTTTTTTGCTCTTATTTAATGAGTTGTTTGCCTTTTTTCTTATTATTCAGAGCAGTTCTTTATATATTCTGGATATGTATTACAAATAGATTCTTTCTGTCTCAAATTTGCCTTTCACTCTCTTAATGCTGTCATGCGATGTTAATAAAGTCCTTTCTTACTCTTCTTTCATGGTTCGTGCTTTTGTGTCCTATTAAAGAAATATTTGCCTACTCAGGTTTATGGAAATATTCTAATTTTTTCTGTAACTTTCAATGTTTAAGGTTTAAGGTTTTATATTTAGGTTTATGGTCTGTCTCGAAGAATAGTTTTATGGTGTGATTGGGGTCAAGGTTCATTTTTTTTCATACAGATGTCCAATTGCTCCACACTCTTTTTTTATTTTAAAGAAACTGAGTTCTTCTTTTCTTCTGTTCATCGAAAGACACCATTAAGAAAATGAATAGGGAAGCTATAGACTAGGAGAAGATACTTGCAAAACATGTATCTCATAAATGACTGATATCTGGGATATATAAAGAACTTCTACAACTTAATAATAACAAGACATGCAATCCATTTTTCTAAATGCCAAAGACTTGGAACGTACATTTCACAAAAGAAGATTCACGGATGTTCAATAAACACGTGCAAAAGTGATCAATATCGTTAGCTATCAAAGAAATGCAAATTAAAACCACAATGAGTTAGCACTACATTTCTACTAGAATGGCTATTATTAAAACAACTGGTATCACGATATGTTGTACAAGGATCTGGAGACTGGAATTCCCAAATATTGTTGTTTGTTTGTTTATAAATCACAGCATATACCTATTCTGTGAATCAGCAGTTTCACTCCTATCCAAGTGTTTACCCAAGATAAATTAAGACTTATGTCTACAAAAATACCAGCACAGTTATTCATAGCAGCATTACTCATAATAGCTAAGTAGACCAGGTTTCCATAAATAGAATAGATATTCATGATAGCTAAAACCTGACAACAACCCAAATGTCCAACAACAAATGAATGGATTCTTAAAAATTTGGTATATCCCTACAATGGAATCCTACCAATTAATTCTACCAGTATAATATGTGATAATTGTTTTTATTATGAATATAAAATAATGTCAACCTCTGGATAAATCAATTTAAAACTTAAAATTGTTCTTAAATCATCAAGCAAACACCAGCATCTTTTTGGGTTTTCTTTCTATTCTTCACTGTTTCTATGCTAACACTCTAAATTGTAAATTTGAATTGTAGCTCTCAAAGCAGTGTGGTTTTTCTTTTATCATTAAATTGAGCTCTTTACTCTAGGAACCCCAGGCCTTCCTGGACCAAAAGGTATTAATGGTCCTCCTGGGAACCCTGGCCTTCCAGGAGAACCTGGTCCTGTAGGTAAGAATGAAAAATAAGGGTTTGCTGTTCTGTTAAACTAAGGCTTTATTCATTTTTGGAAAGTCAAATCATTTCTGGGAGCTGTGAACATTTTCAAGACAAAGAAACATGGTGATCATTCACTTAATACTACCTGTTAGATACGAAGTGAACAATTCTTAATAAAAGTTGCTTAAAATTATTATTATGGGACCTTATTTTGGGGGCTCACTTTTTCCAAGGAGAGTTATTTCAAGTATCCTATAATAGTAGGTAGACACTCTGATTATTTTAGAATGGCAAGGTGTAGTTTTCTTTGTTTACTGAATTCTAAAGCAAATCACTTCCTTTGGCCCCATACAAGGCCTATAATTCACCCCACTTCCATCCCCCCACACATGCACATCTTGCTTTCTTATATATTCTAAAGGTAGATTAAAATGAGAAAGTGAAATGTTTTGAATACTGAATGAATGATAAAGCAGTTCCTTATTCTCAAATTATCCTGTATTTCTTTTCCACAAGATTTAATGATTTAAAAGGAGTGTCCCAGAGACACTTTGTGTCTTTTGGGTAGAACTATTTGAAGCCAAAATGGAAAGAATTGGGGATATGTAAGGAAAAGGGAATTAGGAAGATAGGTGTAAACTTCTGTACTCTGTTCTTTAGGTGGTGGAGGTCGTCCTGGGCCACCAGGGCCTCCAGGTGAAAAAGGCAAACCAGGTCAAGATGGTATTCCTGGACCAGCTGGACAGAAGGGTGAACCAGGTGCTATATTTTTTTATTGTCCTTAATTTTCTAATTTCTTCCTTGTCTACTTTAACTTTTGCCCTTTTTTACCCATAGTGAAATTGTATCTTCTTTCTTACCCTCTAAGCTACCACATACTTTCCCTTTCCTAATTACCTTCTTCCACTCCGTCCTGTGAATATTACCTCACATTTATCGATAAAGTTGCCTCCCTCTTATGAAAAACTCCATATCCTTTCTTGTTCAATTTTTCATGTCAAGAAGCTACCTGGACGACTTCTTGTCATCAAGAAGTCAACTACTCTGGATGACCTCCTTTCACTATGCAATCTCTATTCCATTTATATATACACACATATATTCATATGACATGAGTTTTTAAAGATAACACTCATCACAAATAAAATATAAGTTTATATGGTTTTCTCATGTTAGAATTGTAGTTCCATGTTGGAAATGTCTTCATGTTTCATATAATATACATTGCAGCACTTACGAAAAACCTAAATGATCCAAAAATAGTTTGTCCTTGTTTCAGTTATTATTATCTATTTGAGAATTTTTGGTTTATGCTCTAACAGGTCAACCAGGCTTTGGAATCCCAGGACCCCCTGGACTTCCAGGACTTTCTGGTAAACTTTAATGAAGCATGCTAAATCAGTCCATAAAATATAATATTCTCCAGTACACTTACTTATTCATCTCCACATACAACCCCAGACAACTCAAAGCTAGAGTTACATCTTAAAGCATTTCTTAATTAGCAACTTAGTATAAAGAGTTGTACTATAAAAAATGCACCATTAAGAACATTTACATATAGATATCTCTTCATTAACCTCATAAATAGTGTTAGGGGTGGGATAGGGAGGGTGGGAGAGAGACGCAAAAGGGAGGGGATATGGGGATATATGTATACATATAGCTGATTCACTTTGTTATACAGCAGAAACTAATACAACATTGTAAGGCAATTATACTCCAATAAAGATGTTAAAATTTTTTAAAAAAGGAAGCAAAATTGTACGAAGAGGTAGATTTCACTAAGTTTTTAAAAACCCTTTTAGCCAGAAGAAAAACACTTTTTTCTCCCCATGGAAACCAAAACCAAGGTAATATAAGAAAACTGTAGAAATATGTACCAATAATAAAAATGTCTATTGAAAACTCCATCTTAATTTACATCTTGCATTTTGGATGGGTAGGTGTGCACACACATCTACCTTCCCTCATTTGTTCTTACTATTATTGTAAGCACCAAGTAGTCGATTAAATGACTGAATGTGTGTACAGATATGTATGTTTATGTTCTGAAATGACCATTGGCTATTCTATGGAGGCTTTTTTCAAACCACACATAGATCTCTTAGAAATTCCTGTATTTTTTTCATGAATCCAACATAAAAATTATTAGTCTAATGTGCGGCTGTTTTATTGCTCTCAAGCACGTCGGTGGTGTAGAAAAGGTGTTGAAAAGAGTTCATCTAGATTGTGTTTCTAAATCTTGGATAGAATGGTCTTCGGGGACACACAGCAACCGTTGAAGATCCATATCTTCCAATGGTCTCAAAAATTAGTCTCAAAACATTTGTGTTAGGAATTTCCTCCAGCTATCTCTAACCTATTGTTGCAGATATTTTATACTTTTCTATTTTTTCTCCTTTTTTCTCATAACTACTGGTCATGTGATCATTGCTCTATGTCCTAATGCAAAGGATATCTTTTAGGATGCAAGTTATTATTGCTTCTATATTTCTATACATAGAAATAACAGTATGGGTTTTCTGGATGGGCTGGGGATTTGGTAGGAGGTAGAAAGGACCTTAGTAAATTCCATTACTTGTTCTAGTAAGTGGGAGCAGCTTTAGTCTTACAGACAAGCCTGATATTCAGTATCATTTAATGTGTTCTCTAACATGACTTCACTTTCATAGGTCAAAAGGGTGATGGAGGATTACCTGGCATTCCAGGAAACCCTGGCCTTCCAGGTCCAAAGGGTGAACCAGGCTTTCATGGTTTCCCTGGTCTGCAGGGTCCCCCAGGCCCTCCTGGTTCTCCAGGTCCAGCTCTGGAAGGCCCTAAAGGCAACCCTGGGCCCCAAGGTCCTCCAGGGAGACCAGGTATGTACATGAGTGGTAGGGGAATGGTCTATTTATTAGTCCCTTTATTTCATTTTGCTGGTAGGTTATTCAGTCTTTAGGACTTTCGAATCTATAATCCAAAGAACTTCTTAAAAAGAAAGAGCTTATTTTATTCATAGCTCCATCCATTTCCATGGCATCTAATAATTCTTTTCAGTAATGCGTTTCATCATTTAAAGTTGAACTAAAACATACCAACTTGGAGGAAAAAAGGAAATAGTGGATTTATTAATCTTTTTATTAAACATAAAGCTATACTGATAACCTGGCAGCAAAATGTCATCTGCATTTTTAATGTGAGCTTCTCAGCATGTCATCACAGAAATCATTTTAGTGATCACCCAATAGATGCTTGTGGTCCATACCAAAAGTGTTGCTATGGTTCTGTCATATGATCAGCAAATGTCACCAAGCACAATAAAGAAATTTTATCTTCTCTAGGAGCTAGGCAATCAAATTTATCTTCAACATCACAGCATGATTAAATTGAATAGTGATCTCTTCATACCAGCTTCATGTCTATACCTCATTTGTCTTGTGTTAACAGCTCTAGTAGTCTCAGTTTTGCATCCAATGTTCACTTTTCATTTTGTGTTTGTGCTGTGTCATTTCATTTTAGTAAGTTTGGAAACGCTCATTTTCATCCTGAATTAATGTCGCTGAGCTCAATCACTGGAGATAGATTATTAATACATTCTTGAGACTTGATATTCAATTTTTATATTTCTAATTATTGAAAACTGGGCCCTCATTGATTTTTTCAAAATAAGAGAAATGTAAGATTAAAAAAACAAAGCAATTGCCTTTTTATCCTTTGAAGGTCTCTGACCCATTTTTAAAATGTATTTAAAAGTGAAAATTTCCATAAACTCTGAAGAGATTGCAGTCAGTTTTAATACAGTGTGCTCTAAAAACATGAATTAAATGGGATCACATACTTTGTTCAGAAGATCATTTTCAAAACTAGATTTTATCTGATCTGATTTGACTGTTTATAGAGAGTGTTGTTTAAAGTTTTACTTTGGTTTACTACTGAAGAAAAGCAGTGAAAAGCTCCTCAGCCATGTTAATTCTCTTGCATGTAATGTAAAGAATTGACACAAATATCTTGCTTGGTTATGCATGCAATAATTCAAATAAACCAAACTATTATCCTTTTTTATATTTTAATCAGCACTGTGGCTGCTTATTCTTACTAGTAATAGAGCTCAATGCTGAACATTACTCTGAAATATGTCAACATAAAGACATTAGTCACAAAGGTTCTTTAAAAATTACTGTTTCGGGCTTCCCTGGTGGCGCAGTGGTTGAGAGTCTGCCTGCCGATGCAGAGGACACGGGTTCGTGCCCCGGTCTGGGAAGATCCCACGTGCCGCGGAGCGGCTGGGCCCGTGAGCCATGGCCGCTGAGCCTGTGCGTCCGGAGCCTGTGCTCTGCAACGGGAGAGGCCGCAGCAGTGAGAGGCCCGCGTACCGCAAAAATAATAATAATAATAATAATAACTGTTTCTAAAAGAAATAATAACAAAAGTAGTCAGAAGAAGAACACACATCTGATGAGTATTTGTGACTCCTTGATTTGTTCATAAACTACATATTAAAATGGAATTTTAAACCCGATTGCTCTTAGAATTGATTGTTGTCGTCTACACTCATAGTAATAATTATTATAAAAATGATTTTTGGTCTTTCAAAATTTGTTACACGTGCTGTTTTTATTTTAGTGTTGATGTGAAGTGGTGATAATTTGGTTTATATACAGATGCATGAATATGAGCTGCAGAGTATTCTTTTATTGAATTAAAGTTTAACTTGAAAGAAGTTAGTGTAATGCTTTAGTTTCTTGATATTTCTAACAATTTTGATATTTTTCCTTTTTGTTAATGATGACATTGGGCCTTGGTGAACTTTGATCCCTATCCAGGTCCTACAGGTTAGCTCCTTAACTCCAAAATAGTATCTGCATGAAGTATGAAACTTTTCTTATATTTATATATATATATATATATATGTATGTGTATATTATTTATATACACATATATAGTGTATGTATATGTGTGTATATAGGTGTATATACACCTGTACCTAATATTTTCAAGTGTTTGAATATATTTTAAGAGCATATATGCCAATTCAATTCTTACATGTTGATCTATCTCTGAAAGTTGTCAGGAACTTGCAGAGTCCAGTTTTTCTGTCTATTGGAATAACTCAAAACTACCTAATTAGGAAAACTGATTTATCATTTTAAAATTCATATATTTGTGTCATTTTTAGTTGAAAATTTTTAGTACTCAAAAGTATATTGTATACTATTTTACGTTTACCTTTAGAGTGTATTTCCTATTTTTGCCTCGTATCTGTTAATGTAAATGAAATTGAACTATTCTTCAAAAAGACATTCCTTTTAAACAATAATATGTATTATCAGATCCTGCAAATATGCAATTCTCGACGAGCCATACCTCTTGTAATTTTTCAAACCATCCCATCTTCACATTTTGGTTTGTCACAAAGTTCTAAATTCTGCTGCTATGTAAATGGACTAATAGGCACAGAGTAAATAAAAACGTCAGTGCAACCAGCACAGACTAGAAACCTCTTAATCTTATTTTCATCCTGTACATATAAAAAGTACACACCCAAGAAAAGTTACCAAGAGCTGCCCATTAGAAAACTGCTAATTCATATTAAAAGATGTTCACCTAATCAGGAGTAAAAAGAACCACAAATATCTGAGTGTGTTTATTATTTTTCAAGATAAATAGCCCTTTTCAAATTTCTAAGGAGGAACTAAAAGGGGAAAAAGTATAATCCTGAGTTCTGGCTATTGGAAATGGCAGGAAATTTTCTCTTCTTATGATTTTAAAATTCATAATTTTTCAAGATTCTTTTTAGGAAGCCATCTATCTCTGTGTGAATCAATTCCCTGGTTTATTACTCCCCCACAAACCCATCATTTCATATAACCATAGATTATCGATCTAGAAGGACCTAATTTTTACATTTGTCAAAGAGGTATTCACAAGGCACTTGATGATAGCAAGACAGATTTTATTCAAGACTATTGAATTAGGGGAGAGACTATTGTAATAGGAGAGAGAGGCTGAGCTCAGCTCTGAGTACAACAAAGTCAAATGGAGATTTATAGTCCACTAGCAGAGTGAAGGAGTCAGTGGATGAAAAATTACTAAAAGGAGACATCAAGGGTAAGCAGATTCTTGCTAAACTGGCCTGTTAGAGTTCTCGCTAAAGGCAGTCCAAGGACTTACACATCAGGATAAGGAATGAGGAACTTGATCAGATATCAAGGGTGGGGAGGCTCTCCCTAAACTGACTTAGCAGGATTCTTGCTAAAACTGGACTCAACAGACCAAGGCCGGGGCCCAAGGGGTGAGGCCTAGTTGAGAAGAGGGCTCAGAGAAACCTGTCTAAAGTTTAGTCACAGATGAGGAAACTAAGGCCCAAAGAGGTTAATAAGCTTGCTCCAGGTCATATTGTTAGTTACTGGCATAGCTGGGAATCTGACTTGGGGCTCTCCAGTACTCCGTTAAGTGTCTGTTCTACTAGTAACATGTATCATCTTTCCACAAAGGCAGTTATATAGCTTGATGCTTATGATCTGGCCTCTTATTCTAGTTATAAGTATGATAAGTGATGGAGCAAAGCTGCTTCTGCCATTTTAGGAGACTCTTATAGATAGCAGACTGGGCCTTGACTTCGCTTTCTTGTTTTCTGTTAACTCAAAAGCTCCATCAACCCCTACTAACTGCTTCTTGTGTTTTTCCTAAATGGATGTCATCAAAAAGTTTAAGACAAACACATGATATTTAACTATTGCCAAGAGAAAGAGAAGACTAGGGTATTCTTTGAAGTAATTTTGAGTCCTGTCCTATCTGACTTACATAGAAGTCTGCTGCCTTGATCACTTCCAGACTTTACTGTCAGCTAGAATATTGTTTTCTTCTGAGGCACTAGAATATATTCAAAGAAGAAAAAGGAAAGTAGCCACATTACTTTAAAACTGATTTGACAACTTATTTACCAGATGTACTCTAAATTACATAGTTATTGGAATCTGGTATCTGCAGCGTTCTCTTCTTTGCAACAGTTGAAGACTACAACCTTAAGTGGAAACTGGATTTAAAATTTACCAGTCAATTTATCAGCTTATCTTTAGTTATTACCACGTATATACAAGACTTGAGATTTTTGTTTTATTTTGTTTTTCAGTTAAACTTTGTTAGATCATTTGAGAAATAATGGATTGAGAGCCTCATGTACAAAATTGACTTGGCATATAGCTCATTAAAATGTTACCTTTTAGAAATTAAAGTCTTAGAAGTTTTGCTATGATATGATCTGAAGTTTTCCTTGTTACTTACTCAGACTGAAATATCATATAGTTCAATGACATGTTTTTCTAAGAGTTCTTGTTTTGGTCCTTCTATATCAAACACATATATAAAATGTCTTTACTCAAACTCTGAATTATCTTTGGTAGGAATTCTAATTTATCTAGCTAATTGTGTTGCCAGACTCTGCTCAAAGTGTTGTCTTGAGTCAGTTTGCTGTATGTGATTTAGAAACCACTTAAACAAACAGAAACTGATTTTTGGCCTCCTGAATTTCAAATTGTCAAATGCTTTAAAAGTTTTATCACTAGGTAGTCATAGCAATGTTTTATATTTATATGACATACCACCATTTATATCATGTAACATACTTTCATTATAAGCTCCTTGAAGGCAGAATTTGGGTCTAGCTAATCTTTGTGTTCCCTGTAGCATCTTTCACATGGCAGATATCAGGTCAACATTTTTTAAAATGAATTTGATCTTTAAAACAACTCTGAAGGAGGTTAGGGCAGACAACACTATTCCCATTATGTGGGTGAGAAAACAAGCTCAGAGAGATTGAATTACCCAGAATCCCACAGATATAACTAGTAGAGCCAAGAATAGATCCTAGGTCTTCTGATTCCTAGGATTCAGTGCTCTAGCACAATTTATTCTCTCTGCTAACCTCAGTGCTTATAAATCATAACAAGACTTGTAAGAAAAGGGAATTGTGTTTATAGTCAATTAACATTAACCAAGGGTTGTCCTGTTTGTAGGCTTTTTATCTTTTTATTTAATGATCCTTCTTTTAATAGTTAATAGCCTATTTTAATATGTGCATTGAATAATATAAAGTAAATGTGATATTTTCTGTGGTTTGGGGTGGGATATTGCATGCCAAAATACTTTGAAGTGCCCCTTCACTGATGGTCTTCATATCTTTGGAAAATTCGAACTCAATAGTGAGCAAACATATATTGTCTTTTTGTCTTTGAGTAACTTATTACAAGTAATAATGCACAGAAGAACGCCTCTTGATGGATTATTTTTAAAAATCACTATCTGGCTTCATGGAATGATTTTCAAAGAAGACAAACAGAAGTACAGTTGGTAATGGCCATTGTATACTCGTGTTTTAATTTCTCTATTTGATCACCTATGATCTTTGTATATTTGTCTAATAAGGCCTTTAAATTTAACTGTAGCTCCTTGGAGCAGCCTGCACACACCAATAAATTTGCACCTCATGTTTTTACTAAAGAATGGCAGAGGCCAAGATAAACTTTTACCCAAAAGTTTTACCCAGAGGAATAGAAGGCTATCAGTGAAGTGGCACTACCTTTCCAACTTTAATGTTTTGAAGGTGCTAACTTTTGGAAAGCCACTGTAGCAGTGTTAACATGTCTTCAGTAGAGTTTTGCATTTTTTGCATTAATGAAAATTAGCAGCTTATTTTCTAGAATAAGCTCTATTTTAAAATATTTGGCTCTCTATACTCCTGTAGGGTCCTGTTTGCATACTGATTACGCTGTAGGTATAAGAAATGCTGGCAAAGAGGATTATTGTTTAACTTGTGCTATAATGTGAACCACTTCTAACTCATAATCTTATTTTGTACTGTGTGATGTCTGATACTGCTAACATCGATCTTTGGGCTTTGGTGAACTCTGATCTTCCCAGGTTTTCAAGGTTAGACTCTTCACTGGTCAATTCTTTTTTTTTTTTTTTTTAATGCTTTGTATGTGTGACAAGAGAAATGCACTTTTTTTGCTATAATTCAGAAGTCATTGAAGAGTGCTGTTATCCTCAAATACTACCTGCTCTGGTATTTAACATTTTGGTGAAGGTAATGTGACTTGTTTATAATCAAGTTTGAAATGACATTAGGTCTTCGTGGTTTCGATTATTTATAATAGGTAATTCATACATAGAAACATGTTGAATTTTAAGTGGAAATACACTTATTTTTAAGACTGCATTAAGATATTCAGGCAAGCATCTGGCCCATTTGTAACCTCTGTATATTGATTTTATTTTCTTGAATTTTTGTTCCTTGAGATTGATCAGATCTGTGTTTTCATGGCTATTTTCAGTAATGGAAGAGGGTAACTACTGAGTATTGTTAAAAATAAATCTTGTATCATTAGCAAATCAGTAATTTAAATTTGAGAGACTCTAGAACAACAGGTCTGAGTTAATAACATGTAAATTTCCCCAAATTTCCTTTTAATTGCAAACAGAGCAATGCCCAAAATATGCCTGCTTTTTTTCCAAATGATAACAATGTTCTGTTTACTTTTCAAACTGGGGAAGCAGGGTGTAAAATGTTCCTTTTTTTCTTCCTCTTACTCTTACCCTAGTCATTGTTAGGCTGATTCACAGATAGTTTACTTTTCTCTTAATGACCTGATTTGCTACCTGATTTCTAGTCCAAATTATACATATGGATGAGACTAACAATTTTTCTTAGAAAACCCTATCAAGGGGTTTGAACTCAGAAGTTGTTTTTCATTTGTTTGTTTAAGTTCAAAGTACCCCAACCCTTTCTTTATGATTGGGAAGGGAATTTCTGAGTGTGTCTGTCTGGTTGCTGGGCTAGGGTGACTATATGATTAAAACTGTTTAAAGATAAAATGATTGTTGTAGTGTTGTGAACCTGCTTCCTCTTTCTCATGTGACAGATAGAACACTGTTATATTATGAAATCACATAGATATAGCTGAAAGATTAAAAACAGGTTTATATTTTAAAGATATGTTCTTACCTTCAGTTTTACCAATAATGAAGATAATGCTGGTAATAATAATAATTGTTTAAGACTTCTTAAATAATTCTTACTATGTGCCAGGCACTGTGTTTATATATATGATCTTATTTAATTCTTGGAACAACCTGATAAGGTAGGTACTATTCTTATTTCCATTTTAAAGAAGAGGAAATTGAGGCTAAGATGGTTAATAAACTTATTGAGGTCAAACAGCTAAAGATTAATGGAGCTGGGATTCCAACCCAGCATTCTAGCTCCAGAGTCCGGCATTCATAATCCCTGTAGCATGCTGCCTTGTTAGCCTGTAGCCATTGATTCTGGGTCATAAGAGTATTGGAAAGGATAGGATAAAAAATGAGACCTTTTGTGCATATTGTAAGCATGAACTCAGTATTCTAAATTCATATGCCTATGTTATTTCCTTCAAAAATAATCCCTACATATTTTCCTTTTTTGTTGAAACCAATGAAAAACTAAGATTACTGGAGGAGAGAAGGTATAAGTGCTCACTAGTTGCTGTTCATTATTTGGGGCTTCGTAATTATTTTCTTAAGGCAGGACTACTTAGTCTCCACCTCAGCTATTGCTTAGCACACTGCAGGCAAGTAACAGCTATTTCGCACCTGGTGAGAAAAATGTGGCCATTTATCAGATCTTCTTGGTTGCTTAATGGACCTGATATCTTTATTTAGGAAGAAAAGTTTAAAACACAGAATAAGGAAAGAGCTTACCAAATCCCCTTTTAAATTATTTATTCAGAAGTTATATGCCAAATCCTTTATTTCTCTTCAGAAATATTTGAACTGTAAATAATACAAAAACATATTTAAAATAAATTCAAAAGTACTATATTGAATCAATAACTTTCTGACACTAAAATATTCCCATGTATTAAGCATGTCACTAAAATGAAATTAAACAATTAGTTTGCTTAAATAACTATCTTAATTACATAGTAATACAAGCTGAATAAAAGTAGCTACTTACAAGTAAAGAAATTTTATTTTAATCACAATGAGACAAATGGTTTGAATCCCTGATTGCCCTACGAAGTGTGGTCATGAACCAGCAACTTTAGCTACAGGACACTAGTTTATCTACAGGGCATTTGTTAGAATGCAAATTCTTGGGCCCCTCTCCAGCCTAACAAAATTCAGAACTCTGGGGTTAGACCCAGGAATCTATTTTAACAAGCCCTCCTGGGTATTCTGATGCATTTCCAATTTGAGAACAGCGTCCTATGGTGTCTCTTTTGGTTCACTTAAACACTTAGGGATTACAGAAGCAATCTTTATTATAATGTCCAAAGCCCTTCCTTTAGATATGAGCTTATTGGATTAAATATATAATAAAATACAAACTAAAAGAGTCTGCAAACCAGTGTTAATAACAAAAAGAACCCAGCCCAGTTTACATTAGAGAGTCAGCATGGATCTATATATTTAATGTAGTCTGGATTTTATTCTGCAAACTAATAGTATTTAGATGACTAATAGTATTTGGATAATGTAAAAGCCTGACTTTGATGCTATTCTTATGTTATACTGAAATGTGATTATTTGTTTTGCATTATCAAGGTCTACCAGGTCCAGAAGGTCCCCGGGGTCTCCCTGGAATTGGGGGCATTAAAGGAGAGAGAGGAAACCCGGGCCAACCTGGGCAACCTGGTTTGTCTGGTTTGAAAGGAGATCAAGGACCACCAGGACTCCAGGTAGGAAATGGGAGTATTTGGTGAGGAAGGGGTGTGGGTGCTTGCATTCCAAATGAGAATTCCAAATTGCATTATTTTTAATTAGCACTTACTGGTCAAAGCTCTTGACTAAGCGCCATATATATATATATATATATATATATATATATATATATATATATATATATATATAAGAGCATTGCATGTGGTCCTTCCATAGAGAAGTAATCATGGTGAGTGTGGGGACATTTTAGACTTTGAAATTAGATAGAGTTAGGGTCAGATTTCAGCTCCTCTGTACACTTCTACTTTGTGTCTGTGAGGAAGGCAGACAGACACTTTGTGTTTCTGTCTTTACCTGTAAAAAGAGAATAATAGCATATCCCCACGTCTGTGTTCATGTGTTTTCCACCTTCATCTGAGTGACCCAGAAAGTCACATACTTCTTTATGGATCCTCAAAGCTTCCTTCCCTCATTCAGGAGGATTGTTGTTAGATTTTGCAGCCAACAGAGTCTGGACTCAGTCTTTTAACTCTGGTGGCTGCTTTATAGCAGAAAAAAATATCTAAAGAAATTGTCCTTAAAGCTTTCCAACAACTAACCATTTTTTCCTGTTATCACTATTCTTCTAGACATCTAGACTTGAAATTTTAATCTTCTTTTTATTCATTCTCTACTCACTTCCTACCTCATTCATTTCCCATGTCCTTCCAGTTCACATGTCACTAAGCCTGATTCAAGACTACTGTCTGATACCAACATTTTATAAATCTGGTATTGTCGAGTTCTGTTCATTTTCTTTCATGCAAGTTCTTACATTTGCACCTTCTAATTTTTGTTTGGAAATAATGTTAAACTTATAGGAAAATTGCAAGAATGGTGAAAAACCACATTTACCCAGATGAACCAATTGTTAATGTCTTGCCCCATTTGCTCTCTGTATGTGTGTTGTGTGTGTATGCGTGTGTGTGTATAATTATGTATTTTTTTCTGAAATATTTGGGAATAAGTTGTATCTACCATGTCCCTTTATCACTAAATACTTCAGTGTGTAATATTTCCTAAAATTAAATATATTCTTTTATATAACCATAGTACAGTTCTCAACTTCAGGAAATTGAGCATCGATGTAACATTTTTATTTCTGCCCACATGTTCTAATTGTATCAATTGACTTAGTAATATCCTTTATAGCATTTTTCCTCATCCAGAATAAGATCCAGACCAAACTATGCATTGCATTTAACTGTTATATCTCTTTATTCTCCCTCAATCTGAAACAGTTTCTAAACCTATTTTTTTCTTTCATAACCTTGACGTTTTTGAAGAAATGTAGCCCGTTCACATTTAAAAAAAAAAAGAATGTTTCTTCTTTTTTCTGCTGTTTCTTCATAATTAGATTCAGGTTATGCATCCCCAGTTGGAATACTCCATGAGTTGTGTGTTCTCAGATATGGAGGCCCATGGTGTTCATCTGCCCTTCATTAGTTATCTTAATTTTGATCTTCCCATCAAGTTGTTACCTCGTTTCTCCACTGCATGGTTACTATTCTTCCCCTTGTAACTAATAAGCAAAACTACAGGAAGACACATTAAGATAATGCAAATATATATACTATTCCACATCAAAATTTCTCCCTAGATATAATATCTATTTATGATTTTTGCCTCAACTGTTCAATACTGTGATAGTGGCAACTACCTCCACATATACCACTCAGCCCTACTGTAAGCAAGAGCCTCCCTTCTCTTCTATTTACTGTCTATTTGTTATCATTATGGACTCATAAATTCTCATTCTCTTCAATGATTCATAATTTTTATTCTATTATTACTTATTTTGATGCTCAACCTGTCCTAGATTTGGGAGCTCCTTCAAGCTGGATCCTGTGACTTTCTGACATGCCCCCCCGTTTTAAAGTTCTTTCTTACGTTTGGGCATAAGATGTTCCAGCCTTGCCTCTTTTTTCATTACTACTAATAAGAGCTTCATCGTTCCACACTTATTTTCCCTTTAGATCCATTCTAGAGTTATTTTCAACTCTTCTTCTTCCCATTGTTTTCCTGGTCCTCAAACCCAATTAATTAATAAGCCCACTATATTTTTTTGCTTAGTCTTTCAGACTTTATCATTTCTTAGATTCTAATTCACACACTTACCACATCAGGGCTACACTAAAAAAGAAGTGCCGGGCTTCCCTGGTGGCGCAGTGGTTGAGAATCCGCCTGTCGATGCAGGGGACACGGGTTCATGCCCCGGTCTGGGAAGATCCCACATGCCGTGGAGCGGCTGGGCCCGTGAGCCATGGCCACTGAGCCTGCACGTCCGGAGCCTGTGCTCCACAATGGGAGAGGCCACAACAGTGAGAGACCCACGTACCGCAAAAAAAAAAAAAAGTGTCTTTGTTAATGATAGTAAAATAATAACTAAATTTATTAAGTATACATCATATGCCAATCACTTTTCTAAGTACTTAATATGAATTATCTCATGTAGTCCTCACAACAACTTCATGGAGTAGATACTATTATTTTCTGTATGTTAGAGGTGAGAAAATGATGCATCAAAGAAGTTAAACAACTCAAGGTCACATAAGCTAATAAGAGGTGAATTGGGTTTTGAATCCTGGAAGTCTGACTCTAGAGCCAGTGCTACAAATCACCACCTATGCCCTCACTTCCTTCCCTCCTCCCAACTTTTTTCTAAAATTAATGATTTTATTTATTCAGGGTAATCCTGGCCGGCCAGGTCTCAATGGAATGAAAGGAGATCCTGGTCTCCCTGGTGTTCCAGGATTTCCAGGTATTTGAAGGGGTGTTTGGAAGTTTCCCTCTTTACATTAAACTACTTTGGGAGAAGACACCCATTTTCTGATTTGGCTGGGTAAAGGCTGTGGCCCTGTTGCTTTGCTGTGCAATTGTGTGTACCTTCTTTGCAGGCATGAAAGGACCCAGTGGAGAACCTGGTTCAGCTGGCCCTGAGGGGGATCCAGGACTTATTGGCCCCCCAGGTAAGAGTTATTTCTGGAGCTAGTTATACCTGATACTTAAACTCATTGAAGAATTTGAAAGTTTGCATTCTGCCTTTCAACCAAAACTTTCAGAGTCTCAGTCCCCAACAACTGAGGGGAAATAGGCAGGACTCTCCCTCTATTAACTGATCTTCTCAAGCTCTCTATTTCAATAATGTAATATCAGGAGCAGACCTTTTAAGTTTAAGGTAGATGCAGGACCAACAAGAATGCTTCAATGAGATTTTTATTGACCTTTATACTAACTTTCCCGTATTCACTTGAATAGATCACAAGAGCAAGTCACATAAGTATGTTTGTATATTTTTAATATGAAAAGAGTTATTTTTGCTGAGAGACTTAAAGAGGTTTCCTGTAAACTGTGAAACAGAGCATCTACTAAATTCCTCTACTAGTTAGTTCAGTGGGTCCCTTGACAAGCACAACAAACAAGAACTGCAAATGATGTTAGAATCAGAATGGACTCTACAACAAATAGAATTGTCTAACCTTGACACCAGTGTTCACAGATTTGCAGTGGATTAGACTTCCTTGTAACCGAGTCATGATTCAAGGCTTGAAAATTGAGACAATATGCCTAATTTGTCCATGGACCCTAAGAAAATTATTTATTTTTTCAGCCTTTTGGGTGAGATAATGATAATTTTCCCAAACAGATTTCTGTTGGACATAGCAAATTCTAATACATGTAACTTGTTTCTCTCAAACCAATTCTTATTCTGATCTGAGGTTACTTTGGCATCCATTCTTTCCGACCTTTCTCTTCCCTACCTTCAACTTCATGTGCTTTGCCTCTTAGGCCCCCCTGGATTACCTGGTCCTTCAGGACAGAGTATTGTAATCAAAGGAGATGCTGGTCCGCCAGGGGTTCCAGGCCAGCCTGGATTAAAAGGTCTACCAGGACTACCAGGACCTCAAGGTTTACCAGGTACCTTTGTAGATCATCTTTTTAAGCTTTATGTATTTGAAAACATTTCCCTCATTCTTCTTTCACTTGTTAGAGTTTGTCTCTGACGATAGGAGTCTCAGCAACTAGTAGAATACCAGACCACTAGGTTCCATTTCCTTTTCTCCTTGAAAGTGTTCATTTCTCATGCCCTAATTTCTTTTAGGCCCAGTCCAATTTCTTTTAACTCCTCTGGCTATCCTAACTTGAATGATTAGGTTAATGTTGTTAAAATCTCTGTAATGAAATTAATATGCATTTAAGATATGGTGCTTTCTCTATCCCAACCACAAGAAGGATAGAAGGCTGATTTGGTGGGCTATCAGTTCCCCACTGTGAGGCCTCCTGATTTTCAAACTAAATCCTATCTAGTTGGCCATTTGACTCTATGCTTGCAGCCAACTTTGATTAAAAAGAAAGCTAGAAACTAACTTGTCTTTCTGTTTTATCAGGTGGCTTAATAGCAGTTTTTTCATAAATAAAGTGTACCAGGCAGTAACAGCCTTGCCTATGGTGAGATATATAATAAAAGTTGGCATTGCGCTCTATCTTGTTCTGAAGGCGAAGAGAACACAACTGCCATATTATGGAAATCTCCACAGAGGCAAATGAATTGTTTAAAATTAAAGCTAAATCCTTGTCTGCTTCTTTTGTCCTGGGCTTGAGCTGTTCCTTCATTTATCTGAATTAAAGACAAAACCAGATTATGACTTCAGTGACACTCGAGGACCTAAGTGTCCCAAATCTATCTGGATGTGGATTTATTCTACCCACATTTGAAAACCCTACTTCATTTTCCTATAGGTCCAATTGGCCCTCCAGGAGATCCTGGACGCAATGGACTCCCTGGCTTTGATGGTGCAGGAGGGCACAAAGGAGACCCAGGTTTACCAGGCCAGCCAGGTGAGACATGCTGCTGATACTAGTTTTTAAGTCTGGGGGACCTCTGGACGTACGGCCTCCGATTGAAGCTGTGAGAGCCTCCTCTTGAGAGAGCATAGCTAGGTAGGGAGTCTGTTGCTTGGGAAAAATGGGATGACACAGATGTGCCAATATAAGAGAAGCATAGAAAGGTGGTTTTTATTTATGTGTTTAGAGCACTGGAAAACCCAACTTTTCCTCAAAATGAGGATTTTCCAGGTACTCACTGTACTTAACTTCTGATAATTTTCAGTGTTTTTTGAATAAATTTATTTATTTTATTTATTTATTTTTGGCTGCGTTGGGTCTTCATTGCTGCGCGTGGGCTTTCTCTAGTTGTGGCGAGCGGGGTCTACTCTTCGTTGCGGTGTGTGGTCTTCTCATTGTGGTGGCTTCTCTTGTTGCGGAGCCCGGGCTCTAGGCGTGTGGGCTTCAGTAGTTGTGGCACATGGACTCGCTAGTTGTGGCACGCAGGCTCAGTCGTTGTGGCTCACAGGCTCTAGAGCACAGGCTCAGTAGTTGTGGTGCACGGGCTTAGTTGCTCCGCAGCATGTGGGATCTTCCCGGACCAGGACTCGAACCTGTGTCCCCTTCATTGGCAGGCGGATTCTTAACCACTGCGCCACCAGGGAAGTCCCTCAATATGTTTTAACAACTTTAGATAATATAAATATAACTAAATAATATAAGCATAAAGGTTTGTATTGGTAAAAACTAGCAGCGGCAACAAGGCAGGTCGGTGATAACTGTGTTGCTCCTAGAACCAACACCCTCCTGTTTCATTAACTGTATTTCTAGGGAAGAAACAAGTTAGTGCCATCTTCATCACATATATGGGCATTGCTGTGAAATTCCCCCAAATGAAAATCTATACACACAGTGGCCAAAGGCCTGTAAATAGAGAAAATTTTTAAATAAGCTCGAGTGGCCAAATGGAGAATGGGAACCAGTGGTAGATTGAAATTAGACATTTTGAGAAGTTTCCTTAGAGTACCCAGCCTATTCTCTAAACAAAAAGGTATGCGTGAGAATAATTCCCCAGACAGATTCAAAGGAAAATGTTTATCAGCACTGAAGCTGGCAGGTTGATGGCAGCCACACCCCTCCTTTCTCGCTGATGAACAAAACAGCAGGCTGAAATTTCGTCATGGGGTTTGCACTCCTTTAGTACAGCAAGAGACTAGATAACACAACCCCCCCAAATAAGCATCACACTTTCCCATCTAATGTTCCATTCACTCAGTATTTATTTAGTGCCTAATGTCATCAACCAATTTCAGAAGAAAAAGAATACATTTAAATCTCTTTGAGGGCAGGGACTGTATTTTATTTATCTCCAAATCCATGATATCTGACAATGCCTTTGTAGACATTCTATAAATATTAACTAATCAAACAAGGTCATAATGTTGTGTCGATAGCCATAATAGGGAATCAGAGCTTACTTAATTTGTATACTGATGATTCTTTGGAAATAGGTATCCGTGGTTTGGATGGTCCCCCCGGGCCAGATGGATTGCAAGGTCCCCCAGGTCCCCCTGGAACCTCTTCTGTTGCCCATGGATTTCTCATCACACGTCACAGCCAGACAACAGATGCACCACAATGCCCACAGGGAACTATCCAGGTTTATGAAGGCTTTTCACTCCTGTATGTACAAGGAAATAAAAGAGCTCACGGTCAAGACTTGGGTGAGATAATCAGCATCTTATTTCTTACTATGCATTTTGTTTTTGTTTTGAAAATCTTGTTGGGTTCTAGAGTAGCCTTGGCCAAAGTGTCTCTCTCTATTCTTTTGGGGCTTCTAAACTGAAGATCATGTCAAGGGCAGCTGAATATATTCACTATAAGTTTTAAATAAATAATATTTAACTTTAAACTAAAAGCATTGATTAGCTAGTGTGAGGTACAATTCTTGGCCTAAAGCAAGGCATTTGGAAAGGGCCATATGTACTTTTGTTAGCTTAGTTATTGAGGAAACAGATTCTCTGGGCTCTCTATAGTATAGCAGCTGCTTAAGGGGGCAGTGTTCGTAACTCATGGGAGATAGTTTCCTCTTTTCTGACACTGGTCTTTATCAAGTTAAAGATAAGTTGCTGAAGAGAATCTTGGATTCTAGATCAAAGAAAGTAAGGTCATTGCTTAATTTTGCTAGTTCATGAATAAGCACCTTAGCTTTATAAAGTGTTATCAGAGTAGTTTAAAGCTGTACAAAGCACCATATTTCCATATAGGATCCACTTCATTTAATGTGTTCTCATGCATCTTCTCTATGCTATAGGGTGGGCAGTTTTGTTGATGGGATGAGGCTGGACTGAATGACTTTCAAGACCTCTTCCAAATCCCTAACATTTCTTTTTCTGGAATTCTGACTTTTCATTTTGAGGCCCCATTGTTTGACCTGGGGCTGCCTATTTTAGAAATCACTATCCCTTCTGCCTCCATAAAGACATTTAAGAAGATAGTCTAGGTCTCCAGTTTCTGGGGTCTCCATAGTAAGAGGCCTTCTGAAGTCTCTTTACCTGGGCCATTCTGTGAAAACAGTTCTGCAGCAACAGAGACCTCCAGAGGTCTGCTGTGCTCACTCTGTTCCAGGGCACATGGCCACACCTGCCAGGCACATCTACCTACATGGAAGCCAGTAGTCACAGGTCATTTTAAAGAGCCTAATAAAGTAGGAGTTTGCCAAACAGCTTTCTTCTTTCTCTTCTACTTCTCTTTTTTTCCTTTTCATCTTCCCTCTGCTACTTTTCCTTCTCTCTTTTGCTTTCTTTATGTAGCATCTTTTTCTAATTTTAGAATCAACAAATCTTCATTATGAAAATACTCTTATCTTTTAGATAATTTTCTCTAGTTTTTCTCCCATAAACTTTTTTTTTTTTTTTTTTGCGGTACACGGGCCTCTCACTATTGTGGCCTCTCCAGTTGCGAAGCACAGGCTCCGGACACACAGGCTCAGCGGCCATGGCTCATGGGCCCAGCCGCTCTGCGGCATGTGGGATCTTCCCGGACTGGGGCACGAACCCATGTCCCTGCATCGGCAGGCGGACTCTCAACCACTGCGCCACCAGGGAAGCCCTCCCATAAACTTTTTCTCCTTTTATTCCGTTCTCTCTTTACTGTCAGAGTCTAGCTTATACCCGTAATCAAGCTTATAAACTTCAAATCTCTAACCTATCTAGTGAATAGAAAGCATTAGATGTTTTTGAACATCATGAAATTCACAAATGTAATGCAAAGAAAAAATGGGATCTCTTACCCTGTATATCACTATAACTTTTCAAAATGTGTGTATCTGGTCAAACGAGACCCATCATAGTATGTATTCAGACGTAGAGGCTATAAACTGGCCCTGACTCAGGTACAGCTTATGCCTCAGACATAGGAAGGCCATGATAGGGCCCAAGATCCCAAGTGTGATACTGGATTGCAAGGGTCTATGCTTAGAGCTCACTCAAGGATCAAACTGGAGATATCTTGATGGCTAAGCAAAGAATAGTTATAGGTTTGATGTTAAGGAAACAATCACCTGATTAAGTAAATACATAGTCTCTGCTGGATTAGTGAAAGGATTATGGTGTATAAAAAAGAGGGTGGAGGAAACACACTGAATACTAAAACTGTTCTGTCTGGGAGAAAAAAAGCATACTAGGACCATTAGTCTATAGTTTTAATAGAGGCATTGAGAGTTCATGAGATCACAGTCTCTTTGAATGTTTAGAAACTATAACCAGAATTCTGCATCATTATGGGTAGCCTACAGCATAAATATAACCAAACACCCATGTTCTCATCATTATGGGCATTCCTTTTATGCACATCTTCCTTTTCTTTCTGAGGCCAGGGATATTTCCATCTCTGTCCCTGATTAGTAATGTTAGTTTTATTTTTAAATTACTTTATAATTTAAAAGTACTTTCATATTCATTATCCAATTTGATTTTCACAACTATGATCAAGAATGATATAGGACAAGTATTGTATTTTTCCACTACACGCACCCACATGCACGCGCACGCGTGCGCGCACACACACACACACACACACAAACTGGCTAAGCGGTTAAGTGACTTATTCAAAACCACACACTCAGAAAGTGATGGAGATAAGAATTGACTCCAACACCTACCAATTCTTTTTTTTTTATTGAAGTATAGCTGATTTAAAATGTTGTGTTAATTTCTGCTGTACAGCAAAGTGATTCAGTTATACATATATATGCATTCTTTTTTATATTCTTTTCCATTATGGTTTATCTCAGGATACTGAATATAGTTCCCTGTGCTATATACAGTAGGACCTTGTTGCTTATCCATTCTATACATAATAGTTTGCATCTACTAACTTCAGACTCCCAGTTCAACCCTCCCCAAACCCCCTACCCCTTGGCAACCACAAGTCTGTCCTCTATGTCTGTGAGTCTGTTTCTATTTTGAAGATAGTTTCATTTGTAACACCTACCAATTCTAAACCCATTCGTTTTTCAGTTATGTCAGTTTTGTTATTTGCTCTCACATGACTTTGAAATCGTTCACCTCTCTGAGCCATTTTTTTCTGAAAAAAGTATAAATTACAATAAATCAATGCTTTTCAACCTGGGGAACTTTTGAAAAGGTTCCTAGGCCCATCCCAAACCTATTATATAAAAATTCCCAGTGATTCTGACAGTCTACCAGTTTTAAGAATTATTGGTCTTTTGTCAGTCACCTTCAGCCTGAGATAAGCATACCCCTTTGGATACATGAGGAATTTCCAATGTATAATTTTAAAGGACTTAGTTTACAAATCCTCAACTTTCATATGTACTTTCTCCTAAAGTCGAACTGCCTGTGTATGTGCTTTGGATAATCTTGTTTCCCACGTCCCCTTTCACTACCACCCATCTCCCACTTTATAAAAGACTCATACTATGGCATATTGCCTTGAAACATGAAAACCTCTAGGGGACAAATTCAGAGGAACAATTCAAAATGGCTTTGTTAAAGTCTCCATCAACTCAGGCTCTATAATTCACTTCTAATCCATCTCATTAGGAAATGCATTTCCAATAAAAGTTTTCTTTTAACGTTTAGTAATTATCAAAATTTATAATAAACTATCTTTTTGATCAATGTGAATTAGTAATTATTATGATGATGACCATTCAAAATAAAATATTTAACATGTAAAGCCTTAGGGTCACAGAAAGTTTTTAAAAGTTACTTTAAATTTTTGTTTCAGAAAACTATGATTGGATAATCAGTAAAAGACTTTCAAAAATAAAAAAAAATACATTAGGATAAAACTGTGTGAGAGAAGTGGAATGGAAATATAATTTCCAAATGCAAAAGGAGCACTGTATAATTTCCAGTTATTAAAGATGAGTTTATGCACTTTTCAAAAGGTTTATTGTTAGGTTTCAAATACTTACATTGGATACATTTAAAAGAGTGATGTCAAAGTTTGTTTTTAAATATAAATATTCACAAAACACTACAAATGACAGCTGGCAATGTTGAAATGTGGTTTGCAAAATTCCAGGCTCCGGTATTACAAAGTATAGAAGGGTGGGTTTGAAGCCAAGAGACAATAACCAATAACTTAATAACTGGCACAGTATCAATTTAAACTTCTGAAGAAAAATTTGAGATGTCAACTTAAAAATGTGTGAGGGGGTTACATCATTTTTCATCATTCTTTTGTGAGTAAATGAGAAAAGAATGGCCTAATCGCTGGTAGAGATAACCTCTATTGCCCCTACCAGCTCAGAAATTTAAAGACTCTAGTTCCTTTCCTTTTTTTTCCCCTTACGTTCTTCCTTTCTCCCTTATTCACTTTTTTCCCTTGTATTATTTACCTGCAAACCTGTCTATGGTTGCTATGCATAATTAGTCAGCACTACAGTTTTCCCTAGGCTTAAAGAGATTGTGAACCCACATAAGACATACACTGGGGATGTCTTGGAAGAAGCGAGGACAGCCCGGAGAGGAAATACTGATATGATATTATAAGGAATCAGTGTGTGCCTTTCACTCGTCTACAATAAATTACCCAATATTCTCCATAAGACACCATTGTTTATAAGATGCCTCACCAGTTTAAAAACAGTGCTGGGGAGTATATAATAAGCTACCACAATAAATGTCTACATAAGTTGTAAGATCTGTCCTGATTTTAGAGATGTAAAAACATGAGTAAATGTGCATCTTATAACTGAAGAAGTAAAGTATATTTATTATCTAAGAGATGGGGGAAAGTTCCTCTTTAAAAGGTTGTTAGTATGTTAGAAGAAACTAATCATCATGACATTTTTTCTTTTTCTCCCCATTCTTCCCAGGAACGGCTGGCAGCTGCCTTCGTCGCTTCAGTACCATGCCTTTCATGTTCTGCAACATCAATAATGTTTGCAACTTTGCTTCAAGAAATGACTATTCTTACTGGCTCTCCACCCCAGAGCCCATGCCAATGAGCATGGAGCCCCTGAAGGGCCAGAGCATCCAGCCATTCATTAGTCGGTGAGACACTGGTATACCTTTGATTTTTATCAATCTCCAGTTAGTTTAGCTAGTTAGTTTAGCTAGTTAGAAATGAGTCCAAAGCTAATAATCTGATCATATTCATCTCAGGTTAGGTAGAATAGAGGTGCCTTTATAATACTCAGTGCAGTATGTAGTTCGATCCATATTTATCAGGGATCTACTTTGACCAGGACCCATGATAGACTAGTGTAATATACAAAAGAAGCTCACAGTCTAGTCACTAGGCAAATATATGTAAATTAATATGTATCAGGCTTGGGCTAAGTGCTGCCATAGATCCAGTAAAGTGTTATGAAAGCATTGGGAAAGGGATATTTAATTCCAGCTAGAGAAATCTGAGATGGCTATATGGAAGAAATATGTTTTGAACTGCTTAGCCCTTGAAGGATGTAAAGGACTTGAGACACAGGCATTTATAAGGGAGAAAGGCATACTAGGTAGAGAACATTGGAATGGGTTGTAGACTGATAGGTCTAGAATGTAGTTTCTAAAAGTTGCAGAGGGAGAAGAGATCAGAAAGTTAGCCTGGACCTAGACTGTAGAAGGCTTTCAATGTTAGGTTTTAGTTCTGAATTTATTTGGTATGTAATGGGGACATCTGACATTTTTGAGCTTTCAGGGAAGATTACAGAAGCATCAGTGTATAACATGGATTTCAAAGGGGATAGTCCAGAGGTGGAGAGAGCAGTTAGATTGAGAATATTGCTGTAGTCCTGGTAGGAGTGGATTGGAACTCTCAGTAGGGTACATGTATCACATTAATAGAATAAATAAGATTTGGCATGATTAGTTATGGGAAGGAGAAAGTGGTAGCTGAGACTTGGCACATGAGTAACTAAGAGGAGGGTGGTACCATTAATAGAGATTTCCTAGAGTGTTGCTACATTAGAACCCTAGTTTAACTCGACCTCCTAGGCATGTTAGATATTGCCATTTTCATTCTGATCATGACCCAATTGACCTAGGAGTCTAGTAACCATAAAGGGTGAATCACTGGAAACTCTAGTTTCTTTGACATTGAATATAAAGGTTAAACCTCGTTCAGCCTCTCTTAATAGCAAATCCATGGTGCCCTTTTCAATATATTTGCCCTAATCCTATGGGAATTCATTTTTTTGTGTGTGATTTTTTTTTTTTGTCAGTCCCAACCTTGGGAATAAAAGATCCCCTAAAGGCATTCCCTATTTTGTAGATAAACTTTACCAAATTGGTTTAGTCATATTTCAAAAGGTACCCTCATGCTCTTTACTAAAGATTTGGTAGACTCAGCTGTATTTTACTTGATTTTATAGATTTAAGCCACATCTCCAAGTGCCTGGGTACTTGCCCAGCATTCTGGGTGTGTTGTACTTCTACAGATATGGCCAAATGGTTAATAAATATCCTTTGGGCCAAAAAATAATGGGTTGGGGATTAAGAAAGTGTCTGTTTCTTGTCTTTTTAAGTTTGCTAGACATTGTTCTTACCACAGTTTTAGCATTACTAAATGTCTCCCCTCCAGTTGGGCACTTTGACAGCAAGTAGTATGTGCGGTACACTAAGCCAAACTCTTACAGCAATTATGACATTGACTATAGCAAGTATGGATACAAATTTAGGGCAGAATAGAAAATGAAAATGCTGTAGCAGTGGTTTCTGTAGTTTCTTTTTTTAAAAAGCTTACACTTTTCATTTATAAATTTATTATGTATATTGGGAGACTGGGCTTATGCAAAAGCAATTCTCAAAGTACGTTTTTCTCCTCTTTTTCTGAGCACTGAAGACACCTTAATGGGCTTTTATACCAGGAAGCCTTCCAAAGAAGAGGGACTGCTATTTCCCACATGCTTACTCTGTAGATTGTGTTCCTTCTGCCTTTCCCTTACCAGATGTGCAGTATGTGAAGCTCCGGCCGTGGTGATTGCAGTTCACAGTCAGACCATCCAGATTCCCCGTTGTCCTCAGGGATGGGATTCTCTCTGGATTGGTTATTCCTTCATGATGGTATGCAACACTCTTCCTTGTCTTTGTCATCAAAGCTGACTGTCCGTCATATCTACATTTCTATCTAATATGAGGAATCCGTATCATTTATGTAGTAGGAAGCTTGAACCTCATATAGCTTCTATCCAAGCACTGTGTTCCCTCTCATACATTTGCTGGAACATATTTTCATAATCTGCCTGTTTCTTCTGTTGGATACTTTTGGTGTGGATACTGTTCTGTTACCACTGGCTCTAGTTCCTTCACTGGCTTTGAATTTTTGGCCCAGCTCAGCATATATCTTTGGATGTTCGCTAGGGTATCATGGCACATGGGTATTGTGGCACATTTTCCCTTGTCTTTTCTAGCACACAAGTGCAGGGGCAGAGGGCTCAGGTCAAGCCCTGGCCTCCCCTGGTTCCTGCTTGGAAGAGTTTCGTTCAGCTCCCTTCATTGAGTGTCATGGGCGGGGGACCTGCAACTATTACGCCAACTCCTACAGCTTTTGGCTGGCAACTGTAGATGTGTCAGACATGTTCAGGTAAGGTGCTTATGGCTTTAGTTTAGGTCCTAAGCTTCCTTCAGAGGTGCTAGCGAACAGAGAGGCAGTTCATGGATGGTTTATACCCAACAAATATTAGGAATTTAAAGGACCATGTCGTTTATTCTTGCTTGTTCTCCTCATATACCAGATTCAGGTCAGCAAAGCAGACTTGGCTAATAATAGGTATATGTAGTTTGAGATGGCTTGGTAATAATTCTTCAAAAGCAAAACAGAGCAAGGAAAGGTTATGTGACCTGCTCAATAACAAGTGAGCAACTGAAGCCACCCCAGAAATTGAAGCAATAATCTGTGTTGCCTTCCCCAGTCCAGTAGTCTCCTTTCCCAGAATGTTTTCAAGGCTCTCATCCAAGTGTTTGACTGAGTAAGACCACGTATGATACATGTACCTCAGGCTACTTTATCCTATTGGAATTTTTTTTCCAATTTCAATTTATTTTTATATGTTGCTTTTTTTGTTATCATTAATATTTTTCTTATGTATTATCTTTATGTAATTGTTATGTGTTATGTATTATCATTTATTCATCATCAATTGCCCAGATCCCTCTCATTCTAGGACCATTAAAAAAATGTATAAGAGAAAGAGAGGGAGAGACAAATAGACAAGGGTAATGGCAGCAGGGAGGAGAATCACAAAAATACCTATGACCACTAATGACTCTTAGGCTATAGCAGTCATTGCGTTAGATTGCATTGCTCAAAAGTTAACCAGTAAGTCATCAGAAGAGCTACTGAAACACAAAGAGAATGTTTACATATGAATTTGAACCAAATACCAGAAAAGGCTAATCTGATAATCTTGTTTCTTATTTCCCAGCAAACCTCAGTCAGAAACGCTGAAAGCAGGAGACTTGAGGACACGTATTAGTCGATGTCAAGTGTGCATGAAGAGGACATAACATTTTGAAGAATTCCTTGTGTGTTTTTAAATGTGATATATATATATATATATATGTATATATATATATATATATATATTTCCCAGGATGCAACGTCTCACTCTCCCCAACTTTACCACTGCTGCCACCAATGGTGCTACTATATATGACCAGGAGAACATGCTGACTAGTAATCATGAAGATTCAAATGTACCTCAGCAATGTGCCAGAGCAAGGTCTCTACTATTTTTCTACGAACAAAATAAGGAAATGAATTTACTTTTTGGGTCCAGAATGACTTTCCCCAAGGATTATAAGATGAAGATTATATATTTTGCCCAGTAACTAAAATGGCACGTTAAAAATTCAATTAAGAGAAGAATCACACTGAGTAAAATAAAAGACTGCAGTTTGGGGGAAGAATTATTTTTCATGGTGCTACTAATCCTACTGTATCCCAGTTTTTTAATATAAAAGTGTTAAGCTTATTTTGCTCTGTAAGTACAGAATGTGTATATTGTGTAAACAGCCTTTTAGCTCAAAATGTTGAGTCATTTAGATGTGACCTGACATGAATCACTCTTTACAGAAAACTTAGGAAAACCTAGAATACAAACAGCAAGATTTTATATCCATGTTTATCAAAGTGAGAGAATTTATATTCTCGCATCGAGTTATTACCGAGAGTGAATATAACTTGAGTTTTATCCCCTAAGTTCTTATTTGACTTTTTTTTAAAAAAATAGGTCATTTTTAGTCACTTTAATCAGAATTTTAAATGTACATGTTACATACCAAATTATAATATTTAATGAAGTAATTTCTCTTTTGCTGTATTCTCCAAGACACTCTTAACACTAGATGCCCCCAGCTTTGATGTTTCTTACATCTTGTTTTTGCTCATCCCCGACTGGGCAAAGTTCTCCCAAATAATTTTGAGAAACAAAAATGTATTTAAAAAATTGACAATTCTTTTCCCTGTGCTTTTTATGTAAGAATTATTCTCCTGTGGGCTGTGCTTGTACAAGAACTGGGAAGACAATACTTAGTCTTCTCTCTTCAATTACAAAGCCAATTGATGTTTCTTACTTTTTTATTTTAAACGTTTTATTATAAATAGTCATAAGAATACCTTATTTCCCTAGCTGTCATCTTCTCACTTAATGTTTTTTAACTCACCAATATCAATTTAATTAAAGATATCATATGTTGTAAGGATGGTTTGTTGTGTATCTCTTCAGGCTATGTGTAAAAATCTGCTCATTTACAGATAGACTACACATCTGCACATCAACAGGTAGTCTGCCTTCTCAGAGAATCATTTAGAGCAGTTCTAAAGCAAAAGGAGTTTCTGCAGACTTTGATCACTCTGATACCTGATAGGAGACATAGTAATGTACTTTTTCCAATGAAGAAAACAACTCCTTGGAAAGTATTTTTGAGGTAATAAATTTATTAACAACATTGTGTTGATGGCTGAGAAAGGAAGCAGAACTACTTTCTATTTTGGGAAGAATTCATTAATAATCTTTAAAGCAGATTAGTGAGTTAATATTCCTAATGATTAAGAATGAACACATGTAGCTCTCTAAAATCGTTGAGGACTTGCCTCTATAATAAAATGTGTATTATAGCTAAGATATGAAACAACCAAATGATTTTGAGAATTTTAGACCCTAATATGAACCCATGTAAAAACTAAAGCTTAGAGTGTATAGTGGTAAAATTTAGGTTCTAAATAATGGTAGATCATAGTGCTGATTGCTCATAATACTGTTGATTTCAAAGCTAGCCAATTGCAAATTCTAGCTTTATTTTTCCATGAGCTACACGCATGAAAACACTAACGGGTAATTGTAAGTGAAAATGCCACATTACATCCCATACATTTTTCTATATGCTGTACACCTGAAGGTTGCTCCTTGAGTTACAGCTGTAAACACTGATTCCAGAGGTTTTGCTGTTTGTAGCTTTCCCTCTCATGTTTAGCTGGTTGAAAATCTTGGCTCAGAAAGAACCTCCTAATATTTTATATTTTAATAGTTGCATGTGCAGCTGGTTTTGTGTTTCTTAAATCCCCTAACTATCCCCAGCCCTGCTTTGTTGTTTAAAGTACATGAACCCAGTCCGTTCCAGGATCTTAATGTTGTTGACTCACCCTTGCCACTGAATATTCAAAGATTATTCTGATGTAACTGCTCTAGTAGTTACCTATAGTGAGTTTTGCAGTCAAATACAGTTAATGGTTTTCCCACATAGGCAGGCAATGAATGAACTGTTCTGCTTAATCAGATACAAACAGTTATTACATGTACCAACCAAATGAGATATGTGTGTGTGTGTGTATGCCACACTGCTATCACACTCATCATCTCCAAAACTTCCAAAAGTGTTTTCGCTGGACACCTTGTGACTATACAATGCCTTTTCTCACCTGGGCAAATTTGAAAAACACTTTCTATTTCTTATGGTGCCAGTGAGGTTCTTTGCCTCAATTGGCATGTTTAATTGAAATCTCACTGGTCATGCCAAGCCATCAGAAGTTTATTCATATGTTAATCACAAGAGGGCACTATCGCCTATAAAAATAAATCAACATGGGAAAAAAATAAATGTCAGCATATATTTGTTGAGCTCATTGTTGATGAGATTCCTTGGTTTAGCTTCATGTATTCTTTCATCCTCATAAAGATCAATAGCAAGTATTTTAAGAGGTGGCCCAGTTACCCAATATCTGCATCCAAGATAAGGGACAACTTTGCTGTCAAAGATTTTCTTAAGAGCCTGATTAAGAGTTGGCTCTGGTAGTAATTCCTGTGCCTCTCAACACAGAAGCAAATGTCCCTGCTCCCCTATGCAGCCACTTTTGTTTGGCCAGGATTTCAATCGGCTTCTTTAGCAGAGAAGCTCTGTTCTCAGACTGGACTGTAAAAACACCTTCATCCATAGGCAGCTCCAAAATAAATTGAATAATATTTTTAAATCATATGTCATTTCCATTTTACAGCAGTGGTTTCTAGAGTATATTCAGGATGTTTGGAAGGTTTTTACGGTAGAAGCACTCGTAAGTTGGGACATGGAAGGAAAAAGTTGAGCTAGGCCTGTCTCCCAAGTTCCATAGCAACAAACGTTCATTAGATACTTATTAGCTGTAGGGCACCATAATAGATAGGAATCTAAAATCAACTCAACCAGAAAAATAGGTAGTCACTCTAATATTTACTCCTAAGAATAGGTATGCTGTTATTACCAAATCTAATTCTAGGCCGGACTAGGACAGATCATGAGGCTTTTTGCCAGCAGTAGCTGCCTGGAGAAAGCTGGCTCACCAACCCATTCTCTAACACATGGGCAGGCTAAAATCACATTTATGTAACCGTAATTCTCTTCTTTTATGAGTAGACAGCATGCCCAACACCTGACCCCACAGGATGACGAATTGCTGGTATCATACCAATTTATGCCACATGTCTTCTGTTTTCCTCTTCCAGATTCACATTGCATTCTTCACCCTGCTTTCTGCCCCCGAGGGTTACTGTGCTCTCTGGCTTCTGCTTGGGTTCAACCAATGCGATTCCCCAACAGGATAACAGAGTGATGTGCAAGACTGAGATTAGGGTATTTATTTTTATGGGGCCTCTAGGGTCACCTCAGGTTGGCTTGTACTCCTCAATTGAATGTCTCTGCTCCTCTCAAGATGACCTGTTCTTCTTAATTATCTCCCCCTCTGATTGTAGTAGCCTCTTCTCGTCCCTTCAGGTCTATGTTTATGATGACAAGTCTGCTGTTGCTGTGCTGCTCGCCCTGGATTCCTGCATTACCTTTTGTGGTTTCCCTACAGACTCCCTATATCTTTCTAATTAAGCTCTCCTCAGACTATCCTAATATAAGTGTATTGTATGTTGTTGATAACCTGACAAATGAGCAACTGCTTCTTGTTTCCAAAATCTGTTGGAGGTGCTTTATTCTGCAGGTGGCACAATGAGGCTGAATTGATAAAACTGACATGCATGATTAGCATCTGCCACTTTGTACTGAGGGATAAGCCAACGGAAACGACTTAACATCACTTAATCTAAGACCTAGTTTACCAAGCTTTATTGGAAGCTGTGTTCCAAGGTTCTTAGGGTGAAACGAGGCAAAATATATTTGTTAATCTTAAATTATTTAACTTTTTTCAAATATTGTTTCACTGGAGCTCTAAAGAATGCATCTTGACTTCCCTCAAGGTGGTCATTTGGCTTGCTTCTTCCTACTCTGAATGAAGATTCTCAGTTGGCAGACTAGATGCTAAGCACTGGTAACTGATCCCTGAAAGCTCCAGAAAGAAAACTCCTAGTAGTACTACTTCCCCTAGAGAAATCTGCCAAGTCAGGTGTACACGCCTGTAGTTAGTTAAAAACCCCGAAGTATTACTAGGCCAAGAAATAGACAATTTAAGTCACCTAAAACAAGTGGTGTTCTAACTTCAAGAGTCCCTGTGAAAGGTGAGCCAGCAGAAATACTTCAGATCTGCTTCCCTGTGTTCATCAAGGGTACCAGAATGAATACTTAGACTGGGGATTATGGAAGATGCGACAGCCTCTAAAGCCAAAGGCAGTCTGAGACTACTTGTAAATTTCAACCAGGGCCACATGGAGCCTGCCAAGAAGTGAAGATATTTTCATTTAAAGTGAAATAGTTTTCTGGTTGATTTCCTTGGGGCCAGTAAAGTGTTTGCTATTGCCAGTCTATTGCAAGCCAGAATGGTAAACCAGATGCCAGGTTTTTGTGTCTTTCTCTGATGCAGTAATTTGACTCTTGCTTGGGCTGTAAGAAACACTATCACTGATGCCTCAGTAGCAAACAAGAGTAACACCTTACATTTATATAGTTCTCATTAAAATGTCATTCTTTAAACATTATTTCATCTGAACCTCAACAGTGCTGATCTATTCAAACTGCATTTTACAGATGCAGAAGCTGAGCCTTAGAATGGTTAAGTGACTTTCTCAAGGTCATAGAACAAACCACTAAGCTCTTTTTCACTCAGAATCTAATCATCACCATCTAGTCATGAAGATGCCTGTATCAAAAAATTCAGAATCCTATGTATTGGAGATTCCTGCCACTACAGGGCTCTCTGCCTCATGAGAAGTGATAAGTTGCATGTTTTGAAAATCTTGGTTCCTAGTTAATGATGAGTGATTTTTCCCAGCACCACTGCAGCACCTGAGACCCTTTAGAATTAGCCCTTGGACATAGGGGACTTACAGTAAACCCACGGTACCTCAGGATAATTTTGTCTGTCTGGTCCAAGTCTCTGTAGTGAAAGTAAACCTTGTGAGCCTGGCCTGGTGTCCGCCTCACATGACCTTCCTTGGGGATCTTGAATCTAGATGAGCGCCTGGAATTTGAATGCTCTGATCTACGAACACTTCAGTGCTACTAGTGTCCAAGTAAGGACCGGTGTGTATTGATTGCTATGTAAACCTGAGACCATGCAGATACTCTCTATTGTCTATTTTAAACAATGTAAAAAGTACTCTGGGGAGGGGAACTTTTCTTTAGTTCCAACAGGAAAGTTCATTATATTTCATTAACACCAGCATACATAAACACACAGAAGCAACTAGAGTTTGCTAACTATAACCTTCACTGGTCATACTTTACATGCAATAACTTTCCTTATTTGGCTCCCTTCTGCAGAAATTTAGGCTGGGAATCAAATGAAACAACATCAAACCAACTGGGCCAAGCAGTATGTGGTTACTTATCAGAATAAAAATGAAGGGAAGGTTGAAGACAAGTTGGAAAACATGTAGGCTAAAATAGGGCCCTGCTTAGCTTATAATAATCAGTACAGTAAGAAGCCAGGCTTTGAGATTACTAGACTTAAATATGTTCTTAAATTAACTGTGTACTTTCAGGTGGCAGCTGTTGCCCACCTCAAGTCCAGCAGCAGCACAGAAAACTGCCCACATGGAGTGGAAAGAGATAACAGTCTAAAGCCATTTTCACAAATGCATCCTTCTCCTGCTCTGAGAAAGCGGTATTTTCTTTTTTTTCCTGTATTCAGTTTTTTTTTAATTGAAGTATACTTGATTTACAATATTATATGTTTCAGGCGTACAGCATAGTAATTCACAATTTTAAAGGTTATATTCCACTTATGGTTATTATAAAATTTTGGCTATATTCCCTGCGTGTACTATATATCCTTGTGGCTTATTTATTTTATACATGGTAGTTTGTACCTCTTAATCCTCTACTGCTATCTTGCCTCTCCCCACTGATAACCACTACTTTGTTCTATATATCTGTCTGTTTCTGTTTTGTTACATTCATTCGTTTTATTTTTTAGATTCTACATATAAATGAAAACATATAGTATTTGTCTTTCTCTGATTTATTTCACTTAGCATAATGCCCTCCAAGTCCATTCATGTTGTTGCAAATGGCATTCTTTTTTATGGCTGAGTAATATTCCATTGTGTATATCTGTCTAGATAAATAGATAGATAGGTAGATAGATAGATAGATGGATAGATAGATATACACAACATCTTCTTTGTCCATCCATCTGTTGATGGACACTTAGGTTGCTTCCATATCTTGGCAATTGTATATAGTCCTGCTATGAACATTGAGGTGCATATTATCTTTACAGATTAGTATTTTCATTTTCTTCTGATTTATACCCAGGAGTGGAATTGCTGGATCATATGGTAATTCTATTTTTAGTTTTTTGAGGAACCTCCGTAATGTTTTCCATAGTGGCTGCACCAATTTACATTCCCACCAACAGTGTACAAGGGTTCCCTTTTCTCCACATCCTCACCAACATTTGTTATTTGTAGACTTTTTGATGATAGCCATTCTGACAGGTGTGAGGTGGTATCTTATTGTGGAGAAACTAGTATTTTCTTTTGTCCTCTCTGAGCAAGCAGAAGCAGCCATGGGCACATGACAATGTGCTAAGGCTTTTCTCCTTGCAGGTCTGTCAGGTTTTGCTTCATCTATTTTGAAGATCTCTTATTAGGTGCATGAATATTTACACCAGTGGGTGCAAAGTGGTATCTCATTGTTTTGATTTGCATTTTCCTAACGCCTAATGATGTTGAACATCTTTTGTATGCTTGTTGGCCATTTGCGTGTCTTCTTTAGAGAAATGTCTCTTCAGATGTTTTGCCCATTTTTAAGTTGGGTTATTTTTCTTTTTACTGTTGAGCTGTAAGAGTACTTCGTGCACTCTGAATACTAGTCCCTTATCAATATTTCCAAATATTTTCTTCCATTCTGAGAGTCATCTTGTTACTTTCTTGATGGTGTCCTTTCAAGTATAAAGGGTTTTAATTTTGATGAAATCCTATTTATCTATTTTTCCTTTTGTTGCTTTTGCTGTTGGAATCATATCTAATCCAAGGTCATGAAGATTTGCCCCTATGTTTTCTTCTAAGAGTTTTATAGTTTTAGCTCTTACATTTAAGTCTTTGATTCATTCTGAGTTAGTTTTTATACATGGCGTGAGGTAAAGGTCCAACTTCATTCTTTTGCATGTGGCTATTCAGTTGTTCCAAAACAATTTGTTGAAAAGACTATTTTCCCCCCATGGAATTGTCTTGGCATCCTTTGAAAAATCAATTGATCACAAATGTGTGGGTTTATTTCTGGACTCTCAATTCCATTCCATTGATCTATATGTCTGTCTTTATGCCAGTACCACACAGTTAATTACTGTAACATTTTAGTAAGTTTTGAAATTGTCAAGTGTGAGTCTTCCAACTTTGTTCTTATTTTTAAGGATTGTTTTGGCTTATTCAGTCTCCCTTGTGATTCCATATAAGTTTTAGGATCAGCTTGTCACTTACTTCAAGGGAAAATATAGCCAACTGGGATTTTGATAAATTGCACTGAATCTGTGCCTCACTCTGGGGAATTTTGTATTTTAATAATCACTATTCCAACCAATGAACACAGGATGTCTTATCATTTATATAGGTCTTCTTTAACTTCTTTCAATGATGTTCTGTAGTTTTCAGTGAACAAATGTTGTAGTTCTTTTATTTAATTTATTCCTAAGTATTTTATTCTTTTTTACACTGCTGTAAATGGAAATTTCCCCTTAATTCTCTTTTTCAACTGTTAACTGCTTGTGTATAGAAACACAATTTTTTTGTATATTGATCTTAGTATCCTATAACTTTACTAAATGCATTTGTTAGCTTGAATAGTTTTTAGTGGATTTCTTAGGATTTTCTATATATAAGGTCATGTCATTAGCAAATAGAAGTAGTTTTACTTCTTCCTTTCCAAGCTTTATGCTTTTATTCATTTTCTGTTATTAATTGATCAGGCTAGAAACTCCAGTATAATATTAAATAGAGATGATTAGAATGGACACCTTTCTCTTGTTTCTAATCTAAGGGGAGAAGTTTTAGTCTTTCACCATTAAGTATGATGTTAGCTGTGGTTTTTCATAGATGCCCTTTGTCAGGTTGAGGAACTTCCCTTCTATTCCAAGTTGGTGAATGTTTTTATCATGAAGGGTTGTTGAATATTGTCAAATGATTTTTATGCATCAATGAGATAATCATGTGAGTTTTTCCTTCATTCTATTAATTAGGTATATCACATTGATGGATTTTAATATGTTGAACCAACCTTGCATTCTGGTATAAATCCCACTTGATCGTGATGTATAATCCTCTTAAGATGCTTTTGAATTTGTTTTGCTAGCATTTTGTTGAGGATTTTTCACATCAATATTCATAAGGGATGTGAATCTGTAGTTTTCTTGTAGTGCCTTATCAGCATACTACTGACCTCATAGAATGACTTAGGAAGTGTTCCCTCCTCTTCAATTTTTTGGAAGAGTTTAACCAGGGTTTTATTAATTCTTCTTTAAATGTTTGGTAGATTTCACCAGTGAAGCTGTCTGGTCCTGTGCTTTTTATATGTTGCTTAGCTGGATTTGCTAGTGGCTTTTATTGTTTGTTTGTTTTTTTAAAGATTTTGTGTCTATATTCATAAGGAATATTGGTCTGTAGTTTTTTGTGGTGTCTCTCTCATGTTTTGGTATCAAGATTTTGGTATCTATGAGGTTTTGGCCTCATGAAATGAGTTGAGATGTTTTGCCTCCTCTTCAATTTTTCTGGGAAATTCTGTGAATGATTGGTATTAATTCTTCTTTAAACATTTGGTAGAATTCACCAGTTATCTTGTTCTAGGCTTTTACATGTGGGACGTTTTAAAATTAATTATTCAATCTTTTTACTTGTTATATCTATTCAGTTTTTCCATTATTTATTGTCAGTTTCGGCAGTTTGTGTCCTTCTAGAAATATGTCTATTCCATTTAATGTGTCTAATTTGTTCACATACAATTGTTCATAGTATTCTTTTATAGTCATTTTTATCTGTGTAATGTCAGTAGTAATGCCCCCTTTTAATATCTGATTTTAATAATTTGAATCTTCTCTGTCTTTTGTCTTATCTATGCCATGAATTCTAGCCACATTGACCTCCTCGGACTTAGAGGTCCATCTCTTTAATTCAAGGAATTGGCTTAGATTCCACAACCCTGCTCCATGACCTGAAGTTGTTCTCAAGGCAGTAAGACAGGGCAGATGTAGGTCTTAGCGAGTTTGTTTCTCATCTCTTAGGGATCAGTATTCTTTATTACTTGATATCTAGTGTCTTGAAACCCCTTGTTTCATATTCTGAGGTTCTTTTTTCAGTTGTTCAGGTGGGAGATTAAATATGGTCTACCTTGGCCAGAAGTGGAAGTCTCATATCTCATTACTTACAGTTACTTGGTGCCAGCACAGGGCAAATATTCATTACAACAGTAGGTCAAAATCTTTGTAGAGGATTTTGTTTACTGTATGGCACATAGGGCTTTAACTGTAGGGTCATCTGTTACCGCTTGTAATATGAATATTTGTATTAGGATAGCCTAGTCTTTTGTCTCAGCTGTGATTTAACAGTTGGAGTTTCAGATAAGATATTTTTCTCATTAACTTTAGTAATACAGTCTTTTACTTTATTGTTAGTGGGGAAAGTAGAAAAAACGGTTTTAGGCTCTGAATCCACAAAGTGAAATATTGTGAGCACCATTGGTGTAATGAACACATTTCTTAGTGGGGGTGGGAAGTATGAAAACAGGGAAGGAGAAGTGAAAATCCTCCTTTCAAATCCTATATGGCAAACTCTCATTTTTATTCATGTATCATGGGTCATAGAACTCTAGACTAAGAAGAAATCTTTCCAATCATTACATCCTATTCTCCTACTAGACCTCTTATTAGGACTTTAATAGCTAGGAAAGATGGTTAAAATAGACTTCTCCAAGGGAGAGAAGTAGATGAAAAGAGAAGTAGCTGGAAGGGTGGTAGGGCCTGGTCTATACAATGTCTAAGATCCCTTGTAGTTCTAAACCCAATTCCAGAGTATCAACTCTATACAAACTAAGAGTCAAGTGTAGTTTTCTAAGGTGTTAAGGAACCAAACTGGAACCCTTGACAACTAAAAGGTTGACCTACTGTCATTGTCGTGCTCCCACCAAAAGACCTGGTAGTCTTGCAAAAAAAGTTTTTTGCGGTTTCTGTATCTTATATGCGTTATATCTACTGTGTAATTAATGTGAGATATTTAGCTATAATTCTAAGTACTGTCGAAGCACCACCACCAATACTGCCTGTCTTCCTAGAATGAGCATATTCTTAATATAAAGAGGAAAAGAAAACATAATAAAGAGGCAGGGTCAGAAAGATGGTTCCTAAACTGCTTCTGAGAAAGTTAAAATACAACAATAACAAAAATCTGAGCATGGACATATTTTCAATGGCCAATATGCATTCAATTCCCTGAAAATGATGCAGAAAGTACAAAAATGTTGAAAAACTTCTTGCGAGTTACAAGTGTGGAAATACAGAATGAACTGTGGGCATCACATTTTTCTGTAGATGTTTAAGAATCTGCTTCCCATTTCAATATTTCCTTGCTCCTTTTGTTATTGAAATGATATTTCAGGTTCCTGCCAGTGCAATAGAATACCTATAACGCATATTCTGAGATTGAAAAGTCAAGTCATTAGCAAAATGAAAAGGCAACCTACTGAATGGGAGAAAATATTTGTAAAGCATATAACTGATATGGGATTTGTATCCAAAATATATAAAGAACTATATAACTCAATAACAAAAATACAAAACAAAACAAACAAAAACAACCCCAAACAATCTGATTTAAAAAATGAGCAGAGGATATGAATAGACATTTTCCCAAAAAAAAGACATACAGATAGTCAATAGGTACATGAAAAGATGCTCAACATTACTAATCATCAGGGAAATGCAGATCGAAACCAAAATGAGATATCACCTCACACCTGTCAGAATGGCCATCATCAAAAAGACAAGAAATAACAAGTGCTGGTAAGGGTGGAGAAAAGAGAACCTTAGTTCACTGTTGGTGGAAATGTAAATTGGTGCAGCCACTATGGAAAAAAGTATAGAGGTTCCTCAAAAAATCAAAGGTAAAACTACCACATGACCGAGCAATTCCACTTCCGAGTATTTGTTTTAAAAAAAACACACTAATTTGAAAAGACACATGCACCCCTATGTTCATTGCAGCATTATTTACAATAGTCAAGGTATGAAAACAACCTAAGTGTCCATCAGTGGGTGAATGGATAAAGATGATGTGGTACATATGTACAATGGAATACTACTCAGCCATAAAAAGAATAAAATCTTGCCATTTGCAGCAAGATGGATGGGCCTTGAGGGCATTATGCCAAGTGAAGTCAGACAGAGAGAGACAAATGCCGTATGATCTCACTTACACGTGGAATCTGCAAAAACAAATGAACAAACAAAACAAAGTCCATAGATACAGAAAACAAAAAGGTGGTTGTCGGGGGGAGGGGGGATGGGTGAAATAAGTGAAGGGGGTCAAGAGGTACAAATTTCCAGTTATAAAATATATACATCATGGGGATTTAATGTACAGCATGGTGACTATAATCAATAATATCGTAGTGTATATTTGAAAGTTGCTAAGAGAATAAATCTTAAAAGTTCTCATGGCAAGAAAAAAAATTTTTGTAACCTTGTATGGTGACAGATGGTGACAGACTTACTGTGGTGATCATTTTGCAGTGTATACAAATATTGAATCATTACACTGTACACCTGAAACTACCAGTTTTATATGTCAATTATACCTCAATTAAAAAAAGAAAAAAAAACAAACAAGAAGGGTCAAGGAGGGGATTGTTTCTATTTCAGTTCTATGGACCCAAATGTTTAAGTTAAATCAGTGGTCATCTCTGAAATTCTCAGGACTTCAAAAAGTTTCCCCCATTTATATAGCACAGCACTGATGTTACTGACAAATTCCAATGTAGTATGCAACAGTGGTTCCTAATTGCTTTAGTATTTATCATACACAAGAGACAGGAGGGAAGTTGTCGCATTTTGTACAGCTCAGTTGCATTTCTTATCTCCAAAGTACGCGTAAGCAGCGAACTGGGACTTAAGGTAGCTGCCTGAAAACCAGCATCCGTTAAAATGCCTGTCTTGGAGGGAAAATGTATTGGTTTTTCTAAAACAGAATACAGTTGAGCCTCATTCTGCGCCTTAATTTTGCATGATTTCTCTTTTGCACATTTTATAAATTAGGGGCCCTGATCTGGTTTACCATATTTTCATACTCACATTTTCCAGGTTCTGCCTTTGAGCATTTTTGTTTTCAAAACATTTAAAAAAGCATTTTGGTGCATTTCCAAGATGCCCTTTGGGGTCAGTTACCACCTAGTAATATTTTTCTAAGCAGTCACTGAAGGTGCTTAACTTGTGTATACTTAGGCATGTTTTACCTGACAAGTCTCCTGAATAGGTTTTATGCTTTAAAGAAACAGTACCCCTTCACATTGTATAGTGAGCACATGGCTGCTATGTATGTGATTAGAGGAGTGGAGAAGCTGAAGTTCTGTTCACAAACTCTTCAACATAGAGCTTTCCAGCTGGCAAGTTCTGCTGATAGTCAAAGCAGCCACACTGACTATGCCTACTATTGCAGGAATTCAAGTTCCATTAAGATGTGAATCAGCAAGTGAGTATACAATGATTATATAGACTGAAAAGCACAGATGTGCCTATCTGGCTTTGAGGGGCTGTTTGGGATGAAAAAAATATATTTGGGCTATGCCTTGGCAAATATAGATTGCCTGCCTTGAAGAGAGGAGAGACAGACCTATGTATCCATATATATAGATATAGATAAATAGATATATTAAATCTGTAAAGTGTGTGTATATGTATTTATGTATACATATGTGTATGTGTGTACACATACATGTACACATATACACATTTAAATTACAGATTTTAAGATGATCTCTGTTGTGGACACTTTCTAATGATAAAGGCAGTCTAACTATACATTCCCACTGTGATATTCTTTTACACACAACTTCTTAGGTGCATTAAGTAAACTCAAGCTGTATAATGAACTCAATTGTCCACATACAGTCCATGAAGCTCGTGGCTTATGCACATGATGTGGGAACTGCTTCCTACTCTGTGGCCCATCTGACTCCACTGATCCCTCCCCCATTTCCCCGTTGATCCTTGAGCAAGCATGGGTCCCAAAGTCTTATTACACTGCCCTTCTCTGTGGCAAGGGCGATTTGGTAAAGGAAGGAATCAGGGATGCGATCATTTGTCTAGTGTTCCTTTAAACCTTTGGCTTCTGATTAGGCCGACGATACAATTTACTAATATATTCTTGACATTCAATCCATTCGTCAATGCTGATGAATGTTTGCTGTCTGTTCATTGGTGAATTTTCCATGTACTCATATTTATCTTCCCAGGGGTTAAAAATAAGTAAATAAAAAGGGAGTCATTTAAAGGGCAAGAGTAAGTGGCAAGAGAAGGAGACAAAAGAAAACTGTAACTGATTACCTGAAACCTTATTGAGTAGTCCCTTCTACTTAGGATTCACACATTATCAGGATTGACATGAAAACTCAGGTTAAGTTCTACACCAGGGACTTCCCTGGTGGTCCAGGGATTAAGACCCTGTGCTTCCACTGCAGGGGGCACGGGTTCGAACCCTGGTCGTGGAACTAAGGTCCCACATGCCACGCAGTATAACCTCCACTTTTGGAGAATCAAGACTTGGGAGATGATATTAACGCTATTAAAAAGCCTCAAGTTTCTAGGCATAATAACTTTAACCCAAACCCTCAGTTACCCCAACTGCTTTATTCTGAAAAATGCAGTCGATCCTACCATGGAGCAGAAAATATATATTTATAATGAAGTAGTAGAGATGACACTATTAAGAAAAAATGAGTCTCCACACAAATAACTTTCATGAACACATTTATTGCGAGTAGCTCTATGGAAAGGCAAGTCGGATATATATATAAACACTATACAGAGTTGCACGTTTGTCTCCCAAAACTGCAAATGAGATGTTTACAAAGAAAAAAGAATATAAGAGTATTTACAAAGGAAGACAAAGCCAGAGCAACTCAAAGCAGATCTGTGAAGCAGAAACAGCAAATGTAATGAACTGTTGGAACTGTAAAGTTTTAGATTTTACTGACCAAGTGACTATGTCTGATACCAAATGAAATGTAGACGTCACAAAAAATCGTTCCATCATTGGTTTTTCTTAACAGCAGCATAAACTGGTAGCTGGACGGTAAGTGATATATTGGTACACATATTCTAAAAAGATTCTTCCATCACAATACTGAATAAATTAGTTGTGTCTGTAAACTAAGAAGTAGTGTCAAAAGATTGCATATTTGTTATGCTGTACCTGTGACTATTTGTACCTGTTACTATTTGTACTGTTGTGTATGAGGTTTCCCATTCATTTATTCAGCAGTGTCACATCTGTGCTGTACCCTGTCTGCTGGCAGCCTCTGAGCCTAGTTTGCAAATAAAGCAATACAGCATTTTCCCCCAAATAATCTTTTCATTCCACAATTCGGAACCATTATGACTTAACTGACTTGAAAATAAAATGGTGACAGAAGGCTTGAGAAAAGGCTGCCTAAAGACGCATTGTTACCATAACGAACAAAAGCCACACTGAATTCTTTGATTAGGTTGGAAAAAGAGAAGAGTCTGAAGGAACTGATTAAACTGATGCCCTAGCAGTGACCAGTAACTGGAGTAGTGATTGGTACTGCAGCCTTATCCTCTCCTCAGCACCACTCACAAGGGAACAAACAGTAAAGAGCCCCCCCCAAATCCCTTTGGTTGGTAGGCAAGGAAAACTCATAGAAGTCAACTCGGTTCTTCGGAAAAGTTAGTGTAGCAACACATGTACTATAAGCCTGCTTGAAGATAGAAGTACACGTTCAAAGACATCAAAACCAAGTGGTGAAAAACTTCTGGTAAATATTATACTATTTCAAAGCTGCACATTAAATGCAAAGCAATTTTTTTAAACAGAGTTACGCACAACAGGTACATCTACAATCACATGTACACAAAAGGTGTGCACACACGTTAGCACTCACACAGTTATACGGACACTCACACCCATCTTTGATATGACGAGGTTTGCCAGTGATGGTACAAGTCGTGATTTGTGTGCCACCACATAACAAAGCTCTAAGCAAGCTTCAAGACCTTTGTACCTATCCTCTGTGATCACCACCTGTTAGTGTCATGTTCTCAAAGGTCCAGGTTCCTAAAATCTTAATTCAGTTTCCATCAGAGGCAAGCAAAAACAGGAGGGGGGAGCTTGCTCTGATTCTTTTTTTTTTAATTTGGTACATCTTACACAGTCTCATTGTCCAAAGGGAAACAAGACCTTATAAGAGGTTCCTTTCGGCTTAAGTTTTAGTCAGAATATTGATCGATATGTATACACTAATGTCTTGAATATGGGAAACTGATCTCTTTATAGGAGCCCTGGGCATAGGAGGGAAAGTATGTGTCAAGGAAAGAGCCAGAAAGAGGGGAAGAATGGAAGGTGAAAGGGGGAGGCCCAGAGTGTATCAGTTTAGTTAACATTTAATGTGGACAGAATGTTGCAGTTTTGTTAATGAGCAAAACTGAGATAATCTGCCCTTTGGTGCTGCCTTTAAAATATTAGAAATGTCCCATCAAGGTATCAGTTCAGTTCGTGTTTAATTCCTTGCTCAAGAAAAGTTTTGTGTATATACTACTCAGGAAAAAAAGATTCCAGATCATACCTACCTTCTCAGGAACATACCTTTCTTCTTCATCTCCTCTTATTTCAAAGGTTTTCAACTTCAAAACTTAATCTAAGTATTATACATTAGTAAAATGGGTATTGGCCAAATTTACACATATGTAAATAACATTTTTTTTAAAAGAGGAAATGAGTTATGAGATGCTCACTTTTTAGTATTTGTTTCCTTTCAAAAAGACAGATTGGGGAGGGAAGCCAGAAAACAAAAACAAAATACAGTGGGAATTTTTAAATTCAAAATCACTGGATCTATAAGGCAGCAGTACGAATGATCTGTTGTAGGATCATTCAACTGACAGCATCCACTTGTAGGCTTTTAGAAATTCAGGTTGCTTTCTATTCAGAAGCCTGTTATTTCTCTTTCTTTTAGGCAGATCTGGAGTAGACAAAGATGAAATTCCATAAGCATCACTTTTCTTCTAAAATGTGTTTTTGTGGCAATGTAATCACTCTAGGAAAAAAAATGACAGAATAAAAGTTACTTTCAGAATTAAAGTGTGAAGCGCTTTTACCCGCACCCTATTCTAAAACAAAACAAAACGAAATCGAACTAGTAGTTTTGGGGAGCCACATTGAGGAGACTGCCTTTGCACGGACATGCACAACGAGGCTGGCTGCCTGTGACGTTTGAAACGCCAGCACAAGCCCAGCAAAGGCCGGCAAAGGCGCAAGGGCAGTTACTCCTTTTGCCCCCAGGCTCCACTCTGACTTTTCTGGTGGATAGCAGCTTTGTCAATCAATGTGCATGCACTGCTCTACTTTCTCCCAGCGGGGCCAGCAAGTGAGCCTGGCATTGGGCAAAGAGAAATTTTTTCTTCTCCTACATGCTTGATTATGCCTTCATCAAATTACGTGGCACGAGTCAAAGGCTTTAAGCATAGACTTGGTGCTAGTCTCCAGATTCAATCACTAAATTTTGTCTAAAAGAGCAAAATCACACCTGTAAAGGAGATACGACTGAAATCTCCATCTGTCTAACAAAAAGAAGTCTGGTATTACTCTCTTGGCCTTCTGCTTATTGAGAGGGTACATAATTGGGAGTGGGGCAGAGGAAGGGTGTCTGGCTCATTGAAGAAGGTGCTGAACTGGAGAAGGGATGGGGATAAAATGGTCAGCAAATTGATTATGGGATGTGAGTGTTAATTTAAGATCAGGTCACATCAAAGAACCGAATATTCTATTTCATTATAGCCAATGTAAAAAAATCCATGGAACACACACACCCCGCCCCCGCCCCCCCCCCAGAGTAGGCTTCAAGTACAAGATCTTGCATTAAACCAGCAGTATACGTTTTAACTATTCATTCTTTCATCAGAGGTTTTAAAAATGTAACAACTTGCATCTGGATGAAGCATCAAAGCTCTCCATTCCCCTCCCACCTACTTATGGCTATTCATCATGATTCATTGTATAGGGCCGTTCCTCCACATTAAAAGTTTTCTTTTTTTAAATTACACCTTAGATTAGTAAAGACATTAAGTTTTCTTGTCAGTAGTGGGCTTAGGAAACTTTAGATTCTATGTATCTATCAATTTTACACAGGATGAAAGGTGTGATAGCCAGAGGTTAACCACGACAGTACACACTAGCAACTCAGTTATCCACTGCAAAATTAGGCTAGACATTGTGGAATTCTGAAGCTCCTGTCAGCTGGAGGATTTTCACAGAAATTTAAGGTTAGAAAGCTACTGCAGGTGCAGTATCAAAACTAAATTAGGTATTTAGTTTTCTACTTTGTTTTAATATAAAAATATGTTCATATATAGTATACTGAATGGGCCTTAAAAGAGATTTCTTACTACCCTCTATAATATACTATATTTCACAGGTATTTTTTCTAGAAACATACAAATTAAGCTCCATCTAACTGCCCCATCAACATTACACTAAGCCTGAACTTAGGGGCATTTGTTGCTATTAGAGGTTTCTTTCTTCTTACTTTTTAAAAAAATGACAGGGGCTCTACTAAAAATTTGATTCATATTTCAACTGCTTTCCTATAACACCTACACACCAGCATTGAGTGAATGGTTGATAACACACTAAAACCTAGCAAATAATGGTGTGATTTCAAGTTTACTTTACAAAATATATTTGTCAACTCTTGATTAGCCATGCTGGTAGAAAGGAATAATGCTATCCAAAACAAGATAATCCAAAAATAATTTAATTTGCTTTTGAAATGCATTATGGGAACTTGAGCCACAGATTTACCTTTATAATCCTGTTTCACTTAGGCCAATATTAAAATGAGCTTACATTCCCGGAGCACATTCCAAAGAACAGCGTAGGAAATAACCCAGAAGCTTGCTGGGTGGCAAAGGAAAGCAATTTGGGATTAAAACTCCATCAAAAACAGTCTGCAAAATGAATCAAAGGGCTGACAGTCATATCTTAGTTCTGTTTCCTGTTCATTTTGGTATCATTCCACCACCAGAAAGGTAAATGTCGATGCTTTTAATAATGTGATCTGATTTTGATGGATTACTTCCACTTGAGATTGACAGGTTATAAATAATTACTGTACCAGGTACTCTTACTTTCCGATTGATCAAAGATCTCTTTAATGACAAGTTAATTCCACCCCTTTTAATGGGAGGTATGCTCTTCAAGTAGTTTTTCTCCATAAGGGAGAAAACTCAATGGACTCTGGATGGGTCAAAATATTTTCCTACTCTTGGCCCCCCAAATCTGGCAGGTATCATTTTCTTCTCAAAAACAAACGCAGTAAATGTTTCTGGTTCAATTTGTCTAATGATATAAACCTAAACATTAATCTTTAGTATACTAATAAAACACACATGACTTCAATATCCCTGGAAATGTGTAGGGTGAGCCAGTAAGGCAGTTCCTCCAGGGCATTCCAGGCCTCTTCACATGAATTGCAAACATGCCTCTATTACAGCCTGAAGTCCAACACAGCGATGGTTCCCCTGCCCAGAGAAGCCCAAATGATAACAATATATCCAGTTAGCCTCTCATTCTCTTTCTACTCTCCCCAATCTCGTGGCCTCAGTTATACTTCTAACTCCAATCTTCCTAGAACTGAAAAAAAATTCAAGTTCTTTTGAAAATTTCTCACTGTTTATTAGTCAACATGCTAGCCATCCCCATGATCAACTGGTGATCACAAACAAGCAGGGGCAAACAAAGCACTGAAGACAAGCAAATGAAAGTAAATGAGGAGAAATGGAAGCATTTACCCCAAAGATGAGTGTATAGTAATACAGTTACATTATTTAGCTTAGCACTGCTTCTGGCTTATATACAGTTTTCTTCCCCCAATAAGAATAGATCATCACACCTTTCTGTGCCCCGTAAATATACGGGAGGATGACCCTCAAGAGCCTGATAAAAATCGAAGTGCTGTCCCTCAAGGGTGAAAACTAGCAATAATTGCTGCTAGTCTTTACAACACCAATCACAGCAGACTGTTGACTCCTTTACAGATTAGAAGATCAAATATGCTTCTCCTCATGGCGGCAACGGTTTTGTGATGGAATACTCAAAAGAATCTGTTAAGGGAAATGGATGACGCTCGTAAACCTCCATCTCCTCAAAGGTCAGCTCAATTGTTTCACACCTGCCCTTCGCAGGCAGGCCCTGGACCACTTATGCATGTTCATTCCAGTCTTGATTATCTGGATACAAACTATCTGGGGATCAGCTACAGGATTTTCCTCGCAGGTCAGCTTCGCCACTACCTCCCAACACACACTTGGGCCACTTCACTCTGCTGCCTAGTTACTGCAGACTTAAAGAATGCAAGTTACTAGAACTCTAATATCGGCAGTCTCCGATTTACAAAAGAGACATATTCCAAGCCTCATTGTTTAGTTGAAGCTCAGAATAAATTATCCTATGGAAACAATGTTATAAATAAATGGCGGATAGGTTCCTAGGTTCACCCACACATGCCTGTATTAAACCTATGCAGGTCCTGAACTGGGAGAGGAACGATTTTGACTGCACCCAACGGTCACTTATAACATCATTTCTGTGAGGAGATCTGTCTGAAGTTTCAATATGAGGCTCCAGGAAAAGATCTCTTCTAGCCATGGCAATAAGAATAGGGTCCCCTAAATTCACGCAGCTAAAATAGCTGGGGGCAGGGTGGCAGGAGAAACTATGGTCAGAGCTGCAGCCACAACAAGGAGTCCTTCATAGGAGGTGGCAGGTTCGTGTGTGAGGACAGTGTTGATATGCCTTCCAGACCAGAGGCACAACTTATGAAGAGGCAGGAGTTAAACACCACACTTATTGGTCAGACCTTCAAGGGCGCCGTGGGTGCACACGTGAATCATTTTCAAGGTGAATTTAGAGGTAGTCTTCGTGGATATTCTCTCTGAGTTTCAAGTCTACAAGTAGCAAATTAGTAATCATAGAGAAGCCAATTATATAAATTGTGAGAACTAGCTCAAGTGACTACAGTTTATGGGGAACTGGATATTCAGTAGATCCAGAAGGTCTGGCTAGCATCAGACGTATTGTGGTCAACCCAACCAGAAAACGGCTTTAAACACCAGCCCCGCTGCCTCTGTGCCAACAAGTGAGAGCAGGGCAGGCGGCACAGCCCGGGACCTGCAGAACAAGAAGGCCACAAGGAAGGCTGTTCCTGCGAGCTAAGCGCAAGCAGCCTGTGAACTAGGAGTGGCAACGTCTGGGGAAAGAAATCCTCCCTCTGGGGGCCTCGAGGGACTCCCAGAGCAGCCTCACCTTTACAGCTAGAGAGAGACCAGGAAAGGCATGTTTTCCTGAAATTAGGGACACAAGTTTGGCAAAGGGCACAGAAGGGTAAGACTCACATAATGCAATCAATGCAACCCTAACCAATAAGAAAGGGCATGTCAGGAAGCTAGGGGAAAAATAGCAATAATTTTCTCATTTCAATAAATAAATATTTAACTACATATTTTCCGTTAATTCTAAAAGGAATTAAGTCCTCAGTCAGAAATTGTAAGGTACCCTGTAAAAGAATGCAAATTTAAACTAGGATAGAGGTCTACATTAAAGAAAATCTTTAAAAATTCTTCTCTCTCAAGTGTGCAGCCCAACATTTTCAAAAGAAGATGGAAATCTAAGACCTGTTGCTGCATAACCAATAACCAATGCAGAATTGCTAGAGAACGTATTTTCATTTCATATGGTGAGTGCATTATCTTGGCAATTTTATCAATAGCTTTAAAATTAGCAATCTAATAGTTGTGGTAAAAACTGAGTGTGCTGTAATGTATTCATTTCATGATTATAAAAGGTAGCCTTTTCATCTCTCATTTCTCACTCAGGACCAAGCAGTACTTTCCAGTAAATGATCCTCACCATCTTTGAGCCTGGCAGCACCTCTGAGACAAAACATACTGCAGGCTTTAATTAACCATTTGACAAAAGCTATTTTCCAATACTGCCAATAAAATGTCTGAGCTATTTGAGCTATTTTTACATAGTCTTAAAGCATTTTCAAAAAGGTGCTAAACAAAATGAATTTAATTTTAAAAACGGATTTTTCGGTCCCAAGGAGAGGATTTGATTTTCAAGGCGTCTAAAGTCTACTTTCCTGACTGCCAAAAGCAAATTTGCTTTTTGAAGAGCATCTCTTTCTTACAGTGTTTTTGCTTCCGCTTGTCTCATTTTATTCTGTTTTTTCCCACCATGATGGTGCAGATTAAAATATCAGATTTTATACATATGGAAAAAATGGAATTGAAAGACTTTTGGCCATAACTGGCAAATGTCAATGGATTATTCGGAAAACCACACGTAGGTGACTTCAGTTAAGGAAAGGACCATTACTGGAAGTTTACTGAATGTACCCCTTTCATTCCTTTCAGTGTTTCCGTGGGATCCAAGTAGATACACACACTATTTGTGTTTGAGAGGTAAAGATGAGCAAACTCCTCTCCCAGACTGAAAACCTTCGATTCCAGTACAGGTCAAATTCTTTTATTCTAAAGCTATGGCAAACAGTTCAATGTAATGAAAATGACCCAAGCTCTGGTGGATGGCTCACAGTTATAACACTCCGAATGAATTACTTACAACGAGATTGGATACCATCAAATTCAAGAAGACTTTAAATGTTCCCAATCCTTGCCTGTATAATAATCTTTCATCAACAGGAAAATAACATATTAAACATCTGATGAAAGGGCAGTGTGGTGTTCTGGGTGGAGCACTGGACTTGAAATCAGATGTATGGGTTTGATTTTCTGCTCTGCCACTTACCTCTTTGACCAGGGGGAAATTCTTAACACCAGCTTCAGTTCCAGTACCTACTGTCCCCCAGTAAAATAATGAATGTAAATATGCTTTGCAAATTATAAGGCAGTAGGCAACTGTAAGGCATTTCCTCCATCAACAAGCTGACAATTTAACAACGATCCCTTTTAAATCACATACAATATTCTGATTTCTCCCTACACCGGTTATCCTCATCTATTCCAACATGAAGACTTGGGGGGATCACTCGAAGAAGCCCGAGTTTGTTCCCCAAACAATTCCCTGCCAATGACTGAAGTGTTTTGGTTCATATTTGGTAATTAGGGGGAGGGAAAGAAAGCAAGAGATCTTATTCGAGTTTTGATGCGTGTGTGATATTCAAGTCCCAGTCCTTGTTTAAAGAAGGTCTCTTGCTAGTGAATGGCCAAAATTTTTACCTGGGAAGCATCACTCTTAAAAATGGAATGGATGCACATGGATAATGATTGCCAATAACTTTAGTTAACTTTAACTGAATGAAATCTTTAATTGTTATAGGTCAAATATATCTGCTCCAAATGACTGTCCAGTTTTTTTTTTTTTTTTTTTTGGTGGGGATGAATGTTGCCTAAAATAAGTGACCCATCCATGGTGACTGACATATCTCTGCTATATGGAGATTTTATTCTAGTAACGTATAATAAATAAGTCCAATACAACAAAAAATTTGCTCTCAAGCACCTATAATTTATAGCAAGAGGAGCTGGCAGTAGTACACTGAAAAGCAGCTTATATGTCCTTCATGTTAATAACACTGTCTACAATTTCAAAAGGTAATTACTACAGACTTTTTTTTTTTTTTTTGCTTCTTCATACCAGGTGCTGTTATAACTTTACTAATTTGGCTGGCCAATTCTCTCACCTCTCTTAGAGCTGCTCTTATCTTCCCATCTCTGGAATGGAAAAATCAGTGAATTTTTTTAACCTTAAGTCATTTCAAACTATGAATTCTATATCAGATACAGCAGTAAAAGAGGCAAAAATGCATTCGTGGGTCAGGAGTCACACTAAACCATATAAGAAACTGCATTCTCCTCCTAAATGCTAATACTTATAACCCATGTGTTTAAAATCTGAAGACTTCACACTTCTTAAATTATTTCATTTATAAAAAAGTCAAGTCCAGGTTATATTTGTGTGCTTCTTTCTAACTGACTTGAACAAACGGCTTTGAAGTACTTACTTATATGCAATGTGACTTGTAGGTAAATGAGACTATATATTAATTTTGTGTTATATGAAAAAAAGTTGTCTCACTGCCTTACGGGCTCCCTTCATTTCGCTCAAGTTATAAACAGATCCCAACTATAAAGATTCCAACTCTGAACAAGCATGTAAGCCATTTTAAGTGAAAGTAATGACTAACTGAAAAGTGCGATTTGGGGACACAGAACTTTAATTTAGCTCTGTGTTTCTAAAGGTGATAATAATAAGAACAGTAACAACAATGGTAATAGTAGTATAATAATTCATGTATAACACCTACTATGTGCCAGGAACTGTTCTAAGCATTTGCCATAGATTAAAATTACTCTGGGAGATATCTAACTCCTGATGAAGAGACTGTGCCTTTGCTCCTTTGTCAAAGCATATTTGTCATTTTCTAAGATGATCTTTTTTTTAATGTTAGATAGGAAGGTGAAGAGAGATCAGAAATGGGTGAAAATTATTCTATAGCTTTATAGAATCAGAATTAGCCAGCTTGTTCTTAACCCTTCACAGACAACATTCTACCATATCAATTTACATAAAGATGGGAGCGAAAGTAATTTCCTGCAATGATTTCTTTCTATGTATCCTCCCTTTTATATATCTCAGCAAATTACGTGCTTTAATCAGTCTCAGGACCAATCATTTTGGCAAGAAGCTAAGTTATCTGTTGAAACTGTTGGAACTTCAATGTTTGTTAATCCAATAACAAAATTAAAATATCTTACACTTGTAAAGTGCTTTAAAGGTCCAAAGTGCTTCCCCATTCACTCTCTTGTTTTAACCTAACCACCTACCTCCCTGTGAGATACAGCCTCCTTGCTGTAGTTACTCAATAAAGTTAGGAATTTCCTCAATGAACAACACATTTAGAGAACATTAAGCCTCCAGAATAGCTGCAAAGTCATTTGAAGTTATTCACAAATCAGTAACTTATGCTAAGATAATGTTACTTATTTTAGAATCTAGATAATATTTGGGAAGACAGGGTTTATTTAAGGAACAAGAAATTTTCACTAATTTTCATCTTTGCTTAAACAAAGAGTAGTGGAAAGTATAGACAAACCTCTATGAAAACTTGTCCTTTCCAAAGTACCACAGGGACATAGACAGCTATGGAACACCCACATCAATATCATAAATGGTGTCTTCAGCAGTTAGGTTCAAACAGTAGCTTAAGACCAATTCCCAGGTGTACTTTACAGAATAAAATAGATCTGTTCTTGAAAAGCTGGTTATGAATTAAATTCTTGGAAATAGATCTGTATATTTTAAGTGCATGGTTCTAGTAGTAGTGGTGATTGTGTGTGTGTGCCTGCACGTGTACGTTTGTGTGTTGGGGGGAGCTCACAATTTAAAGGAGATCTGAATTGAACACTTTGGCAAGCCAAAGCATCCTTTTGTCGTTTTAATGATCACTCTTTAATGTGTCCGTGCTGCAAACGTGAGTTTTTGTATGGCAAGTTTTCTAAAGCGGGGGGGGGGGGGGGGGGGGGGGGGGGGGGGGGGGGGGGGGGGGGGGGGGGGGGGGGGGGGGGGGGGGGGGGGGGGGGGGGGGGGAGAAAGGGGAGGGGGCCTACACCTGCACTAAATAGGGAGCTTGTTAGGTGACTGCTGTGATCAGTCCCCAACTTGTTCTGCCTGATCAAGCACAGTGGGCAGAGATCCAATCACAAAAGCATTCCACAAAGCAAGCAAAGCAAAAATCTTCACTAAACTGACTACTGGAATGAAAACTGCTGGGGTCCATCCCTTCTCTTCCTGGAAAAGAAGCACATTCTGGTAAAGAGGGAAGGCGGTTGAGACTATGGAGACATCATCTTCCAAAATCATTTCTTGAGAATGTCTCCAGACACCCTGATAACAACACTGCACGATGTACACAGCAGATTTACTCGAAGTCTTATTTCCAAGATCCTATTCTCTCTTATTTCTTCCTTTGGAAAAGTAACCCTTTAAAAAAAACTTCCACTCTTCCAGGGTAGGCTGCCCCTGGGGTCAGGTCTTCCTCCAGCCCTTATTATCTTGCTTACTGAATTGCCCAGAAGACGCACCAATTAGATGTTTTAAATGCTTTCTAAACCTTTCAAACAATATTCATACCCATTATAGTGTTGTCACCATACCCTCCTTGGGGGGAGTTACATGAAGAAAATGAGGCACAGCAGAGGTGACTTGCCTGTCACTGTTAGTGACAAAGAAAAGGAATGCTCAAGGTTTCTGGCAACTTATCCTGTGTAGAAACTAAGCAAATCAACACAAAAACACATTCCAGAGCCAAATACCCTCTTCTTTCAATCACCTGTTGTTCTGGATTATTTACCTTTTGTTCCCTCCAGACGTTCATGCTAACAGTTGAGATTTAACTTTCTTGGTAAATCACAGCAAACCAGCATAACAATGACTGCTTTTTAAGAAAGTAACTTTCGGAAGGAGAATGTCATCAACCCCCAAAGCTTAACAGTTGCTTATTACTGCTCAATATTCGGTGCTCTTATTAAATTAAATTTTAAAAAGCAGCTTTCACTTGTTGATTTGAAAATGAGTTGATGGGATTCCATTTACGATGTCCTGTTTGTATGAATCACTAAGCGCTAGGGAAGGATATCTGAAAGCATCCTCATGCTACATATCCTTAAGTTTGAACTACTCCTAAAATGTAGAACCAGTGTTTAAATGATAATCGGTTCTTTCCGGGTAAAGAAACTTATCATTAGATTAAAACAAGTTTTTGCAACGATCACAAGGTATTGCATGATTAAAACTGAATTCTACTTTCCATGCTAAATAAGCACCAGTGAATGAAATATTAGCTCACATTTTCCTAACAATGCAGACAGAGTAGTGCATCGATCGATTCATTAAGCAATAACCATTAACTTCAGGGAAATGAATTCTAAACTCACCAACCTCTTTGGGGAGAGTCGAACTTCTCGTTGTCAGGTCTGGCAAAGTCCATTCTCACGTACGTGTCGTCGTCGTCGTCAGAATCTTCTTGCTCTGGGGGTCTCGGCGCCCGGCCGCGGCCAGGTGATGGAGGGGGAGCGGCGGCTGCAGCGGCAGCCCCGCCGGCCCTGTCACCTCCCGCAAGGTCTGCCGATGGGTTTTGGGCTCTGGGGTTCGAGCCACCCGCAACGTCTTGGGCCCCTCTTACCGCTTCGGCACCAGCAGCATTAGCAGCAGGTTGGAACCGGCGGACGGAGGCGGAGTCAGATCCCGCGGCGGCCTCGAGGCCCGCGGCGGCAGCGCCGCTGCCCGGGGCAGCGACCAGGGTGGAGGCGGCGGCTAAAGCCCGGCTCACGGCTAAGGTTGGCGCGGCTGCCGCGGCCGTGGCCGCGGCTAAAGAGGCGGAGAGGTCTCTCTCGAGGCTGTCGGTCGGGAAAGCAGAGACGGCGGCTCTGGCAGCTGCAAAGAAACTTTGCGAACGGCTTTGTGGGCGTCTTCTCTCGAGCTCTTCTTCCAGCAGCAGCCTCGCTACAGGTGGTGGTTCAGAGCAGCGGCTGGGGGAGAGAGAAATGTCCATACAGCACTCAGAAAATGGGTCGACCACGTAGATGCGACCTGTTTCAGCGTCGTAGCGAATGGCACTGTCAGCAAAAGGCACGGCTGGTGTCATTGCTGGGTTGAAAATCACTTCAATGTAGTCACCTTCTTCCTCATTAGCACTGTTACCTGTAGCACTGGGAGGAAGAGGCGGAAGTGGCCACCTAGCACCGTCCAGAGAGAAGGGGTTGGCACCTGGAATAGCTCTTAAAAGATCTGAGAGGTCGTTTGCTGGATTTGGAAATGGCACTCCGAACTCAACATTCACATAATTCGAAAAGGCGAACTGTCTGGGGTCGGCAATTATGCCCCACAAACCTGGCAGTCTTTGAATACAGGGAGCTGGCATATTGCTACCTCTTTTAGGGAAGTCAATCTTGATGTAGCCACTAGTGCTGTCGGCTTCTTTCTGCTCATGTATGGGCTTTTGTGGTTTTGGCTTGATTTTATTCCCTTTTGTAATAAAAGGAAGTCGATTAGGTCTCTTAGTCTTGTTCTTGGGGGGCCCATCACCTGAACGCTTGGAAGGTGATCCCTCATCTCTAGGCTTTGAGAATGACCCCTCAACTGAAGGCTTTGAAGTTACATCTTTGGGGCCTCTGTTAGATGAGGCTTCTTTGTCTAGGCCCTTCCCCAGGAATTTTCCAGGTAACATTGGTACATACTCACTGTGGTCACTCTGCCCCAATGGGGAGCTCCGAAAAGCATTTGGCAGAGAGAAGTAGGAGCTCCAACTTTTGGAGGAAGAGCCTCCCTGAGGATTTCTGGGGTTTTTTGGAATTGCACCAGCTCCAGGAGCCATAAACATGTAGTCACTGTCACTGTCATTGTCCTTTGAGTCATCCTCTTTGTCAGGATCAGGTGCTTTTGCAGGACTTGGTGCAGGTGGTGGGCTCACTCTGGGAAACATCATCATGTACCCTCTTGAATCTTCGAAAGGTGATCGAGAGTGGCGCTTCTTTGACACAGAGACATTTTGAGGAGCCATTGGCATATAATCGCTGGAGCTTGGGAGAGGGGCAGCCACCCCTGGCCTCATTGGCACATATGGGTCATCCTCATCTTCATCAAAAGCTCTGGCCCTGTGGGGACCCCAAGCTGCACCTTCTGGGGTCTCTGTGTCTTTAACTTCTTTGGCTTCTTTGCGTTCTTTTGTGGCTCTTCTGTCAGCACAAAAATAAAGTCGGAACCTTCCCCCAGACTTTCCTTTTCCACCAGTTGCTGCAGCTGGTGGGGGTGGAGGTGGTGAAGGTGGTGGCATTTGCTGTTGCTTGCTTTGAGTTAATTTGCCAAAGTAGGATCTTTTCTTCAGAGATTTCCCATGATCACCATTGCCTTCGGAGCCTTTCCCACTTCCTGGGCCTTTGCTCCCTCCAGAGTTCCTGCCCCTGCCTGAGCCATGGCCATCTCCGGGTCCTTGGCCACGGCCTGAGCCGTGCCCACCTCCAGCTCCCTGGCCACTGCCTGAGCCATGCCCACCTGAGGTGCCCTGGCCATCTCCTGAGCACTGGTTTCCTCCTGCACCCTGGCCCCCGGAGCCCTGGCCACTTGAGCCCTGGCTGCCACTTGAGCCCTGGCCACCTCCGGAGCCGTGCCCCCTGCCCGAGCACTGGCTTCCTCCAGAGCTCTGGCTACTGGAACCTTGGCCACTTGAACCCTGTCCACCTCCTGAGCCCTGGCCATTTCCGGAGCCCCAATTGTTCATGGGCATATAGTCGCCTCCGTTTCCTTCCTGATCCTCTTTTCCCTGAGGATTGCCTTCTTCCCCAGAGTTGCCAGAGCCGGGACCAGGTGCTTCAGAAGACAGGCAAGCTCCCTCGCTGGGGGCTTCTGCAGGGTGCGGGCCACGCACGGGGCTGGGTGCTACACGGCGAAAAAAGCTGGCTGGCACTGAAATCGCTCTCCTGGATCTCCGCGCTCTGGGCAGGTGCAGTCTTCCTCGCCTGGAGTGGGGCACAGGCTCACTGGGTGTTATGTAGCGCCTGGCAAGGAGCATCTCGTCTTCCCCATCACCGATGGCCCTGAGGTGGCAAAACTGCTCAAAGCGGGACCTTCTGAGCCAGCCGCCAGGCTCGAGCGGCAGCATGTCCAGGTGCCTCCTAGTGGACAGCAGGGTTAACAGGTGGGCGCCGATACTGATGCTGTAGCTGCGGCAGCGGGCTCTGTATTCGTCTGCACACAAGGCTCTCATCTTCTCCAAAAACAGCTCGTGCATGTTTTGGGCCACCACACAGTCATCGACCTGCATCCAGAGCTCCCCCGGACCGATGACGGTGGACCTGCCGACTTCCAAGAAGAAATACTGCTCCGAGTGCCCGCAGCGACGGATGCTCAGGAGCTGGACGACCACGCTGGCCACTTCGGTATTTAGCCTCACAAACACAACCTCCTCGTCGGTAAGACAGAGCCGGAACACGCCGCTCAGCTCTTTTCTGTGCCCCAGCCCCCTGGGTTTGACTATTACCTGCCACACATCTTTGTAGAAGGGTGGCTCCGCCGCCGCTGCAGCCGCCAGTGCGGCCGGCTCTCCATCCGGCTGCGCGCCGGGCGTGCCGCAGCGGCGGCGCTTGCTCTCGAGGATGAGGCGGCTGAGCAGCAAGTACCAGCTCTCTTGCTCCGACTCGTTCTCGGCCACCATCGCGAAGTACTCGTCCTGGGTGAAAAGAGCGATGAGGTGTCGGTACCTTGCGTCGGCTCGCTGGCTCACCGAGAAGCACTGGTACAGGGTGATCACGCGCCGCGGTGGGATGAGCGCGGGGACCGCGGCGCCAGAGGCAGCCGCCGCTGCTGCAGCCGCCGCGGCGCGGACACTGTGCCGGAACTTCCTGGCATTTTCGTAGTATTCCAGTCGAGCTGGGGCGTCGGCGGTCTCCAGTTTGAGCACGAAGTAGCGCCTGTGGCCATGCTTCTGCTTCCGCAGGTAGCCGCGTTTGCAGACTTCGTCCCCGACGGGGAGGTCCTCCTCATCGGACTCGGAGTCTGACCGGGAGCCGGTGGCCGTGGAGAGCCACATGGCTCCCGGACAAGACGACCCGGTCCCAATGAGTGCGGTCGGGGTTCCCGAGGAAAGAAGTGGGGTGGGCGCCACCGCAGCTAGAGCTGCCGCTGTTGCCGCTGCTGCAGCTCGCAGTCTCCTTGTCGCTTGGTCGCGAGCGAAGGAGCAACTCGCCATGGTGATGCACGATGGTTTTAAGGTGAGCGGGCGGAGGGGGGGGGCTCGGGGAAGCGAGGGCTGGGGGAAGAGGCCGTTTACCCCTGTCCGCCCGCCCCAGCCCCCTCCCGCCTCGGCCCGTGCCCCCGCCCACTCCACTCGAAGCGCGCGGCGGCGGGCAAAACAACACGTGACCGCTGCCTCACGCGGCGGCCGCTGTGGCTCCGGCTACCAACACAGTGGAGGGGCGCGAGCGGCCGCCAGCAGAGGTGTGCGAGGGAGGGGGCAGTGGGCCCGAGAGGCGGGGCCACCTCCTATCCCGCCTAGACCCTCTTGGAGAATCTTCCGGCCTCTGGGCCTCGGGAGGACCGACGAGAGCAGGCGGGGCTCTCTCGCCACGCAGGTCCTCATGAGGAGTCCACGGAGGCACGGGCGTGGTAGGCGGGGTTTGGAGGGAGAAGTTCGAGAGACGCAGGAGAGCGGGCCGCGACGGGGGCAAGCGCACGGTTGGCTGGGGGAGGGCGCTAGGTGGCGGGAGGAGGCGGAGCCTCCGCAGCTGTCTTGGGCGGTGCAGGGGAGAAGAGCTGGCAAGGTTCCGGGACGGTTTTGTTTGTTTATTTGGGAAGCGAAGCCAGGTGAAACTGTTACAAGGTTTTCATTGATGGGATGGGAGCCAATGGGAGTGTCTGGCAGGGAGGCGGCCTCGAATTAATTAGTTTGGGGGGCAGGAAGGGAGCTGAGGGGCGTGGAGGAGTGGCTTGGGTCCCGTAGTGGGCTCCGCTGTCTGGTTGTCGCGCGTTCGGCGGTAAACAACCCTCTGCGAGTAGCTATTAATGGTAGTGATAAACTCATGCAAATCCCCAAGCCACGGTGACCCGGGACCGAGCGGGCGCCCTCTCTTTTTCTTCCCGTCCCTCACATAAATCTCTCTTTCTGTCACAGTGTGGTCCACTAGTTGCTGCCGCGCACGGCGAGCCGAGAGCCTCGGGAGAAAGCGTGGGCACCCCCTGGAAACGTGTTAACCACCAGGGCACTTCAGACCTGCCGCCCACTGCGCTGGAGGCACTCGCGAGCTCGCTTCATCCCTGACAAAAGCCCGCGAGTCTGAGGCAACACAGATAACATCGATGCGTTCAAAAATGAACCTAATCTTTCATCAGGGCGCGTCTGTAGCCCACGAGACGCAGGTTGGCAAAAGATGGTGTTTCTGGCTATTAGATTAATGCTGACTATGAAAGCACAAATTTGGGGGCCTGCAAAACAGCCATGACGAAAAAAAATCGGACTCGATTCTTACTCAAATACACCAGTGTTGAGCTGTCGTGATATTTTCCCGTGGGAGGATGCTTTGAAAGGCGTCTTTAAGAGAATTTCAAAATAATATTAAGTTTCCCTTACTTGATCGAGACCGAAAAACTTTAGAAAAGAATAGCTCATATCTAGAACAAAGGATCATACTGAACACATATCCTAGAATATATTTCACATCCCTTGCGCGTCGAGAAAAGAAGATTTTTTGCTGAATCTCAGTCTACAACTTGACACCTCAAAAATAAGAACTACTGCCTCCTCTGTTTCTGGAAAAACTGCTGGAGTGTAAGTGCAACCTGAAGTGTTTCTCAATTCCTCTCTCTCTCTCTCTCCTCTCTCTCTCTTCTACTAGGATTTCAGCTTCCTAACTGTGGAGATGGGTCCATGTTACATTAAAATGTTAAAGGGGTGACCACAATTGCAAAGAGGGATTTTGGAGGGGGAGGGTGGGACGTGGTATTTCTAAAAGAATGGAATGTCAGTTTCACCTTTGCCCTTGGGTAGATGCTGCAAAGCGTATTATTCATAAAATCTAAACAGTAAACCAAGCAATGTATACATCATAAAAATAACCCCCAACCCTGCCCTCTTAAGAATTTGTTCTCTGTTCGTAACAGAATAAACCACATTTGGATGAATGACTCCTTTTCGATGTTCCCATTTGGGGAGAAAAGAAATTGGTTTTGGCTGTCTCCAAAATATTAGAAATAACCATTATCATTCCCTCTGCTGCCACCGGTTTATAAGCACAGTATATTCACAGGTGCTAGGAGCAGCCGTGATTTCTGAAAGGGGCTAGAGGTAGAAGGAGTGTGGATGCTGACAGAGCTCTGACTGCAGCTGCTACCCACGTTTTCAGCTGCTTGGTCACATATGTAGAAGATTCCCTACTCCTATAACCAAAATGAAAATGATTAAAATCATTTGAGATTTTTATGATAGATGTTATAATGTTTCATAAGCCTTTCCAAGCACTGGGTTTTGCTTTAGATAGAAATGTTTTGAAACAAGGCAATGCATTTGAAAAGTGCTTTGAGTAAAAACTTGACATTTAAAAATGTATGGGAAAACATTAAACTGCATGTTGAATAAAATTTTGAAAATACTGAGAATAATAGATTTTAAAATCCTCATGTCTTTATAGAATTTTGTCATAGAGTGGTAGGCTAACAATGTATAGAATATTGTATTCTTGTTCTTTTCACTTAACATTACATGATAACATTTGCCTATATTATTACAGATCAACCTAAACATTATTTTAAATGCAGCAAACTATTCTAGGCAGCTGTATATTAATGTACTTAATCATCCCTCTGTTCGAGGTATTTAGGTTGTTTCATTTTTTTAATATTATAAACTAATGCCGCAATGAACATCTTGGACCTATAGATTTTTTTTTTTTAATGTTGAGAATTATTCTCCTGGGGTAGAAACTGAGGAGTGGAATTACTGGGTTAAAATATATGAACTTCTATCTGATGCATTATTTTTCAAAAATATTTTATCAGTTTACCCTGTCACCACCACTGATTGCCAGAATTGTATATTGTTATTTTTTTTAAATCACTGATAAGCATGGGTGAAATGGTATTCCACTGTTTTTTTTAATTTGCAATTTTTTTTTTACTAGTGAGACTAGAAAAAAAAAACTTTTACTAATATTTGCGGACAATAGTGTTATCTTCTTTAAAGTGTCTTTCTGTGTCCTTTGCCTTACCTGTTGGGTTCTTAGTGTTTTGGGGGTGGTTTTTTTTGTCTTATTATGTGTGGCTTGTTTACATAATAAAGATATTAAAACCTTGTCATATTTGTTGCAAGTTTTTTCCTAGTCTGTTGATGAAAAATATCACTTTTAAGCTAGATTCTCTTCTGTTTTGAAAGATGTGTAAATTTGGCACAAGGAGGTTTGTAGTGTAGTTTAGAAGGGAGATACTGACACACACAAATGTTACCATGATCACTTCTAACCTTCTTTTAAACAAACTCACATATCTAAACTTACCTGCTGTTTTAAAGAGAGAACTAAGTTTGTTCTCATATCAACAAATTATAAGAGAGCATCTATACTTCTTAAATGTTATGGAGCACTCTTAAACAATAGTTTGTAAGACATTATTTTCTACTCTAGCGGGGGAACCCCTAGGACTAATCAATGTGTTAAACAAAACAAAAACAAGCATGAAAATAATTTTAAGTAACTGCAGTGAAAGATTATCAATGTTGATTATTTGTATGCAAAGTATATTATTTGGCTGCAACAGAATGGAATTAGAGAGAGAGTGAGATGTTTCATAGAGGGATCTTACTTTCTGTGTTTTCTACGATGGGAGAGGATATGGTCAATATTAGTATTTGTGAACAGGGAGAATGTGTGGCTAGAAGAACGTTATTTTCTTTACATAGGTTAACCAAATCTCCTCAGTTCTAAAAGTTGTTCCAACACTGAAGCTCTCTGGAGGAGACGATCATTACTGAATTGCACCAGATGCTGTAGCTTGTCTGACATATATTTAAACTTTCATCTTCCCGGACAACTTAATGATATAGAATAGTTGTTTAGTTTAGGTCAGGTTTCCATAGGCAAAATAAAGCAGAGGGGTGGTACAGACCTCTAGATGGTTCAGGCAAAAAGGAGAGACTTTGTATTTGGCCTGAACTCACCAGATGGTTGCTTTTACTGTTCTACTCTCCTTTGGTTGTAGATTCTTGTCTCTTAATTTTTTGTTTTTATATTTAGGACAAGTTACCCCAGAAAGCTCAAGTTGTCATAATTTCTGTAAAGTTTGGACTCTGAACCAAGAATCTCAAGCACAGATTTTTAAAACAGCAGATAAGAAGTAATGAAATCTACAATATTTTTTATTTGTTTACCACTTTAGCTGAAGGGGGGAAACTCAAGCATTTCAGCTGGTATTTTACACCTAGAAACTAAGATCAATGGATAAATACAGCCACAGTACCTTTAAAACAGTTTCTATCTAATGAAGAAATATGCCTTTAGTGCAGTTTGCCTTTAAAAGGAATCTCCTGTGAATCCTGTTTTAAGAAAGCAGTTGTTTGACTGAATTGAGTAGTCAGTAGTAATAAAAACTCATCTGCTTTTTTCCTCATACAGATGATCGTCAGTCTTCTAAATTCCACTTGTTCTGAAATCAAAATGAACAATAGAAATGTGGATTTACTTAGCTTGAAAATTAAACCGTTACTTTAAATAGGGACATTGTTCAAGAGAATAAAGCCTGAGAGGAAAAAGTAGCCAGTATTAAAAACACTATTATTCTTGCCCAATATATAAGTTGTCCTTTAAGTATTAACTCTAGAGTTTTTGTGAGCTAACATCCAATTATGTTGATAAAAATGTGATGCTACCTTGATATCAAAAAATGATGCTAGTGATGATGATTGCTTTCTCTGTTAGGACATAAATAAGATCATGCACGATAAATGATGTTTTCTACACTGTGCAGGAAAAGGGGCTGCCCTGTGATTTGTGGCTGCAGCCACTGCTTGCAGATGATGGCTTTTCGTCTCAGCTTTACTTCTGTGCTACTCAAAATCTCTGCTGGAGAAAACAACCGTCAAATGCCTGGCTGCTGCGCACAGAACAGGTCTGTTTGCTGCTTTTGTTTCCTTGCAGTCTGCGGCTAAAGTAATTAGAGCAAATACATGGTTTAATTAGGCTCCTAAAGCTTCCCTGTTATCTCAGGAGTCAAATGAAAATTAACTCAGTTAAAAATCAAGCATTTCTTTCCACCTTCAAAAGATAGAACTTTCATTTGGAAGTGACTTAGTAAGTAAACTGAACATCAGAACAATTAAATCTAGCAGATTTCACATAAATGTCAACAACTTCATACTATATGCATTTTCTGTGTTAATATAAATGAACAGTAAAAAAAATTAGCTAATGCTGTTCCTTGTGGTGTCATACAGCAGCCTCGTTCTTAGTATCAAAAGATTATCAGTTCATACTGCCTCATCGTGAAGAGTTAGGATCTTTATTTTGTAAATTAGATAGGATCGTTATATGGCTAAATTTGCTATTTTTAAGGAATTAGTATTAGAGACTTACATTTTTCTTTGGGTGTTTAGAAAGCCAGCTATCATATTTAAGATGTAATATATTATGCTTATCATCGATTCCTTTCTCCGCTCCTCACGTGGTCTTGCAATATCTGTGAGATTGAACTCTTCCTTTCATTTCCATAGTCACCATACTGGTTCATGCCCTAATGAACTCTTCCCCAGGGTTGCTGAAGTAGCCACTTAAACTGGCCTTACCCTTCTTCAGTCTCTATATAGTCAGCAGAATGGTTTTCCTCATACGTTACTTTCATCATACTGCTCGAGGACAGAGTAGCCACCCCCCTTTTTTCCTGCTATGTCGGAACTAAACTTGTAACCCTAGCATATGTTTCCCTCTTCCCAATTGACACTACAACCAACCCCCTCTCTCCCTTGCTACACGCAACCCATTCTTCCAAATGCACCCTTCATCCTATTACAATACATTCTCACTGCCCACACTTCCAGTTAAGTTGGTCTCTTTAATGGCATTCTATATATATGATTTATCCATTTCCACTGTTACTTGGGCTATTTCTCACGTCTAAATGTCCTCCCCTTCCTAGTCACCAATTAATGCCAATCTTCTTTCTCAAGACTAAGCTCAGGACTCACTCAGGAAAGCTTCCCTCACTCACATAATCTCACTACAACCACTGCCTTCTCTTCCTAACTGTTGGCTGTAGTTAGAGCTAAGGATTTAATTGGTACCCATTGATACAGTCATATCATCATTAAATGACAGTCATTGTTAACATGACTAATACTTTTATACCATTTGGTAAATAGTTACTGCCACAAACCAACCCCCCTCCAAGTGCTGTTACCTACCCAATTATCCTGGCTACTCCAACCCCTCCCTCAGGACCTCCTCCCTCGCCACTATGCAGCCACTACAAGGTTAACTACTAGCACAGCAGTGGATTTCCAGAACCCTACTCTGGAACCTTGACTGGCATATATTCTCATCGGTAGGCTTGTGCTACATGGGTTGCTAAGTAGTTAAAAGTACTACCCCTGGATATAACTAATCCCTGAGCTGGGAACGCTGTTTTAGGCTATAAACTGCTTGAGGACTAGGGCCAGGACTGTGTCATATTCCTCTTTGTATCCCTCATGCTTAGGATTGTGCCTGGCAATCACCAATATATGTTTGCTTCAAGGAAGAAAGGAGAGAAGGAAGGAAGGGAGGGAGGAAGGGAGGGAGGGTAGAGGGAGGGAAGAAGGAATGGAAACAAGGAAGGAGGAAGGGAGAAAAAGAGGAGAAAAGAAATGGCCAAGACAGGTTTAAATGGCCAATGCAAACTACCTCCTTTTAACAGTGCCCAAGCTCTCTGTGACTGATGGCAAGGCTTTGGTGATTTCTGCCTGATGTAACACCCTTCCTCCTCAAAGGAATCATGCCCATTTTCTTTCTCTCATTGGTCATAGCTGAGGTCATCTTTTCTAACATACGTCCCTTTCCCATCCTGGGGTTGTTGCCAGAAACCTCGGGAAATGTCTGTGCCCTATATTTGCCCCACCCTCCTTTAGTTCCATTTAGAACAAAGAGACATTCCAACCCCAATCATGGAGGGTGGTAAATATATAATTAATATTGGTCATAAACAGAGTAATGGTCAACACGAAGCAAGGAAAAGCACTTATCCGTTCTTGACATCATTGTTTTCCCCTCCCAGCCCCCACTAGAAGGTAAGATCCCTGTGTTCTGGTGTGTTCCCCATGCGCTCTCCCCATGTACTCCCAGTGCCTGACATGTAGTGGAGATCCTCAATAAATACTTGTTGAATGAGCGAATGAAAGTGAGAAATATATATTTTGAAGTTGAAAGAGAGATATGTCACGGACTGCAAGTGCTCTCGATAGGGATCCATTTCTGATCCCATGCTTTCTCAAGCCTCAGCATTCAGAATATATCGAGATGTATTTTATAAACCTATTTCATAATCGTTTTTGTTTTCCAATTTTTGTCTAATAGTATTACGACACTTTTGCTTTCTACTGTATTTTCCTGGCAAATATACAGAGAAAATTTCTCTATATTCCGAATTAAATGAGTTTCTTTTGGCAAACCTATAAACGCAGTCAGCATTTATTTATAACATTTCTGTTGGTAAAATGTGCTCTAAGTTGAAAACAACACCCTTACAAACTGCTTTAGTTTCGTGAGTTTCTATGTTCAGTCTGTGCTTTACTCTCAGACAATTGTTTATGGATTGTAAGTACTTTTTTCAGTGCTCATTAGTGGAATGCTTTATCTTCCCCAGTGTATTTAAGCTCCCCTGAAGGCAGGGATTATGTTTTTCTACTTTTGTTCACCTCTTCATGGTGCTTAGTACTGCATTGAACTCAGTAACTACTTGTTGAATGAAGGATTTTACCTAAGTGCAAAATACTACATAAGGTGATAAGCCCAGAAGACAATGGATTTTTTTTTTCTGCAAAGAGGAAACATCAGCCATTCAATGCACTCTTCAGTATTTAGGGCCACCTGCACTTGAGAGTCACGTTAGATACCACGTTTTATTTAGGCTTGTTAATCATTCTTCCCTGTCAAATTTTCACATGAGGTTTTTAAAAAAAAATAGCAACAATACAGGACAGTAAGTCATAATTATAAAAACGTCAGCAGCATAGGTTTAAAATGTTTCGTTCTTCATTAACTATACGTTCCCTCTTCCCCTTGAATACCTCACCAGGGAGCATCATGAACTATTACGTAAAGAATTTTAATTTGATTTCAGGAGTTAGGAAGTAAGATGTTTGTACTTGTTTACTTCAGGACCTTTTCCAAATTTGGGACTAACATGTCAAAAGAGAAATGAGGAGGGAAATTTTTCATTTTTGATTAAGGAACAACAAGGAAATTTAGACTCTGTCTCATCGTAAACTGCTCCCTTCCTTCTGTGACAGTGCGTTAAAAACACCTGGATTTATTTCTTAACCTGAGTGATAGTTACATGGGCATTCAGTGGGTATTTATTATTTAACTGCACATATGTACTTTGTACAGCCTTCTGTGTATATGATGTATTTACACTCAACGAAAAGATGACCTTAAAGAAGAATCTGGTCCAAAGAGGGAAACATCAATATTTCACATCGATTCAGAATCAAGAACCAAGTATGAACCATTCCTTCTTTTTGTTAATTAGCATTCAGAAAGGAATAATGTTAACATTTGAATAGAGTGTTTAGGAAATAGTCACATTTGCATCTGAAAAGAGGTGTCCCTTGGAAAATAAAATTGGTGCTTTCAGAATTAAAAAACAGAAACCAAACGAAATAAAAAGTTTTGCCTACCTAAAAATATTTCTTTAAAGATTGTTTCAAGGTCCACCTGAAGACTTTTGTCACATGGTTCAGCACTCCTCTGGAATCTCTGAGGTGTTACAGAATCAAAGCTGAGAGCACTCCAAAAAGTGAGACATGTAAGCTGAGAAACCCTATTCACAGTGCCTAATAGTACAAGCTGATATTTATCAGGGAAGAGATACCTTTAAAGTTTATTCACTTTCTATGATTTTTACCCTCTGTGCATATGTGTGTACAATACAATTGTGGGTTTTGATGTAAATTTTTTTCTCATCAACATGATTGTAAATTTCTTGAGGACAGGGATAATCTGCTGTCTTTCATGCTCCCTGAGTGTCCTAGCTCTGTGATAGTCACCTAATACCTCCGCTTGATTTGCAAATGCATTCATGTCATATTCTGATACCTTGTGACTCCTTTGTCTCCGCCATTTTATACTCAAAAGAATTTTTGCTGGAGAATATAAGGATCACAGTCTCCTGTCCTGTAATGCATATGCTCTGGAGGCATTATAACCATTAATTGTAAGTTTTAGGGGTTTTGTACAGTGAAAATAATTGAAATATAAATGTGAAGCATGCTGTGATCTGGAAATCTTTTAAAATAGTATTAACTCCATAAATCAATTTTGAAGATTTTCAGATATCCAGGTTGAGTTTTTGCTACTCTGACCGTAAGTTTTAAAAAAAACTCACTCAACTTACTAGAACTATTGGCTTATGCCTTTTTAAACTTCTATTACTTAAAGTGGAAATTGATTTACTATATACAATCTTTCTGTGAATTGAAAATCTAATATGTTAAAATTTAATCCTCTGTGACATTTTGCAGTGTTACAAATTACTTCTAGCACCTGTATTACAATACATCTCTAACTTTTAGATGTCATCATTCAACTTTAGCCAAGTGTTAGTTTTTCATGAGGATTGAACATGTGTGAATTATTTTTGTTTTACAATTTTAAGTTCTCGCCCATAGCAGACCCATACACTCATAAGTAAAACTTTCTTGAATTCATTAGTTCTCTTCATGAAAGACCTACCTTTTAAGCTTTGTTATGCATAATAGAACAAGTATTTGTAATGACCAAATATTTATTTTTAGTAATAAGTAAGGTGTGAAAGAACACCACACCGGAACTCAGGCGAGGTGGGTTCCAGTCCCAGTTCTGCAACTTACTAGCTGTGTGGTCATTTAATCCTATATATATATCAGCGGTCCCCAACCTTTATGGCACCAGGGACCAGTTTCGTGGAAGACAATTTTTCCACGAATGGGGTAGGAGGGGTGCTTCAGGCGGTAACGCGAGCGATGGGGAGCGACGGGGAGCGGCAGATGAAGCTTCACTTGCTCGCCCGCCACTCACCTCCTGCTGTGTGGCCCGGTTCCTAACAGGCCGCGGACCGGTACCAGTCTACAGCCTGGGTGTTGGGGACCCCTGTTATATATCTTTGTTTACTCTTTTGAAAAATGAGAGGTTGGGGACAAGTGATTTCTAATGTTTCTGAGACAGGGAGGAAGAGGACAGACATATACATCCCAATTGCTATATATTTAGATTGTTCCTTATTTTGGACCATCCACAGAGAGTAAGCTTTACCGTGTGCCCTTGGAGCAACAAATCTTAACCACTGAACATCTCGTTAAATTATTAAACAAAATTTGTTTTCATCCTCTTTTTTCATTCATTTATTTAGAAATATTTATCACAAATCAGATACATTCCAGATAGTGTTTTAGGAGCTGCATATATGGCAGTGAATAAGATAATGTCTTTAATCTCATGGAGTTTACATTCTAGTAGGGAGTAGCCAAATAAATAAATGCATAAGAAAATACCAGGTGGTAAAAAGTGCTGTTTAAAAAATGGAGTTGGGTGATATGATAGAGAATATAACTGTGTTGGTTGATCAGAAAATGTCTCTCTCAAAGGAGAGGACATTTGTTCTGATATGCAAATGCCAAGAAGAACCGAGCCATGCAAAGATCAAAGGAAGCATTCCAGGCAGAGAAACAGAAAGTACAAGGCATAAAAGCAGGCATGAGCTTGGACTGTTGGAGGAACAGAAAGAATGCAGGGTGCTGGAGCATAGTGGGGTCAGAGCCAGGGGCCACATCAGGGAGGGGATTGTAGGTTAGGGTGAGGAGTCTGGAATTCTTTCTAGATAAACTGGGCAGCCATTGGAGAGGTTTTAGCTGAAGAGTGACATTATCTGATTTATGTTTTAAAACGGACACCACACCACTGTCACTTGGATTGATGGTGGTCAAAAGTGGCAGCTGACAGACTAGCTAGGAGAATTTTGTAGTGCTCCAGATAAAGGTGGGTTAAACAGTGTTGATAGTAGTGGAAGTAGAGATAAATGGACAAAGTTGGGATATATTGCTATTTCGGAGGTAAAGTCTACAGAAGTTGCAGAGGGATTGGATTTAGAGTATGAGGGACAGGGATGAATCAAAGATAACTCCTAGGTGTTTGGCATGAACAAGTTTAGTGGAGTTATTATAAACTTAAACAGTTTTACAGAAAATAGAACCCATTGAACATTAAACTCTATAGGATTTCATTTCTTTTTCCATCTCTTAGTATAGTCTCATATGATTTTACTTAATTGTAATAAGCGAAGCAGGAAGTTTGAACAGTTTGATGTTATTTTCAACTTAACGTTATTTTCAGCATGACTATATCATTCTCATACATTCCCCTGTTTTATAGATACATCTTGTTTTATTGCACTTCATTTTATTGAGCTTCACAGATTCTGCGTTATTTTTACAAATTGAAGGTTTGTGGCAACCCTGCATCAAGCAGTCTATCAGTGCTGATTTTCCAGCAGCATTTGCCCACTTCTTATCTCTGTGTCACATTTTGGTAATTCTCACAATGTTTCAAACTTCATTATTATTATATTTGTTATGATGATCTGAGATAAGTGATCTTTGATGTTACTATTGTAATTGTTTTGGGGTCCACGAACCGTGCCCATGTGAGATGACAAACCTAATTTATAAATGTTCTGTGTGTTCTGATTGCTCTACTGACTGGCTGTTCCCCCATCCCTCTCCTTCCTCTTGGGCCTTTCTATTCCCTGAGACAGAAAAATATTGAAATTGGGCCAATTAATAATCCTACATGGCCTCTAAGTGTTCAAATTAAAGGAAAAGTTGCACATTTCTCACATTAAATCAAAAGCTAGAAATGATTAAGCTTAGTGAGGAAGGCAGGTCGAAAGCTGAGATAGACCATAAGGTAGGCCTCTTCACGAATCAGTTAGCTAAGTTGTGAATGCAAAGGAAAGTTCTTGAAGGGAATTAAAAGTACTAACTTTGGTGAACATACAAAACAGGCTTTTTGCTGATGTGGAGAAAGTTGTAGTGGTCTGGGTAGAAGATCAAGCCAGCCACAACATTCCCTTAAGCCAAAGCTCAATCCAGAGCAAGGCCCTAACTCTCTACAATTCCACAAAGGCTGAGAGAGGTGAGGAAGCTGCAGAAGAAAAGTTTGAAGCTAGCAGAGGTTGGTTCATGAGGTTTAAGGGAAGGAGCCATCTCCATAACATAAAAGTGCAAGGTGAAGCAGTGAGTGCTGATATAGAAGCTGCAAGTTATCCAGATCTAGCTAAGATCATTAGTGAAGGTGGCTGCACTAAACAACAGATTTTCAATGTAGGCAAAACAGTCTAATATTGGAAGAAGATGCCATCTAGGACTTTCATAGCTACAGAGGAGAAGTCAATGCCTGGCTTGAAAGCTTCAAAGGACAGGTTGATTCTTAGGGGCTAGTGCAGCTGGTGACTTTAAGTTGAAGCCAGTGCTCACTTACCATTCTGAAAATCCTGGGGCCCTTAAGAATTCTACTAAATCAACCCAGTCTGTGCTCTATAAATGGAAGAACAAAGCCCAGATGACAGCACATATGTTTACAACATGGTTTACTAAATATTTTAGGCCCACTGCTGAGACCTACTGCTCAGAAAAAAAGATTGCTTTCAGAATATTACTGCTCATTGACAATGTATCCGGTCACCCAAGAGCTCTGATAGAGATGTGCAATGAGATTCATGCTGTTTTCATGCCTACTAACACAACACCCATTCTGCAGCTCATGGATCAAGGAGTCATTTCAACTTTCAAGTCTTATTATTTAATAAATACATGTCCTAAGGCTGTAGCTGCCATAGATAGTGATTCTTTTCATGGATCCAGGCAAAGTAAATTGAAAGCCTTCTGGGAAGGATTCACCATTCTAGATACAATTAAGAACATTTGTGATTTGTGGGAACAGGTCAAAACATCAACATTCACATGAGTTTGAAGGAAGTTGATTCTAATCGTCATGGATGACTTTGAGGGGTTCAAAACTTCAGGGGAGGAAGTAACTGCAGATGTGGTGGAAATAGCAAGATAACTAGAATTAGAAGTGGTGCTTTAAGATGTGAGTGAATTGCTGCAGTGTCATTATAAAACTTAAATGGATGAGGAGTTGCTTCTTATGGTTGAGCAAAGAAAGTGTTTTCTTAGGATTGAATCTACTCATGGTGAAGATGCTGTGAAGATTGCTGAAATGAAAGCAAAGGATTTAGAATATTACATAAACTTAGTTGACAAAGCAGCGGCAGGTCTTGAGAGGATTTGACTTCCAATTTGAAAGAGTTCTGTGGGTAAAATGCTATTAAACAGCATTGCATGCTAAAGAGACACCTTTCATGAAAGGAAGAGTCAATTGATGTGGCAAAATTCATTATTGTCTTATTTTAAGAAACTGCCACGGCCACCTCAAACTTCAGCAAACACCACCCTAATCAGTCAGCAGCATCAACATCAAGACAAGACCCTCCACCAGCAAAAAGATTATGACTGGCTAAAGGCTCAGATGATTGTTAGCATTTTTTAACAATAAAGTATTTTTCATTAAGGTATTTACATTGTTTTTTAAGACAATAATGGACTACAGTATAGTGTAAAAATAACTTTTATATGCACTGGAAAACCAAAAAAATTGTGTGACTCGCAATATTTGCTTTATTGTGGTAGTCTGGAACTGAACTCACAATATCTCTAAGGTATGCCTGTATTCCTGTTATCACCCTAACCTTAAAATATATATTTTTAAAAACACTGCCACTTTAAATCAGGGGCCCATTCCACACTACTTTTCCAGGTCTGCTTTTCATCTTTATCAAACATTTATTAAACACCTTTACTTACTAGGCAACTAACCACATTATTTTATTTTAAAACTTAAAAAAAAATACTGTGCAACTCTGGAGGAGGTTAGGTACGTAAGCACCTGAAAGCAATTGAGGAAATTTTGTCCTACTTAGTTGCAAATACAGTATTAAGCCACTTTATGACTAATGCTGTCATACACGATATGAATGATGGCTGTAGTTATCTTCATGTTTGGCTAGAACTATAGGGCTCTGTTGCACAAAACGAGTACACATACAGAGATGGTTCACACCCTTATGATAATCCTTTTTTCAGATTATGGTGGTGTTATGCTGGAACCTGTGTTTGGAAACAGTCATTCAATATCTGATAGCTACAGAAAACAAACTGATGTGCCTTCTGTTGCTATTATTTCTCAGCTGAAAATAGAATGCTACATTGTTTGAAGTTTGTTTTCTTTTTATTCAGAATGCCCATGAAATGCTTCTTCTGTTCTTCTTGCTTATTATTTCCTTTCTGAAGATCACTATTCCTGCTTTCATCCATTCTTCTCATTTACTTTGCAAAGATTCTATCTCATAGAAGACACTAATGACAAACTCCAAAAGGCTATCAGGCTCTTTATAGTAGTCTGTGATTTATAGTCATGAAAAAGATGGAATGCCAAATTCTAATGCTTCTGTTTAATCTGGAACTACAGTCAGCCCTCCATATCCACAGGTTCTTCATCCATGGATTCAACCAACTGCAGATTGAAAATAGTCAAAGAAAATTACAGAAAGTTCCCAAAAGCAAAACTTGAATTTGCCAAGCACTGGCAACTATTTACTTAGCATTTACATTGTATTTACAGCTATTCACACAGCATTTACATTGAATTAGGTATTATAAGTAATCTAGGGATGATTTGAAGTATACGGGAGGATGTGTATCGGTTATATGCAAATACTACATCATTTTATATAAAGACTTGAGCATCCACAGATTTTGGTATCCTTGGGGCTCCTGGAATCAATCCCCTATGAATGCAGAGGGATGTCTGTATACTTAAGTTGTAGAATGCTGGCAGGGTTATGTTTTCGTTCTTGTTCTTGTTGCATTTGGGCACGTGGGCTTCCCTGGTGGCACAGTGGTTGAGAGTCCGTCTGCCGATGCAGGGGACACGGGTTTGTGCCCTGGTCTGGGAAGATCCCACATGCCGCGGAGAGGCTGGGCCCATGAGCTATGGCCGCTGAGCCTGTGCGTCCGGAGCCTGTGCTCCGAAACGGGAGAGGCCACAAAAGTGAGAGGCCTGCGTACCGCAAAAAAAAAAAAAAAAAAAAATATATATATATATATACAAAAAACAAAAAATAAATATCTCTACAAAGCTTGTTATAAAAACAGCTGTGCTCTTCCCCCATTTGATCATGGTGTATGATCCTTTTAATGTGCTGTTAGATTCTGTTTGCTAGTATTTTGTTCAGGGTTTTTGCATCTATGTTCACGAGTGATATTGGTCTATAATTTTCTTTTTTTGTGATATCTTTCTGATTTTGGTATCAGGGTGATGGTGGCTTCATAGAATGAATTTGGGAGTGTTTCTCCCTCTGCAATTTTTTGGAAGAGTTTGAGAAGGATAGGTGTTGGCTCTTCTCTAAATGTTTGATAGAATTCGCCTGTGAAGCCACCTGGTTGTGGACTTTTGTTTGTTGGAAGATTTTTAATTCCGGTTTCAATTTCATTACTTGTGATAGATCTGTTTATATTTTCTAATTCTTCCTGGTTCAGTCTTGGAAATTTGTACATTTCCAAGAATTTGTCCATTTCTTCATGGTTGTCCATTTTATTGGCATATAGTTGTTTGTAGTAGTCTCTTATAATCCTTTGTATTTCTGCAGTGTCAGTGTGATTTCTCCTTTTTCATTTCTAATTTTATTGATTTGTGTCCTCTCCCTTTTTTTCTTGATGAGTCTGGCTAAGGGTTTTATCATTTTGTTTATCTTCTCAAAGAACCAGCTTTTAGTTTTATTGATCTTTGCTATTTTCTTCATTTCTCTTTCATTTATTTCTGCTCTGATCTTTATGATTTCCTTCCTTCTACTGACTTTGGGTTTTCTTTGTTCTTCTTTCTCTAGTTGTTTTAAGTGTAGGGTTAAATTGTTTATTTGAGATTTTTCTTGTTTCTTGAGGTGAGGTTGTATTGCTATAAACTTCCCACTTAGAACTGCTTTTGCTGTGTCCTATAGGTTTTCGTTGTCATTTGTTTCTATGTATTTTTTAAATTCTTCTTTGATTTCTTCAGTGATCTCTTGGTTATTTAGTAGCACACTGTTTAGCCTCCATGTATCTGTGTTTTTACAGTTTTTTTTCCTGTAATTGATTTCTATTCTCATAGCGTTGTGGTCAGAAAAGATGCTTGATATGATTTCAATTTTCTTAAATTTTCCAAAGCTTGATTTGTGACCTAAGATGTAATCTATCCTGAAGAATGTTCCATGTGCACTTGAGAAGAAAGTGTATTCTGCCACTTTTGGGTGGAATGTTCTATAAATATCAATTAGATCTATCTGGTCTGTTGTGTCATTTAAAGCTTGTGTTTCCTTATTTATTTTCTGTTTAGATGATCTGTCCATTGGTAAAGTGAGGTGTAAAAGTCCCCTACTATTGTGTTACTGTCAATTTTTCCTTTCATGGTTGTTAGCATTTGCCTTATGTATTGAGGTGCTCCTATGTTGGGTTCATAAACCTTTATAATTTTTATATCTTTTGCTTGGATTGATCCTTTGATCATTATGTAGTGTCGCTCCTTATCTCTTATAACAGCCTTTATTTTAAAGTCTATTTTATCTGTTATGAGTATTGCTACTCCAGCTTTCTTTTCATTTCCATTTGCATGGAATATCTTTTTCCATCCCTTCACTTTCAGTCTGTATGTGTCCCTAGGTCTGAAGTGGGTCTCTTGTAGACAGCATATATATGGCTCTTGTTTTTATATCCATTCAGCCAGTCTGTGTCTTTTGGTTGGGGCATTTAGTCCATTTACGTTCAAGGTTATTATTGTATGTATGTTCCTATTACCATTTTCTTAATTGTTTTGGGTTTGTTTTTGTGGGTCTTTTTCTTCTCTTGCATTTCCCTCTTAGAGAAGTTTCTTTAGCTCTCGTTGTAAAGGTGGTTTGGTGGTGCTGAATTCTCTTAGCTTTTGCTTGTCTGAAAAGCTTTTGACTTCTCCATCAAATCTGAATGAGATCCTTGCTGGGTAGAGTCATCTTGGTTGTAGGTTTTTCTCTTTCATCACTTTAAGTATGTCCTGCCAGTCCCTTCTGGCCTACAGAGTTTCTGCTGAAAAATCAGCTGATAACCTTATGAGGATTCTTTTGTATGTTATTTTTTGTTTTTCCCTTGCTGCTTTTAATATTTTTCCTTTGAATTTAATTTTTGTTAGTTTGATTAATATGTTTTGGTGTGTTTTTCCTAAGGTTTATCCTGTATGGGACTCTCTGTGCTTCCTGGACTTGGGTGACTATTTCCTTGTGAAACTGGGAAGTATTCAACTATAACCTCTTCAAATATTTTCTCAGACCCTTTCTTTTTCTCTTATTCTGGGACCCCTATAATTCAAATATTGGTGTGTTTAGTGTTGTTCCAGAAGTCTCTGAGACTGTCTTCAATACTTTTCATTCTTTTTTCTTTACTCTGCTCCTTGGCAGTTATTTCCACCATTTTGTCTTCCAGCTCACTTATTCATTCTTCTGCCTCAGTTATTCTGTTATTGATTCCTTCTAGTGTATTTTTCATTTCAGTTATTGTGTTGTTCATCTCTGTTTATTTGTTCTTTAGTTCTTCTAGATCTTTGTTAAACATTTCTTGTATTTTCTCAATCAATGCCTCCATTCTATTTCTGAGATTCTGGATCATCTTTACTATCATTACTCTGAATTCTTTTTCAGGTCGATTGCCTATTTCCTCTTCATTTATTTGGTCTTGTAGGATTTTACCTTGCTCCTTCATCTGTGACATATTTTTTGCCATCCCCCCCCCTTTTTTTTTAATGAGTGGGATTGTGCTCCTGTTTTACTGGTTGTTTGGCCTGAGGCTTCTAACCCTGGGGTTTGCAGGCTATTGGGTGGATCTGGGTCTTGGTGCTGAGATGAGGAACTCCATGAGGCCTCACTCTGATGAATATTCATTTCCTGGAGTCTGAAGTTCTCTGTTAGTCCAGTGGTTCGGAATCACAGCTCCCACTGCAGGAGTTTTGGCCAACCCCAGGCTCATAAACCAAGATCCCACAAGCTGCCTTGGGCAGCAAAAACAAAATAACCCAACAATAACAAAGTAAAAAGTAAAATTAGACTAGAAAACCAAGAGATATGTTAGGAAGAATATAAAAATAAAAATATAGATGAATGAACAACTGGAAGGTGCATCAATACCCCAATAGTAAAAAGGAGGAGGAGAGAAAAGAAAATAAAAGAAAAGAAAAAGGGGGGGAAAAGACCTTGTCTATGGAGGGCAGGGCCTAAGCAAGGGCAAGGTTTGGGTGGTGGGCAGGGCCAATGCTCAGGATGCACAGGGATGGAAAAGGCTCTGTGGGCTGTGGGGGGGTGGGGCTTAGGCTCAAGGTACAGAAAAAGTAGGAATGGCTAGGCAACAGATGGCAAGGGCAGATTTTTCAGATCAGAAAGATGGTGGACTTCTTTTTTTCTTTTTCTTTTCACCACCACTTTCTTTTTTTCTTACATCTTTATTGGAGTATAATTACTTTACAATGGTCTGTTAGTTTCTGCTTTATAGCAAAGTGAATCAGTTATACATATGTTCCCATATCTCTTCCCTCTTGCGTCTCCCTCCCTCCCTCCAACCCTCCCAATCCCACCCCTCTAGCTGGTCACAAAGCACTGAGCTGATCTCCCTGTGCTATGCGGCCACTTCCCACTAGCTATCTATTTTGCGTTTGGTAGTGTATATATGTCCATGACAATCTCTCGCTTTCTCACAGCTTACCCTTCCCCCTCCCCATATCCTCAAGTCCATTCTCTAGTAGGTCTGTGTCTTTATTCCTGTCTTACCCCTAGGTTCTTCATGACATTTTGTTTTCTTAAATTCCATATATATGTGGTAGCATATGGTATTTGTCGTTCTCTTTCTGACTTACTTCACTCTGTATGACAGACTCTAGGTCTATCCACCTCATTACAAATAGCTCAATTTCTTTTCTTTTTATGGCTGAGTAATATTCCATTGTATATATTTGCGACATCTTCTTTATCCATTCATCCAATGATGGACACTTAGGTTGTTTCCATCTCCAGTCTATTGTAAATAGAGCTGCAATGAGCATTTTGGTACATGACTCTTTTTGAATTATGGTTTTCTCAGGGTATATGCCCAGTAGTGGGATTGCTGGGTCATATGGTAGTTCTATTTGTAGTTTTTTAAGGAACTTCCATACTGTTCTCCATAGTGGCTGTACCAATTCACATTCCCACAAGCAGTGCAAGAGTGTTCCCTTTTCTCCACACCCTCTCCAGCATTTATTGTTTCTAGATTTTTTGATGATGGCCATTCTGACCAGTGTGAGATGATATCTCATTGTAGTTTTGATTTGCATTTCTCTAATGATTAATGATGTTGAGCATTCTTTCATGTGTTTGTTGGCAGTCTGTATATCTTCTTTGGAGAAATGTCTATTTAGGTCTTCTGCCCACTTTTGGATTGGGTTGTTTATTTTTTTGTTATTGAGCTGCATGAGCTGCTTATAAGTTTTTGAGATTAACCCTTTGTCAGTTGCTTCATTTGCAAATATTTTCTCCCATTCTGAGGGTTGTCTTTTGGTCTTGTTTATGGTTTCCTTTGCTGTGCAAAAGCTTTGAAGTTTCATTAGGTCCCATTTGTTTATTTTTGTTTTTATTTCCATTTCCCTACGAGGTGGGTCAAAAAGGATCTTGCTGTGATGTATGTCATAGAGTGTTCTGCCTATGTTTTCCTCTAAGAGTTTGATCGTTTCTGGCCTTGCATTTAGGTCTTTAATCCATTTTGAGCTTATTTTTGTGTATGGTGTTAGGGAGTGATCTAATCACATACTTTTACATGTACCTGTCCAGTTTTCCCAGCACCACTTATTGAAGAGGCTGTCCTTTCTCCACTGTACACTCCTGGTACCTTTATCAAAGATAAGGTGACCATATGTGCATGGGTTTATCTCTGGGCTTTCTATCCTGTTCCATTGATCTATCTTTCTGTTTTTGTGCCAGTACCATAATGTCTAGATTACTGTAGCTTTGTAGTATAGTCTGAAGTCCGGGAGGCTGATTCCTCCAGCTCCGTCTTTCGTTCTCAAGATTGCTTTGGCTATTCGGGGTCTTTTGTGTTTCCATTCAAATTGTGAAAATTTTTGTTCTAGTTCTGTGAAAAATGCCATTGGTAGTTTGATAGGGATTGCATTGAATCTGTAGATTGCTTTAGGTAGTAGACTCATTTTCAAAATGTTGACTCTTCCAATCCAAGAACATGGTATATATCTCCATCTATTTGTATCATCTTTAATTTCTTTCATCAGTGTCTTATAATTTTCTGCATACAGGTCTTTTGTCTCCTTAGGTAGGTTTATTCCTAGATATTTTATTCTTTATGTTGCAATGGTAAATGGGAGTGTTTCCTTGATTTCACTTTCAGATTTTTCATCATTAGTGTATAGGAATGCCAGAGATTTCTGTGCATTAATTTTGTATCCTGCTACTCTACCAAATTCATTGATTAGCTCTAGTAGTTTTCTCTGGTAGCATCTTTAGGATTCTCTATGTATAGTATCATGTCATCTGCAGACAGTGACAGCTTTACTTCTTCTTTTCCGATTTGGTTTCCTCTTATTTCCTTTTCTTCTCTGATTGCTGTGGCTAAAACTTCCAAAACTATGTTGAATAAGAGTGGTGAGAGTGGGCCACCTTGTCTTGTTCCTGATCTTAGTGGAAATGCTTTCAGTTTTTCACCATTGAGGGCGATGCTGGCTGTGGATTTGTCATATATGGCCTTTATTATGTTGAGGAAAGTTCCCTCTATGCCTACTTTCTCCAGGGTTTTTATCATAAATGGGTGTTGAATTTTGTCAAAAGCTTTCTCTGCATCTATTGAGATGATCGTATGGTTTTTCTCCTTCAATTTGTTACTATGGTGTATCACGTTGATTGATTTGCGTATATTGAAGAATCCTTGCATTCCTGGAATAAACCCCACTTGATCATGGTGTATGATCCTTTCAATGTGCTGTTGGATTCTGTTTGCTAGTATTTTGTTGAGGATTTTTCCATCTATCATCATCAGTGATATTAGCCTGTAGTTTTCTTTCTTTGTGACATCCTTGTCTGGTTTTGGTATCAAGGTGATGGTGGCCTCGTAGAATGAGTTTGGGAGTGTTCCTCCCTTGCTATATTTTGGAAGAGTTTGAGAAGGATAGGTGTTAGCTCTTCTCTAAATGTTTGATAGAATTTGCCTGTGAAGCCATCTGGTCCTGGGCTTTTGTTTGTTGGAAGATTTTTAATCACAGTTTCAATTTCAGTGCTTGTGATTGGTCTGTTCATATTTTCTATTTCTTCCTGATTCAGTCTTGGCAGGTTGTGCATTTCTAAGAACTTGTCCATTTCTCCCATGTTGTCCATTTTATTGGCATAGAGTTGCTTGTAGTAATCTCTCATGATCTTTTGTATTTCTGCAGTGTCAGTTGTTACTTCTCCTTTTTCATTTCTAATTCTACTCATTTGAGTCTTCTCCCTTTTTTTCTTGATGAGTCTGGCTAATGGTTTATCAATTTTGTTTATCTTCTCAAAGAACCAGCTTTTAGTTTTATTGATCTTTGCTATCATTTCCTTCATTTCTTTTTCATTTATTTCTGATCTGATCTTTATGTTTTCTTTCCTTCTGCTATCTTTGGGGTTTTTTGTTCTTCTTTCTCTAATTGCTTTAGGTGCAAGGTTAGATTGTTTATTCGAGATGTTTCCTGTTTCTTAAGGTAGGATTGTAGTGCTATAAACTTCCCTCTTAGAACTGCTTTTGCTGCATCCCATAGGTTTTAGGTCATCGTGTCTCCATTGTCATTTGTTTCTAGGTATTTTTTTATTTCCTCTTTGATTTCTTCAGTGATCGCTTCGTTATTAAGTAGTGTATTGTTTAGCCTCCATGTGTTTGTATTTTTTACACATCTTTTCCTGTAATTGATATCTAGTCTCGTAGCATTGTGGTCGGAAAAGATTCTTGATACAATTTCAATTTTCTTAAATTTACCAAGGCTTGATTTGTGACCCAAGATATGATCTCTCCTGGAGAATATTCCATGAGCACTTGAGAAAAATGTGTATTCTGTTGTTTTTGGATGGAATGGCCTATAAATATCAATTAAGTCCATCTTTTTAAATGTATACTTTAAAGCTTGTGTTTCCTTGTTTATTTTCATTTTTGATGATCTGTCCATTGGTGAAAGTGGGGTCTTAAAGTCCCCTAGTATGAATGTGTTACTGTCGATTTCCCCTTTTATGGCTGTTAGTATTTGCCTTATGTATGAATGTGCTCCTATGTTGGGTGCATAAATATTTACAATTGTTATATCTTCTTCTTGGATCGATCCCTTGATCATTATGTAGTGTCCTTCTTTGTCTCTTCTAATATACTTTATTTTAAAGTCTATTTTGTCTGATGTGAGAATTGCTACTCCAGCTTTCTTTTGGTTTGCATTTACATGGAATATCTTTTTCCATCCCCTTACTTTCAGTCTGTATGTGTCTCTAGGTCTGAAGTGGGTCTCTTGTAGACAGCATATATATGGGTCTTGTTTTTCTATCCATTCAGCCAGTCTGTGTCTTTTGGTGGGAGCATTTAGTCCATTTACATTTAAGGTAATTATCGATATGTATGTTTCTATACCCATTTTCTTAATTGTTTTGGGTTCGTTATTGTAGGTCTTTTCCTTCTCTTGTGTTTCTTGCCTAGAGAAGTTCCTTTAGCATTTGTTGTAAAGCTGGTTTGGTGGTGCTGAACTCTCTCAGCTTTTGCTTCTCTGTAAAGGTTTTAATTTCTCCATCAAACCTGAATGAGATCCTTGATGGGTAGAATAATCTCAGTTGCAGGTTTTTCTCCTTCATCCCTTTAAATATGTCCTGCCAGTCCCTTCTGGCTTGCAGAGTTTCTGCTGAAATATCAGCTTTTAACCTTATGGGGATTCCCTTGTGTGTTATTTATTGTTTTTCCCTTGCTGCTTTTAATATGTTTTCTTTGTATTTAATTTTTGACAGTTTGATTAATATGTGTCTTGCTGTATTTCTCCTTGGATTTATCCTGTATGGGACTCTCTGTGCTTCCTGGACTTGACTGACTATTTCCTTTCCCATATTAGGGATGTTTTTTTTTGTTTTGTTTTGTTTTTTTGTTTTTGTGTTACGCGGGCCTCTCACTGTTGCGGCCTCTCCCGCTGTGGAGCACAGGCTCTGGACGCACAGGCCCAGCGGCCACGGCTCACAGGCCCAGCTGCTCCGCGGCACGTGGGATCCTCCCAGACCAGGGCACGAACCCGCGCCCCCTGCATCGGCAGGCGGACTCTCAACCACTGCGCCACCAGGGAAGCCCATGGGATGTTTTCAACTATAATCTCTTCAAATGTTTTCTCAGTCCCTTTCTTTTTCTCTTCGTCTTCTGGAAGCCCTATAATTCAAATGTTGGTGCGTTTAATGTTGTCCCAGAGGTTTCTGAGACTGTCCTCAGTTCTTTTCATTCTTTTTTCTTTATTCTGCTCTGCAGTAGTTATTTCCACTATTTTATCTTCCAGGTCACTTATCCGTTCTTCTGCCTCAGTTATTCTGCTATTGATCCCATCTAGAGTATTTTTAATTTCATTTATTGTGTTGTTCATTGTTGCTTTTTTCATCTTTAGTTCTTCTAGGTCCTTGTTAAATGTTTCTTGCATTTTGTCTATTCTATTTCCAAGATTTTGGATCATCTTTACTATCATTATTCTGAATTCTTTTTCAGGTAGACTGCCTATTTCCTCTTCATTTGTTAGGTCTGGTGGGTTTTTGTCTTGCTCCTTCATCTGCTGTGTGTTTTTCAATCTTCTCATTTTGCTTATCTTACTGTGTTTGGGGTCTCCTTTTTGCAGGCTGTAGATTTGTAGTTCCCCTTGTTTTTGGTGTCTGTCCCCAGTGGCTAAGGTTGGTTCAGTGGGTTGTGTAGGCTTCCTGGTGGAGGGGACTAGTGCCTGTGTTCTGGTGGATGAGGCTGGATCTTGTCTTTCCAGTGGGCAGGTCCACGTCTGGTGGTGTGTTTTGGGGTGTCTGTGGACTTATTATTATTTTAGGCAGCCTGTCTACTAATGGGTGGGGTTCTGTTCCTATCTTGCTAGTTGTTTGGCATAGGGTGGCCAGCACTGTAGCTTGCTGGTTGTTGAGTGAAGCTGGGTGCTGGTGGTGAGATGGAGATCTCTGGGAGATTTTTGCCATTTGATATTATGTGGAGTAAGAATTAGTAAAAGAAGAAAGAAAGAAAGAAAGGAAGGAAGGAAGGAAGGAGGGAAGGAGAGAGGGAGGGAAGGAGGGAGGGAAGAAGGAGCGAAGGTAGGAAAGAAAGAAAGAAAGAAGATCAAGTAAAATAAAATAAAATAAGATAAAATAAAATAAAGTTATTAAAATAAAAAATAATTACTAAGAAAAAAAGTTTTTAAAAAAGGATGGATAGAACCCTAGGACAAATGGTGAAAGCAAAGCTATACAGACAAAATCTCACACAGAAGCAAACACATACACACTCACAAAAAGAGGAAAAGGGGATAAAATCATAAATCTTGCTCTCAAAATCCACCGCCTCAATTTTTATTCTTTTTTATGCCCGAGTAATATTCCATTGTGTGTGTGTGTGTGTGTGTGTGTGTGTGTGTGTGTATATATACACACACACATATATATGTATATACACACACACGTACATATATATATATATACACACACACATACACACACACACACACACCCAACTTCTTCTTTATCCATTTGTCTGTTGATGAACACTTAGGTTGCTTCCATATGATGACTATTGTAATTAGTTCTGCCATGAACACTGGTGTGTGTGTTATCTTTTCAGTTTAGTATTTTCATTTACTTCAGATATGTACCAAGGAGTGGAATTGCTGGATCATATGGTAGTTTTTTGAAGAACCTCCATAATGTTCTCCAAGGTGACTGTACCAATTTACATTCCCACCAACAGTGTATTAGGGTTCCATTTTCTCCACATCCTCACCAACATTTACTATTCATTGTCTTTTTGAGGATAGCCATTCTGACAGCTGTGAAGTGATATCTCATTAGGGATTTGAATTTCTCTAAGGATTAGTGATGTTGAGCGTCTTTTCATGTGTCTGTTGGCCATCTGTATGTTTTCTTTGGAAAAATGTCTATTCAGGTCTTCTGCCCATTTTTTACTTGGGTTGTTTCCTTTTTTGATATTGAGGAAGAGCTCTTTATATATTTTAGATATTAGTCCCTTATCAGACATATCATTTGCAAATGTATTCTCCCATTCAGTAGGTTGTCTTTTCATTTTGTCAGTAGTTTCCTTTGCTGTGCAAAAGCTTTTAGGTTTAATTAGGTACCATTTGTTTATTTTTGCTTTTGTTTCCCTACCCTGAGGAGACAGGTCCAAAAAAAATATTGCTAAGACTTAGAGTGTACTGCCTGTTTTCTTCTAGGAATTTTATGGTTTCCAGTCATAAATTTAGATCTTTAATCCGTTTTGAGTTTATTTTTATATATGGTGTGAGAAAATGTTCTAATTTCTTTCTTTTACATGTAGCTGTCCAGTTTTCCCAACACCACTTATTGAAGAGATTGCCTTTTCCCCATTGTATATTTTGGCCTCCTTTGTCATAGATTAGTTGACCATATGTGTATAGATTTATTTCTGGGCTCTCTATTCTGTTCCATTGATCTATGTGTCTGTTTTTGTACCAGTACCATACTGTCTTGATTACTGTAGCTATGTAGTATAGTCTGAAGTGCAGGAGCCTGATTCCTCCAGCTCCGTTTTTCTTTCTCAAGATTGCTTTGGCTATTCAGGGTCTTTTGTGTTTCCATACAAATTGTAAAAGAACCCACAAACCAAGGCGTCAAAAGCATGTGAAGCAATGGCGCCAAAAATACCATAAAATATTAGTTATAACTGTAATAAATTATATGCAGGATCAGTATGTTGAAAACTACAAAAGACTGATGAAATGCAGTCCTAAAGAAGTGGATAAATATGCTATGTTCATGGATTGGAAGACTCAATATTTTTCATATGCCATACTCCCTAATCCTGTGATTCAATGCAATCCCAGTCAAAATCCTAGCAGGATGTTTTATAGATACCAACTTGTCAGTTTCTTATAAAATTAAGTATACACTTACCATAAAACCCAGCAATCCCACTCCTAGGTATTTAGCCACAAGAATAAAGACTTAAGAAAGCACACTTAAAAAAATGCAAATCAAAACTACAATGAGATATCATCTCACACTGGTCAGAATGGCCATCATCAAAAAAACTAGAAACAGTAAATGCTAGAGGGGGTGTGGAGAAAAGGGAACACTCTTGCACTGTTGGTGGGAATGTAAATTGATAAAGCCACTATGGAGAACAGTATGGAGGTTCCTTAAAAAACTAAAACTAGAACTACCATACGACCCAGCAATCCCACTACTGGGCATATATCCTGAGAAAACCATAATTCAAAAAGAGTCATGTACCATAATGTTCATTGCAGCTCTATTTACAATAGCCAGGACATGGAAGCAACCTAAGTGTCCATCATCAGATGAATGGATAAAGAAGATATGGCACATATATACAATGGAATATTACCTAGCCATAAAAAGGAATGAAATTGAGATATTTGTAGTGAGGTGGATGGACCTAGAGTCTGTCATACAGAGTGAAGTAAGTCAGAAAGAGAAAAACAAATACCGTATGCTAACACATATATATGGAATCTAAGGGAAAAAAAAGGTCATGAAGAACCTAGGTGTAAGACGGGAATAAAGACACAGACCTACTAGAGAATGGACTTGAGGATATGGGGAAGGGTAAGCTGTGACAAAGTGAGAGATTGTCATGGACATATATACACTACCAAACGTAAAATAGATAGCTAGTGGGAAGCAGCTGCATAGCACAGGGAGATCAGCTCGGTGCTTTGTGACCACCTAGAGGGGTGGGATAGGGAGGGTGGGAGGGAGAGGCAAGAGGGAAGAGATATGGGAGTATATGTATATGTATAACTGATTCACTTTGTTATAAAGCAGAAACTAACACACCATTGTAAAGCAAGTATACTCCAATAAAGATGTTTTTAAAAAAAAAGAAAGCACACAAAAATTTGTATGTGAATGTTCATAGCAGTTTATTTTTCATGATCACCCCCAACTGGAAACAACCCAAATATCCTTCAGTTGCTAAGTAAAGAAACAAAAAACTTTGCTTCATCTATACAGTGGAATACACTTCAGCAATAAAAGATAATTAACTACTGATACAAGCAGCAGCATGCATACATTATGCTAAGCCAAAGAACCTAGACTGAAAGTCTACATATTGTTTAATTCCACTTATATGAATCCTGGAAAAGGAAAACAACAGATACAGAGAACAAATCAGTGGTTGCCAGGGGCTGGGGTTGGGAAGAAGAGTTGACTACAGACGAGTAACATAAGGCTAAATTGTGGTGATGGTTACATAGCTACATGTGTATTTAGAACCATACATAAATGTTCAATAAAAAATGAATTTTACTGTATGTAAACTCTACCTCAATAAAGAAGTATGAAAGAAATGGAACTAAAAATAACCTATGATTATTTGACATTTTAGCCTCCCTCTTCTGCTCCCAGGAAGTGAACTGTAAAAGCCTTCCAGCCCCCAAAGAAGGGCATACTATTCTCCTAAGATTCACTTCCTATATACTTCAAAGGGTAGACCTGCGGAATATGAAGGAAATAGATAAGAGAATTGTTACCATAGGACTTCCAGAGGAACTTACCTCACTGCTAAGGGAGGGAAAGTATCGTCACAATCATGTTTAGAAGGAGTCAATGATTGCTATAGGGCAGTGATTACCACATGTTCTTATTCTTACTTTCTTTGAATGGAAGTTTTTATTGCACTTTATTTTGTCCTTACCCCACCATTTTGTATTGCCTGTTTTGGGTGTAGGGTATGGAGAGGAAGGTAACATGTCATTTACACGAAGCTGAATCTATAGCCTATCTAAAACACTGCATGGTCTGTTTACTACAAGTTAATCTCTTATTTGTTTTGGTTGCTGTCTTTCATAAGAAAAAGTTATCAGGTTATCATTTGTTGTCTGCTCATTTTAAAGATTGTGGAACTAAAATGTTGCTTGGGGACTTCTGCTTCTGGTAATTGCAGATTTGGTAATTGCACTGAGGATAACCACAAAAAAAGAACTAATCTTTACTGAAATCTTCAGTATATCAGAGAATAAACAAGGTAGTGAAGAAACATTGGACTTGGATCAAAGAAGATGGGAATCCAGAAATGTGAGCTATCCTTTTGGAACTGCTCTTCCCCTTGGATGTTGTCAATTCTATAAGACATGGCAAAGATACAAAGCAGAAATGTTGAAAGACTCTTGAGTCTAGAGGGGCAAAAGAGTTCATGATCTGCTAAGAGGCAGGAGGCCTGGGTAATCCCATATGTTTTGGATTGGAGCCCTGAAGGATCTGCCATAGAAGTAAGGTAACCTTGAAGTAGGTTAACCTTTACAGGGATTGCAGCTTCAATCCAGCTTCAAATCATATTCATCTCTGAATTTGTAGTATAGTGATTCTATATTGTTATTTCCCACAGGTGCTTGGCAAAAAGCTAATGTAAATTTTATCTGGAGGATGGTAACATTATCTTAAATTTCAAATTATTTCTATAAACAAATTTTAATTAGAATGTTTAATATACAATAAAATCGCACCAAGAGACAAAACAATATGAACAAGAACCAGCAGAGAAAATAATCAATAGCAACATATGCATGGGGGATCCTGAAATATGAAGTATCACACACAAATTTTAAAATAATTATGTTTACCATGCTCAAGGGGCTATAAGACTAGATTGAAGTTTTTGGCAGGATACTAAAAAGTATTTTAAAAAAGACATGAGGGATTTGAAAAACAACAAAATGGATATTTTAGAATTGGAAAATTATGATAACTGAAATTAAAAATTTGGTGGACGTGTGGTTTTTTTTTAACATCTTTATTGGAGTATAATTGCTTTACAATGGTGTGTTAGTTTCTGCTTTATAACAAAGTGAATCAGTTATACATATACATATGTACCCATATCCCATATATGTTCCCAGTTATACATATACATATGTTCCCTCTTTCGTCTCCCTCCCTCTCACCCTCCCTGTCCCACCCCTCTAGGTGGTCACAAAGCACCGAGCTGATCTCCCTGTGCTATGCGGCTGCTTCCCACTAGCTGTTTTACGTTTGGTAGTGTGTATATGTCCCTGCCACTCTCTCACTTTGTCCCAGCTTACCCTTCCCCTTCCCCATATCCTCAAGTTGGTGGAAGTGTTTTAACATCAGATAAAACCTAGCCAAAGTGTAATTTGATGAACTGAAAGATAGGTCAGAAGAAAATTGCCCTAATAAAGCATATACAAACGGTGAAAAATAAAGAAATGAAGCTGGAACTATAGAGAATGCATGGAGAAGTTCTAACATATGCATAGCTGCAATTTCAGAATGAGAGGGAAGAGAGAATGGGGCAAAAGTGGTATTTGTAGAGATAAAGTAAAGGCTTTCTTTCAACAAATAATGCAGAAACAACTGGATAGCAATTTTGAAATAAAAATTAAATTTTATTCTTACTTTTCACATTCATTTACACTCTTTCACAAAGAGTGTAAATGTACATATGAAAGGCAAGATAATAAAAACTTCCAGAAGATAATATAAGAGAATATTTTTATGATGTTACAGTAGAGAAATATTTCTTATACATGATAATGTACTAAAAGGAAAAAAATTGATAACATAAAATTCAGAGCATCTATTTAGCAAACCATTCAGAAAGGGAAGAATGAAGCCATGGAACATATTTGCAAAATATCTATTTGACAAAGGGCTCATATCCAGAATGCCTAGGAATCTATAAAATAATAGGCATGAACATGCTGTTCCAAAAGGAGAACATCCAATAAATGTATGAAAAATTGTTCAACCTCCTTAGTTATGAGGGAGTAAATCAAAACCACAATGTGATAACATGATTGATCCAATAAAATGGTTAATACCAAGTGTTAGCAAGGATGTGGGTTAACCAAAACTCTGAGACAGTGCTAAGGGGAATATATATTGGTACACTATCTGCAAAACTACTTGAATCTATCCACTAATTTAAAAATATCTGTATCCTATGATCCAGCAAAGGTATATTTCTAGTAGATATGTGTGCATATGTGCATGAAGAAACATGTACAAGACTATTTATATCAGCATTATCTAACTAGGCAAATTGGAAACAATTCATATGTCCATTAATCATAGACTAAACAAATAGTAGTAGTTAATAGTAGAATAAACAAATCATGGCATAATCATACAACAGAATATTATATAGCAGTGATTCTCAAAGTATGATTCCTGGATGAGCATAGCAGCAGCATCCAGAAAGTGAGTAGAAAAGCAAATTCTTGAGCCCCATCCTAGACCTTCTGGATCAGAAACACTGGAGGTGTGGGCCCATCATTTGTGTTCTAAGAAGGCTTCTGAATGATTCTGATACTCTCGAGTTTGAGAACCACAGCTCTACAATAATGAAAATGAATGAACTACAGCTACATGCAACAACATAGATGAACCTCACAAACATAATGTTGAGTGTAAGAAGCCATATATAAAGTAAGCTATGTGATTTTATTTATATAGAGTCTAAACAATTAGGCAAAACTAAACTATATTGTTTAGGGATGCATGCTGAGGTAGTAAAACTAGAAAGAAAAATCAAGGAAATACTATAGAAATCAACATAGTGGTTATTTCTAGGTGAGGAAAGAGCAGGTAGAGATTTGGAAGGGGCTCTGAGGAGTCTTCTGGAACTGATAGCGAGCTTCCTTCATCTGCATGGTGGTTACTCAAGTGTTGTTTGTGATCATTCATTTGTTTGCTTATCTATTATATATATCTAATAACTATATACATAAAATATTTCACAATACTTTTTTAAAAAGGTGATTGTAAATTCCAGGTCATTTTGAGGAGAAACCCCAACGTTTCTTTCTCTAAAACGTTTCTTTTAGAGATTCAGATTTCCAAGAAGAATCTTTAAATCTCTTGCCTGGGAGGTCTGAGACCTGGCTTCCAATGTTCTGAGAACCGAGAAAGAGGGCTTTCCTCACAGTTAACAGTTACCACTTGTCCATCTGCTTACCTGAAATGTTGTAGCTTTTACCTCTTCTTCCATAATTTTTTTTTGTCTCTGTGGGTTTAAGCCTTTACACAGTTCTTACTGTTGCTTTAGTGGGGTTTCAGGAGGAAGAAAAATAAACGTATGCATTCAATTTCCCATTTTTGCTTGGAAGCCCTCTATCATTAGGACTTTATTTCACACGTTGGAAGACTTCATAAGGAAGTGTTCCTTGTCTATGTTCATAACTTAAACACTAAATATATTCCCATTGGGTAATACATTCCCATTGAGAAAAATATAAATAGGAAATTAAAATTAGTCTTCTTTGATCTTTTTAATATTTTTCTTAATTAAGTGCATATATAACTATAATTCTTTCTATTTTTTCATTTAACTTTGTATTTTCTCATGTTATTTAAACTATAGAGAGTGACATCAGCAAAATGGCAGCATAGGTGGTTCCCTGTTCTTATGTCCCCTCAGCAACAATAATTTGGCAGCCATCCACAGACAAAAGTTTCTTTGTGGGAGCTTTGGAATCCAGGTAGTAGACTGTGACATCCCAGTGGAGACCAAGTCTGAGGAGGTCCACTTTCATAAGGCTGGCCTATGCCAGGGTGGCAGACTCACCCACTGTGGTCATGGCTATAGACTGGGCAACAACACTTTCCCCCTGTGGATTCAGATACAGCTTCATTTAGCCTTGGTCCTACCACTAAGTGGTACTATCTGCCAAGGCACCAGGCAGGAGTTACATCTCCCCATGCTTAAGGTAACAAGCCCACCGACCTTTGTCCTGGTTGTGGACCCTGAAGTGGCTAGTGAACTGACTCCAGCCCCTCTTAGCCATGGTCAGGGAGCAGTCCTGCCCACCCAGGGATCCACCGGAGTCACACCCATCTGTGCTTTCAGAGGTAGGCACACAAGCCTCAGCCCAGCTGCAGATCTTGAAGTGGTACTGTAAGCTAGCTCCAGCCCCTCCCAGCCATGATCCAGGAGCAGTTCTGCCCGCCCAGGGACCCCCCAGGAGTCACACATCTCAGTGCTCCCAGAGACAGGCCCACCAACCTCAAGTCTAAATGCACACCCTTAAGGAGCCTGGTGAACCAGCTCCAGGCCCACTTAGCCCAAGTCCAGGAGAATTCCTGCCTGTCCAGGAACCCACTGCATCCTCTTCGGCAAGAAGTCAGTTGTCTGAAACTCAGAAGAGGGCTTTCATGAGAACCTCACCATGTTGGCATCTTGATCTCAGACTTCCAGCTTCCAGAACTTGAGAAATAAATTTCTGCACTCCCGTGTTCATTGCAGCATTATTTCACAGTAGCGAAGATATGGAAACAACCAAAGTATCTGTCTATGGATGAATGGATAAAGAACATGTATACAAGTTCAATGGAATATTATCTAGCCATGAGAAAGACGGAAATCCTGCCATTTACCACAACATCTATGAACCTGGAGGAAATTATGCAAAGTGAAATAAGCCAGACGCAGAAAGACAAATACTGTATGATCTCATTTCTATATGGAATCTAAAAAAGTTGAGCACATAGAACCAGAGGGTAGAACAGTAGTTGGCAGGGGCAGGGAGGTGGTGAAATGGAAAGATGTTGATCAAAGGATATAAACTTTCAGTTATGAGATGAGTAAATTAGGGGGATCAGATGTACAGCATGGTTACTACAATTAATAATACTGTATTGTATGCTCAAAATTTGCTTAGAGAGTAGATCCTAAGTGGTTGCACCATACACACAAAAAAGTAACTATGTGAGGTGTTGGGGTGTTCATTAACTTGATTGTGGTAATCATTTCACAATGTATATGTATATTAAATCATTACACTGTACATCTTAAATAAGCACAATTTTGACTTGCCAATTATACCTTAATAAAGCTGAAAAAATAAAAGGATCAAATCGTTTTATTTTTAACAGCTACATAATATTTCATCATAGAGGCAAGCCAGAAATTTACTTATGTATTACTATGATTTGATTTATAGAGTTACCCACACCCCAACTTCCCTTTATTATGAGGAATGTTGCAATGAATAGCTTTGTGATTCTGATCTTTCCCTTAGGAAATATTTCAAGAAATATATCAAAGAACACAAAAAATTTGTCTATTTTTCTTCCAGAAAATGGAATAATTGATTGATATTTTTCTGGTTATAGAGCTAACACATGCTTATAGGAACTTTCAGAAAGTAAAGTAGGACAAAGCAGGGAAAAATTACCCACAATTCCACAAGCTAGTCCTAGAAATAAGCACTGTTAACATTTTGGAATATCCTTCCACAAATATTCACAAATACAAATACAGATTTAAACATGAATCTATTCTTATAACTTATACTTTAAAAAATTGAGATATAATTGACATGTATCATTGTGTGAGTTTAAGGTGTACAACATGTTGATTGAATTCATTTATATATTTGCAATACGAGTACCACCATAGTGTCAGCTAGCATCTTCATCATGTCACATAATTATCATTTTTTTGTGGTGAGAACATTTAAGATCTAGTCTCTTAGTAACTCGGAGATATATAATACAGTATTGTTAACTATAATCACAATGCTGTGCATTAGCTTTCTAGACCTTAGTCACCTTCTAATTGCATAATGTACACTTCTTGTTTAACAACCTGCTGCAGACATCTATACACCACTGTCCAGTAGAACTGTTTGGAATGATGGAAATGTTCTGTTCTACACTGTCCAATATGGTAGCCACGAACCACATGTGGCTAGTTCAACTGAGGAGCTGGATTTTAAATTGTATTTAATTTTAATTAAGTTAAATTAGATAGCCACATAAAGTTAGTGGCTCTTTTATTGGACAGCACAGGTATATAATATCTACATATTCATTTTCATAGTTTGCAGAGTACTTCATTGTATGGATGCACTATAACTTGTTTAGTTACTATCTAATTGGTAGGCATAAGTTTCTTGCAATTTTTGCTATTATAAACAATGGTTCAGTGAATTCTGCAGAGAAAGAATATGTTGAAAGAATACTGGGCTAGTTCACCTTTCTGGTGTATTATCAGTTCATAATCTTTTGCCAATGCTATACATAATTCATTTGATTACTCTTTTAATTCAGTTATGGAAATATTTTGCTGTACCTGGATAAATGTTTCATAACTTTAACATTCTGAGTATTTCCTTTTGGAAGATTTTCCTAGTGTTCAGGTAAATTTTCTCACACTAGTTCCCTAGTATGACTGAATATAATATTTTTATTCCATACCAATTATAAAACACTCTTGTGATGGCAAGGAATGGATAATTTAGTAAATTAACCAGCCTTAGAATATTAGTGAAATTCTCAGAGAGCTAACTCTATGTGATATACTTTAATATATTTTTTCCTTTATAGAGTAGTAGTTTTATATTTTTCTTAACTTTGAAAATTAGCATACACACAAAAAATATATTGAAAAGTGTTTCTAAAGTTGATGGAAAAAGTAAAAATCAACATACATGCATGTACCACTCAGTCTAAAAAATAGAATATTACTGTACCCCAAAAGCTCTATACATGACTCTCTGTCGTCATATATATATATATATATATATATATCCTCCCATTTCCCAAGAGATTAAACACTTGACTTTTGTGTTAATCATTCCTTGTTTTCTTTAAAGTTTTTAATGCTTAAGTATGTATCCTTAAAAAAATACATTGTCTAGTTTTGCCTGTTTTTGAACTTTATACGCATGAAATCATAAGTATGTTTTCTGTATGGCTTCTTTTGCTTGAATTATGTTTTATTATTGATGATGTTATTGTTTTATATTGAAGGATAACATACACACAGTAAAGTGCATTAATCTTTATTGTACATCTTATTAATTTTTTAAAATTTATATTGACACCCATATAGCCATCACTCATAAAAATAAAAATTTTTCAGCACCCTGTAATATTCCCATGTGAGCCTGCCCTGTCCATCACTCCCTTAGAGGAAACTACTATTCTGATTTCTATCATTAATGGTTAGTTTTGAATGTTTTTGAAGTTTATATGAATGCAGTCATACAGTATGCGATATTTTGGAGTCTGGCTTCTTTTGCTTAAAGTTATATATTTGAGAGTCATTCATGTTGTGATACCATTTATATGTCATTATTATTTTTCAATAGGATTGCATTGTATAAATATACCACAATTTTTTGGCAACTTTTTTGACGATGAATATTTGGGTTGGTTTTAGTTTTTTGCTATTATAGAAAAGGTATTATGATCAGTCTTGTACATGTCTTTTTGTGGGTATAAGCATTCATTACTTTGGGATATATTCTGAAGAGTGAAATTGCTAGGCCACAGAGCAAGCACATGATGAGCGTTGGTAAATACTTCCAAAGAGGTTTCCAAAGTGGCTATACAGTTTTACATTTCCAGGAGGAGTGTATGAGAGTTCCAGTTCTTCCACATCTTTTCCAGCAATTCATATTGTCAATATTTTTAATTAGAACCAGTTGGGGTTGTATCTCATTGTGGCATTAATTTGTATTTCACTGAGGAGTAATGATGATGCGCACCATTTCATATGCTAATTGGTCATTTTAATCCTCTTTTGTAAAGTGTCTCTTCAAGTTTTTTGCCATGTTTTTATTGTTTTCTTTTTCCTATTAATTTGTAGAAATTACTAATTTGTAGAAATAAAATTTCTTTTTATACATTTAATATGAGTGATTTGTCAGATATGTGCATTGCAAATATCTTTTGGAACCCTTTAGCTTGCTTTTTCATTTTATAAACGATGTACTTTTAAATAGCCTTACTGAGACATAATTCACAGATCACACATTTAAAGTGTGCAGTTCAATGGCTTTTAGAGTTGTGCAACCATCAACAAAATAAATTTTAGAACATTTTTATCACTCCATAAAGAAATCTATTACCTATTAGCAGTCACTCGCCACTGTCCCTAAATACCCCCAGCCTCTTGCAACCACTAATCTGCTTTCTGTCTCTGTAGATTTGCTGTTCTGGATTTTTCACATAAATGGAATTATACCATACGTGATCTTTTGTGACTGGCCTCCTTCATTTAGAATAATGTTTTCAAGGCTCATCTATGTCGTAGCCTTTATCAATACTTCTTTCCTTATTGTGGCTGAAATAATATTCCCTTGTATGGATATACCATATTTTTTTGTTATTCATTCATCTGTTAATGGACATTTGGAGTGTTTCCACTCTTTGTCTATTATGAATGATGCTGTTACGTACACAATTTTGCATGGACATATGTTTTAATTTCTCTTGGGAATATATCTAGGAGTGAAATCACTGGATCATATTTTAACTCTTTGCTTAGCTGTTTGAGGAGCTATCAGATCATTTTCTAAAATGGCTCACCTTTCTTTTCCATCCTCAATAACAGCTACGTGGGTTCCAATTTCTCTGTATCCTCACTAACACTTTGTTATTATGTGGTATTTTTTGACTATAGCCATCCTAGAGGATGTGAAATAGCATCTCACTGTGGTTTTGATATGTATATCTCTGATGGCTAATGATATTGAGCATCTTCTCATGTGCTTCTTCACCATTTGTGTATCTTCTTTAGAGAAATGTGTATTCAAAACCTTTGCCCAGGGCTTCCCTGGTGGCACAGTGGTTGAGAGTAAGCCTGCCGATGCAGGGGACATGGGTTCGCGCCCCGGTCTGGGAAGATCCCACATGCCGCGGAGCAGCTGGGTCCGCAAGCCATGCTCGCTGAGCCTGTGCATCCGGATCCTGTGCTCCACAACGGGAGAGGCCACAACAGTGAGAGGCCCGTGTACCGCAAAAAAGTTTGCCCACATTTAGTTGGCTTTTCGTTTTATGATTGTGTTGTAAGATTGTTTATATGTTCTGGATATAAGTCCCTTGTCAGATATATGATATGACACTAATTTCTCCAATTCTGTGAATTATCTTTTCACTTTCTTCATGGTGTCCTTTCATGCACAAAGATTTTATTTTGATGATTTTAATGATGGTATTTTGATGAACAGCACAGGACTTTTAATTTCAGTAAAGTCCAGTATGTAATTTTTAATTATAAATGCATTTTGTATCCTATTTAAGAAATCTTTGCCTATCCAAATATCATGAACTTATTCCTTTGTGTGTTCTTATAGAGCTTTTTGGATTCATTTTACATTTAGAAATATGATCCATTTTGAATTCATTTTCTCTATAGTGTGAGATAGTCATCAAGATAATCTATTTCTGAATTTTCTTCACTTTCATTGATCCATTTGTCTATCTGCTAATACCACACTGTCTTAATACTGTTGCTTTATGGGAAGTCTTCAAAACAAGTAGTATGAATCCTCCAACTTCATTCTTCTTCAAGATTGTCTTGGTTATACTAGATCCTTTGCATTTTAGATTTTTAAATTAGCTTATCAATTTCCACAAAAATTCTTCCTGGAGTTTGACTGGGATTAAAATAAATCTTTAGAGAATTCCCTGGCGGTCAAGTAGTTAGGATTCCACACTTCCACTGCTGGGGGCCCGGGTTCAATCCCAAGTCAGGGAACTAAGATCCCACCAGCCTCGTGGCATGGCCAAATATATATATATATATGTAGTTCAATTTGAAGAGAATTGATATCTTTGATTCATAATTGATATGTTAACAATGTTGAGAATTCCAATTCATGAACATGATACAACTCTCAACTCATTTATGACTATGCTCAGCAATGTTTGTAGTTTACATTGTAAAATGCTTGTACATCTTTTATTGAATTTAGCCCCAGCTATTTGAAATTTTTGTTGTATACATTAGAAAAAAGCATGAAAAAACACATTTTCCAATTGTTTGTTTCCAGTTTATATAAATGCAGTTTATGATCCTTGTCCCTATGGTGAGCCACAGCCACCCCCCACCTCTGCAGGAGACCCTCCATCACTAGCAGCCATGTCTCCGGCCGGAGCCTCTGAGGTGGGAGAGCCAAGTTCCGGACATTGGTCCACCAGAGACCTCCCAACCCCTTGTAATATCAATTGGTGAGAGCTCTCCCAGAGATCTCCATCTCAAGGCTAAGACCCAGCTCCACTCAACAACGAGCAAGCTCCAGTGCTGGACACCCCATGCCAAACAACTAGCAAAACAGGAACACAACCCCACCCATTAACAGAGAAGCTGCCTAAAATCATAATAAGGTCACAGACACCCCAAAACACACCACCAGACATGAACCTGCCCACCAGAAAGACAAGATCCACCCTCATCCATCAGAACACAGGCACCAGTACCCTCCACTAGGAAGCCTACACAACCCACTGAACCAACCTTAGCCACAGGGGACAGACACAAAAACAACGGGAAATACGAACCTGCAGCCTGTAAAAAGGAGACCCCCAAACACCGTAAGTTAAGCAAAATGAGAAGACAGAGAAATACACAGCAGATGAAGGAGCAAGGTAAAAACCCATCAGACCAAACAAATGAAGAGGAAATAGGCAGTCTATTCCTCTGAAAAAGAATTCAGAGTAATGATAGTAAACATGATCCAAAATCTTGGAAATAGAATGGAAAAAATACAAGAAATGTTTAACAAGGACATAGAAGAACTAAAGAGCAAACGATGAATAACACAGTAAATGAAATTAAAAATTCTCTACAAGGAATCAATAGCAGAATAACTGAGGCAGAAGAAAGGATAAGTGACCTGGAAGTAAAAATAGTGGAAATAACTACCACAGAACAGAAAAAAGAAAAAAAAATGCAAAGAATTGAGGACGGTCTCAGAGACCTCTGGGACAACATTAAATGCACCAATATTCGAATTATAGGAGTCCCAGAAGAAGAAGAGAAAAAGAAAAGGATTGAGAAAATATTTCAAGAGATTATAATTGTAAACTTCCCTAATATGGGAAAGGAAATAGTCAATCAAGTCCAGGAAGCACAGAGAGTCCCATACAGGATAAATCCAAGGAGAAACAGACCAAGATACATATTAATCAAACTATCAAAATTTAAATACAAAGAAAAACTATAAAAAGCAGCAAGGGAAAAGCAACAAATAACATACAAGGGAATCCCCATAAGGTTAACAGCTGATCTTTCAGCAGAAATTCTGCAAGCCAGAGGGGAGTGGCAGGAAATATTTAAAGTAATGAAAGGGAAAAATCTACAACCAATATTACTCTACCCAGAAAGGATCTCATTCAGATTCAACAGAGAAATTAAAACCTTTACAGATGAGCAAAAGCTAAGAGAATTCAGCACTACAAAAACAGCTTTACAACAAATGTTAAAGGAACTTCTCTAGGCAGGAAACACAAGAGAAGGAAAAGACCTACAATAACAAACCCAAAACAAGAAAATGGTAATAGGAACATACATATCGATAATTACCTTAAATGTGAATGGATTAAATGCTCTAAGCAAAAGACATAGACTGGCTGAATGGATTCAAAAATAAGACCCGTATATATGCTGCCTACAAGAGACCCGCTTCAGACCTAAGGACATGTACGGGCTGAAAGTGAGGGAATGGAAAAAGATATTCCATGCAAATGGAAATCAAAAGAAAGCTGGAGTAGCAATTCTCATATCAGAAAGAATAGACTTTAAAATAAAGACTACTACAAGAAGCAAAGAAGGACACTACATAATGATCAAGGGATCGATCCAAGAAGAAGATAGAAAAATTGTAAATATTTGGGCTTCCTTGGTGGCGTAGTGGTTGAGAGTCCGCCTGCCGATGCAGGGGACACGGGTTCATGCTCCGGTCCAGGAAGATGCCACATGCCGCAGAGCAGCTGGGCCCATGAGCCATGGCCGCTGAGCCTGTGCGTCCAGAGCCTGTACTCCACAACGGGAGAGGCCACAACAGTGAGAGACCCGCGTACCGCAAAAAAAAAAAAAAAAAAAAAAAGATTCATGTACCACAATGTTCATTGCAGCACTATTTACAATAGCCAGGACATGGAAGCAACCTAAGCGTCCATCGACAGATGAATGGATAAAGAAGATGTGGCACATATATACAATGGAATATTACTCAGCCATAAAAAGAAATGAAATTGAGTTATTTGTAGTGAGGTGGATCGACCTAGAATCTTTCATACAGAGTGCGGTAAGTCAGAAAGAGAAAAACAAATACCATATCCTAACACATATATATGGAATCTAAAAAAAAAATGGTTCTGAAGAACATAAGGGCAGGACAGAAATAAAGACGCAGACGTAGAGAATGGACTTGAGGACACGGGGGTGGGGGAAAGGGTAAGCTGGGACGAAGTGAGAGAGTAGCATTGACATATATACACTACCAAATGTAAAATAGATAGCTAGTGGGAAGCAACCATATAGCACAGGGAGACCAGCTCAGTGCTTTGTGACCACCTAGAGGGGTGGGATAGGGAGGGTGGGAGGGAGATGCAAGGGGGGTGGATATGGGGATATATGTATACGTATAGCTGATTCACTTTTTGATACAGCAGAAACTAACACAGTATTGTTAAGTAATTATACCGCAATAAATATGTTAAAAAAAAAAAAGAAAAGGAGCAGGTTTGGGAATTATGAAGTCAGTTTGGGATGTGTAAAATTGAGATCAGGGTAGTTGTTTTGCTCTGGGTGTGATCAGCTGCACAAGTACAGATTAGTTGTATGGATTAAACAAGATTTATCAAAAGAGTGACTCATGAGACAACAGAAGGCAAGAAATATGATTACGAGGGTATATGTAATTATTTTAAGGACAAAGCATGGATTAAAGACAGAAGCTGGTTCAGGAGCTCATTTTAAAAATGCAGTTTAGTTTTGTAGATTCATTTTATGTCCAGCTACCTTGCTAAACTATCTTATTTATTCTAATGATTTATCTATAGTTGCTTTTACATATCCTTGGTATACTATATTATCTGTGAATAATGACAGCTTTGTCTCTTCCTTTCCAATCCTTATGTATTTTGTTTAAAAATTTTGTCTATGTATTCTACCTAGGTTCTTCAGTACAATGGTGAATAGAAATGGTAATAATGGGCAATTTTTGTCTTGCTAAAGATCTTAAAGGAAATATCTTCACTTTTTAAGTAGATTAGTATGATCTTTTCTGAAGAAATTTTGCAGATACCCTTTATCAGGTTAGAAAAGTTCCTTCTACTTTTAGTTTTCTAAGAATTTTTCTTATGAGTGCATGTTGGATTTTATCAAGTCTTTTCTACATCTATTGAAATGATCACTTGTTTTTTCTTTTTAAACTATTAATGTCATGGATTACATTATTTGATATCAAAATAAGCAAATTTATATTCCTCAAATATATTTTTATGATGATATGCTATTTTTTATAATTTTTAGATTAGCTAATTTTTAAAAATTATTTTTATATCTTGGTTCATGAATGAGACTATCTTGGAATAGTTTATGTGAGATTTGAATTCCTTGTTCTTTGAATGTGAGATATTGCTCACTAGTAAACCTTGTGGAGCTGGAATTTTCTTTCTAGACACATTTTTGAATAATGATTCATTTAAAAAAAAATAATAATGATTCATTTACCTAAGGGTTATAAAACTATTCAGGTTTTCTATTTCTTTCCAGTTCATTCTTAGTAAGTTACATAATTTTGGGGGTAATTTGTTTGGTTTATACAGATTGCTAAAATTTATGGGCATAATTTTGTTTATAATATATTTTATATTTTCCATTGTCTGCAGTATCTATAATTAGGTACCCCACTTCATTCTTAATATTGTTTATTTCTGTTTTCTATCATATTTTTCCTTGATCAATCTTAACAGTAATTTTGTTAGTTTTATTAGTTTTTTCAAAGAATCATCTTTTGTCTTCATTTCCTCTACTGCTTGCTTTTATCTATTTCATTAATTTATGCTTTTATTCATTATCATTTCCTTCTTTCTATCTTATCTGAATTTATTTTACTGTTCTTTTACTAAGTTCTTAAGATATGTATAGTATATATAATTTTCAGAGCCACTTGGGAGTACATTGTAGACAGGATGACTGTTTAGCCCTAAATATTTCAGTATGTATTTTCTTAAAAACTTTTTTCTTACATAACCACACTGCAATTATCAAAATTAGGAACCTAACACTGATTCATTTCTATTATCTAATCTACAAACCTCATTCAAATGTTGCCAATTATGCTAATAATGTCATTTATATAAAAAGATTTTTATTTTCTGATCTAGGTTCCAGTCCAGGATCACACATTGCATTTATTTGTGATGTCTCTTTAGTCTCCTTTAGTTTAGAACAGTTCCTCATTCTTTCTTAGTCTTTAATGACTTTGTTACTTTTGAAGAGTTTAGGCTAGTTATTTTTGTAAATTGCTCTCAAATTTTGTTTATTTGTTGTTTTTCCATGACTAGATGCAGGCCACACAATTTGGCAGGATTACCACAGAAATAATATTGTGTTCTTCTCAGAACATTATATGAAGACTCAACTATGTTGCTCTGTCCCCTTCTGTTGATACTAATTTTGATTAGCCACAGCCACTTGTGTTAATATCCATTGAAAATTATTGCCCAAGTCAATTATTATTATGGTGATTTGGTTGCCAAATTCTTATTCTGTAATCCCATCATTACTTTTACATTTATTAGTTGGCATTCTAATGTAAGAATGAGATATTTTGCTGTTTATTTGTTTGTTTGTTTACTTGTAGTATGGATTCATGCATTCTTATTTTATTTAATAGGTTACAATTCATAACCATCATTATTTATTTTGATACCCAAATAATCCTACATATGGCCAATAAAAGCCCTTTCATAGAGACATCTGTATCCCTTTGGCATGTACTCATCATTCTTTGAGCCCTTCCTTACTTTCTGACTCTACAGGATCCTCAGACTCATCTTTTAATTTCTCAGCTCCAACTCTGGAATGAGTCATTTCATCAAGGAGTCCTGGGTACTATGTGTGCTTGTTGTTACTAGAGTGTCATTGCTTCTAGGCCCTCTATATCTATATAGGCCAAGCTATATACATTTCTGTTTATTTATACACATAAAATGCTAATTTGTTATATTAATTATAAAGTTATAATTTTATATATATTTTATGATATGTATGCATGAAAATCAAGAGTTCACATTGATACGTCTGATTCTAGTCCAATATCACAGGGTTGATTCTAGCTTACCCCCTTTCCACAGTTGTAGCTCCCTTTTCCAACAGTGAGAAATCTGGCTCCCATTATCCATAATACATTTACTCATTTGCTCAATCCTAGAATGCACAGAAAGCAGTTTTATGATTGCTAACCAATTCTACTGTGAGAAACAAACCTATAACTCAAGCTCAGTATTTGTTTATAGGGGTTTTTGTTTTGTTTTGTTTTTAGACTGAGGATATATAGTCAAAATACTGCATTCAAACATTACTTGGGTTTATTCTGCCCCCTCCCTCAGTTTGGTTATAAGTTAGGTTCATTTGTTTCTGTTTCCATTTTATGTTTTCCCCATCCCTTTTTTGAGTATGTGAAATATTAACATGGTTCCAAAAGTCAGAACTATAGACAAAAGTATTCTCAGAGAAATGTAACTACCTCCAACCTTTATATCCCATTTGCACCCCCATCCTTTCTACCCTGCCCCCACCCCAACATATGTATAAATCTCATTATTTCTGCTTTTTTTTCTTCCTATGTTTCCTTTTGCATAAATGAATAGACATTTTTTCTTATTTTCCATTTTTGCTTACACAAAGATGACTTACAATAGACACTCTTTAACACTTTGCTTTTTCCATCCACTTAGTGTATCCTGGAACTGATGTTCAGAGATTTTTTTCATTCTTTTTAAAAAATTATAATTAATAGACTTTTCTGGAACAGTTTTAGGTTTACAGAATAAATTTAGCCAAAAGTACAGAGTTACCATATGACCATTACTTCCCAACAATTTCCTCAATTTTTAACAGCCTGCATTAGTGTGGTACATTTACAAATGATGAGCCAATATTGATACACTATTATTGAAGTCCATAGTTTACATTAAGTTTCACTTTTTGTGTTGTACGTCCTATGGGTTTCTGATAAATGTATAATGATGTTTTAATCCATTATTACAGCATCATGCAGAAAAAACTTCATTGTCTTAAAAATCTCCTGTGTTCCATTACCATATAATTAATCCCCATCACCCATTTTGCCCAACCCCCAACCCCATTCCCCCCTGGTAACCACTAATGTGTCCTCTGTATCTATGAGTTTGTTTCTGTTTTATTTTGTTCATTCATTTGTTTTGTTTTGTTTTTTAGATTCCACATGAGTAGAATCATACAATAGTTGTCTTTCTCTGTCTGACTTATTTCACTTAGCATAATACGTTCAAGGTTCATCCATGTTTTCAAAAATAGCAGGATTTCATTATTTTTTATGGCTGAATAGTATTCCGTTGTATATATAACCACATCTTCTTTACCCATTCATCCATTATTGGACACTTAGGTTGTTTCCATATCATGGCTATTGTAAATAATGCTGCAATGAACATAGGAGTGCATATATATTTTCAAATTAGTGTTTTTGTGTTCTTCAGTTAAATACCCAGATGTGGAATGGTTAGATCATACGGTAATTCTATTCTTAATTTTTTGAGGAATTTCCATACTGTTTTCCATAGGCTTTTGTTTGTTGGGAGAGTTTCAAATTATTATTTCAATCTCCCTATTATTAATCAGTCTATTCAGAATTTCTCTTCATTCATGATTCTATTTTGTGAGATTATATGTTTTCATGAATTTATCCATTTCTTCTAGGTCTTCAATTTGTTGGCATATAATTGTTCTTAGTAGTCAATTATAATCCTAGTCATATTATAATACTATTAGTAGTCTCTTATAATCCTTTGTATTTCTGTGCTATCTGGTGTAACTTCTCCTGTTTAATCTACGATTTTGAGTTCTCTCTTTTTTTTTCTTTGTTAGACTAGCTAAATATTTGCCGATTTTGTTTATCTTTTCAAAGACCAATTCTCAGTTTCATGGATCTTTTCTATTGTTTTTTGTTTTTGTCTCTATTTCATTGATTTCCCTTCTGATCTTTATAACTTCCTTCCTTCTTCTAATTCTGGGCCTCCTTTATTCTTATTTTTCTAGTTTTTTATGTGCAAAATTAGATTATTCAAATTTTTTCTTATTTCTTGATGTAGGTCTGTATTGCTATGAACTTTCTTCTTAGAACCACTTTTGCAGCATCCTATAGATTTTGATATGCCATATTGCTATTTTCATTTGTCTGTAGGTATTTTTAAATTTCTCCTTTGATTTCTTTGATGACCCGTTGGTTGTTCAGTAGCATGTTTTTAATCTCCATGCTTCTGTGTTTTTTCCTGTTTTTTTTCTTTGTGATTGATTTCTAGTTTCATACCATTTGGTTGGAAAAGATGCCTAAAGTGATTCAACCCTACTGAATTTATTAAAACTTGTTTTGTGGCCCAAGATGTGTTCTATCCTGGAGAATGTTCCATGTGCACTTGAGAAAAAAGTGTATTCTACTGCTTTTAGATGGAATATTTTATATATATATATATATATATATATATATAAAGTTAATCTGGTAAATGTGTCATTTACATGCATTGTTTCCTCATTGATTTTCTGTATGGATGATCTATCCATTGACGTAAGTGGCATGTTACAGTCCCCTATTATTATTGTATTGCTTTCAATTTCTCACTTTAAGTCTATTATATTTGCTTTATATATCTTGGTGCTCCTCTGTTGGGTGCATATACATTTATAAATGTTATATCTTCTTGCTGGACTGACCCCTTTATCAATATATAATGATATTCTTTGTCTTTTGTTGAAGTCTTTGACTTCAAGTCTATTTTATCTGATATGAGTATAGCTACTCCAGCTTTCTCTTCATTCTCATTTACATGGAATATCTTTTCCCACCCATTCACTTTCAGACTGTGTGTGTCCTTTCTTCTGAAATGAGTCTTTTGTAGGCAGCATATAGAAGGATCTTGCTTTTATATCAATTCAGCTACTCTATATATTTTGATTGGCAAATTTAGTCCATTTACATTTAAAGTGATTATTGGTAGGTATGTACTTATTGCCATTTAGTTAATTATTTGCTGGCTGTTTTTGTAGTCCTCTATGTTCCTTTCTTCTTCTTCTCACTCTCTCCCTTTGTATTTTGTTGGGGTGTTTTAGTGTTATTCTCATCTTCTTTAGTGTATTTATTGTAAGGTTTTTGTGGTTACTGAGTTCACATATGACATCCTAGGTATTATTGGGGTGGCCACAAGGTTTATTCGGTTTTTTCCATAAATGGCTCTCGTAGTGCTTAGTTGTCTTTAACTTCATTCAAAACAATTTTGTTAGATTGTATGTGACAGCTGTCATATCAGCGTGCATTAAAAAAAGACATCAAAATTGGTGAATTTTTGTGTAGCCGTTTTAATATTGAAGATGGAAGAAAAGAGCAACATTTTTGGCATAATATGTATTAGTATTTCAAGAAAGGTGAAAGCACAACTGAAATGCAAAAAAAAAAGAGACTTATGCAGTGTATGGAGAAAGTGCTGTGACTGATTGAATGTGTCAAAACTGGTTTGTGAAGATTTGTGCTGGAGATTTCTTGCTGGATGAGGCTTCACGGTTTGGGTAGACCAGTTGAAGTTGATAGCGATCAAATTGAGACATTCACTGAGAACAATCAACGTTATACCACGTGGGAGATAGCCAACATATTCAAAATATCCAAATCAATTGTTGAAAATCATTTGCACCAGCTTGGTTATATTAATCACTTTGATGTTTGGGTTCCACATAAGTTAAGTGAAAAAAACCTTCTTGACCATATTTCCCCATGTGATTCATTACTTAAATGTAATGAAAACATTTTGTTTTTAAAACAAATTGTGACAGGGAATGAAAAGTGGATACTGTACAATAATGTGGAACGGAAGAGATCATGGGGCAAGTGAAATGAACCACCACCAGCCATACCAAAGGCCACTCTTCATCCAAAGAAGGTGATGTGTATATGGTGGGATTGGAAGGGAGTCGTCTATTATGAGCTCCTTCCGGAAAACTAAACAATTCCAACAAGTACTGCTCCCAATTAGACCAACTGGAAGCAGCACTCAATGAAAAGCATCCAGAAATAGTCAACAGAAAACGCATAATCTTCCATCAGGATAATGCAAGACCACATGTTTCTTTGATGACCTGGCAAAATTTGTTACAGCTTGGCTGGGGAGTGCTGATTGATCCCCTGTTTTCACAAGACATTGCACCTTCGGATTTCCATTTATTTCAGTCTTTACAAAATTCTCTTAATGTAAAAATTACAATTCCCTGGAAGACAATAAAAGGCACCTGGAACAGTTCTTTGCTAAAAAAGATTAAAAGTTTTGGGAAAATGGAATTATGAAGTTGCCTGGAAAATGGCAGAAGGTAGTGGAACAAATCAATGAATATGTTGGTCAATGAAGTTCTTAGTGTTGGACAGCTACATGTAAAAGAATGAAATTAGAACACTCCCTAACACCATACACAAAAATAAACTCAAAATGGATTAGAGACCTAAATGTAAGACTGGACACTATAAAACTCTTAGAGGAAAACATAGGAAGAACACTCTTTGACATAAATCACAGCAAGATCTTTTTTGATCCACCTCCTAGAGTAATGGAAATAAAAACAAAAATAAACAAATGGGACCTAATGAAACTTCAAAGCTTTTGCACAGCAAAGGAAACCATAAACAAGACGAAAAGACAACCCTCAGATTGGGAGAAAATATTTGCAAACGATCAACGGACAAAGGATTAATCTCCAAAATATATAAACAGCTCATACAGCTCAATATTAAAGAAACAAACAACCCAATCCAAAAATGGGCAGAAGACCTAAATAGACATTTCTCCAAAGAAGACATACAGTTGGCCAAGAATCACATGAAAGGCTGCTCAACATCACTAATTATTAGAGAAATGCAAATCAAAACTACAGTGAGGTATCACCTCACACCAGTTAGAATGGGCATCATCAGAAAATCTACAAACAACAAATGCTGGAGAGGGTGAGGAGAAAAGGGAACCCTCCTGCACTGTTGGTGGGAATGTAAATTGATACAGCCACTATGGAGAACAGTATGGAGGCTCCTTAAAAGACTAAAAATAGAATTACCATATGACCCAGCAATCCCACTACTGGGCATATACCCAGAGAAAATCATAATTCAAAAAGACACATGCACCCCAATGTTCATTGCAGCACTATTTACAATAGCCAGGTCATGGAAGCAACCTAAATGCCCATCGACAGGTGAATGGATAAAGAGGATGTGGTACATATATATAATGGAATATTACTCAGCCATAAAAAGGAACAAAATTGGGTCATTTGTTGAGACGTGAATGGATCTAGAGACTGTCATACAGAGTGAAGTAAGTCAGAAAGAGAAAAACAAATATCGTATATTAACGCATATATGTGGAACCTAGAAAAATGGTACAGATGAACCAGTTTTCAGGGCAGAAATTGAGACACAGATGTAGAGAACAAACGTATGGACACCAAAGTGGGAAAGCTGCCGGGGGGTGTTGTTGTGATGAATTGGGTGATTGGGATTGACATGTATACACTGATGTGTATAAAATTGATGACCAATAAGAACCTGCTGTATAATAAATAAATAAAGTTCTTGGTGAAAATGAAAAATGTGTCTTATTTTTACTTAAAATCCGAAGGAACTTTTTGGTCAACCCAATAGTAACCTGTTTTAAGTTGGTAGAAACTAAAATGTGAACACATTCCAAAGCTTTATCGTTTTACCCATTCCCCTGTCATTTCATACTTTTGATGACACACTTTATACTTTTTTTTTTTTTTTTTTTTTTTTTTTTTTTTTTTTTTTGCGGTACGCGGGCCTCTCACTGCTGTGGCCTCTCCCGTCGCGGAGCACAGGCTCCGGACGCGCAGGCTCAGCGGCCACGGCCCACGGGCCCAGCCGCTCCGCGGCACGTGGGATCCTCCCGGACCGGGGCACGAACCCGCGTCCCCTGCAACGGCAGGCGGACTCTCAACCACTGCGCCACCAGGGAAGCCCCACTTTATACTTTTGAGGACACATTTTATATTTTTTATACTGTATGCATCCCTTAGCTAACTTTCTGTACTTTTACTGCCTTTGTCTGCTAACCTTCATGCTTGCTTTATAAGTGATTGATTCATTACCTTTATTATATATTTACCTTTTCCATTATGATTTTTTGCTTTCATATGTTTTCTTGTTATTAATTAGTGCCATTTCTTTTCTGCCTAAATAAGTTATTTTAATGTTTCTTGTAGGGCTGGTTTAGTGTTGGTGAACTCCTTATCTTTTGCTTATCTGGGAAACTCTTGGTCTCTCTTTCAATTCTGTATGATAACCTTGCTGGGTAGAGAATTTTTGGTTGAAAAATTGTTTTCCTTTCAGCACTTTGAATATGTCATGCCACTCCCTTCTGGCCTGTAAAGTTTCTGCTGAAAAATCTGCTGACAGCCTTATGGGATTTCCCTTGTACATAACAAGTTTTTTTTTTCTCTTCCTGCTTTTAGGATTCTTTCTTTATCCTCAGCTCTTACCATGTTAATTATATGTCTTGATGTGTGTCTCTTTGGGTTCATCTTATTTGGAAATTTCTGGGTTTCCTGGACCTGGATGTCTGTTTCCTTCTCAAAATTAGGTAAGTTTTCAGCCATTATTTCTTCAAATAATTTTTCTGGTCCTTTCTCTCTCTTCTCCTCTGCGACCCATATAATGTGAATGTTATTCCACTTAATGTTGTCCCAGAGGTCCCTTAAAATGTCTTCACTTTTAAAAATTATTTTCTCATTTTGCTACTCTGTCTTGGTGAGCTCCTTTGTTTTGTTTTCCAGCTCACTGATTAATTCTACCTCATCCATTCTTCTATTGAACCCCTCTAGTATATTTTTCATGGGTACTTTATTATATTTTCTATCTCTTTTTTTGAAGTCCTTACTGTGTTCATCCATTCTTCTCCTGAGTTTGGTGAGGATCTTTATGACCTTTACTTTGAACACTTTATCAGATAAGTTACTTATCTCCATTTAGTTTAGTTTTTTTATTTTTTGAGATTGTTTCTTGTTCTTTCAATTGAAACATATTCCTCTGTCTCCTCATTTTACCTAATTCTCTGTGTTTGTTTCTATATATTAGGTGTATCAGCTATTTCCCCCAATCTTGAAAGAGTGGCCTTATTTAGGAGATGTTCTTTGGGGCTCCTAAAAGCAATCCTGCCTGGCCACCAGAGCCAAGCGCTCAATGGGTGTCTCTTGTGGTGGGGCCAAAGCTGCCATGGGACACTGCTGGGTGGAGCTGTACCCCTGGACTAGCTCCAGGACCTGGTGATAGCTGTGACAGGACACTGGTAGGTGGAGCTATCACTTGGCTGACTTTGAGGCCTGGTTAAGGTGCAGAGATGGGCAGGGCTCTCAGTGGGGCATGTACACTGGTGCTAACAGGTTAGATGGAAAGTTCCAAAATGGCAGCCATCAACACCAGTGTTAGCAAGGTAGCCTGAAATTGCATAAATGGTTCCCACCAATGACTCAGTCCCTGGGGAGCATCTGAACTGGTTCTTGCCTCTTTGACAAATGCTTCAAAATTAGTAAGTGGGTCCCTTTCACCTATGATGTTTTTGTACTGGTTTTCAGGTTGAGTGTGTCTGCATGTGAGCCCATTAAGAGTGGATTTTCCTTTTTCTAGTTTTCCTGGGCATATTCCCATTGGTTTTCAAAGACAGGTGTTTAGGGGTATTGTTTCTTCTGTGCAGGATCTAAGGGTTGTGGTGCCTGATGTGGGGCTTGAATCTCTCACTCCTCAGGGAAAAGATTTTTACTTTTGTGATCCCTCCCAATTGTGGATTGCTGCAACTGGGTTTTGGGGGTTTTTCTTCTCTGCCTCTCCTACCCATCTCAGTGCTGTCATTTTACCCTTTTTTGTGAAGCCTCTGTTCATCCAATAAGGTTCCTTTCCAAGGAATTATTCCATATGTAGTTGTAGATTTGTTGTTTCTGTAGGAGGAGGTGAGTTCAGGATCTTCCTATGCCACCATATTGAACCCTCTTGGCAATTTTCCTCTTGGTCTGTTGGGAAAGCAGATTTATTTATAGATTATTCTTAAACTAACCTCAAATGTTTGAGGTTCAAGATTTCCATAAGGACCTTTTGGTTGATTCCACACCTTGAGGAAGCCCTGGGCTTTCTCTTCTGTTTTCTAAACCCTTTAAATCTGCAAAAATTAATGCTTAATTCCACATAGTTTGGTGAATGTTAATCATGATGAAAACTTTAGTGTTCCACTTAATTTACTGTGAGGTAATTTTTTTTCTTTATTTTTAGGTAATTTTTTAAATACCTAGCCAAACAATTCCTTACTTTTTGTCAGACCTTAAAAGGCCCTAAAAATACTTTAAAGTGTTTTACCCATTATTTTTATTGCTTTCTTATGGAGGATCATTCTGGTCATGTAATCTGCTTTGTTGCTAAAAAATGGAACCATTTTGAAAGGACAGAAAAGATAGTGGTTTTATGTTTTCCTATATTTTATGTGCAACAAAAATATATTCTATTTTGATTTTGGGGTGGTCTTGACTGGTAATACAGTAGATTCAGAAGGACTAGAGACAGCATGTCAATAATGAAAAACAGATAAATTTTATGATAATCATTCTTATCAACTTTATTTTCTTTCTACTTGAAGAACACATTACAAGAGATAACTCTGAAATCTTTTGGCATTATTCACTGTTTAATTTTTTAAGAGATAGCCTTTAAAGGCATCTTCTCTTGCCAGTATACTTAAAGATATGCTGTCAAAGCCTTTAGCATTATGTTTCTTCACAGCTGTGAAGGTAGTGTATTGCAGTGAGTGAATGATCGCTGTCACTTCTTTAGTAATCCCCCTGTCTTTGTGATTAGAACCATCTTATTTCGGCAGTGACACTGTGAAAATAGGAAATAGCTTTCATTTTGCAGTTATCTTAATGGTATAATATTCTTTAGCGATATAATAATTTGAAAAGCCCTGAATTTCTGCAGCAAAGAATTAATTTGGCATGAGCTTGTCAAACAAGGCCATAATTTGAAGTGGAAAAATTATCTTCAGTTAATCTTCACAATTTCTGAATTTATGACAATCCCTGCTGTTTTGAGTTCCGTAAATCTTGATAAAAATTTTTATTATGCCCTTACACTATAGAAAAGTATCTACCTACTATTACAATCTAAAATTTCTGCCAATTTATGCTGCAAATAAAGTTGCCATCTATAAACAGATAACACAATAATTTCTTTGACATTTGTGGCTAGCTATGATAATGATATTTAACAGAAATGAAACTTATGACACTCATTTAAATGCTATTTTAACTTTTCCTTCCAGTTTTATTGAGATATACTTGATATACAGCACTATATAAGTTCAAGCTGTACAACATAATGGTCTGACTTACATACATCCTGAAATGATTATCACAATAAGTTTAGTGAACATCCATCATTTCATATAGATACAAAATTAAATAGAAAAAAATGTTTTCTTGTGATGAGAATTCTTAGGATTTATTCTCAACAATTTTCATATATAACATATAGCAGTGTTAATTATATTTATCATGTTGTACATTATATCCCTAAGGTAGCCATAGTTTTAATCTGAGTCCAGCCACGAATCCAGATACCAAATGCACAAAGCTGGAAACTATGGAGGTATGGTCAGAATTGAAATTGTTTTGAAAGCTTCCTGCAATTGCTTTGTTTATTTCTGTTCAGTTCAGTAGTGTGTATAATTGTAACAAATTTCTTATCTCAGAGTAGTTACAAAGAGATTTATCTTTGATGCAACCAAGATATAATCTATCACCATTGGTGCCTCCAGTTACATTTCTCAACCACTAACCTGATTGTTTTACTTCCCAGCTCAAAAAAAAACCTTTGCTGTCTCCTCAGTACTCAAAGGATAAAGTTAAACTCTCTCTCTATATATATATGTATATATACTAACTTAAAAGTCCTAATATCCTCTCCAGTTTCCTTTCCTATCACTTTCTCTCAATGTCTCTTATTTTTCCATGCTTTAGCTGTACACATCTTGCCATTCCCATATCACATTGTGCCTATATACATGTGGACATCCTGTTCATTCTGCCTGCAATGTCCATTCCTTTCATTGACACAAGAACAGCTGATTCATTTTTCAAGGCCCACCTCATATATTACTTCCTCTGTGAAGCCTTACTTTACATTTCCAGGTACGGTTAAGTTATTCTTTCTTTATTAGATATGGTACACCAGGCTTCAGTAATAAATGGATCCCCAAATTTTATCACATTAGCACTATATAAACATTTTCTGTCTTTTAACATTTGTGAGAGATTTTTCAGGTTGGTGGACTAGCTCTCCTCTATGTAGTCATTCAACACCTAAGCTGAGAAAACACTCCAATCCTCAACACATGACTTTCATTTTGCCCTGAATGTCAACATCCTAGGCAGCCAGAAAGAGGAAAGAGCATGGAGGAGCAGCAAGCATGGGTAGTTTTAGGATCTAGATCTGGAAATGGGGTATGTCACTTGTGTTCAAATTTTATTTGAGACAACATATTCCCTTGGCCATACCTAACTACATTAGGTGCTAGATTGTGGCCTAGTTGTGGGCCCAAAAATGGAAGAAAAAGTTTAGTGGAGAGCTGTAATTTCTGCCATATCCTCCTAGAGGGTTCCCATAACACTACATAAGCATATTTCCATTTGTAATGCAATTATCTTTTTGTATGTTTATCTCTCTCAATAATCTGGTCTTAACCTGTGAGTTTTTTGAGAACTGGGACTTTTGTCAGTATTCATAATTCATTCCCTCAATAAATGCTTATTAAGTGTCCTATGTGTGGCAGTGTCTCAATACCTATTACATATTTCCAAATTAATTAGTTAAATAACAGAGCTTATAGTATTATGGAGTAGGGATTGGCAAATATTTTCTGAAAAGGGCCATATAGTAAATATTTTAGACTTTGTGAGACACATACAGTCTCTGTTGCAACTACTGAACTCTGACTTTGTAATGTATAGGTTTCCCGGCTTGGCCTGTGGCAGGCCATAAATTGCCAACCTCTGGCATAGGGGAATATATGCTAAGATATAAAATCACTGGCTATTTCTATAGCCAAAAAAGGTATAAAATATATCAAATAGTTTTAATAATTACTTGGAAGGCCAATATAAAAGAATTTTGTTGGCTGAAGCAAGATGGCAAAGACTCAATTTTCCCTGTTTCTTGGCTCTAAATAAAATTAGATACTATAACAAAGGGGCTCAAAAATGTAGAAAGCAAAAGGTAGACTGGCTGGAGAGCCCAGAACTTGGAGCAGGACACTACAGTGAGCTCCCTAGGTTTTCTCTTTTATCTTCCATGTATCCTGGACTGGATGCTGGAGAGTTCAGCAACCCAGAAACACCAATAGGTATAGAAAAAATAACCCTCAAGAAAGTTTGCTGCCTCTGCCCAAAGGATTGAAAATGGGGGAGCCCAGCAGGGACTTAATGGTAAGACCTAAACCTGCTGGCATCAGTAGAAATGATCCTCTAGAATTAGTGGCAAAAGTGGATTGATTCAGGGAGTGATAGCTCAACACGTTCCCCACACCTGCTGGAGGAAGTGGATACAATCTGCCCACAGTGGTAACAGCAGAACATGGGCAGGACAATTCCCTCCATACTCAATACTAAGAGGTAGCAAGTATGCCCCTCTGCCCATATTAGAGGCACTACTGTGCCTGGTGTCTCCTGGCCCTCCACCCAGAAGAATATGACTCAGGGCTGGCATCTCTTGACCTTCCTCCAATGGCAGAGAGTGACTTAGGCTTGGTGGCCCCAGCCCCTCCACCTCGTAGGAGAAGGAGGCCCAGGTAAGCACTTCTCTTCCCTGAAGGCAAAAGCAGAAATATAGTGGGAAGTCCATCAGCAGGCATCCAGTGGGATAATAGGTCAAGGGAAATGCTCTCCATCCTCTGGGTCTAGTATACCCACTCCAAACCTAACAACACTGGGTAGCATCACCAGGGATCCAGCAGGAGCTCAAGCAGAGCTAGAAGTTGGAAACACCAAAATAGCATCATAAGAGCTCAGAAATTTCAATTTTCACTGGAACTACAGATCACAAAAGTAAGCCATAATCTACATGATAAACCTAAACAAGGTGACTGCTTGCTGAATTCAAAGATTTAGATAGGATCAAGAGTCTCCTGACATCTAAAATATATACACTATGACAGAAAATCACCCATCATACCAAGAGCCAGGAAAATCACAACTGGAATGGAAAAAAAAATGATTCCAACACTAAAATGAATCAGAAGTTGGAACTACCTGATAGATATTTTAAAGCTGCCACCATAAAATTGCTTCATTGAGCAGTTACAAGTTATCTCAAAACAAATTTAAAAAAGAAAAATCTCAGCAAAGGAAGAGAAGTTATAGAAAAGAATCAAATGGAGATGATAGAACTAAAAATATGATAACTGAAATAAAAACTCACTTGATGAGATGAATAATGAGTGGATATGACAGAAAATATAATCTGAACTAGAGGGCTGAAAAATAGAACTTAATCTGAACAAAGCAGAGAAAACAGACTGAGAAAAAATAAGCAGAAACACAGGGATCTGTGGGAAAATAACAAAAAAATTAACGTTTACAGATGCCAAAGGGTCTATGAGTCCCAGAAGGAGTAAAGAAAGAATAAAGGGCTGAAAAAATTTTGAAGAAACAGTGGTGTAAAACTTCCCAAATTTGGCAAAAGGTATAAACCTACAAATTTAAGAATGGAGTGAATCTCAAATAGGATAAACCCAAAGGAATCCATGCTAAGATACAACATAATTAAACATATGAAAAGTAAAGTCAGGAAAACATCTTCAAAGCAACCAGAGATAAATGGCCCATTACTCATAGGGGAACACCTATGTGAGTGGCAGAGGAATTTTCGTCTGAAATCATGGAAGCCAGAAGATGGAGGCACGACATTTTTCAAGTCATGAAAGAAAAAAATCTATATACCCCCAAACCTATATCTGTTCTTCATCAATGAAGTGGAAGTAAAGACATCCTCAGGCAAAGGGAAATTAAGAGAATTTATTATTAGCAGACCTTTCCTAAATAAATGATTAGGAAAACTCTTCAAACAGAAGGAAATTATAGCAGACGAAGGCTTGGAAACTCAGAAAGGAAATAAGAATAAATAAATTGATAAAATATGGGTATATAATAGACTATCCTTCCCCTCATAAGTTTTCTAAGTCATATGTGATGGTTAAAGCAAAAATTCTACCAACATCTATTATAATGCTCAATGTATGTAGAGGAAATACTTGAGACAATTATATTTTAAATGTGTGAGAGTGAAAGGAAGTAAGTGTCAATACTTCTTTCAAAGTAGTAAAACATGGATACTAGCAGGCTGTGATAAACTGTGTATAGATATTGTAATACCTGTAGAAATCCCTAAAAATCTATGCAAAATGACATACCCAGAAGCAGTATAAATAAAACAAGAGGAATCCTGGAAAAATGTTCAAGTAACCTACAGGAAGGCAAGAAAGGGAAAGCAAAGGAAAGAAACAGAAAATTAATAATAAAACACAGACAAACCCTAATAGAGCAATAATTACATTAAATATAAATGGTTTAACTACACTAATTAAAAGAGATTCACAGAATGGATTAAAAAATATGAGCTAATAATATTCTGTCTACAGGAAATTCATTTAAAATACATCAACAGAGGTATGTTGAAAGTTAAAGGATGGAAAATGATATATCATGCTAACATTAAGTTAAGAAAAATAGGAGTGGCTATATTAATATTGATAAAGTAACTTCAGAGCAAAGATAAATAACTGCCAAAGAGATATTACATAATGATAAAAGAGTTGATCACCGAGATCATTAAATGTGTATGCATCAAATAACTGAGCTTCAAAAATACATTAAAAACCCAATAAAACTAAAAGAATAAATAGATAAATCCAAAATTAGAGTTGGGGACTACAAGACCTCACTCTCAGCTATTGATAGAACTTACAGATGGAAAATTTGCAAAGATATAGAATAACTCAACAAAATCATCAGCCAATAAGATCTAATTGGCATTTATAGAATACCCCACTCAATGACAGCAGAATGCACATGTTTTTAAGCACCCATGGAACATTCATCGAGATAGACCATGCATTAGTCTTCGTGCTGTCATAACAAAATACTACAGACTGGGTAGCTTAAAAAATAGAAAATTTATTTTCTAATAGTCCTGGAGGCTAGAAATCCAAGATCAAAGTTCTGGCAATTTCAATTTATGGTGATATCTCTCTTCTTACTTGCAGACAGCCACCTTCTCCCTGTCTTTACATGGCCTTTCCTCTGTCTATGCATGGAAAAAGAAAGGGAGAGTGAGCTCTCTGGTATCTCTTCTTATAAGGACACAAATTCTATCATATCAGGACCCCACCTTTATGATTTCATTTAAACTTAATTACTTCCTTAGAGGCCTTATCTCCAAATACAGACACATCAGGGGTTAGGGCATGAACATATGAAGTTTGGGGGGACACAGTCAATTCCTAACAGACCATATCCTCAATCATAAAACAAATCTCAACAAATTGAAAAGAATTGAAATTATAGAGTATGTTCTTCAAACATAACATAATCAAACTAGAAATCAGTAACACAAAACCAATAAGAAAATATTCAAACATTAAAAATTAAACAACACACTTCTGTCTAATCCATGGGTCAAGGAAGAAGCCTTAAAAGAAAATTTAAAATACATAGAACTTAATGAAATAAAAACAACATATCAAAATATGTGGTATGCAGGTAAAGCAATGCCAAGAGGGAAATTTATAAAACCAAATACTATCAAATAGAAATGAAAGGTCTCAAATCTATAATCCAAGTTTCAAGACACTAGGGAAAAAAGAGCAAGATAAATCCAAAGCAAGCAGAAGGAAGGAATAAAGGTATGAGCAGAAATCAATCAAATTGAAAGTAGTAAAACAAGAATATAAATGAATCCAAAGCTGGTTCCTCAAGAATATCAATACAATTGACAAATCTTATGCAAAAATGACAAAAATAGAAAGAGAGAAGTCATAAACCACCAATATCAGGGCTGAAAGAAATCATATAGCTACTAAAAGACACTAAAGGAATATTATGAGGAACTTTATGCACATAAATTTAACAACTTAGAATAAATGGATCAATTCCTTGAAGACCACAAACTACCAAAACTGAACCAAGATGTAACAGTTAACCAAAGTAGTCCTATAAAACTTAAAGAAATTGAATTTGTCATTAACAAGTCCTGAAAAAGAATTTTCCAGGCCCAGATGGTGTCACTAGACAATTCTACTATGCACTTAAAGAATTAACAGCAATTGTATACAATAAATTTTTCAGAAAACAGAAGTTTTAAACTTATTTTATGAGGCAAGTGTTAACCTTGATATCAAAATGAGACAAAGAAAGTGCAGAGAAATATACAGACTAATATTTTTCGCGAACATAGACATCGCTCCTGGTGAATATGCTGTGAAGATTGTTGAAACGACCACAAAGTATTTAGAATACTACATGAATTTAGTTGATAAGGGAATGTCAAGGTTTGAGAGGATTAACTCCAATTTTGAAAATTTTTCTACTGTGGGTAAAATGCTACAGAGGAATTGTACATGAAAGGAAGAGTCAATTGATGCAGCAAACTTCATTGTTGTCTTATTTTAAGAAACTGCCACAGCCATCCCAACCTTCAGCAACCACCACCCTGATCAGTCAGCAGCCATCAAAATTGAGGCAAGATTCTCCACCAGCAAAAAATCATACAACCACTATGGAAAACAGCATGGAGTTTCCTTAAAAAACTAAAAATAGATCTACCATACCACCCAGCAATCCCACTACTGGGCATATACCCTGAGAAAACCATAATTCAAAAAGAGTCACGTTACCACAGTGTTCATTGTAACACTATTTACAGTAGCCAGGACATGGAAGCAACCTAAGTGTCCATCGACAGATGAATGGATAAAGAAGATGTGGCACATATATACAATGGAATATTACTCAGCCATAAAAAGAAACAAAATTGAGTTATTTGTAGCGAGGTGGATGGACCTAGAGTCTGTCATACAGAGTGAAGTAAGTCAGAAAGAGAAAAACAAATACTGTATGCTAACACATATATATGGGATCTAAAAAAAAATGGTACTGATGAACCTACTTTCAGGGCAGGAATAAAGAGACACAGAAAATGGACTTGAGGACATGGGGTGGGAGGGCGAAGCTGGGGCGAAATGAGAGTAGCATCGACATACATACACTACCGAATGTAAAATAGTTGGCTGGTGGGAAGCAGCAGCACAGCACAGGGAGATGGGCTCAGTGCTTTGCAATGACCTAGAGGGGTGGGATAGGGAGGATGGGAGAGGCTCAAGAGGGAGGGGATATGGGGACATGTGTATGCCTATGGCTGCTTCCCTTTGTTGTGCAACAGAAACTAACACAGTACTGTGAAGCAATTATACTCCAGTAAAGATCTATTAAAAAAATAGATTATGACTGGCTGGAGGCTCAGATGCTTAGCATTTTTAAGCAATAAAGTGTTTTTAGTTAAGTATTTACATTGTTTTTTAAGACATAATGCTATTGCACACTTAATGGACTACAGTACAGTGTAAGCGTAACTTTTATATGCCCTGGAAAACCAAAAAAATAATTGTGTGACTCGCTTAATTGCAATATTCACTTTATTGCTGTGATGTGGAACTAAATCCATGATATATCTGAGGTACGCCTGTAATATGCTTAAAATTACAAAATTATAAAAGGTGGAGAACAGATTAGTGGTTGCCAGAGGTTAAGGACACACAAGAGAAGTGGCTGTGGTTATAAAAAGACAACATGTGTGATCTTTTGGGTGATGGAACTCTAAAAATAAAACTGATGAAGTCTGAACAAGATTGGTGGATTGTATGGGTGTCAAAATCCTGGTTGTGATATGGTACTATATTTGGGGGAAACTGATTAAATTTATGTGAGATATTTCTGTATTATTTCTTACAACTGCATGTGAACCTACAACGATCCCAATGTAAAAGTTCAATTTAAAAAAGTATGGTTTGGCATGAAAGAATCAGAAGTTGGTTAAGTCTATGAGAAATGATTTTTTTTAAAAATTCATAAGAAGGACACCATCTAACGATGCATTTTTCATAGCTAAAACAGGAAGCAGAATTATGAGAAGTATTTTTATGGAAAATTACTCTAATGGTCAATTGTGAATTAAAGAAAAAAAGTAGAAATGTGAATATAAATGGAAATGGCATGCTCTTTTCTTTGGAAATAGTATTAAATTTACTTCTTGAAATTATAACAAGTAATTTTACTGATATTTTGCTGCTCTATTTTTCTGATGAAATAATACTGGAATAAACTACCAGAAAGATGTGGATTTCCAAATCCATGAGGGATTTCAGACTCTGTGTTTGCACTCTTTGCTTTGGCAAGATCACTCTTATTTGGGGACCATGATTCCTGCTTAATTTAAAACCCTTCTGTATGGGGAGGGAATCTTTCCCCTTCATGGAAATCTTGCCAGAAAAACAAAATTTTTTTGTGAAGACCAAAAAGCTGACAGGGTTTTTCATCTTGGTAGAAATTATTTTAATTTTTTCAGAATATTTGTCTTCTGAAGTTTATCAGAAGTTTATTTTAATTCTATTAAATTAATAAATTCTGAAAGAGGCATCACTGGGTTTAGGACAGAGGTGGAGAAAGAGAAGGGGGACATGTTTGACCTCCATAGCATCCAAACATAGATGCCAGTTTTCTTCTCTCTCCCCAACATATTATGGGCTTTTTAAAAAATATTTTATTTATTTATTTATTTGGCTGTGCCGGGTCTTAGTTGTGGCACATGGGATCTTCGTTGCAGCATGTGGGATTTTTAGTTGCGTCATGTGAACTCTTAGTTGCGGCATGTGGGATCTAGTTCCCTGACAAGGGATCGAACCTGGGCCCCCTGCATTGGGAGTGCAGAGTCTTAGCCACTGGACTGCCAGGGAAGTCTCTCCCCAACATATTATGTTTATTTCAGGACTCAACCTTGTGCTGTTTATTCTATCAGGTGGCTAATTGTGGGAGTAAATCCCCAAAGGAAATTTTCTGGGTTTTTTTTCTGGTGGATATAGGTCAACTTGAAGATCTTCTGATTCTCCCTTGGCAACATATTACCACTTGAAGCGACTCTTCTACCATTTCACCCTTGAGTTTCTTTAAACATTAGAGTAAATGGCACCTTCATATGTATATCATTTCACATCATATCTATAACTCTGCCTGCCTGTTTATGATCTAATATCTCTGACTTCATTACTTCACATTTCATTTAGATTCAGGATCTCCTTCATGGATTCCACAGTAAAGAAAACTAAAACCTCACTGGGTCTCTCTGCTACCACTCTTTCATGCTTAATTATACTTTTGACCTGATCATAAGGCAGCCCCACTGATTCTCTAGCTCATTCCCTGGTTTTATATCTTAATAACATTTTAATATTCATTTAGGAATGTCTTATAGGGTGATCCTTGAAATTATTATTATTTTTTTTACTCCACCGGGCACACATTTAAAGATTTCCTGTTCTCTTCATGTAGGGAATTTTTTTTTCATCTTTGAAAAGTGTATTCCCCTCTACCCCCTACCACCTCTCTAAGCCTCTTTTACTTTGTCATATAGCTGTGGAGATCTTAAAGTGTTTTTATTGCTAAATTGTTTTTAATACACTGCACACATATTCGGTCTTTTTAAAATAGAGATGTAATTGACAAATAACACTGTGTAAGTTTAAGATGTTTAACATATTGATTTGATACATTTATATTGCAATATGTTTGCCAATGTACCATTAAAAAACACCTTTATCAAGTCACATGATTATAATTTCTTTTTAAGTACTGGGAACAGGGGACTTCCCTGGTGGTCTAGTGGTTAAGACTTTGCCTTCCAATGCAGGGGGTGCAGGTTAGATCCCTGGTCGGGGAGCTAAGATCCCGCATGCCTCGTGGCCAAAAACCAAAACAGAAACAACAGAAGCAATATTATAACAAATTCAATAAAGGCTTTAAAAATGGTCCACATCAAAAAAATCTTTAAATAAAAGTACTGGGAACAATTAAGATCTAGTCTCTTAGCCAGTTTAATGTTTATAATACAGTTTTGATGTCTATAATCACTGTACTGTGTATTACATCTCCAGGACTTATTTATCTGCTAGTTGCAAGTTTGTACCCTTAAACTCTCCCATTCTCCTACTTTCCAGCTCCATAGTAACCGCCATTCCACTCTCTGCTTTTTCTAATTCATTTTTTAAAAATTTCACATACAAGAGGTATCACACAATATTTGTCTTTCTCTGTCTGACTTATCTCACTTAGTGTAATGCCCTCAAAATCTATCCATGTTGTCCCAAATGGCAGGATTGCCTTTGTTCTCGTGGCTGGATAGTTGTGTGTGTGTATGTGTATATCACATTATCTTTATCCATTCATCCATTGATGGACACAAGTTGTTTCCATTTCCATATCTTGGTTATTGTGAATAATGCTGCAATAGATATGGGAGTGCAGATATCTCTTAGATAATCTGCTTTCATTTCCTTTGGATATATACCCAGAAGTGGGATTGCTGCATCATATGGTGATTCTTTTTTTAATTTTTTGAGGAACCTCCATACTAGCTGCAACAGTTTATAATCCCACAAACAGTCAGTAACAATGCCTTGTTCTCCATATCCTTGCCAACACTTGTCTTTGTATTTTTGATGATAGTCATTCTTACAGGTGTGAGGTGATAGCTTATTGTGGTTTTTCTTTGTTTCCTTGACGATTAGTGATGTTCAGCACTTTTTCATGTACTTATTGGCCATTTGTATTTTCTTTTGGAAAATGTCTATTTAGTTCCTCTGCCCATTTTAAAGTCTGATTTTGTTGTTATCAAGTTGTATGAGTTCTTTAAAAATTTTAGATATTAACCCCTTATCTGATACAAGGTTTGCAAATATTATTTTCCCATTCCATAGGTTGCCTTTTCATTTTGTTCATTGTTTTGTTTGCAGGAAGAAACTTTTAAGTTTGATGTAGTCCCACTTGTTAATTTTTGCTTTTGTTGTTTGTGCTTTTAGTGTCATATCCAAAAAATCATCGCCAAGACCAATGTTGAAGAATTTCTTCCCTATGTTTTCTACTAGGAATTTTACAGTATGAAGCCTTATGTTTAAGTCTTTGGTCCAATTCGAGTTAACTTTTGTGAGTAGTGTAAGATAAGAGTCAAATCACATTTTTCTGCATGTATTTATCCAGTTTTCCCAGCACCATCTGTTGAAGAGACTGTCCTTTTCCCATTGGATATTCTTGGCTCCTTATCGAATATTAGTTGACCATATATGCAGGTCATTATATGCAACTAATTCTGGGCTCTTTATTCTGTTCCATTGGTCTATGTGTCTATTTTTATGCCAGTACCATACTGTTTTAATTACTGTAGTTTTATAATATAGCTTGAAATCAGGAGGTGTGATACCTCTGGTTTTGTTCTTCTTTCTCATGATTTCTTTGGCTGTTCGGGGTCTTTTGTGATTGCATACAAATTTTAGGATTGTTTATATGTCCATGCCAGTCTCTCACTTCACCCCAGCTTCCCCTTCCCCCTCCCCTACCAAATGTAAAATAGATAGCTGGTGGGAAGCAGCCACATAGCACAGGGAGATCAGCTTTGTGCTTTGTGACCACCTAGAGGGGTGGGATAGGGAGGGTGGGAGGGAGATGCAAGAGGGAGGAGATATGGGGATATATGTATATGTATAGCTGATTCACTTTGTTATAAAGCAGAAAGTAACACACCATTGTAAAGCAATTATACTCCAATAAAGATGTTAAAAAATAAAAATAAATAAATAAATTGAGTTTCTTGCAGCCAAAAAAAATTTTTTTAAGATTGTTTTTTCTATTTATGTGAAAAAAATCCATTGGAATTTTGATAGGGATTGCATTGAATCTATAGATGGCTTTGGATAGTGTGAAAATTTTAATATTAATTCTTCTGATCCATGATCAAAGGATGTCCTTCCATTTGTTTTTGTCTTCTTTGATTTCCTTCAACAAAGTTTTGTAGTTTTCATTGATTTTTGGTCTTTTAAAGTGATTTTTAAAAGATTTTAGTTTGTAAAGGTATGTTTTAAAAAGTAGCAACACCTGCATTTTATCATCACTCTCTTTGCTGAAACTGAATAACCAAGTGATTGATAAGTCTGTTTTTTTGTTTACACTAGTATGCGAAACTTAACCACTCTTATGCAGTAGTTCCTATGGATATTTTTGGTCTCTCAAAGTCATATTTTTTTTATTTAGAGTCATACAAATCTCATTATAAGAAGTGGTCATTTGTTTTATGCAAATCTCAATTATCTACTTCATCTCAATGACATGTTTGATAAATTTGCTTGTGAATAATTAAAAACCTCCAGAAGTATAACATTGACTTATTTCCATTTTGGGTGGCAAAATTGTATTATTCTGGTCAAGTCTTCTGTGAAGTAGACATAGGCTACTAATTTTGTTAATGAATTTTACATTTTAAAGATGGTATCTTTGCACTCACACAGTTTGTATTGCCCTTTCCTTGTCTAAATATTCTATGCTTATACTATGTATGTTGACCCTTATACACACAACAGTATACTTCTCTATCAGCCCAGGCTGGGCCTTCCTGTAGTTATACATAACTTGGCATTGTAAATGGTTGGTTTTCCTCCTTCTATCAAATTGCTTAAAGGCTAGTTACATATCCTTACATGCTGGTCGACATTCCAATTCAGCTATTTTCCTTTTAAGTCTTCTAGAAAAAGTATAAAAAGTATGTACTTATATTGTATTCTTACTTATTTTAAACCGCTTCCTATATATGTCAATTGCGTATTTAAGAAGTTGGCATTGTAAGTTGTCTTCAATTTTATTTATGCCACTGTCATAGCCCTTACCCATTTTCCATTCCTTTCTTTAGTTTCCTTTACTCTAGTGGGATCTACATTGGTTTGAATATTATGCTTTTCTACTAGCTTGCCTCATGTCCGATCCTTTTTAGTACAAGATTCCTGATGACATTTTGTTCAAGAGGAACATAGCCTTCCTATATAGTCTACAACTATTAAAAGAGTTCTGTTGGGTTAGGAAGAATTTGGAGTATCCATTCTTATTTCTCTGCATGGCACTGATGCTTTTTAGAAAACATTAACATAGAGATTTTGGTGTTGAGTTTCTTGTCTAGGGCTCTAAATTTGGCCTCCAAGACTAAATTTTCTTAAGTCTTAATATTTAAATGTGCAATGACTACTGGCTTTTCCTCCTGCCATCACTTGAGGCTTGCCTGGCACATGGTAGCCATGTAGCTAATATGGCTTAATGCTCTTACATAACCTTCATTATTATCATAGGCATGGCTATCTATGCAGTCTACGATCTGATCTATCAATACTAACACCACGTGTTGCTAACCTATCTTGGAGACATACTCTCCATATATAGGACATTGTAGCAACATATTGATGATTGGATCTCATTTAAGGATCTTTTTCTATTCAAGTCCACCTTCTTTAAGGATTTTTTTTTCTCCTGAGCACCACAGTAACTGCCCTCATGGAAATGGGATTATTCTACAATAATCTAGAAACCCTTTGATGCTGTTTGTATCTGCTACTTCTCCTGCATTTACTGAAAGAAAATGAGCCTATTCTATGAGGGCCAAGAGTTCTTTGAACTTAACGTGGACACACCACACTTTTCAGGGATGCTATAGCTCCCATGCTAGTCCTGACATTTAAATTGAACGTAGCAAGCCATACTAAATATTGTGGTGTTCAGAGTCCAAAGCTCTGACTTTGGGTCCTAGCTTCAACTATTTATATCCTTGAAGAAGTCATTTAAACATTCTGTGCCTCAGTTTTCTTATCTGTAAAATGGTCCACCCCACACAGTTGTTGAAAGGATTGAATTAATTAATGCATTCAAAGTGTTACATAAAATTTTGCTATATAACTATATAAAATATGTATTAATATAACATACTAATGCTATATATAATATGATATATTAACATACTATATATCATATATCATATATATAATACTATATGTATATGTGTTTTTACAACTTAGATTTCATAGACTCATAAAATATTAGACCTGAAGCCACCCTAGAGATCATCTAATCCAAGTACATATTTTTACAGATGACTAATCAGAGTCCCCCCCAAAATTAAGTTGCTCAAGTTTACTACATCTAGTGTGGCATACCTAGAGCTAGAATACAAGTGTCCTAATCTCTTTGCTTTCTTTCTGTTTGTTTCTTTCAGTCAGTCACCAAGTCCTATAGATTCTGCCTTGGAAAAGTGTTTGAATAATAGTTAACATTTATTGAATATTATTACTGTGTGCTACACACTCTTCTAAGTATTTTGCATGTATTTCCAAATTTAATCATAATGACAACCTCAAGATGTAGATACTATTTTTATTCCCATTTTGCAAGTGAGAAAATTGGGGGGGGCAGAAATACTAAGTACAGTAAGTCCCCTACATATGAACGAGTTCCATTCCAAGAGCGCATTTGTAAGTCCAATTTGTTCATAAGTCCAACAAAGTTAGCTCAGGTACACAATTGGCTATACAGTACTGTACTGTAATAGGTTTATAATACTTTTCATACAAATAATACATAAAAAACAAACACGAAAATAAACATTTTTAATCTTACAGGACAGTACCTTGAAAAGTACAGTAGTGCAGTACAACAGCTGGCATCCAGGCGCTGGCATCGAGCGAACAGGCAAGAAGAGTTACTGACTGGAGGAGGGAGGGGAGGTAGGAGGTGGTAGAGCTGAAGGATCATCAGCAACAGGAGATGGAGGGCAAGCTGCCATTTCACTCACGCCTGACGTTGATGGCACAGGTTCTGGTTCCTTGCTGGATTCAATTCTATCTACCCTCTTGAAAAACTGATCTAGTGATGTCTGGGTAGTAGCTCTTCTTTTCTCGTCATAGATGACATGGTAGCACTGGATTGCATTCTGAACGGCTGCTGCAACCTTCGTGTACCGTCCTGTGCCTCAAAAACTAACAGTGCCTCCTCAAATAAAGAAAATCCCCTTGCCATTTCCTGTGTTGTGAATCTCTTCTGTTCTTCAGTTACTTCTTCTTCCTCTTGTCTCTCTTCGTCCTTTCTCTGGGCCTCCAATTCCATCAGGTCTTCATTAGTAAATTCCTTGTGTTGCACAGCAAGGAGCTCAATGTTATAAGAACGAGCAACGTCTACCATCTTTTCGCCTCGCTACACTCTCTCAATTATTTTCACTTTTGTTTCCATCGTTATTGCTTGGCGCTTCTTAGCAGTACCAGTTACATCACCACTGCTTTTACACTTGCTTCTGGACATCCTGGGCTTGAAATAAAGATACTGTACTACTGTACTCTATACAGTACTGTACAGTGAAGTACACAAAAGCACAACTACTTGTAGAGGATGCACGCACGTGACAATGTACACCAGACACGTGAACTAACTTACATGATTGGACATGCGAACACATGTTCATATCTTTGAAAGTTTGCAACTTGAAGGTTCGTGTGTAGGGAACTTACTCTAATTTACTGAAAGATATGTAATCTTCCTAGGATTAAAGTTTCAAATGCTAATGAAATAATGTGACTAGTTGGATAGAAGTGATATGATTGGTATCCAAAGTAGGGTAATGTAGGGTATAAATAGCAATAGTAGATTCCAGATTCTAACTCAGGCAGTCTCCAGAACTCATGTTATTAACCAAAATACTCCTCTATCCTTTTCTCTATATTTCCCTCACCACCACCATAGGCCAAGCCCTCAGTTCCTCCTAAAGGATTTCCCTGCTGTATTCTTGCTCTTTTCCCTGCAGTCCATTATCTTCGCCTTGGCCTGATCAATATTCCTAGGCCACCACTTCATTCACATCATTATCTTTTTCAGGAACAAGTCATGTTTCTTAATTGCCTATCATATCACGTCCCAAATTCTGTCTCACTCACTCAAGTTTCTCTACAATATAGGCTCTCTTCACTGTCCAATATGATTGCTCACTATTCACCAGCATGAGTCCTTTGCTCTATTCACATGAATGGCTGGACAAAACCTGATTTCATTCAAGTAAAGAGAACTTACTAGCTCATATAACTTAATAAAACCAGAGATAATTCTGGCTTCAGGCAAGGATCGATCTAGCAGTTTAGTGATGTTACCAAGGATCCAGGTTTACTCTGAATATCTTCCACTCTGCTTTCGGTGATGTCCATACCAACCCACAAGGTCCACATAGTAGATCTTTGGCAACTCCAGGGTCTCCCTACAACAATGGTTTTAAATGGCTAGAAGCTTCGAATCTTCATAATATACTAACCAGTAGAAGAGAGATCTGTGTCCCAGCATTCTCAGAAAATGTGCAGAAGTTTACTATGATAGAAGCCCTTAAGAATCTACTTTTATATTAATTACTGGGGCCAGAGGAATAAGATTCAGTAATTCGTTTAGACTTGGGTTACATGCCCATCCCGAAGGCAGTCACTGGTGCCAGGAGGATAGAATATCCTGATTGACTTAATGCAGTTATCATGCACACCTGGAGCTAGAGTCAACTCTGCCTAAAGCACTTGGCTGAGAATTGTCTATGCAATGGTTTCCCAAGCAAGAATTCAGCAATACTGCAAGAAGAAGGGAGAAATAGATTTTTGAGGGGAGGCACTCAGCAAATGAGTGATACAGTTTTTCTCTCTCTTCAGCAATTCAAATCTTATCTTTTCTTTGATGTCCAACTTAATTTTGCTCACTCTGGTTCATACTGATCTCTGAAGCCACATAGTAGGTACCATATTGTGTACTCTATACTTGGGTTTATACTGCTTTAATAGTTTATATCAAAGCAGTATAAACCCCATTAGAAGACGATGTCTTCTAACTCTATAGCCCCCACAGAATCTAGAACGTTTCTGGTCATATAGCCAGTGCTATGCAAGCACTTGTTCACTTGACATTGACTGGTTGGGTTAGGTACAGCCAATTTGTTCATTTTGGTCATCCTCAAGATTGATGCTGATTGCTCTGGTTCACTCAGTCATTTGGCTCTCCACATCAATCATGAAGATAACCAAAATAAATGGGTTGGCTAGGCTTCAGTTCATTCATTGTGCAGTTATGGATAGATATAGCCTTGCTGGTAAGTAGTACTTATCTGTATGTACCCAAATCATACTCCATAGTTTTGTGTAGGTTTTTGAAAATGTATCTTTTTGTTTAGCTATAGTTACTGTTAATACCATTTCTATTGAAAACATTCTCTAATAATTGGTTACATCTGAGTTACTGGTAAGTGCTTTCTATTTTGCAGTGTTTACTTGCATTAACTATTGTACCCTATTTGGTGTGCATCTACCTTAATCTTTTTCTATTTTGTGTTATTATATTTTTCATGTCCCATAATCAGACTTCTGGAAAACAGCATTAGCCATGTTGAGTGCAGTTCATCTTGTACACATAATCCACTATTAGCATGATTTCACCTAAGTGGAACACTCAACTTTTTCTCCAGATCCATGGGACTTTTATTTTCCTAACAAAAATTTAAGTGGATCCCAAAGAGTTGTCTTGTCCTGCCTTTAAGATTAGTTTCAAAGCTAATGAAAAGATAATGTGGATAGTTGAATACCAGTGATATGATTGGTATCCAAAGTAGGGCAATAGAGAGTATAAGATTTGGTGTCAGAAGACCTCAACTAGAGTCCTAATTTTGCTCCTTACCTACATGATCTTAAGTGAGTTCACTTTACATTTTGTGAACTTAGGTTTCTTCCTAAGTAAAATGAAGAAAATGATATCTACCCACCAGGATGTGGAAAGATAACGTGTATGGATAAGACTTTAAAACTTTCAAGTACCCCCAGAAAAATTAGTGGCTATAATTATAGCAAAGGAACTTTGGAAAATGACCTTTTTAAAAGGTACGATTGATTATGTCATCCCCTGCAATGTCTTCTAATTGAGCTTAAGAGTATTATTATGCCTATAAGGCCTTCCATGATCTGGTTGCAGTTTTTCCATCTTCATTTTCCTTCATTTTTCTCCTCACTCCCTTCCTATACTCTAGCTGTGTTCCTCCTCACTCACTACTAGGTCTTTTTTTTTTTTTTTTAATTATTTATTTATTTATCGGTTGCATCGGGTCTTCGTTGGGGCATGTGGGATCTTTTCTTGCGTTGTGCGGGCTTTTCTCTAGTTGTGGTGCACCGGCTCCAAAGCGGTGGGCTCTGTAGTTGCAGCACTCAGGCTCTCTAGTTGTGGCGCATCGGCTCCAAAGCGGTGGGCTCTGTAGTTGCAGCACTCAGGCTCTCTAGTTGTGGCACATGAGCTTAGTTGCCCTGCGGCATGTGGGATCTTACTTCCCTGACCAGATATCGAACCCGCATCCCCTGCATTGCAAGATGGTTTCTTTAACCACTGGACCACCAGGGAAGTCCCTAGGTCTTGAGTTATTTCAAGCTTTTTCTTTCTTCTGGAAATTTGCAGACACTAGTCATTCTTCCTGGAGTCACTCTTCCCGACTGTTCACCTGTTATTACTCCTGCTCATTCTTCCAGTTTCAGCTAGGTTTCATTTTTTCATGAAAGCAGACATTGTCTATGTTTTGTTCACTGCTATATTAGGTATTCAGTAAATACTGAATGAATGAATGAATGACACATTATTTACTCCCATCTCTACTAAACTTTAATTTGCAGTGGATTTATATGTGTCATTTTCAAGTCAATGCAAAATCTACTTTAAAAACCAAAAGGGTCATAAATATTTATCTATTAAACACTTAAAAAATTTTGGAGATATCTATTTTAAAACAAAACAGAAATCTTCAGGTTAAATGGAGGTAAGCTCAAGTAACAATAAAGATCTACACTTAAAACTTCCTGTCTTGAACATTTTAGAGCAAAGGAAATAAAACCTTAAGACTTAACTTTGAAAGATTTATATAAGTTAATAAAGAATCTGTAAACACATAGTGGAGAACCTATTTCCAAAGGCTAGTACAGAGTAATCTTTGTTGTTTGGGACATGTAAGTTAACTAAGAGTTATATTTGGTTTTTATTTCTCCCAAACTTCTAAAGATTTCTGCTTTCTGACTCTGTACTTTCACCCATCAGATATTTCTAATAACTTTTGAGCTTTAAAAAAATATTGTTACACAAATATTGCACTCATGAAAGAAAAAATATAGGTAAATATAGACAGGAAAAATAAAATAAAATCACCCATAAAATCGCCACCTGACATAAAATACCGTTTACATTGTGGTGCTTAATCAACTGGACATTTTAGTGAACATATACACATATGGTGGGCACAAAATAGGATCATGTTATACATGGTTATTTGCAATTGGCTTTTAAAAATTGTGGTAAAATATATGTAACAAAATTTTACCATATTAACCATTTTTAAGTGTAAAATTTCGTGGCATTAAGTACATTCACAATGTTGTGCAACCATCATCACTATCCATTTCCAGTACTTTTCATCATCCCCAGAAGAAACTGTACCCACTAAATTGTAACTCGCCATTCCCTTCTCTCCCCAACTTCGGGTAACCTCTATTCTACTTTTTGTCTCTATGAACTTGCCTGTTTTAGATACCTCCTATAAGGGGAATCATACAATATATTTCCTTTTGCCTCTGGTTTATTTCACTTAGCATAGTGTTTTCAAGGTTCATCCATGTTGTAACATATATTTAATTGATTTTTTTGCTATTTAAAACATATTGTGATTCTCTCTCTCTCTCTCTCTCTCTCTCTCTGTCAGTAACATAAAAATAACAATTTTAATGGTTGCATAGCATTCCATTATAATATGGGTTTACATAATTTAACCAACTATCATTGAGATTATTTCCAATATATTGCTATTATAAACAACACTTTGCCGAATATTCTTAAGCATACATCTTTTCACCCTTGTCTGATTATTTTCTACAAGTAGAATTCTTGGATCACAGTTTTTCAAGTTTCAATCACATTTTTCAAGTTTTTGATCCTTATTGACCAAAAGCCCTTCAAAATTCTGGTACCATTGGAAACAGCCGCCTTTGGTAGAGGAGTGCTATTTCATACATCCACTTGATTATTTTTGCTGATCTGATGGGTGACAAAGGTGTATTGTTTTTGTTTGCACTAATTTAATTACTAGTGTTTAGTACTTTTTAACCTATTGTTGGCTATTGCACTGTTTACTGGATAAATTGCCTGTTTATGACTTTTGCCCATTTTTCCCTGGTATTGTTGCCCTTTCATATTGAATTGTAAAACTGCTTTGTGTATTGATATGGTATAAATTTCATTACGCACACTGTATATTATCATTCTACAAAAATTATGAAATATCAATGAGTGAAGGGCAAAGAAAAGCAAATAAAATTCCACCATCCAGAGTCAACTACTGTTGACATTTTGGTGTATATCTTCTCAAAATGTTTCCATACAAATGGGATCATAATATGCATAACTTTTTTTCACTTTATTTACTGTGAATCTTTTCATATCAATAAACATACACATATAGAATTGTCTTAATGGCTTCATAAATATTTAACCAGTTTTTTATTGATAATTTAAGTTGTTTCCAATTTTTTGAATGAAAAATAATGGTATATTGGACTTCCTTATCCACCAGCCTTTTTACATTTGTCCAATTACGTCCTTAGAAAAATTCCTAGCAAAAGGATTGCAAAGTAAAATGGTACGAACTTTTGAGGACTCTCAGTACATGTTTCACCCAAATTGCCCTCCAGAAAAGTTGTGACAATTTATCTGCCCACCATCAGCATTTGAGATAGTGTCCATCTTCCTCCATTTGCTCAACATTGAGTATTTTCATTTTATTCTAAGCTTTGCCACCCTGATAGACAGAAAATGGTATGTCATTATTCAATTTGCATTTTTTGATTACAGGCAAAGTTGAATTTTTTGAATTTTCTTTTACAGTTTATTGGTCATTTGTATTTCTTATTTTGTAAATTGCCTGATCTTGTTCTTTGTCCATTACTTTCACCTATATCTTTTCCTTATTAATTCATAAGAATACATTCTATATTAAGAATATTATTCTTTTGGCAGTCATATATATTTTAAATATTGCTTTTTATTTTGCTAGCTGTCATTTTTATTTCATCAAGATTTTCCAGTTTATTGCATATAACTTTATACTTATTTTTTAAGAATCTCAGGACTTCCCCGGTGGTGAAGTGGTTAAGAATCCTCCTGCCAATGCAGGGGACACAGGTTCGAGCCCTGGTCCGGTAAGATCCCACATGCTGCAGAGCAACTAAGCCCATGCGCCACAACTGCTGAGCCTTCGCTGTAGAGCCTGTGAGCCACAACTACTAAACTCACGTGCTGCAACTACTGAAGCCCGTGTTCTTGGAGCCTGTGCTCCACAACAAGAGAAGCCACAGCAATGAGAAGCCCATGAACTGCAAAGAAGAGTAGCCCCCACTCGCTGCAACTAGAGAAAACCCACGTGCAGCAACAAAGACCCAACACAGACATAAATAAATAAAGAAATAAATAATTTAAATAAATAAAGGTTCCTAAAAGAAAAAAAAGAATGTCTATGCTGTAATAATTGTTTAATTTTTTTAATTCTAAAGTTTGGTTGTTTGGATTTCTCTATTTTGCTTGTTTAATATTACTGTTTCTCAACATTTTATTTTGAAAAATTTAAACCTATCAAAAAATTGCAAGTGTAGTATAATGATCACTTTCTATATTTACCACTCTCACTATGTTTGCTTTCTCTCTCTCTCTCTCTCTCTTTTTCCTCTCTCTAATATATGGACATATATAGCTGTCATTTCCTTATTGAGTTTGTTTGTAATTTCGCTCCACATAAAACTTGAAATTTTTATAGAGTCCAATGCATACCCTTTTCCTTTATGAATTCTGCCTCTAAGTTCATATTGGAAAGTCTCTGCTCATCACGGGATTATGTGTATATTCACCAGTATCCTATTCTTTCTTGTTTTTTATTCACATTTTAAATCCATATAGAATTGATTTGGGCTTATTGCTTTGGGTAGGAATTTTTTTCCAAATGGTGCGCTAACTTTTCTTGCTATATAAATAATTCCTATAAATCAATAAGGGAACAGACCAACAATATGCTAGAAAAAATAGGCAAAAAATAATAACTAGATAATTTGTATAAAAGGAAATAAAAATGATGGCTTATAAATATATGAAAACATGAAACTCACTTATTATAAAAGAAATGCAAATGAAACAAGTTCGAGATAACATTTTTCTGTTAGATTGGCAAAGATCAAAAAGCTTCTGGTACTCTGTTTTGGGAACAGTCAAAGGAATCAGGCACTTTCATGCATTGCTGATGTGAGTTTAAATTGGTAACTCCTCAGTGAAATAAGTCAGACAGAGAAGGACAAATACTGTATGATCTCATTTATATGTGGAATATAAAAAACTGAACTAATTGAAACAGAGGACAGATTGGTGGTTACCAGAGGCAGGGAGTGGGCAGGTGGGGAAAATGGGTGAAGGTAGTCAAAAGGTACAAACTTTCACTTTTAAGTACTGGGGATGTAATGCACAGCATGGTGACTATAGTTAACGATACTGTATTGTATATTTGAAAGTTGCTAAAAGAGTAGATCTTAAAGGTTCAAGAATATGAGGTGATGGATGTTAACTAAACTTATTATGGTAATCATTTCACAATATATAAATACATTAAACCATTATTTTGTACAACTTGAACTTACACAAAATGTCAATAATATCACAATAAAACTGGAAAAAATACATTGACATTTCCTCTATGGAGGACAGTTTGAAAACAATATCTATCAAAAATAAAAGGAGACAAACCGTTTGACTTAGAAATTCCACTCCTAAGTACTTATCCTACAAATACAGTCATATTTGAGTGAAATAATTATTGCAGCCTTGTTTGTACCTTCAAAAGATTGGAAATAACCATCACTGAGAGCTATCCAAGACATTTTTAAGTGAAAAGAACAAGGTGCAGAGCAATGTGGTGGTATGCTACCATTTGTGAGGGGAGAAAAGAATGTATAAATAGGAAATCCTTGAAAGTGCAAAGATTATCTCTGTAGGGATATACAAGAAACTTGTAACACTCCAGGGAGGTTGTAGTACACGGGAGAAAGGGAGACTTAGCCAGTTATCTCCACATTATTTATTGAATAATCTACCATTCACTACTGGCAGTGGTTCATGCAAGATGCTCCCTTTGTCATATATTAAATGTTTACATGTATTTGGCTCTGGTCTGGACTTTCTATTCTACTGATCTACCATTTCAATTCCTCAATGGTACTACACTATTTTAATTATTCATTATTCAATTTTTAACATTTAAAAATACCTACTATAGAAAATTCCCCTTCTTTACTCATTTTTTTCTCAAAGATTTCTTTACTATACCATTATGCTCATTTTTTCCCAAACAACTGAATAATCTCTTTGTCAAGAACCCTTTTCCCCAAATACTACTGGGATTTGATTGAAATTATTTAAAATTTATACATTATTTTTCCTTCATTCATTCTATAAGTATTCATTGAGCATCTATTATGTGCCAGGCACTATTATACATACTGGGGAAAAATGAACAAGTCAATGAACAAGTCAAACGAGATCATTGCTCTTGAGGAGCTTACATTTTAGTCAGTGGTGGTAGTGTGGAGGTGGGTAGTAAACAAGTAAATATATACTGAAATAAGTTCAGATAGTAGTGAATGCCATAAAGACATTTAAAACAATGTACTGTGATATGAATATCTGTTTCAGCAAATGGAGAGGAGTATTTTAGATCAGGTGGCCTGGGGAGTTGACATTTGAACTGAGACTTAATTGATGAGAAGAAGCCTTACGAAGATCTAGAGGATAAGTGTCCCAAGCTTAAGTTAGAAATCAAGAGTTCTGTACCTTTGAAGTTTGATATGCCTAAGATGCATCAGTGTGACAGTGTCAAGTAGGTAGTTGAATATATGACTCTAGCAGTCAGAGGAGAGGTCAGTGCTGAAGTCATCAACATATGGGGAGTATTTGAAATCACAGGAGAAGATGAGTTGACTTAGGGAGAATGCAAATAGAGAAGAGAAGATGCTTAAGAACTAAATACTTCAGAGGTTCCTGGGAGAAAGAAAACCCAGGAAAGAAGACTAAAAATGAGCAAGGAAAACAGGAGAAGATTATAGAATAGATGCCAAGAGAAGAATGTGTTTCAAGGAAAAGAGAGTGGTCACACCTTTACACTATTAAGTCTTCCCATTGAGAAACATGACGTCTCTCCATTTAACTCTTCTTTTATGTCTTTTCTGTTTCTCAGTGAAATTTTGTGGTTTTCTTCACAGAGGACCTTAACACACTCACAAAATATTTAGTTTTGCTCTGAGTAGAGAAATGACTCACTTTAGAGTTGGTCTTGGTTTATTTTGCTAAAAGATCCAGCTGCAACTTGATATTTACATTTTTATCACTTATTACTTGAATATCTGTGTTATACTTGTCTATATTGTGTGTGTGTTTTTAAACAGATTTTAGCTCCTTATATCTATTTCTAGTCATACTTCATTTTGAATGATTTGTTCTTTCTCTTGGAATTTAGATGTCTACCTATGTGAATTCTTTTAAATGGAAAAGATTTGTAATATTCATGAAAGTAATTCAAGTTAATTGTAAAAATACAAGCAGTACAGAAAGTGAAAAATGAAGTCTCCACCATTTCCATCTTTCAAAGAGAAACTTTGTTAATTGTTTTGTGTATATCCTTCCATATATTTATCTATGCATACATGAACCTACATATACATACTTTTTCTTTACAAAATTGAATACTAGTTATATACCACAACCTGCTTTTCTTCCCTTAAAATATATGGGGAACATCTTTTCATGATAATACATAGAGTTTTAATTCATTCTTATTCTTTAACCAAGTAGAGATGCACTTATTTTTAACAATTTATTCTACTTAGTCTATCATTCATGTCCACTCTTTCCATATTTTTTATTTCAGCACTATTTTAGAAAAGTTGCACTACAGCCCTTTACTCCTAAATATTATTCAGCATGTGTTTCTTAAGAATGGGTATATTGTCTTACATGATAGTACACTCTCCAACTTCAGGAAATATAACATTGAAAAAATAATTTTTTCTAATCTATCCATATTATGTTTATGTTAGTTGACCCCAAAATGTCCTACTAGAGGATTCAGTCTAGTGTCAGGTATTGCAGTTAACTGTCATGCCATTTTTGTCTTTGGTTACATTGACAGTTTTGAAGAATACAGTCTCATCCTCTCTTTTTTCATAAAAGGTTTCCCATTTTTTCTGATATGTTCTCATAATTAGATTTAGTTTATGCATTCCTGGCCAGAATAGTACGTAAGTAATGCTGTGCTCTTCTCGGGGTACCATTCAGTAGGCACACAATGCCCATCTGTTTCTCCTTGATGATGTTACTTGTGATCATCAGTCAAGGTGTTATCTGATTTCTCCACTGTATAATTAGTATTTTCCCTTGAAAATAATAAGCAATCTTTAGGGAGACACTTTCATAATATGAAAATATCCTTCTCCTCATCAAAAATTTTCCCTAGATTTAAGCATCCATTGATGATTCCTGCCTGGACCGATCTTTATCATAATGATTGCAAAATGAATCATCTTCTAACTCATCACTCCCTTCACATTTATCAGTTGGCACTCAGCATTCTAAGTAAGCAAGAGACCTCCTTCCGCTCCAATTTACTTACTTTTTATCTATCTAGTTGTTACCAGTATGAATTCCTGGGTTCTTATTTTTTCAATGTTTTATAATTAATCATTGTCCTTGTTTTTTTTTATCCTAATTTTGTTCCAGATTTGGCCAATGGTGGCTCATTCAAGGTGGCCTCTGTGTACTTTTGACACGTTCCCATCACTTTTCTAAAGCACTTCCTTACTTTCTGGCATAACAGTGTTTACCAGGCTCCTCTTGTGCCTACCCTGCTCCATCTCTGAAATCAGCTATTTCTCCCTGGTTCCTTTTAGTACAATTTTCTTTTCAAAGACTGCATATTATTCGACTATATAATATAGCATATCTATTTAAACTTTCCCTTATGGTTGGACAATTTAGGTTGTTTCCAGTTTTCTCATTATTTTAAATGCAGCTGGGTGTTCTATTTGTACCTAATCTGGATGACAGTCTGTAGAACCAATGAGTGCTACAAAACCAGTGTTTGTAGAACAAAATACCTTTGAGGGGATCTATTTGCATGAGTTGATATGCATGGGGGCTTAAAGAAGTTTCATTTTGTTGCCTGATGAAGGTCTTTTTGTTAACTAGGGTAGAGGGAGGGAGAAGATAAAGATAATGTGGATAGGTAGGTGCACTTGGAAAATGCTGTACATCATCACACAGAGACAAAATAAAATTTTGTGGCCCCATATTTTAGCAATATCAAAGAGGAAACAAAGAAGAAATTATAAGTCAAGCGTAGATTTTATATTTGATCGGGGAGGCCACTTCATATAGAGGGAGCAGAAGAGTAGAAGGATCATAAGGATAATTTTTTTTGTAGTTTCCAGCACAGGAATATTATCATCAGGTTTAAATTATGTGATAATGACTAATATTCTGGAAACCATGGAACCTCTTTATTTGTGAAGTTGTGTGCCTAGTCTTGAAATCGCCTGATGCTTTGAGGTTTGGAACCTATATTGAGTCCAGTGACCTATTTTTGTCCTTGATCCCTTCTTTAGTAAACACTAGCACTATGAGCAGGAGATGGAAGAGTTGATAGCCTTAAAACCAGTTAATAAGGGGGAACCTCCCCATAAGCACATGGATGAAAATGGGTGTGAGCTCGATCACATGATTTATAGAATTGTTGGCCATTTATGCTTATATAAAGTGAATTGCACTTTTGTGAATAGGGCTGAGATCAAGTGAATTACTTCCTTGGTATGTACCTTATGTAAGGAATTGTGAAAGGGCATAAGAATAGATAGCCAGACTATTCTGTAGAATATCTGATAATCCTTCATGATGGCTTTTAGTGAATACCAGTAAATATTCCTAGAAATAAGAAGTGGCCTTCATCAATACCCAGCAGCCCTCAAGTAAAATGCCCTCCTGGTTCAGAAAGTAAGGAAAACTAATAAAATGTTCTTTTCCCAAAGTTTTAGGCAGCAAGTGTGCTTGTTCATTCAGAATTAATTATTCAGCTACTGGGGTCTTAGTTTTAAAATGGTCCAGTCTTTATTCTTTTTCAAACAGAGTGCACTTTGGAAGAGAAGAAAAGGTTCAATTAAATCAAAGTCAATATTTCTCAACTCCATGCCTTCAAATTCTTCTCTTTATGAACCATACCATTGGAAGGAACTGAAACCACCTCCTAGATCATACTGTGGATAAGCAGTTATATACAGGGCTCACTAGCTCCATGTACAATCAAAGAGATATTTTAGTCTCAATGCCTTGGTTATTTGATGAATTTCCTCAAATCCAAAGGTGAGAAAATGAACTTGGGAAAACCGCTGCCTCGATTTGAGTCCCACCTCAGCCATTCACTAACTTACAACTTTGACAAATATCTTAACATTTCTGATACAGTCTGCTCCTCTATAAAATAAGAATGAGGATCAGGGTATGGATAACATAGCATAGACTTGTCTCTTCCTGCTCCTCTCTATTAAATACAACTTTAAATCCAGGAAATAATACAAGGTAAGTCTGAGTAGTGGTAAGAGGAAGGTGAATTGGTTTGGGACTTAAGGAATAGAGGAACAACATAGTGGCAGTGTGTAGAACCACCCAGCAGAAGAAGGTGACCGAGGCCCAGAATTTCCTGACCCCCCCCCCACCCTAGAAACAGAAGAGAGCCTAGGTAGGCTCGTTCTTCCTCCAATTGCACAAGTTCCACAGATAAGACCAAGCAAGCCCAGAAGGTAGTGAGGATTGACTGACTGGAAGTCTTGCTGACAATAAGCAGTCTGGTGAAGTGCTCTTCTTCTTGAGATTGGGCCCAAGATTCTGCTCCTCCACTGAGAAATACTGGGGTGACAAGCACCAGGAAGAAGGACCCCACCTTATGAAATGACCTGGCTTGGGAAGCCTTTATGTCTCTGCAGGTCAGAGACTTCCTTCTCCTTCCCAGAGGCAGCTGGAGAGATGGATGGCACCAGCAAGAGGGGCCATACTACAAAAAGTGACCAGGTGGGTACCCCTTTGATCTCCTGGGCCTGAGACTCTCCTCTCCCTCAGGGGGAATAAACTCACTGGATGAACTCGTTAGTAGAGTGAAGATGACAGAGGATAGAATCAGCTAACTTGAAGATAGATTAATAGAAATTACCTGATCAGAACAACAGAGAGAGAAAATAGTCTGAAAAAAACAAAAAAGGAACACAGCCTCTGTCTGGGACTGCAGCAAATAACAAAAGATCCAACATTTGTACCATTGGAGTCCCAGAAGGAGAGGAGAGAATGGGACTGAAAGGGTATTTGAAAACATAAGGCCAAAACCTTCCCACATTTGGCAAAAGACACAGACTTATAGGTTCAAGAAGCTGAATAAACCCCGACTAGGATAAACCTAAGAAAACCCATGTCAAGATATATCATAATTAAATTTCTGAAAACTAAAATGGGGATAACAAATTTTGGGTCATTATGAGGATTAACTGATGCAGTTCATAGAAATTACTTGGGGCATAGAAAATACTCAAAATATATGAACTATCATTATAAGCTTCTTTCTTCATTATCTCTATAGATAGTAAGAGATGATCCTTGAATCATCAGAAGAGTGTACATATCACTATGTCCAGAAGCAGATGCTTCTTTCCATATCTTATAGGTTTCATAACCTTTCAGAATTGGGATATCTAATTTCTGTTTGTGAGAAGAAGGGCAGGGCAGGAGAAAAAGAGGGTAAATTACCTGGGAATCCAGTCAGTGTCGTGGTAGGAAAGAGATGACAGGCTTAAGTGGTATAATCGAGGAAAGCTTATTAAAGGGGCTATTAGCAAATGTGTGGTCAGAGTTAGGGGAATGCGACAAAGGATGGTGCAAGAAACATTGGGGAGCCTATAGGCCCAAGGGAGCAAGAGGACTTCACAGTTGCCAGAATCCATTAAAAGCTGTAAGAGGACAGCCTGACAGAAGGTATGACTCTTATTCGATTGACTTAGACAGCCCATGGTGATGCAGCAGAGAAGGAACTAAGGAAATAAGTATCCTGATCTCACTATGATGCCCTTAAGTCATCTGCCAGTATTTCCCATCGGCCACACCTAATGTGAAGCCAAAGGACAGGATGACCTGTTGATGCAGCCTGTAAAGTCCAGTTTCCCCGGCCACAGATCAGGATTAAAAAGGGTAGAAATGGATCTGAAGGGCGGGGGGGACAATGGAATATAGCTAGCACAGGAAGTTTGAGTCTATCAATTGTTCATACTCTAATTAATATGAATTACTCTATTCAGTAACCAGAATTATTTCCTTTTTGCTAGTCAGCTGAGGGAACAAGATCGTAGGGAGAGGGAAGAGTCAGAAAGAAGATTATTTTTAGTATAAATCACTTTTTTATTGAGGTATATAATTGATGTACAATGTTATATGTTTTAGGTGTAGAACATAGAGATTCACAATTTTTAAAGGTTATATTCCATTTATAATTATTGTAAAATGTTGGCTATATTCCCTGTGTTGTGCTATATATCCTTGTAGTTTATTTATTTTATATATAGTAGTTTGAACCTCTTAATCCCCTACCCCTATCTTGTCCCTCCCCTCTTCCCTCTCCCACTGGTTATCACTGGTTTCTATAAATTTGTGAGTCTGTTTCTTTTTGTTATATTCACCAGTTAGTTTTATTTTTTTAGATTCTACATATAAGTGATAGCATACAGTATTTGTCTTTGTCTGTCAGTATAAATCAATTTTGAGGAGGGCATCTTGGGTTACTTTGAACTTACCGAGGCCACGGGATAATACAATGGCCCTAGATAGTGGTGAGGAGCTGCTAACTGCAAGTGAGAATGGCAATCAGAAAAGAAGGTGAGAAGGGTCAAAACCAACTGCGCATACTCTGCAATTTGGCTTTAGCCCTACTGGTCATCAAACCTCCCTGCCTCATTTCCTCTGGCAACTTAACTGATACACCATACAAAATGAGTGAGAATAGCCATCTGAATCTTGGCTCAAAGCTTGGCTCAAAGCTTTCAAAGCTTAGCAGTACCTTAGGAATGACTAATGTCAGAGCTTTTCAAATTTTGAAAAGATAGGTTTACGTCTGCCAGGGCAACTAAAGAGTATAGATTTATAATCAACAGTTTTAAAACTGTTTTAAGGCAGGAATTTCCTGTATACGCATATTATCAGAGCTCAGATTTCATTTAATATACCTAAATGCACTCATTTGAACACTGATTGTTATCTTAAAACCAAGTGATTAGAACCTTAGCATGGCTATTCAAAAGACAATTTCTCTTATGGATTAAGTGATTCTGAAGCCACATTTGTAAACATCATTTACCAAAAGAGCCAAAGGACTGAATGCTCTATGTCCCATAGTACCTCTTGCAACCTAATATTTTAACACAGAAACCAGAGGTCCAGAAGCGTATGAAACAGTACCTACAGCTCAAGGCAGCTTATGAACTTTTGAGTATCTCTCCAATAGCATGGAAGAAGGCACAGATTTTAGCTACTGATAAAAATACTGAATTCTAAAAATTTTGGCTTTCCTCAGGTCTCCTATCCTGGAAATAATCTCCTATCCTGGAAATAATCTCCTTTGGCTCTGTGTGGTTTTAAGAGCAAAGAAAACTACAGCTCCACTCTCTAAGCATTGATTCTAACTGGCTCATTAATGTTTTACTGAAAATCATGGATAAGGCCACATTGTTAGGCTCACGATTTTGAATAAGAAATAACTCTCCTGTGTTCACCCTCCCCGCAACCCTTTCAGAGGTGAGAGGGAATGTTCTCTCCCAGGTTTTGTTTTATATTTTATGGTGGATGCCAGACAAAAAAAAGAGACATCAAATGTTTTATGAATTTTGTTATGACAGCACTATTCAAAATGCATAAGCTTATATTTTCTAATGGATAATCAAATGTAAACAAAATATCTGTATTGAACAAAAGCTGACAAACAGAGCAATATATGGGAATTTTAACTTAATTTCTCAGAATTAATTTTAACATGAGAAGCAGAATGCATTTATATTCCCCAAAGTCTGTTCTTTGCTGTTTACAAACATAGCTCTCCAATAGGAGATAAGCTCCTTTATTACTGAAATCTTAGAATTTTTATCAATGACATGCTTGATGGAAAAGTCATTTTTACAGCCATTTTAGAAAACGGTTTGGATGTTTCTTAATAGGTATTTACCTAACGGAAAGAGAAACATATGCCCATACAAAAACCTGTATGCAACTGTTTATAGCTGCTGTATTCATAATCGCCCAAACTGGAAATAGCCCAAATATCCATCAGCTAGAGAATGGAGAAACAAACTGAATCTTCCATCCATACAATAGAATACAATTCATTAATAATAGGAACAAACTGTTGATACATGCAACGACATGGATAAATCTCATATTTGCGTTGCTACGTGAAGGAAACTAGACTCAAAAGGCTACATGCTATATGATTCCATTTATATAACATTATGGAAAAGGAAAAAAGAACATAAATCAGACCAGTGATTGCTGGGGAAGGGGGCAGGGTTAACTGCAAAGGGAACTTTTTGATTGTGGTTGTGATTACATGGCTGTATACAGTTGTTAAAATCCATAGAATAGTACACCAAAAGGGTGAATTTCACTGTATCTCAAGAAGTCTCCCTTTAAGAAGCAGCCGCATAGCACAGGGAGATCAGCTCGGTGCTTTGTGTCCACCTAGAGGGGTGGGATAGGGAGGGTGGGAGGGAGATGCAAGAGGGAGGGGATATGGGGGTATATGTATAGCTGATTCACTTTGTTATAAAGCAGAAACTAACACACCATTGTAAAGCAATTATACTTTAGTAAAGATGTTTTTAAAAAGTCCCTTTAATAAAACACACTGTAAGCTATTAAATTAATCATTACAGCTAATAATTAGTCAGAGACGATTAATCATTTGGTGAAATTTCCAGGCCCTTTCTTTCTCTTCTTGCACACATCTTCATTGGTTCCTGACATATTCACACTTCTACCAAAGAGTGATGGAGGCCAAAATAAGAATGGAGTAAACCTTAAATCTGTTGGTATATATTAATTATGGAAAGTATAGAGCTAAATATAGGAAAACCAAGGTCTAAAATTAGATTTGGGGGCATGCTATGAATTTCAATGATCTAGCCCCAGTAGTTCTAAAACATGAGTGCACAAAGAGCTCTGTTTTTGTGAATTATATCCATCAATATTTACCATATTATAAATTAAAACTGAGAAAGGTTAAAATATTTATTTCTTAATTCATTTAAAACGAACAATAATAAACCCACTATATGTTAATATAACAATATAACATACAGCTGTATAAAACATTACATTAAAAAATATAATAGTGAAAAATGAGAAGAGTGACATTATTTTGCATTTTTGCAAATCTCTTTAATATTTGGCTTAATAGAAGACAGCTGGATTCTCCTAGCTGCTTCTCCATTCAATCTGTTGTGGCACCCCACTCCACTGTAAACTTCTAAGAGGATGAGAGTGAAAAAGGCAAGTAATATTTTAGTGTTATTATGAAAATAGCTTTGCTCTCACAAACCCCCTGAAAAGGTATTGAAGACCCGCAAATTTCCCCAGACTACACGGAGAGAACAGCAGTTCTGTACAATTAGTGTGACGGAAAGGACACAATATTTATGAATTACCTACTATGAGCCAGGCACTGTGCTTAATGCTTTGCATACATTGTTTATTATTATTCCCATTTTATAGATGAAGAAACAGATGTTCAGGGCCATTAAGTTCCGATCACACCAGTAGTAAATGACAGCTTTAGGATTGAAACCTAGGTCTTTCTGCCTCTAAAACAGGACTTTCTTCACTGTACCCCAACTCCATTTTTACTAAAAAGTAAAGTGTACTCATAGAACCTGTTTCCATCCTGTAGTTGAAAGAAATAGTATTTTATATTATTGGAGCAAGTAGAGATTTTACATAATTACTGTTTTATTTCATGTGTTTAGAATTTATTCCTGATGAAATTGCGAGGGATTAATGACTCAGAAGAAAGGAATGCATTAATGCTAGTAGAAGTGCATTCCAAACTCCCTTTGAAATCCTCCTTTTCCCTTTTTATCCCTCAGTATCTCTTGCAGGAAGGGATCGATAAAACTAATTCTCACTTAGGTGTTAGGGATTTAATGATACTCCTCTGAGGAGTATTTTTAGTACCTGAGGGTGGAGAATGGCTCTTATTTATCTTTGTAACCTCAGCAACCTGTACACTGTCTGGAACAGTCGGTGTACAATAAATATTGGTTGCCTTTATAGACTAATGGGAAGTAAAAAGCCAAAGAGGGAGTTCTTAAAACCAAAGAGTGGAATTTCAGTCATCAGCAGAGGAAATATATTTATTGGATTCAACAAATCACAGCACCCAGAAAACTACATATCTAACTGCATGGAAAGACAGAAACAGCTGCTTTCATGTAAATGTCCTTTACATTCAGTTTTGATTTGATTGTTCTAGAAACTCTAGAAGGTAATTAACCTTGTAAAATGTTCAAATTAGCTGTTAATTATCAACATTAAACTAACATTTTTTGGCCACAGTATTTGTTTTTATGCTGTTGGTTTTCCTCATGGGTGTTAGAGAAATGGAGAGAGTATACCTCCATTTCAACTAATAGCAATGTTGTTCATTACTTTTCTCATCAATGGTTTGTCTTTATTGTAGCTTCTGTAGTAATTCAAAGAAAACTCCTAGTCATATTTTTCATTTGTTCCATTTGGATGTTTGACCTAATCTAAAAGGCAAGAGGCTTAGTCATTGTGGAGAGGATCAAAAGCAGGGCACAGCACGTAATATGTGTGTTCTACTGTAAACTAATCTCTACCTGATATCAATATCAGTTTTGTCTGTAGCCAAATTATGTTTACATTGCATGCAGTTTTTTAAACCTGCAGAGAAATAATGTAAATGATAATTGTGTGTGATGATTAAGGAAATATGTTTTTCATTTAAAATTGGAAAATAACCATGTTCAAAGTAATAACTTCCAGCCAGAACTCATCCTAAAAATCCTGATGGAGATGGGCTCATAATTCATGCAATATTATTAAATCTTTGGTGTGTTGTTTGCAATGCTTTTAAACTTCCTCTTCCATAATCCTAAACCCAATACTGAATTTGTCCATCTATAGATAATGATTGATAGACAAGGTTATTAAGTTTTGTCTTCCTGGTGTCGCTGCTCTCTAGAATAATGAACAATATTAATTTCCTTTCAACCTCTAGGATAGATGACTGTTATAAAATCCAGCGGACAACTTGTCCTACCCATGTGCTTGTCAGTAAAAGATCAGTCTTAGAGGAATTCAGCTATTAATTATACAAGTTTCTTAGATATTTGGAACCCATTATCACTGGCAGCCACTTTCTATGCATATCGACATGTTATTTCCACTCTGGGCCTTGGATTATTAAGATGGTCAAAATAAGTCATCATGTGTATGCTAAAATTACCCTGGGCTGATGTGGTTTTTATAACATAGAGAATATTTAAATGTGACCAGGACTTTCTTTTTTCATCACTGTAGCATATAGCTCTGAATTACTGAGCTAATTGGATTCAGATAAGTAATGGGCTGGCCAAAAATTTCTTTCAATGTTTTCCGTAAGATGCTCTAGTAGCTCTTAGTTGTTTTTAACTTCACTCAAAACATTTTTGTTAGGTTGTATTGTGATAGCTGCCATATCAGCGTGCATTTTTTAAAAAAACTTAACAAAATTGGTGAATTTTTGTGTAGCCATTTTAATATTGAAGATGGAAGAAAAAAGCAACAAATTTGGCATATTATGATTTATTATTTCAAGACAGGTAAAAGCGCAAGTGAAACACAAGAAAAAGATTTGTGCAGTGTATGGAAAAGGTGCTGTGACAGATCGAACGTGTCAAAAGTGGTTTGTGAAGTATTGTACTGGAGATTTCTCACTGGATGATGCTCCACGGTCAGGTAGACCAGCTGAAGTTGATAGCGATCAAACCGAGACATTAATTGAGAACAATCAACGTTATACCATGCAGGGCATAGTCGACATACTCAAAATATCCAAATCAAATGTTGAAAATCATTTGCATCAGCCTGGTTATGTTAATCGCTTTGATGTTTGGATTCCACATAAGTTAAGCGAAAAAAACCTTCTTGACCATATTTCCGTGCATTTCTCTACTTAAACATAACGAAAATGTTCTGTTTTTAAAACAAACTGTGATGGGCGATGAAAAGTGGATACTGTAGAATAATGTGGAACGGAAGTGATTGTGGAGCAAGTGAAAGGAACCACCCCACCAAAGGCCGGTCTTCATCCAAAGAAGGTGATATTGGGTATATGGTGGGATTGGAAGGGAGTCCTCTATTATGAGCTCCTTCCAGAAAGCCAAATGATTGATTCCAGCAAGTACTGCCCCCAATTAGACCAACTGAAAGCAGCACTCGACGAAAAGCATCCAGAATTAGGCAACAGAAAATGCAGAATCCTCCATCAGGATAATGCAAGACCGCATGTTTCTTTGATGACAGGCAAAAACTGTTATGGCTTGGCTGGGAAGTTCTGATTCATCCCCCATTTTCACCAGACATTGCACCTTTGGATTTCCATTGATTTCTGTCTTTACAAAATTCTCTTAATGGAAAAAATTTCAATTCCCTGGAAGACTATGAAAGGCACCTGGAACAGTCCTTTTCTCAAAAAGATAAAACGTTTTGGGAAGATGGAATTATGAAGTTGCCTGAAAAATGACAGAAAGTAGTGTAACAAAACGGTAAATGTGTTGTTCAATAAAGTTCTTGGTGAAAACGAAAAATGTGTCTTTTATGTTTTACTTGAAAACCGAAGTCACTTTTTGGCCAACCCAATAATTGTAAGTTGAAGTAATAGCGTGCTGTGGATCTTGCTAAGAGTATATCTCATGTAGAAAATAAAAATGGCTAATATTTTTGGGCCACTTTTCTAATCACTAATTTTCACTCTAAAAACCTGCTTTGTAGTGAAGGGGGTTACGAAATGCTTCTTCTCCAGAGTGATGTGTCCTATCATGTGGCGGGTTGGCCACCACTGTAATGCACTTGACCTCTCTCCACCCTTTACTGTGCCTCCCCATGAGAGGTGGAATGACATGGCTAGTGAGTTTGGGAACAAAAACTGGATTTGAATAGTACCCTCCCTTCTTCTTGGGAATGAGCTATACCCTCTTTTGTTCTTCTTTTGCTCTTATAAGGAAAGGACTCTCAACATACCCCGTGGGGAGAGGCCTGATCTCATAGAGCACTGCCTGTGCCTGGGTTGTTATCTCTGTTAATTCTGGAATTCGGTATCAGGAAACTCTTGACTAATGTTATGAGCTACATCTTCCAACCCATCCCTTATCAGTGATAAAGGCTCACTGTTTTGTCTTATTTCACAATAGATCCAGAATTCAGGCAGGGAAAGGATGACCTTTCTAAGATGCCAACACCAATTTCCATCATCTACTTACTGAGCCATTCTTTCCAGTGCCATCTGTTCCATTCTCTTTCTATCTACATGCCCACCAAGCCATATACCATCTGAAAGAACTGCTGTTATCGTTACATTTTCTGGCAAATGGTGTAACCTCGGATCATACCTAGGAAGAACTCAACATCCTAGCAACTAAATTTAAAAAATCAATAATAAATTTGAGGCAGGGTTTTCCCTAGGACACTGTGAATTCAAAATTGTCCAGGTCTCTTTGCCTAAGGGAATAGGTAGTGAAGGGGAAGAAGTGATTCCCTTCATGAACACTAAAATTATTTGAGACTTTTATAAAAACAATTTCATAGAACTTCCCTGGTGGCGCGGTTGTTGAGAGTCCACCTGCCGATGCAGGGGACGCAGGTTCGTGCCCCGGTCCGGGAAGATCCCACATGCCGCGGAGCGGCTAGGCCCGTGAGCCATGGCCTCTGGGCCTGCGCGTCCGGAGCCTGTGCTCCGCAACGGGAGAGGCCACAACAGTGAGAGGCCCGCTTACCGCAAAACAAAAAAAACCCAAACAAACAATAAAACAATTTCATAAACTCTCCAGTTATCTCCAATGTAATGTAATTGGGCTACTCCTTCTCACTTCCAACGTATTTCCTTTTAATTTTATTTTCCTTATTGAATGCTGCCTCCAACGTACGTTGGAAACTTATTTACCTGTAAGTAGGTTTAGGAATATGAAGAGAGGTTGGGTAGAAACATATGGTGTGATTTCCTCCATGACCTCCTCCTCTGGATGACTCTGGGTTCATGCCACCCTAGAGGGGTAGGTACATTCAAGTAAATTGCCCAGACCAGTGGATACAATGTATCCACTGGCCACATGTTATCACCAGGCTGCCATGAATCTCAGGGATGACAGAAAGCAGGTATTCTGTGACAGCTTTGGATCTGAAAGTTCAAATGCAATAAGCATTCATTCTGTTCTTAATAAGTGCATGACTGTACTAAATGTAGTGAGGAATATGAAGATATCCACAGTGTATTCCATCACACAATCCTGACATTATCTTAAAGCTATCCAAGAATGCAGAGCGTGCAACAGGGATGACAAAAATGCCAGACATTCACAACACATGCAGAGGGCCCTCAGGGCCTCGGACTTAGCTCTGGGTCGTATAACACGGAGTATACCCTATGAGGGTTAGTTTTTGAACATGAAACCTTAGAGTCAGAAGAACCTTAGAAATTATCTAGACTAGCCTCCAACTCAGTGTAGGAATCCCCACTACAGTACCCCTTAAAGGTGGTCATACAATCTCAAATTCAATGTCCCCAGTGATGGTGAGCTAACTACCTCAAAAAGGCAGCATGTTATGTGTCTATAAACTTCGGATAAAATTGCATGTTACTTGGGTATTTACGTATGTAATTTAAATGCTTATTTCGCAAAATTCTTTTTCTACAAAGTACTCAGCAAAAGCTCATATTACCAGGGCAACAGAAAATGTGGCATATTATGGTTGTTGAACAAGTGGGTTACCAATAGTGCCCGTAAAAGATGAGGCGCCACATAAAATCTCAACCCAAAATAAAGGAGAAAAATCCTAGGGACCTTCTCTAGTAACTTGAAGGAAGTGTACTTCTTGCTGCGGTTCAGCACTGGCTATGCGGCTATCAAAACCATCTAGCTGCCACGTTCGGGGAGTAGGCAGAAGTTGTACAAAGCATCTCTCTGGACTCCATATTATCAGGAAAGATGGAAAGCATCCACAACAATTGGGGCAATATTATTAAAAGAAAACAAAGACGTTTTAGATTCTAATAACATAGAAAGAACTCAAAGCTAAGGCAAGATTGCCAGTCTTTCTATTTTAGCAACTATAGATTTGTATCCACTGTCCCTAAAACAATGCCCTGCTCATAGTTGAATTTTCATTGAATGTGTCGTGGATGAGCAAAAAGAGAAATAAAAACGCCTGACCCAGTGAGGTATATACAACATGTCCAATAGGTGTAAGGCCTTTTACCCAGAGAATGAAGCTTGATTTTTTTAAAGAAGCAGCAGCATCCCAGGATCCGTGGGCCAAAGGTGTCATGGCTAAAGGTATCAAAGTCAGAGTCATGGAGGGAAGTAGGAGAAAGGTTCACAGAAAAAGAAGAGAAGGTGAGGAATCACTGTACAGCTGTAAATAACTATAAACATAAATATGTATAAAGCATAATAATAGATGTGTGACTCTAATCACAATGGAGTGAACTAGACCATCTTTAAAAGCGCAAATTACATGAAGGATTCCTGAGCACTATTAGAAGCAAGAGAATGTGCTACAGACCTTCAGGGGAGCCATATCTTGGCCGTTAGGATTTCCCATGGAAGGTATAGAGGAAGTCGGGAGTGACTCAAATACGGCCAACCTGAAAGTGTGCCATCTTCTAGGAGCACTTATCTAGGATGTGCCATAGAACCTGCAGAGACTTACCAAAGCTACTGATCATTACCCATTCCTGTTGATGCTTAGGACACCATCAGAAGATCAGAGAGAGATCTTTAAAGACTGTGAAACTTGTGGCAGTAAACTGAACGACCTGGGAAGCTAGGAACACAGGTCTTTTTTGTTTGTTTTTCTATTTCTCCTTTTCGAAAGTTGGGCCGTTGGAAGAAGAGTTAACAGGATTGGAAGATGGCTGCCTGATTATGTCAAATAATAAAGAAAAATGCATAGATACTAAATCTAGTTCCAATAGAGGAAAGCAGGTATGAGATGAAAAGGGGAAAAAAGATCAAAGTTTAGAATTTATCTGGTGATTAACATGAGAAAGCAATTAGGGAAAGGGCTAGTCACAGTATTGTGTCCACAAATGTTTGTGTACTAATGCCCAGAGGCAGTATGTGTAAGAAAGTGAAATTTGTATTAGAACTCAGGACATTAAATGTGAGCTCATCAGTATCACTGAGACCTGATTGAATGGAACATCTGGCTGGAAATTGGAGTTGGTGGGTAACAGGAAAACCTACTGTGAGAGGACTTGGAGTACGATTACATCAACACTATGTACGCCAGTCTGAAAATTCACGAATGGTGGTGTCGGAGGAGCATGGTGGCATTCTCTGGTCAGTTACACCAGTCAATCTTCAAATAGATATAGACCTGCATTTGAGGAGAGCCATCAGGATGAAGGGACTCGAATGCCTTATGAAGTTCAGATGAGGGAACTAGGAATGTGGGAATAACGAAAGGGTAACAGGCTTTGGACTTTGAAGTTGAATCCCAGCTCCACCACTTACTGGCTGTGTGACTTGGGCACGGGGCCCTACTCATTCAAATCAGTTACTGTTTACTTTAACACCTGCCATGTGTCAGGCGCTGTGCTAAGCACTGGGTCTATAATGCTGACATAAACAGGCGCAGTCCTCGCCTTTAGAGAGTTTCAGTTTCTTCACTAGTAAAATGGGGTTAATAATATTAAGCACGTCCCTTGTACAAGATTATTGTGAGGATTAAATGAGATGGTGCATGATGCATGTTCGTGATGCATGGAGAGTTCGGCTCAGTACACAGTGTTGGGGCTTTGTCAATGTGTAATAAATTGTAACTTTATGTACATGTAGGGATGCATGAATGTTTTACTTATATTCAACTATCAGAAGAAATGTCCTGTAGAAGATAGGGTAGGCTTTTCTGTATGTTAGAACCAGGAGGTATAGGTAGGAGCCTTGGGGAGAGGCAAATTACTGCTCAGTAACGGAAGATGTTTCTAATAGAGCTGACCAAAGATGGAACGAGTTGCTTGAGAAGCTTAAAAGTTCCCCACTGTGAGAAGAAATTAAGCAGAGGGTAAATAGCATCCTTACAAATATGTGCCCTGTCTTAATTCTTGGTTGTGCGGTCCCAGTGTTTTGTTAAAGCTCCTTTGCTTGTATGAACTACATAGTACCAGATGTAGATGAGGCACTGGATTTTCTTCTGGTTTTCCCAGTCCAGATGTGGCCTGATGGAGTTTGCTTTTTAGAGTGAGGTACAGGGCCAGGAGTAGGATAAGGCAAGACAAATGCCTAAGGTGCAAAGTTTAAGGAGACACTCATTCTCATGGCCATGCAAGTATATGGTTAGCAACTGCATGACCCCGAGAGTGAGTGCCTTATTCAATTTTGCACCTTAGGCATTTTTCTTGCTTCACCCTAGTCCTGGACCTGTTGACATATTAGGACAGTAAGGAGTGGGTTTGGTCGGGAGTTCTTTCAAGCAATAATGACATCAACTTTCTCGGGTTCAGGTGTCTACGTTGCCACTTACGGTACCCCCTACATCTGCTTTTGACCCAGGCAGTTGGTGAGCTCGAGGCATCTCTTATTCCTGAGTGACTCCACCTTGTTCATGTGCTGCTCAGGTGCCAGTACTGCCAAGACGTGGAGTGCGCTGCATTCTGCACCTGGTGAAAACTCTGAGCACCGAGGAAGTCTCCAGGGGAACACTCCCTGAAATAAATAACTTTGTAAAAAAAAAGACATGTTTATGGCTTTTCTCTTACCCTGTAGGTATGTGCACATTTGTCTCTGTCACCAGAGGTGCTTCTGATCTAGGGTTTCACAGTTTTCATCTCCTCATCCATCTCTAGGAATCCTTTCTTCCCCACCCGTTTTGCTTAACCTGCAGCTGAAGGTGCAGTACTGAATTCTTTGACTCCCTTGTCTAGCTGCCTGGAATCTGGGATACGGGCACCCAGGCTCTTAAAGAGCCCTGTTAAGAACACCTTTACTAGCACACAGAGAACTTAGGGAGATGGTTGAGGAATCTCCCCGGGCAGAAGAGTTCTGAGAATAGAGGTATCGGGGCAAGGCAGCTGGAAACCTCTATTACACGTAGCTTGGTTTATCGCTACATCTCTGGTGTGTCAGGCAGGGAAGGATGCCACCTACAGAGTCTAGCGTGCTTGGCATGTGGAGATTTGCTCCATCCCAGGAACCAAGTCTTGGGGTTATTGGGTTGCCCTATTTAGAGTACTATTCACTTCCTTATTTTTCCCTATGGCTGTCTGGAGGATTACAGGGATTCCAAGGAGGAATATAGTGAGGGTCTGGGTTGGCGTCCAGAGAGGGAGGTACTCCTCACATACCCCCATCCCTACTTCCTTCATGACCAACTGTTGTCAGTGAGCACAGTTGTATCAGGACTACCAGACCTTTTTCCGGTAAATAGTGAAGAGGATTTGGGGACTGGTGGCCAGGTTATAAGACTATAAGTTTAATACTACTGATCAAAGAGAGGACAAAGAGATGGCCCCTACTCCTTCACCCCTTCTGGGGAAGGGGGTCATGGTGTCAAGAGTAAGACAGGATTTTAACCAGAGGTAGATGAGGATTGAGAGCTCTGGACTGTATCCTGACTCGCTGTTTCATTTTCGGGAAGAGCGCTCTGACAACCTGCCCCAAGGTCTTCTGCAGGGGAGACTGTGAACTCAAAGGGCCAGATTACCCTTTGGGAACCTCAGAAAAAGTTGCAAACATTAGTGAGGTGAGTCGCTGCCCCACCTTAGCCCCGGAGCAGAGAGAGCAGTTCCAGCCTGCTGCCTTGCTCGGTGCCTCTACAGCGACCCCAAGGATCTGCCACATTCGCGAGCAGCTCCACAGCTGGGCACTGACACACCCACAAGTTGCCTATACCGCAGCCGTCTTTTTTGCTTTTTTTTTTTTTTGCTGTGAGGCCGGGCTTTGGGGGTGGAGTGTCATCTGGCTGCTTCAGAGGACTGAGTGGTTGGAAAGAATTTGGAGGTTTCGGGGTGCGGGGGCTTGTGGGAGAGAAATGAAGAGAAAACAAATCGGTCGGCGAGGTAGTGCCTAAGTAACGCGCGTGATGTTGGGAAATGAAAGTGGAGTGTGTATGGTCCCAGGCAACAACTATACGCTGCATGGTCTTAAGTCCACTCAAAGTAGCTGAGGGATTTCAGACTCTTTCTAAACGAGGTGGAGCAGTGTTTGTGTGCTGTATTCATGTGCGCAATTGATCGTGGACAGAATGGCGAGGGAGGCACAGTTAATCTTTGGTCTTATCCATATTTTAAGTGAACGCAACAAATCTGAGTAAAGTGTGTGCGGTGTGTGTGAGGGTGTGTAAAATTCCTAGAGGCTCATAGAATTCAGCACAGAGACTGGCTTTGAATGCCCTCCTTTGCTTCCTTCCCAGGCCTCTTCTCCTGCAGCCCCTGCTCATTACCTCTCATATTGGGTTTCTCGTTCCCCCTCCCCACCTCTGCCCCCTCTTCAGTTCTCTGCTTCCCTCCACCTCCGGTCCCTAGCCCTTCTCCCTCTCAGCTTCCTTCTCCCTGCTGCTCTCCCCTCTGGTGTCTCGTTCTCTGCACTCCCCTTCTCTGTACCCCTCTCTCCCACTCTCCTCCCTTCCCTCCTAATCCCCCTCCTGTTTTTCTTCCTTCTGATCCAACTGCTCAGACCTCCCAGATTTCTCCCCTCCAGGGGCCTCAATGTTGACATTCTGCTCTCTCCCTTACTTTCTTCTAATACGAGGCAGAAAAGGATAAAACCCTTAAGTCTTTACATACACTGAAACTGGTCTAATTCATCCTAATTGCGGACTGGAGGTGGAGGGTGGGAGAAAGGGAGGAGGTAAGGTCAGTCTGAATTAATGAAAAATCGAAGTAATAGAACGTTTTGCAAGAAAGGTAATTGTACTACTTTCAGGTACATCCAGTAATACTGCTAACTGGAACAGAAGCCAAGAGACTCTTATAAGTGCTTTAACAAAGAGATAAGAATCATGGGTAATTGGCATTATTATGCAGCTGTAAGGCCCTCACTCTTAAATAGGCTGATATTTCCCTTATTTATACTCTAAATCTGTTAGTAGACCTCTTTTCTTAGCTAGAGGTAAAATCCTATTATAAGGGTTCTTTATAACCCTGATTTCCATGTCACTGCAGATGGTCCATTATAACAGTGCTTTGTTGATCTGGTTACCAAAATTACTGACAGCAATGATGTACAACAAATGATTTTTCTGGTCCCTATCTATTTAATAGTTATTCTCCATAAAGAGAGCTCTTTTCCACTGTAGATGGTAAACAGGAGAGGGGAGTGGAGATGAGTTATTCTGGAGCTAAGCCATGTAGATGTGTGTATTTGTGTGCACAGATCCATGGCTGTTGATTTGTGGGGAAGCATTTAATGGGATTGTGAGCACTGTAGCATATATAAGGGAGTCGGCTGTGTGTCTGTATGTATAAAGGCCTGGTAGGTACCTGGATGTGCATTGAGGTCACTAAGTATGTAAGTATCAGGATGTGTGTGTCTGAGATCTGAGTCTTTTTGTGGGTATGGGCGTGTGTGACACAATTTGTTTAAACAACTGTGCGAAGGGTAGAGTTTGGGAAAATTGTAGTTTAACCCTGTGAGCATAGCTATGTAATTTGTTATGTGTGTGTAAGAAAAAGAAAGACTATGTGCTCTGTACACTAGTAATTCTCAAAACAGGGCTATGAGATACTCCTTAAACCTACTCCTCTCCTAATATAGATCCTTTGAGTTCTCTACCACCATTTTTTCCTTTGTTGCCTCTCTCCCTTCCCTTCTTCCTCCAGCTCCTTCTCCCCCCTTTTTTTTCTCTCTGATTTCAAAGAAAAAAACCTCCTCAAGCCTCCGTCAGTTATTCCTATCTTAATCCTGTCTTTTCTTCTCCATCCATAGCCTTGTCAGTTTTTCTCTCCAGGAACATTCAACCATGATTAATTCAAAACACCATTCAGAAATGTGCCCAGCACGCTACTAGGTGCTGAGGAAGAGCAGGTGGGGAAAGCTGCCGAAAAAGCCTTGTAAAGGTGACAGTGGGGAAGACAGTACAGTAGTCCCCTGTTTTCCACGGGGAATATGTTCCAAGACCCCCAGTGGATGCCTGAAACCGAGGATAGTACTGAACCCTATATATACTATGTTTTTTCCTATACAAACACACCTGCAACAAAGTTTAATTTGTAAATTAGGCACAGTAAGAGATTAACAAGAATAACTAACTAATAATAAAATACAGCAATCATAACAGTATACTGAAATAAAAGTTATGTGAATGTAATCTCTCTTGAAATATCTTATTGTACAAATTAATTGCCTTTTCCATCTTAACTAAGCACTTACCATGCACTGTGGCCATGACTTTTGCTGTTTGAGGGTTACGGGTGTCCCTGGTGGGACCCGGGGGGAGGGGGATGGCATGAGATTTCATCATGCTTGTTACTCAGAACGGCACACAGTTTTAAACTTATGAATTGCCCATTTCTGGAATTTTTCATTTGATATTTCCGGACCACAAATGACCACAGGTAACTGAAACCATGGAAAGTGAAACCTCAGATAAGGGTGGACTACTGTAGTCTCCTTTGGTGAGTTCAGCAATTTTAGGATACAATATTCCTCAGGTAACGCTCACAGTGTCTCCCTAGTGCCTCTGAAAACATCCTGGCACCACAGTGATGGTGCCGGCTTTCTTACTCCCAGTGATACTGCGCACCACTTCTTCAACCCCCTGAGGGGAGGCTAAGCCTTTACCACTCACAGTTCTTCTTCCATAATTTCCCCAAACTCTGAATTTTGGTCCCACTTACTATAACCTCCTATTTATTCACTTATTCATTCATTCACTCAACAAATAGTTAGTGATGGATATTCATGTATCAGTTACTGTTTGTTTCAGGCATGTGGGGTATATTACTGAACAAAAGGAACAAAAATCCCTGCTCATGAGCTCATATTCTAACGTGGGGGGGGGACAGATAAACAGCAATGAACATTAAAAAACATGTAAACGGTATACTCTATTAGACGGTGATAAAGTAGACCAAAGTGAGACAGCTTGGGAGTGTATAGGTCCACCGTGGGAGTGGGTGTCACAGATTTCAATTTTAAGCAGTGTAGTCTGAATTGCCCTCACAAAGAAGGTGACATTTGAGCCCAAACTTAAAAGATCTGAGAGAGTGAATACACTAGTCCTCCCCACCCCGTTTTTTTTTTTTTTAAACATCTTTATTGGGGTATAATTGCTTTACAATGGTGTGTTAGTTTCTGCTTTATAACAAAGTGAATCAGCTATACATATACATATGTTCCCATATGTCTTCCCTCTTGCGTCTCCCTCCCTCCCACTCTCCCCATCCCACACTTCCAGGCTGTCACAAAGCACCGAGCTAATATCCCTGTGCCTTGCGGCTTCTTCCCCCCAGCTATCTACCTTACTAAGTTTGTTAGTGTGTATATGTCCATGACTCTCTCTCGCCCTGTCAAAAATCACCCTTCCCCCTCCCCATATCCTCAAGTCCGTTCTCCAGTAGGTCTGCGTCTTTATTCCTATCTTACCCCTAGGTTCTTCATGACATTTTTTTCCCTTAAATTCCATATATATGTGTTAGCATACGGTATTTGTCTTTTTCTTTCTGACTTACTTCACTCTGTATGACAGACTCTAGGTCTATCCATCTCATTACAAATAGCTCAATTTCATTTCTTTTTAAGGCTGAGTAATATTCCATTGTGTATATGTGCCACATCTTCTTTATCCATTCATCCGATGATGGGCGCTTAGGTTGTTTCCATGTCCTGGCTATTGTAAATAGAGCTGCAATGAACATTTTGGTACATGACTCTTTTTGAATTTTGGTTTTCTCAGGGTATATGCCAAGTAGTGGGATTGCTGGGTCATATGGTAATTCTATTTGTAGTTTTTTAAGGAACCTCCATACTGTTCTCCACAGTGGCTGAACCAATTCACATTCCCCCCAGCAGTGCAAGAGTGTCCCCTTTTCTCCACACCCTCTCCAGCATTTATTGTTTGTAGATTTTTTGATGATGGCCATTCTGACTGGTGTGAGATGATATCTCATTGTAGTTTTGATTTGCATTTCTCTAATGATTAATGATGTTGAGCATTCTTTCATGTGTTTGTTGGCATTCTGTATATCTTCTTTGGAGAAATGTCTATTTAGGTCTTCCCCACCCCGTTTGAGGTTTTGTTTTCCATGATTTCAGTTGCCTGCAGTCAACCATGGTCCGAAAATATTAAACGGAAAATTCCAGAAATAGACAATTCACAAATTTTAAATTCTGTGCTATCCTCAGTTAGTGTGATGCAATCTCAATCCATCCCACTCTGTCTTGCTTGGGATGTGAATCATCCCTTTGTCCAGCATTATCCCACCCATTAGTTATTTGGTAGCCGTCGAGGTTTATCAGATCTACTGTTCTTGTATCGCAGTGCTTGTGTGTTCAAGTCACCCTCACTTTACTTACTAATGGCCCCAAAGCACAAGAGAAGTGACGCTAGTAATTCGGAAAGGCCAAAGAGAAGCCGTAAAGCGCTTCCTTTAAGTGAAAAAGTGATTTCTTTCTTCCTTTAAGAAAAAAATCAAATGCTGAGGTTGCTAAGATCTACAGCAGGAACGAATCCTCTATGCGTGAACTTGTGAAGAAGGAAAAGGAAATCTGTGTAACTTTGGCTGTCATACCTCAAACCGCAAAAGTTATAGCCACAGTGCATGGTAAGTGCTTAGTAAAGATGGAAACGGCATTCAGTTTGTACAGTAAGGTATTGAGAGAGGGAGAGTGAGAGTGAGAAAGAGAGAGAGAGACCACATTCACATAACTTTTATTTCAGTATATTGTTATAATTGTTCTATTTTACTATTAGTTATTGTTGTTAATCTCTTACTGTGCCTAATTTATAAATTAAACTTTATCATAGATGTGTATGTATAGGAAAAAACATAGTGTATATAGGGTTCAGTACTACCCGTGGTTTCAGGCATCCACTAGGGCTCTTGGAATATATCCCCTGCAGATAAGGGAGATTACTGTAATGTGGATTCCAGGGAGAAAGATCTTTGCAGCACAGAGAATAGCTAGTGCAAAGGCCCTGTGGCGGGAGCATGGCTCATAGTTTTTAAGGCACAGGGAAGATGCACAGTGGCTCTAACAGACTGAACTGTTAGCAGGAAATGTGTTCCAGAAAGGAAATGGTGAAGGGTTGGGGGTGTGTGTGGGGAATTTGTCTATATACTTCTTGTCCTCTACTCCTTGTTGTTCACCTCATCGTGATTACCTCTTACATAAAATGCTTAAGAAAGAGGGTTGTGGGCTTCCCTGGTGGCGCAGTGGTTGAGAGTCCGCCTGCCAATGCAGGGGACACGGGTTCGTGCCCCGGTCTGGGAAGATCCCACATGCCGCGGAGCGGCTGGGCCCGTGAGCCGTGGCCGCTGAGCCTGCGCGTCTGGAGCCTGTGCTCCGCAACGGGAGAGGCCACAACAGTGAGAGGCCCGCGTACTGCAAAAAAAAAAAAAAGGAGAGTTGTGAGGATTTAAAGAGAAAACATGTATAAGGAGCGTGGAACATTATAGGTCCTTTTGGAATGTTTTCCTCAGCTCCTTCCCACTCTCCTTAAGTATCCCATGACTGGCCCTTCACCAATAGTATATGGAGATTTAGTGAGAAGTCCCATAGTTTCTATTTCAAAATGTTTAACTTCCTCCTCTCTCTCTTGCTATATTCTGCCTTTAAGAAAATCTTTATTGGAGTATAATTGCTTTACAATGGTGTGTTAGTTTCTGCTTTATAAAAAAGTGAATCAGTTATACATATGTTCCCATATCTCCTCCCTCTTGTGTCTCCCTCCCTCGCACCCTCCCTATCCCACACATCCAGGTGGTCACAAAGCACTGAGCTGATCTCCCTGTGCTATGTGGCTGCTTCCCACCAGCTATCTATTTTACATTTGGTAGATACCGTATGCTAACACATATATATTGAATCTAAGAAAAAAATGTCATGAAGAACCTAGGAGTAAGATGGGAATAAAGACACAGACCTACTAGAGAATGGACATGAGGATATGGGGAGGGGGAAGGGTAAGCTGTGACAAAGTGAGAGAGTGGCAGGGACATATATACACTGTGGTTCATTTTTAAATCACTTTTGCTGAGTCTTCCTCCTCCTGAATCCATAAAAAGGTTTGCATAACCCAAGATTTTGCCCTTAAATCTCATCACACTGAAACTTCCCAGTCTGTTACCTACTGCCACCTCTAATACAGATATTTGGATGACTTTTACACCTAATTCTAGGTCTCTAGAAACTTCTTCTAAATGCCTGGCATGGATTTCTGACTTAAAGGTACCTTCTAGTATGTACTTTCTGTGATTCTATATTGGAGATAAATGAAAACAGAGCTTTAGAGGGGCATGGATAGAGAGACAGCTGAGGTAGGGTACTACCTACTCTAGGCTGATGAGTTTAAATTGATGAAGTCAGCAGACTAAAGGAGTTCTGAGAAGTGGAGTAACATGATTTGAATTTAGCATCTATGTGGGTTGCACTAGAGCAAAGCAAAGCTGGGGCAAGGAAACCATTTGAACATATATTATGAAAGTCTTGAATTACTTGATGTGATTTTACAAAGGAAAATTAAGCTGCAACCCAAGGAATTTTGCAGAGGAAGAATTAGAAAGACTCAGCAATATATTGGATGTAGTATAAAGATTTGAGAGAAATCAATAATATTCCACAGTTTCAGGGAAGAGACACTGGAAAACTAAGGTGGTGGTGGTGGTAGTGGTGAGATTAGGAGGAATTCTTGTTTTAAAAAGGATCCAGAGAGTGAAAAAGGAGAATAATTAAAAATTTGACATATTAAATTTCAGGAGACAGTAGGAGACCTAAGGGAAAAATATCTTTTGGGCAACTGGAACTAGAATACAGAAAAGAAAATAAGAAACTAGTATCAGTCAGTGCTGGTGCTAGACATATTAGATTCATTTGTATACAAGGAGTAGCCAAAATTGGAAGAATAGATTAGCTCCCCTAAAAGAGTGAGTACAAAGGGGAATGGTTGGGGGACAAGAATTGAATTTTGGGAGACAGCCAGAGGGAATAAGTAGGAGGAAGAAGGAGAGCTGGAGGAGCCAGAAACAGAGAATTCAAAAACATAAAAGGAGAAGCAGTGTGAGAGAAACCTACTGAGTTTCACACTAATTCATTGGTCCCTGACTGACTTTTCCATTTTGTACCCACTCTCTTTTACTCCCCAACCCGGTCCCAAGCTTTTCTTTCCATCTATCGTTTATCTGGGCCTCCTGGGCCTCAGAGTCTAATTATTATTCCTACTTTCGAAATCACTCTCAATTAATGCTTCCCTGCAACATCAGTTATTAACTCTTCTGTCCTAGGTAGTTAATACAGTCAAGAATACTCATTCACAAAAAACACACAGAAGGTGCTATATTTGCTAATTTGATAAGTGATGTTTATGAACTGGAACACAATAGTAGAGGGTCTTCCTTCCCAATAGGGTGGTCTGTAGGAACAAATACAGATGATCCAGTACACATTTATTTGTTTAGAAACAATGAGTGAAATATCACATTCTTATTAAGGCCCTTTGTGTGTCCAGCTGCCCCAAATCAATGAGAATATTGTGAGCAAATTAATATATAATATGAATCAGAGTAACATATCTAGACTTTTGTGCACTCTTTTTCTATTTTTTAAAGCTTTCCTTCCTCAACATACTTCTTGCCTCCCCCATTCCCCCTTTTCTTCTTTTACACTCAATCATATTTCTTTTTGTTCATGTGCTCACAGTCTGCACACATCCATAAATATTTTCAAAGATTCAGGACTCTTCTACATTGCACTAACTTGCACACAAAAACTTCCATTCATGTTTTTATACTTTTCTCCAGCTTGAATATTCAGCCAACTCAATAAAGAAATGTCCTCAAAAACCCAGCATAAGAATTAAATCATTTATACTTGTCCATCTTTGTATTTCTAATAACATTTTGCTAATGGAGGGTGTAACATAGAGATCTAATATTGTCTTTGATTCGGAAAGTGATATTTTCTCCTGGATTAATATTTTATTTTATTATGGTTCTAAAAATTTTAAATATGTCTTTATTATTTCATCTGATTACTGAAGCAATATATATATACACACATTAAAGTATTAAAAATTTAGAAAAATATAAATAATAACCAAATATCCTCTGCAACCATGACAGAGTAGCTGGCAATGAACTTGATCTCCTGCCATAAACAACAATGAAACTAGAGAAAATATTTAAGGACACTATTTTCAGGAACTAGACAATAGACAGTACAGGAATATGAACCCTAAGAGAAGGGAGACAAATGAGGTGAGCCTCACATTCTCCCACCTCTCTGCCTGGGGACAATTTTCCAACAACGGCACGGAGACCAGAGTTTGTGAGAGGGTTTCCTTTAGGTGTTTGGCTTAGGCCTGAACTGCACAAGTGCAGAGCAAGATGCCATGAGACCTAGCAGACTGTGGCTGTTAGAAGTGAGCAGAATGGAGATTTTAGAGGTCACACAATGCAGGGAGATTTTAGGATTCAATTCCAGCCAGAATGGAGAGACTTTGTTAAAACCTAGGCACCAGAAGGGCCATGCCTTAAGAATAAAGACCATGCCCTAAAGATAGGGCCACTCTAGACACATCTTAACAAAGCTTAAAACCAAGCCTCCACAGGGTAAAGGAAAACTACTAGTAAATAAACTGAATATCAGAACAAAAGTTATCATTCTTTAATGGAAGTAAAATCCAGACTCCTTAAAGTGTATCTTTGACAATAACTGGCATGCAATAAAAAATCACTAGACATGTGAAAAATCAGGAAACTATGACTAAAATCAAGAAAAAAATATGTTGTCAATGGAATACAACTCTGTGATGATCCAGATATTGGAATGATCAATCAAGGATTTAAATCAGTAATTTTTAAAATGTTCAAGGTCATAAAGGAAAATACTATTTTAATGGACAAAAAGATGGGGAACCATAGCAGAATGTAAGTTCTAGAAACAAAAAGCACAAAAATATAACATGAAAAATAAGCTAGATGAACATATCAGATTGATGATGACAGAAGAAAGGGACAGTGAACTTGAAATACCATAGAAATGACCCAATCTAAATAATGGAGAGAAAAATGATTGGGAAGAAAATGAACAGAGTTGCTGAGACCTGTTGAAATCCCAGATGGGAGGAGAGAGGGAGAGAATGGAGCAGAAAAAAATATTTTAAGAAGTAATGATTGAGGGACTTCCCTAGTGGTCCAGTGGGTAAGACTCTGTGCTCCCAATGCAGGGGGCTCGGGTTCGATACCTGGTCAGGGAATTAGATCCTGTATGCCACAACTAAAAAAGATCCTGCACATGGCAACAAAGATCCTGCATGCTGCAATGAAGATCTCGCATGCAGCAATGAAGATCCCTCATGTCACAACTAAGACCCGGTACAGCCAAATTAAAAAAAAGAAAGAAAGAAAGAAAGAATGATTGAAAATTCCTCAAATTTGGTGATATTCAGCAACCTACAGATCCGTGAAGCTAAGTGAACGCAAAGAAGAAAAAAATACAAAGATGTCCACACCTAGTTTCATTATAGTTGACCTGCCAAAAAATAAATAAATAAAGTGAAAATTTGAAAGCAGAGAAAGAAAAATGACACATTACATACAGAGGGAAAGCAATATAAATAAGAGCTGATGTCACATCAGAAAAAATGGAGGCCAAAAGTCTGTGGAATGATATGAATGAAAACAAAAAACGTGTCACTCCAGAATTTGACACCCATCAAAGCATAATCTTCAAACATGAGGGTAAAGAGAAGACATTTTTGGATAAATGAAAGCAAAGAGAATATGTCTGCAGTGGATCTTCACTATAAGAAGTATTAAAAGGAATTTTTCAGGCAGAAAGGAAATGATACTAAGTAGAAATATATAATATATAAACAGGAAGAAATAAGGAGCACCAGAACTGATAATGAATGAAATATGTGGGGAAATATGAGACAAGTTTTTTATATTTTATTAAACTTTTTAAAAGGCAAATTACTATTTAAACAAAAATAATGTCATTGTAAGTGCTATTGCATATATTAAAGTAAAATATGTGACAACAAAACAACAAAGGATGAAGATAAATGGAATTACACTGTTGTAAGTTTCTTATATTTGTGGAGTAATGAACTATGAAATAATACAACATTAATTTTAAGCAAATTATGGTAAGTTAAGAATGCATATTCTAATATATAGAACAACCACTAAAAATTACCTAAAGCGGTAAAGCTTAAAAGTTAATGATGGAAATTAAATTGCATATTAAAAATATTCATTAAATGCAAGAGAATACAAAGAGAAACAAAGGGAAAGAAACAAATGAGGCAAATAGAAAACAAATAACAAAATATTTAAATCCAAACACATCAATAATTACATTAAATATTAATGGAAAAAACTCCAAAATGTCAGATTGCATTAAAAAGCAAGACTTCTCAAATATATGTTGCATATCAGAGACAAATTTTAAAGACGCAACAAAGTAAAGGATAGGTAAAGATATTATGCAAGTGTAAGAATATGAAAACTGGGGTAACTATATTAAGATTAGTCAAAACATTATCAGATGGAGGAAACTTTTAAAAATTTGTTACCATCATACCTATCATAAAAGAATAGCTAGTAGAAATTCTCTAAATAGAAAGGAAATGATAAAAGAAAAAATCTTCAAACCTCAGGAAGCAAGAAAGAACCAATGAAAGAAAGAATACGGGTAAATACAATAGGTTTTCTTCCTCCTCTTGAGTTTTCTAAATTATGTCTGATGGCTGAAGGAAAGATTAAAATCCTGATATAGTTCTCAATGCACACAGAAAAATATTTGACAGTTGTATTATAAATAAGGGAGGGTAAAGAGATGTAAGGGAGGTTAGGTTTCTATGCTCCTCTTGAACTGGTAAAATGTTAACACCAGTAAACTGTGATAAATTAAATATATATAATATAATGCCTAATGCAAATGCTTAAACAGCAGAACAAAGAGAGGCACTCAAAAACACTATAGATAAATTCTATAAAGTATTCAAGTAACTCACAGTAAGGCAGGGAGAAGAAAATGGAGACATCAAAAATAGAGTCCAAATAGAAAACAAAAAATAAAATGGGATGCTTGAGACTAATGTCAATAATCACATTAAATGTAAAAGGTGTAAAGGCACCAACCAAAAGTCAGAGATGTCAGGATGGATAACAAAAAATGACACAACTCACTCACTTCAAATGTAAAAATATAGGTTGACTGAGAGAGTAACAGGATGGGAAAAGATGTAACAGTGTGGAAAATATAATCACTAGAAAGCAGGAGTGGGTATACTAATATCAGATAATGTAGACTTTGGAGCAAAGAAAATTACCAGAAACAGATAAGACTATTACATAATGATGAAAGGGTCAATCCATTGAGAAGACATAGCAGTCCTAAGTGAGTATGCACCAAACAACAGAGCTTCAGAATATGTAAAGCTAAAACTGATAGAATTGAAAGGAAAAATAGACAAATCCACAATTATAGTTTAAGAGTATAGTACATCTTATGAAGAATTGATAGAGTAGAAAAAAATCAGCAAGTATATTGAAGAGCTCAACAACACCATCAATAACAGGATCTAGTTAACATTTGCAGAACACTGAACCCAACAAGAGCAGTATACATATTCTTTGCAAGTGCCCTTGGAAAATTATATGAAAGTAGACCCTATCCAGGGCCATAACACAAACCTCAACAAATTTAAAAGAATTGAAATTATTCAGTATGTTTTTTGGCCATAATATAATCAAACAAAAAATCAGTACTAAAAAGATAACAGGAAAACCTCAAAACACTTGGAAATTCAACAGAACAGCTCTCAATAATCTGCAGGTTAAAAAGTAAGTCTCAAGAGAATTTAAAAATGCATGGAGCTGAATGCAAATTAAAATACAATATATCAAAATTTGTGGGATGCACTGAAAGCAGTGCTCAGAGGAATGTTTATAGCACTAAGTGCTTCCATTACAAAAGAGATAAAGTTTCAAATTAATAATATAAACTCCTGCCTCAAAAAACTAGGAAAGAAGAACAAAATGAACCCAAAGCAAGAAGAAGGGAAAAAATACTAAAAATAAGAACATAAATCAAAATGAAATTGAAAACAGAAAATCAGTGAAACAAAGATCTGGTTCTTTATAAAGATTAACAAAATGGACTAACCTCTAGTAAGAAAAAAAGGAGAGAAAATACAAAAATTACAAATATTAGGAATAAAGCAGTGGACATCACTACAAACTTTGCAGATATCAAAAAGATGAGTAGGTCCAACTTCAGAGTACTTAAATAAATTAAGTAAATATTAACAGATCTGAAGGGAAAAATAGACAACAATGCAATATAGGGAACTTCAATACCCCACTTTCAACAGTGGATTGATCATCCAGACAGAAAATCAATAGGGAAATAATGGACTCAAACTATACTTTAGATCAAATACACCTAACAGACATACACAGAACACTCCATCCAACAGCAACAAAATACACATTCTTCTCAAGTGTACATGGAACATACTCCAGGATAGATCATATGTTAGGTCACAAAATAAGTCTTAGAGAACTTAAAACATTGAAATCATACCAAATATCTTTTCCTACCATAATGATAGGAAACTAGAAATCAATAACAGGAGGAAAACTAATAAAAAGCACAAATATGTGGAAATTAAACAGTACACTCCTGAACAACCAATGGGTCAAACATGAAATCAAAGGGGAAATTTTTAATTTTTGAAACAAAAATGGAAGCACAACATACCAAAAAAAAAAAAAAGGTAGTGTTAAGAGGGAAGTTTAAGTGATAGATGCCTACATTAAAAAGAAAGAACTCAAATAAACCACCCAAATTTACACCTCAAGGAACATAAAATAGAGAGCAAACTATGCCCAAAATTAGCAGAAGAAAGGAGAGAAAAAGATCAGAGCAGAGAGAAATGAAATAGATAATAGAAAAAAAAAATAGAAAAGACCAACAAAACTAAGGGTCGGCTTTTTTTTTAAGGTAAACTAAATTGACAAACCTTTAGCTAGACTTACTGCAAAAAAAAGAGAGAGGATTCAAATAAATAATTTTAAATGAAATAGGAGACATTACAACTGATCCTACAGAAATACAAAGATAATAAGACACTGCAATGAAAAATTATATGTCAACAAATTGAACAACCTAGAATAAATGAATAAACTCCTAGAAACATATAACTTATGAAGACTAAATCATGAAGAAATAAAAAAACAGAACAGGCCAATAATGAATAAAGAGTTTGAGTCAGTAATCAAAAATGACTCAATGAAGAAGTGCCCAGGACCAGAGGGCTTCACGGGTGAATTTTACAAAACATTTAAAGAAAAATTAACACTAATCCTTTTCAAATTCTTCCCAAAAAGTTGAAGAGGAGAGATCACTCCCAAACTCATTTTACAAGGCCATTATTACCCTGACACCAAAGCCAGATAAGGATACTACAGGAAAAGGAAACCACAGGCTAGAATCCCTGATGAATATAGTTGCAAAATGTCTTAACAAAATACTTACAGATCTAATTCAACAGCTCATTAAAAGGATCATATGCCATGATCAAAAGGGATTTATACCTGGAATAAAAGATGGCTCAACTTATGCAAACCAATAAATGTGATACATCACATTAATAGAATTAGAGATAAAAATCATATGATCATCTTAATAGATGCAGAAAAAGCATTGACAAAATTCAACATCCTTTTATGATTAAAAACTCTCAACAGATTAGGAATAGAAGAAAATTACACCAATATAACAAAGGCCATATATGACAAACCCACAGCTAACATCTTACTCAACAGTGAAATGTTGAAAGCTTTTTCTCTAAGATCAGGAAGAAGACAAGGGTACTCTCTCACCACTCCTCTTCAACATAGCACTGGAAGTCCTAGCCAGAGCAATTAGGCAAGAAAAAGAAATGAAAGACATCCAAATCAAGAGAAGAAAGAACTAAAATTATCTCTTTCTTCTGGTGACATGATCTTGTATATAGAAAATCTATATACAAAAACAGTTCACCAAACCCTGTTAGAACTAGTAAAAAAATTCAATAAAGTTGCAGGATACAAAATCAATGTACAAAAATAGTTGTGTTTCTATACACTAAAAATGAACTATCTGAAAAAGAAGTAAAGAAAACAATTCCATTTATAGTAGCATCAAAATACTTAGGAATAAATTTAACCTAAAACTGTAAGACATTGATGAAAGAAATTGAAGAAGAAACAAATAAATTGATAGATATTCCATGATCATGGATCAGAAGAGTTATTAATGTGAAAAAGTCTATACCACCAAAAGCCACCTATTGATTCAATGCAATTTCTATCAAAATTCCAATGGCAGTTTTCACAGAAATAGAAAAGAATCCTAAAATTCATATGGAACCACAAAAGACTCTGAATAGCCAAAGAAATATTGAGAAAAAACAAAGCTAGAGACATCACACTTTCTAATTTTAAGCTATATTACAAAGCTATAGTAACCAAAACAGTGTGGTACTGGCATAAAAAGAGACACACAGACCAATGGAACAGAATTGAGAACTCAGAAATAGACCTATGCATATATAGTCAACTCATATATGACAAGGGAGCCAAGAACACTCAATAAGGAAAGGATACTCTCTCCAATAAATGGTGTTGGAAAAAATGGAAATTCACATGCAAAAGAATGCAATTAGACTGCTATTTTATATCACTCACAAAATTAACTTGATATAAATTAAAACAACTGTAAGAACTGAAACCATAAGACTCCTAGAAAAAAACATAGCAGAAAAGCATCTTGACTTTGGTCTTGGCTATGACACCAAAAGCACAGTCAACAAAAGCAAAAATCAACAAGTGGCACTATATTAAACTAAAAATGATTCTGCACAGCAAAGGAAATAATTAACAAAATGAAAAGGCAACCTATAGAATGGGAGAAAATATTTGCAAACCATATGTCTGGTAAGAGATTAATATCCAAAATATATAAGGAACTCATACAACTCAATAGCAAAACAAAATAAACAAAACAAAACAAGAACCCACAATCTGATTTAAAAATGGGCAAAGGACCTGTACTCTCTGTTTCTTTGAGTTTGTCCTTTTTAGATTCCACATAAAAGTGATATCATACAGTATTTGCCTTTCTCTGTCTGATTTAGTTCTCTTAGAATAATACCCTCAAGATCCATGCGAGTTGTCGCAAATGGCAGGATTTCCTTCTTTATCATGGCTGAATAATATTCCTATCTTCACATCTTCATTCATCCACTGACAGACGTTTACATAGTTTCCATATCTTGGCTATTGTGAATAACGCTGCAATAAACATGGGAGTGCAGATATCTTTTTGGTATCTTGTTTTCAGTTCCTTTGGATATATACCCAGAAGTGGGATTGCTGGATTATAGGATAGTTCTATATTTAAAAATTTTAGGAACCTCTATACCATTTTCCATAGTGGCCGCATCAATTTGAATTCCCAGTATCGATGCACTAAGCTTCCCTTTTCTCCACACCCTCACCAACACTTGTTATCTCTTGTCTTTTGATGGTAGCCATTCTAACTAATGTGAGGTGATATCTCATTGTGGTTTTGATTTGTATTTCCCTGATGAGTAGTGATGTTGAGCACCTTTTCATGTACCTGTTGGCCATTTGTACATCTTCTTTGGAAAACTGTTCAGTTCCTCAAAATGGGCAAAGTATTTAAACAGATAATTCACCAAGGAAGATATATGGATGTTAAATAAGCCAATAAAAAGATACCCAATATCATTAGTCATTAGGGAAACAGAAATGAAAACCAAAAAAATGAGATATCACTACACACATACCCTAGAATGGCTAAAATAAAAACACTGAGTATATCAAGTGTTGTGAAGATGGGAGCAACCGGAAATCTCAGACATTGCTAGTGGGAATGTAAAATGGCACAACTACTTGAAAAACAGTTTGGAAGCTTCTTTAAAAGGTAAGCATTTCACCTACCATATGGATCTAGCTATTCCTCTCTTAGATATTTACCCAAAAGAAAGGAAATGATATGTCCCTATAAAGATTTATACATAAAAGTTTACAGCAGCATTATTTGTAATAGGTAAAACCTGTGAAAGTCCAAATGTTCATCAACAGAGAAATGGATGGATAAACAAATTGTAGTTTGTCTATATAAGGAAATACTAGTCAGGAAAAAAAGAAAGGAATGAACTACTGATAACCCAAGAGCATAGATGAATGGCAAATAATTATTCTTAGTGAAAGAAGGCAGACAAAAAAAGAGCACATTTCATTTATATAAAATTCTAGAAAATCTAACCCATAATGACATACAGCCAGCCGGTAGTTGCTTAGATGGAGGTGGGATGGTAGAAGAGGTAGGATGGGTTGATTGTAAAGAAGCATGAGAAAGCTTTTGGGGGTAATAGATGTGTTCATTATCATGATAGTGTTGATAGTTTCATGGGTGTATGTGTATGTCAAAACATCAAATTGTACACTTTAAAAATGTGCAGTTTATTGTATGTTCATTATACCTCAATAAAGCTGGCTAAAAAAGAAATTTAAAAAACTCCTTGAAATGTTTGCGTAAAATCTCTATACTTTATAGTAAAAAAATTATGCTTCAATCAAGCTGATTTAATTTTTAAAATGGAAAAAATAATTATAATCACTGTTGGCATTTAGGTATATACCTTTTTGGCCTGTTTTCTACATACAAGTATAGAGAGGGATGCATATTTTACAGGCATATTATACATACTATTTTAAATTTGTTTTTTCACCTCATTCATCAAGAATATACATCTATTCCAATAGATATAAATTGACACAATCTTTTTAATGGCTATATAAAATTCTATTGTATGTATGTACTATATTGTATTCAATGGCTCCCCTATTTTAACTTTCGTTTGTATTTTATTATTACATACAAAACTGGGATGAACATCCTTATACATATATTTTTGCAAATTTTTATAATATTTTCTTATAATAAATTATTCTAATTGATTTCTATGTCAAAGGACATTCTTTTTTTCTTTTTAGGGCTTTTGGTGCATACTGCCAAATAGTCATCCATAAAGGGTTATAGCAACTTATACCCTTGTCAGAAATATATGAGAGTGCCTATTTCCAGTCATCACTGAGTATATCCATTTTTTCTTTGCATATCTGATGTGTGAGAAGTGGTTATCTCATAGCTATTTTAAATTACATTTCTTTGAATAATATTGAGGATGTATATTTTAAAATGTTTTGGCATTTGTATTTCTTTTGTGAATTGTCTGTGCACATCCTTCTCCATTTCTCTATTAAGGTGTTATTTTCTTATTTATTTAATGGAGCTATTTTAATAGTAAGGATATTAACCGCTTGTCTGCCATGCATATTTCAAATATTTTCCCTCATTAGTTGTTCATCTTGTCTTTTAACTTGTGTTTTGCTGTTAGAATCTTTTCATTTTATATTCTTTTTACAATTTATATTCGTAGACTCTAAATTTTGTGTTGAAAAACAGGAGTTATCATTTTGTGTCTTTCACCATACATTGTGTTGTACTTATTTGACATTCACAAAATGTAAGAATGCATAGAACTATACATGTAGAGCACTAGGAACAGTGCCTGGCATATAGTAAGTATTCAATAAATTTTAGCTACTACTATTATTGTTATCCTTATTAAGTTAAAAAGTGAGTCTGATGATCTGGGAAATGAGATAGTTATATCAAATACAAAAATAAGGCTCCATTTTGTGGCCCCCACCCAGAATGAAATATAAAGTTGACTTCATCCAAATATCAATCGTCAACTTCTTCCTTTTGCTCCCTTTACATGAAGATTGAATGGCTTGATCTTTGGAGCTGATATAAATCACCCATCAAGTCTAATTGTCCATCCTCTATGCTTACAAATCTACCCTAAAGCTCCTTTTGGCTCTGACAATTTCAATGGAATATTTTGGTAAAAGAAAGATTCCCTAATAATTGAACCTGAGTGTGCAGAAAAAACTTTCAAACATCTCACCTTTCCAACTCCTGTAGCTGCAGGCATCGTACAGAATGAAAGTAAAAGGAGAGAGTAATGATGCCATAAACAAGAATCTGAAGCAGTCGCCAAGCAGCTGAAGGACTCTGAGAGCAGAGTGATGCCTGTTGGAAAGAAGTTGTCTGATATCGGGAATGGTAGCATGTGATTGACATAAGTGAGAGTTATAATTGACCATCTCTCTCCAGCAGGGCAAATAGTGGGTAAAGATGTGTTCTTATCATAGTCACGTTTGTACTTTAGAGATGTTCAAAGCATCTAGAGTACATGAATTTGGAGGGTGATATAATGAACATGTTAACAGTCAATTCACTCATTTTATGAATGAGATTTGGGTAAAAGTAATAACGAAATGGATGCCTGGACTTAATATAGCATTGTAGCATTTAATCATAATCAGAAACTGTGCCTTATCTGGATCAATGAGAAAAATAAAATGATGTTAACCATGGAACACTAATGAAGTTTGCATGAAAATTAAGACATGTACTTTACTGCACACAATATTTATGTTTTTAAGTGGGTTGTACAAATGTAAGGTTTTAATTACAACAGAGAACAATCACATAGGCATCTCTTCTAAAAATATTGTCTATTGGTCAGGTAGCCCCTATAGTTTATCACAAAATCCAACTCGACTAATGCTGGGTTACAATGCTCCCACACCCTTAACTCACTGCCCAAAATGCTAGTGTCATGCTTCCCCCGCCCCCCCTTTTTTTTTTTTGCCTCTCCTGGTAGATTCTGGGGAATTCTCAGAGGTTTCTGCATCTTCTGATGTCAGCAGCAGCTGTCCTTGCTGGTTTGGTTGAGAAGCATAATAGTGCCTCGCCATAAAAACCCTGGAGAAGATTGCATTTAGACTGTAAATAAAAATAACCTGCAAATGATCTTTAATTCATTTTCTATTTTCATTGGATTTCTTTTTCTTCAATAAGGATAAGGATGATGAGATAGTATGAAGAGAACACACGATGCTTCAGGAACCTCTTGGACTCCATTATCCTTGACCTCTAGTTGCCTGTCACGCTTTAATGGTGATCATCCTCTCCCTTTTGAAATTTTATTCTATTGGTTTCCATGACACTGTATACTGCATTTCTCTTGCTTACCTCTCTCTCTGCTACTTCCTATTTTTCTATCTTCTTTGCTGATCTTCAAAATCGTGCTTCCCAAATGTGTGTGCTTCGGGTCAGTCTTTGGCACTCTCCTTTTCTCTGAATACATACTGTCTCCACGCTGTTTCAAATGCCACCAAAATGTGCATGACTCCCGAAATTTTCTCCCAGGCCCTAATATTTCTCCAAGGTCATTTCACCTTCAAATCCTGGCTGGGTATTTCCACTTGCTTGTTTCACCCAAACTCAATACATCTTGAAATAAGTTCACTACCTTTGCTATTCTTCATGTGAAGTGACTTTTCTTCTGACTGGATTATTTCTGTTAACAAGCTCTTTTCCCAGTTACATAGTTGTGAAGCCTCTGGATCACCTTTAACTTCTTTCTCTGTCAGCCTTCTACACCCATTCAGTTACCAAGTTCTGTCTGTTCTTCCTTCCCAATTAGTCTCATATTCTCTATATGTTTTATTTCCCACTGCCACCACCATACCTTACTATTTCACACCTTGTTTATTGTGCTGGTCCTTCTGCCTCCTGTATTTCTTTCTTCTAAACTACTTAAACAAAAGTCCAAGCTCATCTTTTTAATATACCATTCTCATTGTGTCATTAACTGCCTGAACCTATTGTCTCTTCATTGAAATCCTAACTCATTATTTTGGCGTTCAATCTTTCTAATATTATGGTCTCAATTGTCTTGTCCAAACTTATCTTCCATTATTTCTTAGAAGAATTTAACTCTGTTTTTCCACATCCAGATTTCTATGCTATTGTTGCTGCATTTTAACTCTATATTGTTAAAATCCTCCAAAGGATTATTATTGTTTCAGATAGTCAATATTCATTTAGATTTACTCAAATGTTTACCACTTTGCTCTTCACTCCTTCTTTCTTATTCCTGGAGTATATCCTTTAGAATACCTTTGATTCTATTTCCCTCTTCTAAAAGACACCTTAGGTTTTGTTTGTTTGAAAAAGTCTTTAAAGTAATAAAATACTGATTTCTAGGTTAGTAGTTATCTTTAAGCTAATTGAAGTCATCATTTCCTTGTCTTCTCGTTTCCTTTGTTGACTTTGAGACATCAGCTGTTGTCTAACTTGCTCCTTTGAAGGTAATCTGCCATTTTAAAATTCAGGTTGCTTTCAAGATTCCCTCTGTGTCTTTGTTTTACTGCAATTTTACTCTGATATTTCCAGGTGCAGCTTTCTTTTTATTTATTTTAGTTCATATTTCTAGGACATTTTAAATTCATGAATTAGGTTTTTTCATTAGTTTAATGAAATTGGCAAGTATTATTTCCTCAAACATTACCTCTGCTCCATTTTTTTTCTCTCCTCTCCTGGGTTCTGATTAAACAAATGTCACATCTTCTCACTCTGTCCTCTCTTACCTGCTTTTCTTTCTGTATATTCTATAATTTTTCTCTTTGTGCTGGATTCTGGATATTTTGTTTTGACTTATTTTAGGTTCATCAATTTCTCTTTGGCTATGTCTAATCTGCTGTTATACCCACCAAAGAGCTTCTAATCTTGACATTGAATTGTTCAGTTCTAGAAGTGTATTTGGTGCTTTTTCATATCTGCTGTATCACTTTTTATGGTTTCGTGTCCCACGCAGACCATATTCATGCTTGTCTCTTATTTCTTTAAGCATAGTAACCATACATATTTCTTAGTCTGTATCTGATAGCCCCAAATCTGAAGTTCTGTGGGCCTGTTTCTGCTGTTTCTTGCTGGTTCATCCACATGATGTATTGTTTCTGTATGGGCCTGGTTGTCTTTGTAGGCTGACAATTAGATCTTAATAACTATTAGTAAGAAAAATTCAAGGTCGAGAATGATGGTATCCTCACCAGAGAAGATATTTTTTTAACATCTTTATTGGAGTATAACTGCTTTACAATGTTGTGTTAGTTTCTGCTATATAACAAAGTTAATCAGCTATATGTATGCATATATCCCCATATCCCCTCCCTCTTGTGTCTCCCTCCCACCCTCCCTATCCCACCCCTCTAGGTGGTCACAAAGCACGGAGCTGATCAGAGAATATTTTTGATCCTTCTGCCAGGCCCCAGGGAGCATTACCAATTTGGGACCATGTTAACCAAAATTTATGGCCTGAGAGTCTCTGGGCTACTCATGAACTGGGTTGCAAGTCTATGGGAGGGCAGGTCCAGTTCCCCTTAACCCTGAGGGTGTAGCCCATTGGGGTCTGAGCTTATTGACAAAGGGAGTTTATCAGAATCTCCACTTTGAAAAGGCATTGGACTTTGACTTCTGTTCCCCTCACCAGTGCCACTACAAAAACCACTACTCAATTTCACAGCTATTTATCTCAGACTGTCAAAAGACCTCAGGACAAAAGCAGCTTTTAGTACTAGGCTTACCTCTCTGGAATACTGCTTTCTCCTAGGTTTTGAAAAAGCAATTCCTATCCAGTTAGTATTTTGATACTTTTAAGATGATTTTAAAATATTTCATTCTTCCTAACTGGGAGCCATCAGTAGGAATTACACAATTATCAGAAGCAGAATTTCCTCTATGCTTCTTTTCAAAGAATACTGTACTCAGGCCAAACTGCCCTGTGCCCTCTTACCTGAAATGTGATTTGCATATTCCCAATTACTAGTCCTTTCTTATGTTATACCTTATGTTTAATTCCATTCTCTTTGGGTTTCCATTTAAACCACTCACCTGTCTGTCATTTGTCTCTTGTAATCTGACCTATGCATTAGGCTCTGTTTATTCTCGCCTCCTTTATGTAGTCTTCCCTTACTACAGATTAAAATGAATTATCTTCTGAACTATTATGAGAACTCTTTGCCTAACCTACTCCTTTGTCACATATATATTGCCTTTTATTTACTGCATTTCATTTACCCCAAGATGCCATTCTGAAGTTTCAGAAAAGTTAACATGAGAAAAAAGTACATATTTGAATTGATGAAATTTGATTTTGTATTAATTGCACCATTTCTTGTGTACATCTGGAGAGTAAGCTGCTCAAAAATAGAGACTGTGTCTTAAGACTTTTCTGTATCCCCTTGAAGTATATGTCACATGCTATGTTCTAAATATACGTATTACTTGGTTTATTGGTTCTTTCTGTGATTTAATTGGAAAGTTGAAGATTGTGGCACTAGAATAATCTTTCATATTTCTTGTTTAGTGTTTTCTCAAACAGTCAGAAGGACCCTGGAGGAGAAAAAGAGCTCTACCTAAAACTTGTAAAATATCAAAAACTATGTTGTTATAATTTTCAGCATTTTATGTAGCCTATCTTTAAAAAAATCAAACTTTTAATTTTGAAATAATTGTAGATTCACATGCAGTTATAAAAATTACAGAGGTTATATACCCAGGAGTGGAATTGCTGGGTCATATGGTAGTTCTATTTTTAGTTTTTTGAGAAGACTCCATACTGTTTTACACAGTGGCTGCACCAATTTACATTCCCAAAAACAGTGTATGAGGGTCCCCTTTTCCCACATTCTTGCCAACATTTGTTATCTGTGGTCTTTTTGATGATAGCCATTCTGACAGATGTGAGGTGATATCTCATTGTGGTTTTGATTTGCATTTCCCTGATGATTAGTGATGTCTTTTCATGTGCCTGTTGGCCATCTGCATTTCCTCTTTGGAAAAATGTCTATTCAGTTCTTCTGCCCATTTCCTAATTGGGTTTTTTTTTTTGACGTTGAGCTGTATTAACTGTTTATATATGTTGGATATTAACCCCTTATCAATCATATCACTTGTAAACATTTTCCCCCATTCAGTAGGTTATCTTTTCATTTTGTCAATGGTTTCCTTTGCTGTGGAAAAGCTTTTATGTTTAATTAGGTTCCATTGTTTATTTTTGATTTTATTTCTTTCGTTTTAGAAGTTGAATCCAAAAACATATTGCTACGATTTATATCAAACAGTGTTCTGCCTATGTTTTCCTCTAAGAGTTTTATGGTATCTGGTCTTCCATTTAGGTCTTTAATCCATTTGAAAAGCTACATGCACCCCAATGTTTATAGCAGCATTGTTTACAATTGCCAAGATATGGAAGCAACCTAAGTGTCCATCAACAAATGAATGCATAGAGATGTCACACACACACACACACACACACACACACAGGAATACTACTCAATCATAAAAAATAATGAACTTTGCAGCAACATGGATGGACTTGGAGGGCAACATGCATCATGCTAAGTGAAATAAGTCAGGCAGAGAAAGACAAATACTGTACGGTATTGCTTATACGTGGAATCTAAAAAATACAGCAAACTAGTGAATATAACAAAAAAGAAGCAGACTCACAGATTTAGAGAACAAACTAGTGGTTACCAGTGGGGAGAGAGAAGGGGGAAGGGGCAATAACAGGGAAAGGGGGTTAAGAGGTACAAACTTTTAGGTATAAAATAAACTATGAGAATATATTATACAACATAGGGAACATAGCAAATATTTTATAATAACTATAAATGGAGTATAACCTTTAAAAATTGTGAGTCACTATATTATACACCTGTAACTTATATAACATTATAAATCAACTACACTTCAATAAAAAAATACAGATGGAGCCCAAATACTTTTTTCTCCATTTCCCTCAATGGTAATATTTTGCATAACTATAGCACAATATCACAACTAGGATACTGACATTGATACAGTTAGTTCTATCACCACAAAGATATACTATGTTGTGCTTTTATAATCACACCACATTTTTGCTTCCTGACCCCACTTAAGCCCTGGACACCACTAATCTGTAATCCGTTTGAGTTAATACTTGAATAATTTATGAGACTTAAGTCAATGTTCTTTTTTTTTTTTGCCTATGAATGTGTAATTTCTCCAACACCATTTGTTGAAGACAAGTTTTCCTCTACTGAATTGCTTTTGTTCCTTTGTCAAAAGTAAGTTTGGTATATATGTGTTACATCTTAGTTCTTTACATATGGGTTGATGTATGTGTCTATCCCTAAACTAATACCATACAGTTTTGTTTTGTTTTTTTGGAGTAATACATTCTTTTATTTATTTTTAATTTTTGTTAGTTTCTACTTTATAACACAGTGAATCAGTTATACATATACATATGTTCCCATATCTCTTCCCTCTTGTGTCTCCCCCCCATCCCACCCCTGTAGGTGGTCACAAAGCACCGAGCTGATCTCCCTGTTCTACGTGGCTGCTTCCCACTAGCTATCTATTTTACGTTTGGTAGTGTATATATGTCCATGCCACTCTCTTGCTTTGTCACAGCTTACCCTTCCCCTCCCCATATCCTCAAGTCCATTCTCTAGTAGGTCTGTGTCTTTATTCCTGTCTTACCCCTAGGTTCTTCATGACATTTTTTTTCTTAAATTCCATATATATTTGTTAGCATATGGTATTTGTCTTTCTCTTTCTGACTTACTTCACTCTGTATGACAGACTCTAGGTCTATCCACCTCATTACAAATAGCTCAATTTCGTTTCTTTTTATGGCTGAGTAATATTCCATTGTATATATGTGCCACATCTTCTTTATCCATTCATCCGATGATGGACACTTAGGTTGTTTCCATCTCCAGGCTATTGTAAATAGAGCTGCAATCAACATTTTGGTACACGACTCTTTTTGAATTATACCATACAGTTTTGATTACATTACCTATACAAGTCTTAAAATCAGAGTTATTCCTCTAGTTTATTCTACTTTTTCAAAACTGTTTTAGCTTTCTAGTCCTCTTGCTTTTCCATATAAACTTTAGAATAATCTTTCTTATATCTACAGAAAAAACTTACTGAGATTTTGTTGGTAATCCTGTTTATTAATTTGGGAAAAATTGACATCTTTACTATGTTATTTCAGTCCATTAACATAGTATTAATCTCCATTTATTTGGACCTTTTCTATTTCCTTCATCAGCATTTTATAGTTTTCAGTGTGCAAATCCTGTACATGTTTTTTACATTTATACACTATTTTTGAGTTGTTATAAACGTTATTATAGTGGCCATGTATGTGTCCACTGCTAATATATAGAAATGTAATTGATTTTAGTGTTTATCTTGTGTACTTTGACCTTCCTGAACTCACTGAACTCATCTAGGAGGGTTTTTTTTTGTAGGTTCATTGCTTATTTTCTACAAATATCACCATGTGATCTGCAAATAAGGATAGCTTTATTTCTTTTCCAATCTGTATTCCTTTCATTTCCTTTTCTGGCCTTATTGTACTGGCTAGAATGTATAGTACTATGTTGAATAAGAGTGATAAGAGCAGGCATCCTTGCTTTGTTTCTTAACTTAAGGGGAAAGCATGTAGTCTTTTACCATTAAATAAAATTTTACCTCCAGTTTTTATATGGACGTACTTTATTAAGTGGAGCAAATTCTCTTCTATTTCTGTTTTTCTGAGAGTTATTTAAATCATGAATAGATGTTGAATTGGTCAAATGTTTTTTTGGCATCAATTGGTATGATCATGTGATTTTTTAGCCTGGCTAATATGGTAGATTACACTGATTTGATTTTCAAATATTGAACCAGACTTTTATCACTGGAATAAACTCTATTTGGTCATGGTGGATAACCCTTCTATGTATTGCTGAATTCTATTGCTAATATTTTGTTAATTTTTTGTATCTATATTTATAAGGTTTGTTTGTAATTTGCTTCTTTTGTACTGGCATCTCATTGTTATATCAAAGTAATACTAGTTTTTAAAAAGTTAATTCCCTCCTTATTCTATTTTCTGGAATATTGTGTAGAATTGGCAAAAAAATCTTTAAAAGCTTGGTAGAATTTTCTAGTGGAACCATGTGGGCTTGGAAATTTTGAGGGGGAGGATTTTAAAATAAGAATTTAATTTCCTTAATAGATATAAGGCTGTTTAAGTTATCTACTGAATTTTGGATGAATTGTGGTAATTTGTATTTTTTGATGAATTGGTCCAATTTATCTAAATAGTCAAATTGATATGTGTGGAGTTGTTTCTACTATTCTCTTATTATCCTTTTGATGTCTTCTTTCTTTTTATTTTATCTTCCTTGCTAGAGGTTTGTCAATTTTATTCATCTTTTCTAAGAATCACACCTTTGAATTTCATTGAATTTTGTTTTGAATTTCATTGAATTTTTGTTGTCGATTTTATTGATTTCTTCTCTTACTTTTATTATAATTTTGCTTCTGCATTCTTTGGGCTTATTTTGCTCTTCTTTCTCTAGTCTCTTGAGGTGGGAGTTTAGATTATTGACTTAAGACTTTGCCTCTTTCTTAACGTAAGCATTTAGTGCTATAAATATCCCTCTCATCATTGCTTAAGCTGAAACTCACAAAATTTGGTATATTATTTTATTTTTCTATTTTCTATTTCACTTGAGACTTATTATTTGACCCATGAATTATTTAGAAGTGTGTTGTTTAACTTCCAGGTGTTTAGAGATTTTCTTGTTTATTTTTCTGTTATTGATTTGTAATGTGATTCCATTGTGTCAGAGAAAACACTGCATATTTCAATTCTTTCACGTTTGTTTTATGGCCCAGGATATGGTCAACTTTGATATATGTTCTGCAGGCAGTTGAAAAGAATATGAATACTGTTGTCAGGTGGAGTGTTCTATAAACATCTCTAAGATCCTTTCAGTTGATGACATTGTTGAGATCTTCTATAAACTAGCTGATTTTCTGTCTAGTTGTTCTGTCAATTGTTGAGAAAACTGTGTTTAAGTTTCCAACTATAAATGTGAATTTGACTATTTCTCCTTTCATTTTTAATCAGTATTTGCTTTGCATATTTTGCAGTTGTGTTGTTTGGTTCATAGGCATTAAGAATTGCTATGTGTTCTTGGTGGATTGACCCTTTAAATATTATATGATGTTGCTCTTTGCCTCAAGTAATCTTCTTTGCCCTGAAGTCTATCTGATATATCCACTCCTGCCTTACTTTTATTAATTTTTGTATGATATATCTTCTCTCATTTTACTTTCTACCAGCCTGTGTCTTTATATTTGACATGAATTTCTTTTAAATAGTGTATAGTTTGGTCATGTTTTAAAATCCAATTTGCCAATTCTTGTCTTTTAATTGTTGTCATTAGACCATTTACATGCAATTTAATTATTGATATCTACCATAACTTGAATTATTTGTCCCCTATAAGCAAGATGTAATTTTTCTCTGGCTGTTTGCCAGTTTAATTTTCTCATTAATTTTCAGAAGTCTGACCATGATATATTGGTGTGGATTCTGTTGGGGGTTGAAAATCTTCTGGAACCTGTAGCTTTATGTCTTATGCAGAATGTGGCAAGTTTTCAACAATTTTTTTTTCAGCACTGCTCTCTTTTTCTTGCCTTCTAGGACTCCAGATACATGACTGGTAGATCTTTTGTTACTGTCTCACAGATCCCTAAGGCTCTGTTTAATTTTAAAATCTATTTTCTCTCTGTTGTTCAAATTGCATAATTTTTATTGTTTTAACTTTAGTTTTGCTACTTTTTTCATTTGTCCCCTCCATTCTGTTCTTGAGTCTATTCATTGTGGTTTTTATTTTATTTTGTTTACTGTAATTTCTTAGTTCTAAAACATCCATTTGTGTCTTTTCCTTTAATTGTGATAAAATACCTATAACAGAAAATTTAGTGTTAGTGATATTTAGTACATTCACAATGTCGTACAACTATCACCATTATCTAGTTCCAGAACATTTTCACTACCCCAAGGAGTAACCTCATACCCATATGTAGTCACTTCCCATTCCTCTCTCCACCAAGTCCCAGCCAACCACTAATATGCTTTCTGTCTCTATTGATTTGCCTATTCTGGATATATCATATAAATGAAATAACACAATATGTAGCCTTTTATGTCTGGTTTCTTTCACCTAGCATGTTTTTGAGGTTCATCCATGTTGTAGCATGTATAAGTACTTCATTTCTTTTAATAGCTGAATAATATTCCATTGTAGGGATATGTCACATTTTGTTTATCCATTAATCACTTTATGGACGTGTGTATTTTTTCTACTTTTTGGCTATTGTGAATAATGCTGCCATGAACACTTGTGTATAAGATTTTTTTTTGAACATCTGTTTTAAGTTCTTTGGGGTATATATCCAGGAGTGGAATTGTTGGGTCAAATAGTAATTCTATGTTAAATTTTTGAGGATTGCCAAACATTTTTTCACAGTGGCCTCACTTTTTTACATTCCCACCAGAAATGTATGAGGATTATATCTCCACATTGTCACAAACACTTGTAATCCTCTGTTTTATTATTATTATTATTATATACATCCTAGTGGGGGTGCAGTGGTATCTCATTGTGGTTTTTATTTGCATTTCCCTAATGACTAATGATGCTGAGCATCTTTTTATATGCTTATTGGCCATTTCTATGTCTTCTTCGGAGATATGTCTATCCAAGTCTTTTGCCCATTTTCAATCAGGTTGTTTGTTTTTTGTTGTTGAATTGTAAGAGTTCTTTATATATTCTGGATACTAGATCCTTATCAGGTATATAATTTGTAAGTATTTTCTCCCATTCTATGAGTTGTTTTTTCACTTTCTTGCCTGTGACCATTGATCCACAAGTGTTTTTTTTCACAAGTGGTTTTAATTTTGATAAAGTCTAATTTAACTATTTTTCTTTGTTTTCTTTATTTGTTGCTTGTGCTCTTGGTGTTATATTTAAGAAACAATTGCCAAATCCAAGATCATGAAGACTTACCCCTATGGTTCCTTCTAAGAGTTTTAAGGTTTTAGCTCTTATCTTTAGGTCCTTGATCCATGTTAATTTTTGTACAAAGTGTGAAATGTATGCAAATTCATTATTTTGCAAATGGCCATCCAGTTGTTCCAGCCTCATTAATTGAAGAAAATATTCTTTTCCTGTTGAATGGTCTTGGCACTCTTGTTGAAAGTCAACTGACCATAAATTTGATGGTTTCTTTTTGGTTTTTCTATTCTATTCTATTGATCTATATGTCTATCCTTATGCCAGTGCCACACTATTTTGATTAGGGCAGTTTTGTAATAAGTTTTGAAATTGGGAAGTGTGAGTCCTCCAACTTCGTTCTTTCTCAAGGTTTTTTGGCTATTTGGGTACCTTGCAATTCCATATGGATTTTAGCATAAACTTTTCCATTTCTATGGAGAAAAAGGCTGTTGGGATATTGATAGCTATTTCATTTGATCTGTGGATTGCTCTGAGAAGTATTGTCCTCTTAACATTGTTAAATCTTCTAATTCATGAACTTAGAATCTTTTTCCATGTATTTAGGTCTACTTTATTTCAGCAGTGTTTTATAATTTTATTATATATATGTATATATATATGTATATATATATATATGAACCTATATTATTATATAATATAGGTACAAATCTTGTACCTATTTGCTTAAATTTATTCCTGTGTGTTTTATTCTTTTTGATGCTATTTTTTAAAACATCTTTATTGGGGTATAATTGCTTTACAATGCTGTGTTAGTTTCTGCTTTATAACAAAGTGAAACAGTTATACATATACATATGTTCCCATATCTTTCCCCTCTTGTGTCTCTCTCCCTCCCACCCTCCCTATCCCACCCCTCCAGGAGGTCATAAAGCACCGAGCTGATATCCCTGTGCTATGCGGCTGCTTCCCACTAGCTATCTACCTTACGTTTGGTAGTGTATATAAGTCCATGCCTCTCTCTCGCTTTGTCACAGCTCACCCTTCCCTCTCCCCATATCCTCAAGTTTGATGCTATTTTAAATGGAATTTTTTCTGAGCTTCCTTTTCAGATTGTTCATTGCTAGTATATAGTTGTACAAATAATGCTTATGTGTTGATCTTGTACCCTACAACTTTGCTGAATTACGTTTGGTTCTGTGTTATATGTTCTATTTATTTGCTGAAAGCTTCTTTTTCTTTCTTGAGGCTTTCTATCTTGTCATTTGCTTCAAATGTGTTCATAATTGCCGTTGAAACATTTTTATAAAGGGTATTTTAAAATTCTTGTCAGATTATTCAGATATCTCTGTTATCTCGGTGTTGATATTTATTTATTGTCTTTTTATCATTCAGTTAGACATCTTCCTGATTCTTATTACAAAAGATTTTTTTATTGAAACCTGGCTTTCATATATTATGAGACTCTCATTCCTATTTAAACTTTCTGCTTCAGCTGGTCTCCCCTAAGACCATGCCATCAGAGGAAATGAGAGTGCCACTTAATTACTTCCACTGGAAGTAGAAGTCCAGTTTCCCTACTTGGCCTGTGTAATAAAGAGGGTGCTCTTTATTACTGCCAAAAGAGTGTGGGAGTTCTGGCTCTCCGCTTGGCCTACAGTGATACCTCCCTGAATGGGAGGATCAGGTATTCCTCATTAATGCTCCCCAAGTAGCCTTCGCTGACACCACCAGATGATGGCCTCCTTATCACTGGGGTTAGTGAAAGTTTTACTCTTCTCTAGGCCTTTTCTGACATTACCCTAGTGAGGAGGGGGAGTGGTGCTTCGTCACTGCCAGATGGGAGTGGGAGTCCAGGCTCCCCACATGGTCTCCACTAACATTGCAGTAGTGGGAGTCAGCAGGCAGGGGGAGGAGGAGAACCTCATTACTTCCCAGCAGGAATGAAGTCCCAGCTCCCTACTTGTCCTTCTGTGACACCACCCTAGCAGAGTGTTTGGGGCACTTCATTGCAGCCTGGCTAGCCTGGAAGACTTGGCTTCCTACTTGGCCTTTGCTGGTATGTAAATGACCACAGATTTTTTCCTGTGGTGTTTAGTTGGAGTAGAGTCTGTATTGTCTAAAAGATTTCTGTCTTGCTAGGCTGCCTCTTTCCTTGTCCTTTGGCTAGAGAAAGCAAGATTTTGTTGGAGGCTTTATTTTGTCCAAGTCCATTAGCATTTCTGGGTTGCTGGCTCCTCCAGTACCTAGTCTGGGATATATAAGGCAAAAAGAAAACCTAGGGAACTCATTACTGTGTTATTCTTCAGATCCTGAGGTTTCTAGCCACTCTGCCTTTTCCTCTCCTCTTTTCTTGTGTTTGATATATAAGTACCAAACATATAATAAAATAATATATATATGTATATTCATTCCATATATAAAGTTGTTCTTAGTGAAAGAAATAAAAAAAAGTATGTCTACTACATCTTCTCAGAAAAATAAGTCTCTACAGAGGTCTTAGAACAAGTCTGTGTATACTGTTTCTAAAGAACTTTTCATTTTATTCTTACCACATATTCATAATGGAAAGGCAAATAATATTCATGTATCAGAGATAAAGAAACTGAGGCCCAGAAGTGTTAGATACTTCCCCATGTGAAGTCATGATTTCTAGGTGAGTACACGGGGAGAATCAAACCCCATTGTTCTGATCAATAACCTAGGGTATTTCCATTAGGTCGTGCTTTATAACCCAGGTAAACTTCCAGTCTTCTATGTGCAAAGAAATAATTTTGTTGTAATAACAGAATACATGCATGCTAGTGCATGATGTGGAAACACTGAGAATTCTTGAAATTCTGGAAGAAATAAAGCCACAGGGAACCTCAACCTGTAGGTTATGATCAGATGGGACATAGCTTGGGTGTAGCATCAGCTATCGCAGGATCCCTGTTGCAGACATCAGGTAAATGATTTAAGGTACATTTTTCTGGTAGAAATTCCTAGTCAGTATACATTTTCCAAATATGGCTCCTGGTACAAGCACAGGTCTTCAACTTCAGGTCAATTTATAAATGTAGAGTTGAAAGAGGTCTCAGCTTTTCTTAAATGAATCCTTGCTGCTTCTTAGAGCTAGCAATCTTTTTTTTTTTTGCTGTACGCAGGCCTCTCACTGCTGTGGCCTCTCCCGTTGCGGAGCACAGGCTCCGGATGTGCAGGCTCTGCGGCCATGGCTCACGGGCCCAGCCGCTCCGCGGCATGTGGGATCTTCCCGGACCCGGGCAAGAACCCGTGTCCCCTGCATCGGCAGGCGGACTCTCAACCACTGAGCCACCAGGAAAGCCCAGAGCTAGCAATCTTAGAGTTACCAATCTGTGCTGGGTGGCTCTAGAGAACAAAATAAAGGACAATGGCAATTAGAGGAAGACAGGGTACATATTGATATAAAACTTTTCAAACTATCAAAGCTATCCATTATGATATGGGCTGCGTCATTGAATAGTCAGTCCTTTATCACTGGATAGCTTCAAGCCAAGGGATACTGTAGAATTGATTCTTGCACTCAGTGGGCACTTGGTCGAGATGAACTCAGAAATCCCAACTTACTCTAAGGTTTTATCATGACTTCTTGTGCAAAATCAACTCAGCAATGCCCTCTTAGTGTTCTCAGGCTGCCATAGCAAAATACTATTGATTGGGTGACTGAAATGTATTTTCTCATAATTCTGGAACCTGGAAATCTGAGATCAGGGTGCCAGCATGGTCAGATTCTGGTGAGGCTTCTCTTCCTGGCTTGCAGATGGCTACCTTCCCACTGTGTCCTCACATGGCCTTTCCTCAGTGCATGTGCCTGGAGAGAGAGTGTGAGTTCTCCTTCCCTCTTCTTATAAGGGCACCAATCCCATTGGATTAAGACTTTACCCTTATGACTTCCTAAAAGCAGTATCTCCAAAAACAGTCACATTAGAGGTTAAGCCTTCAACAAATGAATTTTGAGGGACAATTCAGTCCATATCACTCTCTCCTGTTCCTGCTCAAGATTTTGTTTGTTTGGTTGGTTTGGGGTTTTTTTTGTTTTTTTGCTTCCAATCCTATCACCTAGAACCCAGTCACACCAAATTCATTGCTCTTTCCTGAGCACATTAAGCTCTTTCATACCTCCAAACATCTGCCTGAGTAAAAGTCCCTTTGCCTGAAATGGCCTTTTTTATCTTTTTCACCAGGCAACACCTTCAAGATCCAATTCAAATGTCACAATCTTTATGAAGACCTTACTAATTTCTCAAGAAAAAAATAACAGTTTATTCCTTTAGATTCCCCAGCATTTTCTTCATGCCTCTATAATAGCCCTTCTCACATAGCCTTACAGTTATTTATTAACATCTGTTTCCCCCACTAAACTGTGAACTACTTAAGGGCAGGAACCCTTGTCTCTTTGTACTCCTAGCACCTACTGAATAGTAAATAGTGGGTGTTCAGTAAATGTTTATTGGAAACATATGTGCTTTTGAGCTACACAATCTGATAGTTATTGAAGTATATTTAACTTACAATGTTGTGTTAGTTTCAAGTGTACAGCAAAGTTATTCAGTTATACACACAGACACACACACACATGCACACACACACACATATATATACACATATATATTCTTTTTCAGATTCTTTTCCATCATAGGTTATTACAAGATATCGAGTATAGTTCCCTGTGCTATACAGTAGGTCCTTGTTGTTTACCTATTTTATATAGTAGTGTGTATATGTTAATCTCAAACTCCTAATTTATCTCCTCCCGCCATAGTACTTTGGCTAGTCTTTTTATTTAGAAGTGAAGTTTAGTTTTATTTAAGATATCAATCATGTAAAAATAAGATAAATAACAGAATGAGAAATGTAATCATATTTATTTTACATATATATTTTTTACAAGAAATTTTGTGATATATGGAGGTGACATGTTCCTGAAGGGCTAGTAAATTTCACGTCTCAAAAGTTAAATAGCCCTGAGGAATACTATGTGTATGCATAAAGAAGCACTCATACTTGTAGTTCTCTTTTTCTGATTCAGCATTATTTTGATTTTCGCATGTAGTGTTTTAAATTAACAGAATTAATACACATTCCATCTAGAGAAAGGTAGTGAATTCAACTTTCCAGTACACATATTAAATCTGTGCCATTTTGTCTAAATAGGCTTTATGTAGGCATATGTGAAAAGGATCTGTACCTCCATTTTAGATGTTGCCACCTGATAATTCAGTTACTAAAGACGTTTTTCACTAAATTTTAAATTCTAATATCAGTCCTGTAGTGGAGATTGAGAGATATGGAACATTAAGGGAGCAGAGATTAAAGGGAAATTGGCATGGTTTCATAAACACTTAGAAAAAAAACCCATCCAAACAAAAGTTGAAAGAAATAGTTATCACTAGATCTCTATCTACATGAAGTTGTCCATGTGGACTAAATGAAAATTAGAACAAAATTTTGGCCAATATTGGTTAAAATATGAGAATTATCTTTCTAGTCTTCTCTAGATAAGTGTTTTGCAGTATGGCCTGCACTAGCAGCATCAGCTGCTGACAACTTGCTAGACACTCAAATTCTCAGGTCCTACCAAAGACCTGATGAATCAGAAACTCTTCAGGTAGGGCCTAACAACCTGGTTTTTAACAAACCCTGCAGGTGATTCTGATATGAATTCAAGTTTGAAAACCACTGCTCTAGATTTCTGGCATTTATGAATTCCCTGGGTAATTAAATATCTTCCTTCCTCATTTTTTCCTTTATGGGGCTGATGACCATTGTTTTCAGGTGCTAATCATCATTATTATTATTATAAAGATTGTTCCAACTCCCTTTGTCCGTGGGCTTTGCAATACTTGGACTCCTAGCCCAGAAACCCCAGATTGGTTTTCCATCCTTTGATACCTAATTTGGCCTCCTCTGTCATAGAATATAAGTTTTATCTTGCCAGCTGATGAAACCTGGAAAACACACTTTCAAATAACAGAAATAGCACACACTGCTTTCTGGGTGTGTAGACTGTGTGTGGGAGTGAACTCTGCCTAAAAGTCCCCTTATCTCATTTCTGGAACTCTGTCCTAAGAATATATAAAACAAATGTGGAGATAAATATCCAAAGTTTTGCATTGTAACCTTGTTTGCCAATATGAAAAACTGGACAACTCAAATATTTGAGTTTGGGGATGACTATATAAATTATGTTAAATTCATATTATTGAATATTATGTATCTGTTAAAAGAATTTAGTAGCTCAGCATGTACTGGAATGGAAAGATATCCAAGATATGTTGTAATGGGATACAAGTAAAACCATGGTGCAGAACAGTATTGTTTATATGATCTCACCACTAGAGTGGAAAAGATATTTGAATTTTCAGCATGGACATATTTCACATTTACAATGTAAAAAGAGAAATAAGATCTATATTAGAAACAAAACATGATCACAATATGCTTTCAACTGCAAAAAGAGTGCACTACAAAACAGTATGCAGTAAGAACTTTTGGAAGCGATGTGTTTATCTCAATGGGTCTTGGGTTGTATGTGTGTATGCATTTTAAAAAACTCATTAAATGGTACCCCTAACATTTGTGTGTTTCACTGTATGTGAATTTTATCTAATTAAAGGGTCATACAAAAGAATGAAACTGGACCCCTAACTCACACCATATACAAAAAGCAACTCAAAATGTATTAAAGACTTGAATGTGGGCTTCCCTGGTGGCGCGGTGGTTGGGAGTCCGCCTGCCGATGCAGGGGACACGGGTTCGTGGCCCGGTCCGGGAAGATCCCACATGCCGTGGAGCGGCTGGGCCCGTGAGCCATGGCCGCTGAGCCTGGCGCGTTCGGAGCCTGTGCTCCGCAACGGGAGAGGCCACAACAGTGAGAGGCCTGTGTACCGCAAAAAAAAAAAAAAAAAAAAACTTGAATGTAATACCTGAAACTATAAAAATCCTAGAAAAAAACATAGGGAGTAAGCTCCTCGACATTGGTCTTGAGAATGATATTTTGGATTTGATACCAAAACAAAGGCAACAAAAGCAAAGATAAAAACAGTTGGGCTACATCAAAATAAAAGCTTATGCTCAGCTAAGGAAACCGTCAACAAAATGAAAAGGCAACCTTACAGAATGGGAGAAAATATTTGCAAACCATATATCTGATAAGGGTTTAATATCCAAAAAATTTTTTAAGAGTAGCCGAATTTAAAAATGGGCAAAAAGACATGGAAACAACTTGAATGTCCATCAGTGAGTGAATGGATAAAGAAGTCGTGGTATGTATGTATGTATGTATATATATATATATATATATATATATATATATATATATATATAAAACAGAATATTATTCATCCATAAAAATGAGGAAAGCCTACCATTTGCAATAATATGGACGGATCTTGAAGGCACTATGCTAAGTGAAATAAGTTAGAGAAAGACAAATATTGTCTGATTTCATTTACATGTGGAATTTAAAAACAAAAAACAAACAAAACGCCTTACTAAACTCATAGAAAAACAGATCAGATTTGTGGTACCAGAGGCATGGGGGAGGGGGAGGGGAAATTGGAGGAAGGTGGTTAAAAGGTACAAACTTCCAGTTAGAAGATAAATTATGTACTAGGGATGTAATGTACAGCATGATGAGTATAGTTAACACTGCTATATAATATATAGCAGTGTTAACTATAGTTAAGAGAGTGGATCCTAAGAGTTCTCATCACAAGGAGATAGTTTTTCTCTTTTCTTTTTATTGTATCTGTATGAGATGATTGATGGTAACAAAGACTATTGTGGTAATCTTTCCACAATATATGTAAATCAAATCATCATGCTGTTCACCTTAAACTTCTACAGTGATGTATGTCAATTTTTCTCAATAAAACAGGAAAAAAATTTTAAATGGGCAGAGGACCTGAATAGACATTTTCTCCACAGAAGACAAACAGATGGTCCACAGACACATGAAAAGATGCACATCATTAATCATTAAGGAAATGCAAACCAAAACCACAATGAGATACCACCTCCCACCTGTCACAATGGCTATCCTCAAAAAAGACAACAACTAACAAATGTTGGCGAGGATGTAGAGATAAGGGAACACTTGTGCACAGTTGGTGGGAATGTAAACTGGTACAGCCACTATGGAAAACAGTATGGAGTTTCCTTAAGAAATTAAAAATAGAATTACTATACAATCCAGTAGTTCCATTTCTGGGTACATATCCAAAGGAAATAAAATAATTATTTTGAAGAGACATCTGTTCTCTTATGTTAATAGCATTATTCACAATAGCCAAGAGGTGTGTGTGTTTGTGTGTGTGTGTGTGTGTGTGTGTGTATATATATATATATATATATATATATATATATATATATATATATACTATTCAGACTTAAAAAAGAAGGAAATGCTGTCATTTGTGACAAGATGGATGAACCTGGAGGGCATTGTACTAACTGAAATTAGCCAGGCAAAGACAAATAGTGCATGGTATCACTTACATGTGGCATGGACTTATATATACTACCAAATGTAAAATAGATAGCTAGTGGGAAGCAGCCTCATAGCACAGGGAGATCAGCTGGGTGCTTTGTGACCACCTAGAGGGGTGGGATAGGGAGGGTGGGAAGGAGGGAGACGCAAGAGGGAAGAGATATGGGAACATATGTATATGTATAGCTGATTCACTTTGTTATAAAGCAGACACTAACACACATTGTAAAGCAATTATATTCCAATAAAGATGTTTAAAAACTTCCAAATATAAAAAAATTAAATTAAATTAAAAAATAAGTTGAATTCGTAGAAACAGAAGAGAAAAGTTGTTGTCAGGGACTGGGGGAGGAAATAGGGAGAGGTTGGTAAAAGTGTATAACTGTCAGTTATAAGATAAATAAGGTCTGAGGATCTAATATATAACATGGTGATTATAGTTGATGACACTGAAATTGTTAAGGAGTAGAACTTAAATGTTCTCATGAAAAATAACAAGAGAGAAAGACAGAAAAAGAAAGAAAGAAAGAAAGAGGTAAATATGTGAAGTGATGGATGTATTAATTAACTCAATGGGAGGAATCTTTTCACAATGTACATGTAATATAAAATCGTCACATTGTACACTTTAAATATCTTACAATTTTTATTTGTCAATTATACCTCAATAAAGCTGGAAATGGTTTTTAAAAAGTCATAAACAAATATTGGACTCTAGTTATTCATACAAAGGTATTTAGGGGTAATTTGTACTGGTATCTGCAATTTCATGTGAAATATATCAAAAATTAAGAGGGATTAATGGACTGACAGATATGTGTAAAGCAAACAGGATGTTAACAAGTGCAGAATCAAGATGGTGAGAACATAGGAATTCGCTGCATATTTCTTTCAACTTTTCTAAATGTTTGAAAATAATCGTATTAAGTGAAGTAAACCAGGCAGAAAAAGACAAATATCATATCGCTTATGTGTGGAATCTAAAAAAATTATACAAATGAACTTATTTACAAAGCAGAAATAGACCCACAGACATAGAAAACAAACTTATGGTTACCAAAGGGGAAAGGGGAGAGGGATAAATTAGGAGTTTGAGATTAACATATACACACTACTACATATGAAATAAATAACCAACAAGGACCTACTGTATAGCACAGGGAACTATACTCAATATTTTGTAATAATCTGTAAGGGAAAAGAATCTGAAAAAGAATATATATATGTATGTTTGTATGTATATATATATATATACACACACACACACACACGTGTGTGTGTGTATAACTGAATCACTTTGCTATACACCTGAAACTAACACAGCATTGTAAATCAACTATACTTTAATTTATAAAATGTTGAAAAAACAGCATGTATAGGATAATCTCATTGTAACTCATTTTTTGATTCTCCATGATTTTGAGTTTGGCACATAGTCTATAAATTAACAGAACTTATATAATGTTACAGTACAAGAATATTTATTCTTGACATGGAAAGATATCTAACCTTTTAGGTGGACAAAACATTTTGCAAAACATCATATATAATATGATCTCATTTGTGTAAAAACCAAGGTGTTTATATAGACAAATTAAATGTCTAGAAGAATGAACATGAAACTGTTAACACTGGGGATCCCTGGGGGTTGAAATAATGAGGGCTTTCGTTTTCTCTGTACTATTTTAATGTTTTACTACATTCAAGTATATTCAGCAAAAAAAAATAGATATCTCCATTTTAAAATTTAATTGGTTTTAATGATGACAGATGGTATAATTTAGGGGAGAAATGGGAATTTTCCAACCTGTGCTTGAATACCTCTGGGCTTCAGGAGTTACCTACGTCAAGAAACAGTCTGTTCCATTGTTGGAAAGGCCTTAATTGTAAGAGAGGTTTTGCTTATAGCAAGTTAAAATCTCCTTGCCTCGGTGTTTTTCTTATTGGAACAGCACTGAACAAGATGACATTTTACTATACGACATAGTGGTCTAACAATATAAGGGGAACTAGAGCAACTAACGGTGGCACAATGTATGGGTGATGGACATAGACAAGGAGCAATAGTGAGGGCTGTAACAAGAGTTTTTGAAAAGAAGGCACAGTAACTTCTAAGAAATTTGACCCAGGTCCTACCTGGAGTGAGAGATGACAAAACCACAGAAATTCATCTGAGAGCTTTCTAGGGGTTCCCAGTTGTTCCCTGCAGGTCTGGGGGCATTGTCTTGTAAGGGGCATTGTATTTCCGGTGATTCTGTTTAGCAGGAACACTACTTGATAGTACAAACTAAGACTAGAATAAATATCTGTGCTAATAGACATCCTCAGCAATCAGAAAATGATGAAGCTCTAATCAAACTATCAAGATGGCGATTGTCTTTAAGTACATAATTTTATTATGCCTGAGATATGTGTTTGAGGAAAAACTCATCAAGTTTGCAAATGATACAAAATGACACAGGGGCTGCTAAATATTCTCAAAGACAATTCAATTCTAAATGACTTTGACCAATTGGGGGAAATGTCCCTACAACAACAGGATAAAACTTAAAAGGGAAAAGTACAAGTTGTTACTTTTAGGATGGACTGATGGTTAGGTGCATGTGTAAAAGGAAAAGACTGAGTAGGATGGAGAGGATCAGAATTTACCAGAATCTATAGCATAAAGTTGTTGTGGGAAAAGAACCAACCAAATACTGGGGTAAAATTAGGATTAAGTAGTTCTTGGAGATGGGCCTTTATATTACAAATTTCTCAGAACTCTCTTATTCTCTCTTTCTCTGTCCCCTTACCCATTTATTTATACCTTGCCTTTTCCCAGAAATATAATTATACATCTTATAATGACACATGAAATAAAATATAATGTAAATAAAAATAGATGGCAAAGAAGAAAGATAAACAAGTGTGAGGATGTAAGACTAGGAATGGGGCTCAAACATGCAAGTTATAAAGACATATATCTTTTCTGTTGGTGGAAAGCAAATTTAGCTTTAAGCTTATTCGCTGCTAATTAAAAAGAGAAGAAGAAAGAAACAAAGCAGGCCAGTTATATAGTTTAGAAGTGTATGGCGTTTATAGTAGGCCACTAGAGAAATAAAGTGTACACAAAGTGGAAATGTGGTTAAAGAAACTGAAATATCAATCCTATGATGAAAGGTTAAGAGAATTGTGGCTATTTAGCCCAAAGAAGAGAAATTTAGGGAGTGACCTATTTTCAAATATTTCAGAGGACTTTATGTGAGAGATTCAAAGTAATTGTTTTCTGTGCCTATGGAGAATAATAAAAAACAAATGGACAATTTAATCTAGTGACAATTGTGATGTACCTAGCAGGTAAAGATTCATATCCATAGCATATAAAAAACTTCTACAAATTTGTAAGAGTACTTAAAACAACTTAACAGAAAAATGGTCAAATACATGAACATGTAAGTTATAGAAGAGGAAATACAAATGACCAATACAAATGAAAAGATGATTAACTCCACTAGCAATCAGAAAAAAATACAAGTTATATTGGCACCATTTTCTTCCTGGACTGGAAAACAAACAAACAAAAATACCATGATAATAACAAGTGTTGAGAAGAACATGGGGAGATATATATGCTCACAGTCTGACAGTGGGAATGCAAATTGGTGTAGCCACTTTGGAATTTAATTTGGGTGTGTATATTAAAGTGGGAAATGCGTATGCCCTATGACGTCAATTTTGCTGATTATTAGAGTAATTAGTGATCTTCACTGTTATTCAGTTCTCCTTTCCTTCTGGGCACACAGTAGGACTGCACTCAGTGGTTCTCTTATGGTTGATTAAGACTGTGTCTAGTTCTGGTCAACGAGTTATTATTTCTGTGGCAAGTGGGAAACTCTGAAAAGCTTTTTCTTCTGCCATGTGGACTGTCAGTGTTCAAAATGGTGACTGCTCCAGCAGTCTGAGTCCCTGAGTCCAATGAGCAGAGCCCTCTAACCCTCAATGGACATGTAACATGAGCAAGAAATAATACCTTTTTAAAATATTAATCATCGATCAATGTAGCGAGAACTCAAAAATGTATGGTTAAGTTTTAAAAAGATGCAAAATGATATGCCTAATACGATACCATTTATGAACAAAAAAATCAAACCATCAAACTTCAAAGTATATTATATCTCTTCTATAGCTCCACTTATGTATTGTCAGTTCTCAGAAAAGAGTCAAGAGGAATACATACCATAACACGCAACCTCAAAATGGTGGTTACTTTGAAGGCAGGACTAGTTAGACCAGATTTGAAAATGGTGGTTACTTTGAGGGCAGGACTAGTTAGACCAGATTTGACAATGGTGGCCAAAGGCCATTTAGCTTACTCTAAATGTTTTAAAGGAAGAATATATTAATTTTAAATAAAAAAATATTTAAAATGTTGAAATGGCATAAAGTCAGGAAGATTTTTATTGTTCATAAGGGAAGAAATTTTTACTGTTAGTTTTAAAACATCGATGGAGTGTAAACTTGGTAGATAATAAATTGGTCATATATATCCATATAAAAATGCACATATCCTGTGATTCACCATTCTAGGGGCACATGTGCATGGAATGTGTGTACTAGAATGTTTATTGCAGCACTGATTGTAAAAGCAAAAACTTGAAAAAAGCTTGCATCCTTCATTAGGGGATTGGTTAAATTAGTTGTTGTACATTCATAAAATGGAATACCTGGCAGCAGTTTAAAAGAAAGAGGAGGATCCATATTACTGATATGGAAAGATGTCCAAGATAGATTACTAAGTGAAAGGCAATGTATAAAATATTTTGTATAGTATATTAACATTTATAGAAAGAAATGTAAGCAACAAAAAAAAAAGAACGTATCTATAGTTCTTCTCTCCAAACCAACAAACACAGGAGCAGACAAATCTTGTACAAGATAAGAAGGTGACAAAGGGCCTCAGCGTGTCTATGAGTTAGAAAAACAGCTTACCCCAGCCAAGAAATATCAAAAAGGGTTTTACTTTATCCTGGAATATTTGCAAGTATAGTAATAGAAAAGGATTACTTTTGCAAGGAGGCCTATACAGGACTAAACAAATGATGTCTGAGAAAGCAGTGATTACAGAGGAAACAAGATAAAATGTAAGCAATGGAAAACAATTGGTTAATGGTAGGAGAGGACATGCATACTCCTGCGAGATGCTGAAGGAGCCACTGAGGCTGAGCAGGAAGAAGATTCCAAGAGTATAGGTCCTATACTAGAGGAGACAATACAGGAAGACCTGGACCAGTGTTTCTAAAAGTGTAGCCCTGTTATAGTGTAGTGGATCCTCTGGTATGTAGGCAGTGTAACCTCCCGAGATGGAACTTTAGACTACTTCATATTCTGTATCACTGATGCTCACAAACATCTAGGTCTACTCTGGCGTTAGATCCTATTCTCCTCTGGCCATGGATGCCCGCGCCATCACAGATGAGGAAGTGAATATGCAGTTAGACTGTGTGCAATATTAAAGTGAGATTGTGGGCTCTCTATAAGTTTGCATACTAAGATGGGCATTCATAGGTACCCAAAGTTACTATTAGTTGAACATAAGCAGTTTATTAATAATATAAAAAGTCTCAAATAAGATTGAAATTAAAAATGAAAACAAGCTGTAGTCAGGCATCCATGGGTCCATTTTGTAAGTTTTACTTGTGCTATTACCATTATTATGCTGTGATTCTTCATATGCAGCTTCAGCCCTCAAGGGGCTATGTTTTTTTAAAAAAATTTACTAACATCAACTCCATCACCCGTATCAGAAACCTGGTTGTACCCAATTTCCTCCTTTTTCTTCAATTGAAAATAATTATTGCAACAGATTCCCAATTAACGTCCCTAACTACGTACTCTTTTCATATATTCTTCAAATTATGACCTGAGAATTACTTTCTAAAATCTAAGCGTGCTAATGTTGCTCCTCTTCACAACTCATCAATTGCTTCCCATCGATCTACTGAGTAAAATGCAAATTCCTTAGCACCATAGGCAAGATTGTTTAGTCCTCGACTCTTCAACCCTGTCTCAAGGGGCTATTTTTTTCTTCATCAGGTACTTTGCCCACAATTAGAGTACAGTGCTTTTATAATGAGCCCAGTAGGTGTCTGGATTCATACCGTATCATGATTAAATATACAAGGCACATGTTTTATCTTCAAGTTGAATCACAGACATTAACTTTCCCCTCAATATCATTTTATGGTCAAAAATATAAGCCTCTGCTAAAAGAGTTGAATTGAAACATTAATAACAAAGTAGATAGTTCACACAGAACAGTGTTACAGGAGTGTGGTCCTTTGACCACCTGCACCAGAAACAACTGGAAGCTTGTTAAAGCTGCAAACCTCTGGGCCCTATGCCAGCTCTATCAAATCAAGCCCTGTGGAGGTGGAGCCCAGGAATTGGTCATTTTAATAGGTTTCTCCAGTTGTTCCTGGTGCACACATCAGTTGATGAACCACCTGCCTGTATGATGACGGTGACAGCAGAATTAAGGAGAATAAAGTAGAAAGAAAAAGCTTTTTTTTCTCAAAGAAGTGATAATTTAAAAACTAATTAAATGTGTGCAGGGGTTAGATGAGTTGAACATTATCCTAAGTTACCTCATTCAGGATGTTAAGAAAAAATGATCAAATTTCCTCTTTACGATAGGAAAGTTTAGCCTGAAGGAAGCCACAAAGAATAAATGTATGCTCACACTGACGGTGACACTGATAGACATCTGCTAGAAATCTTTTCAGTAAAGTAAATTCATTAAAAGTACAACTAAATGTGGTTGAATTTTTGAATCTTTGCAAGTCTTCATATGAATAATTCACAGATCAGAAAAAAAATCCTTTGTCAGGTCATGCATATGTCTCCTGATTTTTGGTGCAGAAAATATGGTTGCCTTAGTTATACAGGACTGAACCCATGGATTAAGCTCAGCGCAGACAAGTAGAATTGTGTGTCATCCACAGAGACGATAATTGAATCCAGGAGACAGATGGTATTGACCCTGGTACAGTAAACCCACCACATTCAGAACTGTGCAACTTGATGGTTTCATAATTTCAGCAGAAGCCAATGCTATGGGCAATCAGCATGGAACTGCTAATCTCTCTTGATAGAACTTTTAGCTTGGCTGATTTATTAATTCAGTCAAGGAAGATGTACCTCCATCTTTCTTGTTGACATCTTTTAGAATAACTAACTTTTCTCCTCTTCCCGTAGTACAAAGATCTGTTAGTCTCTTTGATTTGGGGATCTCTAACAGTTCGTCTAAGAACAGACAGGGTCTCATTTGTAGAGCAATAAAAAATCCCAAAAGGGAGTCTTAAGGCCAGTGGGAAATGCTTTGATGTGAAAGTATGGAAACAGATACTAGAGAAGAAGCCAAAGATAGGAGATGCAAACCAGATGAAGACTAATATCACTGAGGCCCAGATTGGGGAATGTGTTTAGGAGTATGTAGTGATTCATGGTATCAACGGCAGCAGAGAAGTAGATATGATAAAGAAAAACTATCCTTTGATGTGGCACTGAGGTTTTTATTGACCTTAAAAAGCCAAGTTGAGGGTAGAAAAATCGAAAGATTTTTAATACACAGTGTTAAGAATTCACTCCAGAAATTTGGTGATGAAAAAAATAGAAAGAGGATTAAAGTTTATTTATGCTCACTGTGTACCTGACACTTTATATTTGTTATTACATTTCTCCCTCACAACAAGGGTGTGGAAACTAAGCCTCAGAGAAGTAATTAACCAAGGTTAAGACAGCTTCTAAGTGACAGAAATTGGTTTTGAACCTAGTTCTGTCTTATTCCATATGTAGTGCACATTCCATTGTAAGAGGCTGATCACATGACATTTAACAGGATTTTGTGACCCACCAGCCTTTTATCCTTTAGATCCCTACTTTGGACACTGGAGTAACATCAAGGTTGAGGTAGCTGTTGTGAGGAGTTGATTGGCTGTAGGTTGGAGGAGTGGAAAGAAGCCTTAAAGGTACTTAAAGATTACTAACTCATTTAAGCCTCACAACAATCCTATGATGTAGGTACTATTACCATTTTGCAACTGAGAAAAATGAGGTACAGAGCATTGAAGTAACTTATTCAAAGTCACCCAGCCAGTACAAAGCTGGTATTCAAACCAAGTTTGTTTGCACTATGCCATATTGCTTGGAGAAATGAAGAAGTCAGGTGTTCGTTCTTGCAGATTGAAGAGGAGCCAGAAGAGAAGGCTGAGAGTGAAAGATCGCTTGTTTGGTTTCAGACTAACATCCCTCCTGTGACCCTGAATTAATTCTCTCTCTCTGTCTGCCTGACTCTTGCTCTTTACTGTGTTACTCAATAAAATCCCTCCTCCATCCCTCTTCACGTGTTATTGTTCTTATTTTAAACCTCTCATTACTATGGTCCTCTCTTTAAACCTAGTAATCCCATAGCATTCTTTCATGACATCCCTAAAACAATCTCTTGTTCTTTATCATCTCTCTCTTTATTCTAATCCATTATGTAGGACAACCTCAAATCCCTACCAAATGTTAGAACCCATTTCCTCTTACCTCTCCAGTTCATCTTACCAAGTGGAACTCTGGTTCTCTCCTGCGAACACAGATTTCTCTATGGACTCACCAAAGAGGTCTTTTTCAAGTCAATGGTCGTTCTTTCAACTCAGTGGAGTTGAGGAGGTGTGCCGGTGGCACACTCAGAGCTTCACCTTAGAACATGTACCATGAAGTATCGAAGCTGAATGGGGACCCTACTGATCATTAGTCTAACCCTCCCACACCACCTTCTTCAGTGGAAAAATTTGAGGCCCAGAGACTTTTCCTTAAACTGCATATATCTCAAAGTTCATTCATATACTAATCATAACTACAGTAGGCTAGACCCACTTCTCTCCTTGCCACCCCTCTATCACCTTCTCTTTTGTGGATAACTAGCACTTAGATGACTTTTTCCTCTCTACTTCTTCCTTTGCTATTTTCTCAGCAATATTTATGTTAAGCCATCTATCAATCAATATTTATTTTTAGTGACCGACCAGGTGCCAGAGATAGAGGAGTCATTGCTCTTCTAAACTTTGTTTAATGTTTGCCTTCACGCTACATTTACCACTCACCAACAATAATAGGACTTCATTCAGCCCAGCTCTATTTCAAACCACAATCTTCTTACAAGCTCCCTGATTTCACCAGGACACTCAATTGCTCTGACTCCAGTAACTTCACTGAGATCATTGATTCTCTTCATGCTTTGCTGGGCTCCCTCCGCAGCCTGACCACCATTACTCACTCCTGTATCTTTTATAGTTCTTGAGTTCTCGTAACCCCCATTTGTTGTCCAACTAACTCTTATCTCAAGCATCTTCGGTAACAACCTCTAGCTAACTGTTATGCCCTTACCTATTCAATTATCCTTCCTGTTCATGACCTCTCTCTACCTTGCCTGCCATGCTAATGTGTCTCTGCTTATGCGTCTGCTTTTGCCTGTTGACCAAATGTCTTCTTATGTTTTTTTGTTTTTTTTTTTTTTTTTTTTTTTTTTTTTTTTGCGGTACGTGGGCCTCTCACTGTTGTGGCCTCTCCCGCTGCGGAGCACAGGCTCCGGACGCGCAGGCTCAGCGGCCATGGCTCACGGGCCCAGCCGCTCCGCGGCATGTGGGATCTTCCCGGACCGGGGCACGAACCCGTGTCCCCTGCATCGGCAGGCGGACTCTCAACCACTGCGCCACCAGGGAAGCCCTCTTCTTATGTTTTTATCTCCAAATTATTTGCTTGATACTTGCCTGTCTACCATTGGCCTATTATTCCCAATTAGTCAGGTATGCCAATGATCTGCCCCATAGTGTGCCTTGCTAGGGATACAGATCACACCCTATAGTAATTCTGCAACATCTCTTGTCTTTTTTGGGGTATTCTCTCCCTCTACACATCTGCCCCACTCAAGTGAACAAAATTGAAGTGGTTAAAGTGTTCTGCCTTAATATTGGCAATTTAAGGCAAGAAAATGATATCTGATAACAAAGGTACTAATTGCTATTCTTGTCTTTGGTTTATGTTCTGTGTAGTTGATAGAGAAGTGAAGAAAATACTGTAGTTGTAGGATTTGTATTTATGCAAATTTGGTAGATGAACCTAGACTAAGTTATATATGATATGTAAACAACTAGAATATAGGCATGGAAAGCAGTTTATGTGCTCCATAAGGAGGAGCAATTAATAAACTTATGGTTTGGAGTTGACGTGATTCTTGTAATGTGAAAATAACTATTTGTTAGCTAAAGTTAGTTGTTATGCCTTTTTTTTTTTTTTTTTTTTTTTTTTTTTTTTGCGGTACACGGGCCTCTCACTGTTGTGGCCTCTCCCGTTGCGGAGCACAGGCTCCGGACGCGCAAGCCCAGCGGCCATGGCTCACGGGCCCAGCCGCTCCACGGCATGTGGGATCTTCCCGGACCTGGGCACGAACCCGTGTCCCCTGCATCGGCAGGCAGACTCTCAACCACTGCACCACCAGGGAAGCCCTGTTATGCCTTTTTTTAAAAATAAATTTATTTTTAGCTGCATTGGGTCTTCGTTGCTGCACGTGTGCTTTCTCTATTTGCGGTGGCTTCTCTTGTTGCGGAGCATGGGCTCTAGGAGCGTGGGCTTCAGTAGTTGTGGCTCACGGGCTCTAGAATGCAGGTTCAGTAGTTGTGGTGCATGGGCTTAGTTGCTCCGCGGCATGTGGGATCTTCCCAGACCAGGACTCGATGCCGTGTCTCCTGCATTGGCAGGAGGATTCTTTTTTTTTTTAACATCTTTATTGGAGTATAATTGCTTTACAATGTTGTGTTAGTTTCTGCTGTATAGCAAAGTGAGTCACCTATACATATACATATATCCCCACATCCCCTCCCTCTTGCATCTCCCTCCCACCCTCTCTATCCCACCCCCTCTAGGTGGTCAAAGCACCGAGCTGATATCCCTGTGCTATGCGGCTGCTTCCCACCAGCTATCTATTTTACATTTGACAGCGCATATATGTGAATGCTACGCTCTCACTTCGTCCCAGCTTACCCTTCCCCATCCCCGTGTCCTCAAGTCCATTCTCTACGTCTGCGTCTTTATTCCTGTCCTGCCCCTAGCTTCTTCAGAACCAATTTTTTTTTTTAGATTCCATATATATGTGTTAGCATACGGTATTTGTTTTTCTCTTTCTGACCTACTTCACTTTGTATGACAGACTCTAGGTCCATCCACTGCACTACAAATAACTCAATTTTGTTTCTTTTTTTTTTTTGGAGTATGCGGGCCTCTCACTGTTGTGGCCTCTCCCGTTGCGGAACACAGGCTCCGGACACGCAGGCTCAGTGGCCATGGCTCACGGGCCCAGCCGCTCTGCAGCATGTGGGATCTTCCCGGACCGGGGCACGAACCCATGTCCCCTGCATCAGCAGGCGGACTCTGAACCACTGCGCCACCAGGGAAGCCCAATTTTGTTTCTTTTTATGGCTGAGTAATATTCCATTGTATATACGTGGGCAGGCGGATTCTTAACCACTGTGCCACCAGGGAAGCCCAGTTGTTATGCCTTGATTACAATGACCAATATATAAGATTGTTGATGGAAGCTCTTACCCCACTATAAAATACAAGACATGTTGACTTCAGATATTGATATAAATTCTAAACATGCTGTTGCCTAATCATAGGAATTAATGACTTTAATGAAGTCAGATTCTCTTTCTAAAATCACACAAATGAGTGGTCTTAGTCATAAAAAGAGAGTCTGTTCCTTATTTATGAATGTATTAATTGTCCTTCAATGTTGGTTTGATACATTGGAATCCTCATCTCCTGTCATTTCTACTAAGGAAGTGATGGTTACCTTTCTTACCCCTCCCTATCACACCCCACAACACCTAAATGCTTCTGCCAAACCAAACCAATCCTGTGTTAGTTCCTAAACATATACTTTAATGTAGGTGGAGCTTCAGAGAGCTTTAGAGCTCTCATAACCTTATCACCCTTCCAAAGCCATCCGAATAAATACCCAAGCTATTGAAACGTGATGATGTGTCTTCTATGAAAAAATGGCCTTATCACTTTGAGAAGTTTCCTAGACCTTCCTCCTATTCAGCTTATCCTCCCCAATTCCCCCTATATAAAATTTCTTGACCTGTCATGGCCTTTAACAATGTTAATCTCTATGCATGCACAATTATTTCCCACTCCCACCAAAGTTCAACCAATTTCTAATTTTCCTTCAAGAACTGCCTCAAATGTTGCCTTCCATGAGAAGTCACTTCTGATCCTGGACTCAAAATAGTGGATTTTTCTTTTGTGATCTTATACTGTTTTGCTAAAACTATAGCATTTCTCAATTAATATTCCAAAGCTTTACTTACATGAATGTCCCCTGTGATAGACTGTCAGCTTCCATATTCAAGAATGATGTAGTTTATATTCTCAGTTCCTGCAACAGTGGCTGACATAGGTGTTTAATTCATTATTTAATACGTGAATACATTATATTGTAAATCAATTATTGCAAAATCTATTAATAAGCATGTCCTCCACAATATAAATTATTTTTATTAAGTGCCCACTGCACTGGATGTTGTACAGAATGCATTATGAACTAATCAGACATGAGGTACTCATATAATCTAGACATTTAAAACCTCATAAATTCTGATTATACTAATTTAGAAATTGAGACAATCCAGATGGACCAGCCTCAAGATTACCTTGGTTACAAATTCCTCTCTTCGTTTTTGCGAAATAATAGTAACCATATTCAAGTACCCTAGAACAATTTTAAAGTGTTTTATATAAAATAACTGATATCCTAATTAGCAATAATTCTTGTCCATATTCATTAAAGCAAATTTCCCTAAGGACCTCTATTAGGATACAGTTTTTGTTAGCTCACATTTAATTATAATATGTACTTGAGGGTAATGATATTTACTGAGGAAAGAACTGAAAGTGGGAAAAGAGTGTAGAATCGAACTTGGACTATAGCTCACCCCAAAGGGGCATAGACTCAGAGCAAATTACATTTATACCAAAAGGTCTACTGCAGTTCCTTTCTTCACCTTAAGCCCCAGTATCTTAAAGGCCTCCAATAAATATGTTATTTTGTCTCTCACCTTTTTCCTCATACAAATCTATTCTCAGGAAAGTATCTGAAAGAATTTTAAAGAATGTTCCTAACACCATGGTCCCACATATCCAAATTTAATTAGTTTGTTTGTTTGCTTGTTTTTTAGTGTGGTAAAATATACATAAAATTTACCACTTTAATCTTTTTAGGTGTACAGTTCAGTGGCATGAAGTATATTCATGTTGTTGTGCAAACATCACAACCATACATACACAAATTTAATTTTAATAGAGATTGAAACCTTGAAGTAGAAATAAAGTCTGGACTGTATTTTCAGCCAGTTGATGAGAAAATACCTGGGTGAGGTGGAGTGGGCCTTCCTTAGATCTGTGACATCACTTCATTGTGATTCTATTGCCTGCTACTCAATGGTGACTTTTATTAGGCTTGCGCTAGGTGAAGGGCACAGACGTCGGGATATTGGTTTCACCTCCTCGTGATGGTATACATCTTTTCTCACGATGAACAAAAGTTCTGTCAAAGTTTAAAGAATTATCCTTTATTATGTGGGTAAATGTGTCCCACTGAACCCCTACAGGCTTCCAGGGCATTTCCAGAGACAAAGCAAACCTTTCCTCTTTTCTTACATTTAATGAATTTTGAGAGAGCACCTGAAATCACATTTTTTCCCAGAAGTAAGTTTTCTGAGTATATTCATCTCTTGCCTCAGCTAACGTTAAAATTCCAGTGGGAATCTTTTGTTATGAAATAAGAGTTACTGTATTTTTAACATGTGAGGCACATTTCTGCTAGTATTCCAGTTTCACATTGTTATAAATTCGTTTAATTGGTGACTAGTTTAACGATTGTGTAATCTCTCTGGAAATATAGAATGGAGTGAAGAGCCAGAAACGGATTTTTGGTTATAGTTGACATCAAGATCGCTCTTCCTCCAAGAGGAAACTAAATGTTAATTTGTAGTCAAATTGTATGTAGACATGTGGTTGTTGGAGGGGGTGGCGGAGAAGCTGAAGAGAGAAGAATCTAAAATAGAATCTGGTATGAATGGAACACCAAGAGAATCAGGGTAATGAGATTCCAGTTTCAACTTTACTGTCTTAACTTTTCCCATTGCTGTCCCTATCTGTAAAATGGACAGAATTTCCTTCCCTTGCCTACTAAAGGGGCTGGTTGAGGATAGGGATATTTCGAGTGCCCTTTTTAAAAGGCCCTACTCATGTTTAACAATTAATTGTCATTGTAAAGGCAAGCCACAGAATAAGAGAGTTATTTGAAGTTCATATATTCAACAGAGGACACATCAGAATATATAAAGAACACCCAGAAAGCAATTTAAAACCACAGTATACTCATAGAAAAAATGGTTAACAGCTTTGAATAGGCACTTCTCCAAAGAGGATATCTAAACAGTCAATAAGTATACAAAGAATGCTCAATGTCAGTAATCATCAGGGAAATGCAAATTAAAACCACACTGACATGTAACCACAAAACCCAGAACGGCTAAAACGAGAAAGACAACAAATATCAAGAGCATTGGTATGAATACATTCTGGTGGGAACATAAACTGAGACAACAATTCTGGAAAACTCTCATAGTATCTTCTAAAGCTCAGTATACGTACACACTATAACCCAGCAAGTTCACTTCTAGGTAATAAACGAACATAAATACTCTTATATGATCAACATAAGATATGTACAAGAATCCTAATAGCAGCACTATTCATAAAAGGTAAATACTGGATTCAAATGTTCATCAACAGTATGGATAAATGCATTACAGTATGCCAAAAGAGTACACAAAAGAGTGCATAAAGTATGATTCCATTATGTGAAGTACAAACACAAGCAAAACTAATACACGTTATGAATCAGGATAGTAGCCACCCTTATCTAGGGAATGACTCGAAGGAGACTTGAGGAGGGCTTCTGGGATGTTAGTTTTGTTGTTTTATTTTTATCTGGATGCTGGTTACATGGGGGCGTTCAATTTGTGAAAATTCATTGAGCTGAAAACTTAGGTTTTCTTCACTTTTCTGCATGTGTGTTATACTTCAATAAAACTTTAAAAAGAATCACTAACGTTTTTTATCAGGACTCTGAGACCCTGGTTGGTTCCGATATTCTTTGCACATGTGCTAGTAGGCAAATATTGATAATTTAATCTCTTTTTTTTCTAGCTTATCATCTGAAAATGGGTTGATACTTACTCTACCTGGTAGGAATCTCTTTATGTCATTTCCCTTTTGTGAGGAGAGAAAAAGTTTTCCCAGTACCCACCCAGTACATTTCTACTGTGTGTATTTAACTTTCATGGTCTTTATGGTGGAGGCAAGCAACACATTCAGGTTTTTACCATTGAGTATGATGTTAACTATGGGTTTGTCATATATGACCTTTATTATGTTGAGGTAATTTCCTTCTATTCCTAGTTTGTTGAGAGTTTTTATCATGAACGGCTGTTGAATTTTGTCAAATGCTTTTTCTGCTTCTATTCATATGATCACACGATTTTTACCTTTTATTCTGTTAATGTAATGTATCACATTAATTGATTATCATTGGTGAACCATTCTTACATACCAGGGATAAATCCCATTTGGTCATGGTGTATAACCCTTTTAATGTGCTATTGAGGGCTTCCCTGGTGGCGCAGTGGTTGAGAGTCTGCCTGCCGATGCAGGGGACACGGGTTCGTGCCCCAGACCGGGAGGATCCCACGTGCCGCGGAGCGGCGGGGCCCGTGAGCCATGGCCGCTGGGCCTGCGCGTCCGGAGCCTGTGCTCCGCAACGGGAGAGGCCACAGCAGTGAGAGGCCCACGTACCGCAAAACAAAAACAAAAACAAAATATGCTATTGAATTCAATTTACAAGTATTTTGAGGATTTTTGCGTCTATGTTCACCTGGGATGTTGGCTTGTAGTTTTCTTCTCTTGTGGTGTCTTTGGCTTCAGTATGAGGGTAATGCTGGCCTCACAAAATGAGTTTAGAAGTGTTCTCTCCTCTTCAATTTTTTGGAAGATTTTGAGGAATATTGGCATTAATTCTTGTTTAACTGCTTTGTAGAATTCACTCGTGAAGCCATCTGGTCCTGGGCTTTTTCTTTTTTCAGAGGTTTTTGATTACTGATTCAGTTTCCAAACCAGTTATAGGTTTGTTCAGACTTTTTATTTCTTCATGATTCAGTCTGGTAGGATGTATGTTTCTAGGTATTTATCCATTTCTTCTAAGTTATCCAGTTTATTGGTGTATAATTGTTCATGGTGGTTTCACAACCCTTTTTATTTCTGTGGCATCAACTGTAATGGCCCTCTGTTTTTAGAAGAGTAAAAATAATGTTTTCTTTTTCCCCTTTAAAGAAACATGCTGAATAAAAGTGATGACTTGGAATAACATTATGTAAAAGGATATTTTTACACATAAAATTTTAGTAGAGAAACTCTGAAGCTAGTCTGCCCATAAATACTTACTGAAAGGCTTACCATATATTTGGCAATATAGCAGTAGCAGAACAGTGACAAATAAGAAGATCTAGATCATGTTAGTCTAAAACAAAATTTTACATAAACTTCTGCTACCAGTCTTATCCAGCCCCCCCATTACTTTTGATCTAAATCCTTTTTTTAATTATAGTTGATATATAATATTATATTAGTTTCAGGTAGACAACATAGTGATTTGATATTTTTATAGATTATACTCCATTTAAAGTTATTATAGAATATTGCTATATTTCCTGTGCTGTACAATATATCTGTGTATCTCATTCTTTTTATCCATAGTAGTTTGTACCTCTTAATCTCCTTACCCCTATCTTGCCCCTGCCCCCATCTATCTTGCCAATGGTAACCACTAGTTTGTTCTCTATATCTGTGAGGTAATGATGCTTTTTTCATTTCTGATTTTATTTATTTGGGTTTTCTTTCTTTTTTTCTTAGTCTAGCTAAGAGTTTTTCAATTTTGTTTAACTTTTCAAAACACCCAACTCTTAGTTTTGTTGACCTTTTCTATTTTTTTCTATTTCCTATTTTACTTATTTCTGCTCTAATCTTTGTTATTGCCTTTCTTCTTCTAACTTTGGGTTTAGTTTGTTCTTATTTTCTAGTTCCTTCAGGTGTAAAATTAAGTTGTTTATTAAGATGTTTCTTCCTTTAATGTAGGCATTTATCACTATGAATTTCCCTCTAGTACTGCTTTTGCTATATCCCATGAGTTTTGGTATGCTGTGTTTTCATTTTTGTTTTTCTCAAGGTATATTTTAATTTCTTCTTTTATTTCTTCTTTGGTCAAATGATTGTTCAAAAGTGTGTTGTTTAATTTCCAAATATTTGTAATTCTTCCAGTTTTTCTTCTGCTATTGATTTTTAGTTTTATCCCATTATGGTCATAAAAATACTTAATATGATTTCAGTCTTCTTAAATTTACTAAGACTTGTTTTGTGACCTAACGTGGAATCTATTCTGGAGAAAGATCCATGTCTTCATGGACTGAGCTCATGCAGGAGATGACACTCACCATGTAGCCTAGCCAGAGATTCTGGAGGCCTCTACCAACTCTCAGTTCCCAGGAAAAAGCAAGCAGCTGTAGTATTGGTTGGCTTGCTCTGTGTTGAGAGAGCAGGAAGGAGGAGGCGTGGCATCTACCAGCCCAAGCTGCCACCTCCATTTTTCCATGGGAGGCTAGGCTGTGCTGGACCCATCACAGCTCCAAGACTGGCAAGACAGAAGCCAGTCCTCTGGAAATCTCCCTTAGAAAATTTGGGGCACAGGACATGTGAACCAACCCCTTCCTTCCCCTGGGTGAAGTTGGGAGCTAGGGGGTCTCTTCCTGATTCTATCGTGCTGCAGCAGGGGCAGGGGTTCTTGTGAGAGAGTGTCATGAATCTTCGTGCCAGCTTTGGTGAATGTGGTTTTGTGTTCTCCCAAGGTGCAGGAGCCTTTCAATTTGTTTCTGATTTCTCACAAAGATAAGTTGTCCATGAATTGTTACTGAATCAGTTGTGTTTGTAGGGGGAAGGATTGTCCAGGGCTTCCTCCTCTGCCATCTTGCTGACCTCACTCTCTAGAGAAAATTGGTCCTTATCTCTAATCAAATCACAGTTTTGAATCTCTCAACTTTGTTTTCTGTCAATAGAGAATGCCATCAAGTAGTTCCTTGCACCATGGTCTAACTAGCCCAGCCCACTCTCTTATTTACCCTTATCTTCTCTTTTATCCACCATTCAGCCCTCATCCTTCTTTCACCTTCTTGTCCATTTACCATCTGCTTTCATCCCTCCCTTTCTCCCTCTTCATTCTCTGCTTCTTCCTTCCTTTTGTATTCTTTATACTTTTCTAACTGTGATGGTTGACATCTTGTTGTCGATCTTTGCCCATCCTATGTATGTTTTTCCTAGAAGTGTGTGCATGTGGGAGTTGTTGGGGATTGTGACCAACTATGGTTGCATGAATTTGAAGGACCTATATGGGAGGGTGCAAACATCCAATGATGGTGCTTGTGTTTATGAGAATAAGAACAGTCACATATGCTCCAACAACATCTGTGAAAAAAATAATCTTAATCCCTTCTCTTTTTTTTCTTTTTCTTACCAAAGTGACTTTGAGGCTCTCTTTCATGGTTTTCATTGTAGATGGCCAGATCAGGATAGTCTGCTACCTCCTCACTCTGATGTCACTACCTATATCCTTTGTAAACACACATACTTTTTCTGTTTCTGCGTTTCTCTTTGGGGGAACAATGTAGGATTTGAGATGGAGAGAATAAGGTCCAGGGTCAGCTTCATGGGCATATGATCTGTGGAGTCACACAAGGCTTCACACTCAAAAGGACTCCACGCTTGATTTAATGCTCTGCTGTCACTGTCTTGAGAGCCTTAATAATTTTATCTTTGAATTTGTGTTTTGTAAGTGTAGTAGAATGGGACGAGTCATGTGTGTGAGCAGTGGAGATACATGCAATATGTGTGTCCATCACCATTTCTTGCCGCTGTATTTGCATATAGCGTTCATGATGCCCCAGAGCACAGAATTCCAGTGGACCCGCTCTGTGGGAGTTCAATATGTCTAATAGTGAGTAAGGGAGACACTGTCAGCCAGAGAGCCCACACTTTCCATTCCAACAAGAACTTGCTTCTAACACAGAAAAAAAGCAATAGCATCCTAAGAAACATGAACTATCAAGGAACCCTTCTTATCTCCTTTCTTACTTGTGCTACCTCCCAAAATCATCCAACCACTTAAGCTGAAAACAATGCATATAAAAAAAGGGAAAGATACAGCAAACCATTCTTCGTTTCCCTTTTAGTCCTTCCATATTCAGCAGCAAACTGAAGGTAGAGAGTATCAGTAGAATATGAGTGTAATAATAAATTAAATAAAAACAGTTGAGTTAGTTTTGTGCAGCGTTTCCACAGTTCTGGTAAGAACAAAATACATAGGCAAGTATGGGCTATGAAATATGAATTGTGTCTTTTCAGTGATTTCACATAGGAGTTCAGTGCTCTTATATTTGCATTTGAAAGAGGCATTTCACAATATAAAGATGAATGGTAAAATTCATGCTAATACTTTAATGTTTTTACTATTTAGAATGGCTTTCATTAGCCAATAGAAAGCACTATCACAAGACGAGAGAGAGAGACAGAAAGAGAGACAGAGAAGGGTGGTATTTTAGTACCTTTAATGACACTGTTTTGAACAAGGAGACCCACATTTTCATTTTGCCCTGGCCCCTGAAAATTATGTAACTCACCCTGTTTAGGTCTGATATTGTTTCTGCTGTTCTTTTTTGGGGAGAGTGGGTATTCATTTTCATCCAACAGAAATGGGCTGCTGAAAGTTTCACTGCTCAAACAGAAGAACAGAAATAACTGTTTCTTCTCCTTCCTATTAATCTATAACCTTCTAAGTTTGTTGTTGTGCAGTTTCTCTATTGGATTCAAAGATCCTACCCATTAGAGCAATATGACTATAAGATGGCATTAGAAATGAGATCAGAGTAAAATTTTCTGTTTGCTCATAAGTACTTATTCATTCAACATATATTATTAATTGCCTACTATGTGGTAGTCACAGTTCTATGTGTGTGATATGGCAGTGAACAATGCAGGCAAAGTCCCTGCCTTCAGAAAGCTTAAATACTCTATCACAATAACATTTAATGCATTACTAATTGGTGAAGAATGAGGAATCTTGGGTTCTCCTATCAGCAAATAATATATTTGTCATGAGTTCACACAGCTCTGTCTACATCATTATGATGAAAAGAAGAGTGTCAAGTGATTTAGATGATGAAATTCTTCAATTTAGGTATGAAAACTTTCCTTTTCCCCCAATGGCGTGTTTTTCCATTCAAATTACCTAAGTAACTGTTTCAACTTTTTGTCTCTGTCTATGTAACACTCACTAAATATTTTTTCTCTTTGGAGTTATCTGGTCAGTCTAATAAGTGAATAGCACCCTTCTCATTCATCCAGGCTAAACAACTCACTGTCGCCTTTGGCCTCTTTTCCCTTGCAGCCCACGTATAATCAGCTCCACTCCATAGTAGTATTGAGATCTATTTCCTCCTCTCCTCTATCCATTATTATCTCTCTGCAATAGTTTGTTATCTGATCTCCCTGCCTCTGGATCCTGAGGCCACTCTCCTCACAGTTGTCATATTGATCATTCTAAAGCATGACTCCAATTGCCACTTCAGGCCTCAAATTTTTCAGTAGCTCCCCATTGCCTACTGGATGCAATCCAGACCCCTCAACCTGGCAGTCACAGTTCTTTACAATATGGCCCAAATCTACCTCTTTAGCTTCATTCCTTTACACCTTGAACTCTTGCCAAAACTAATCTCTCGTTCTTTCTTAAAATATCCCATGTTGCTCGTGTTATTCCCTTCTTTTAAACCACATCTTTACACATATTAATCCTACCTATCCTGCAAATTCAAATCTCATTTCATGAAACCTTTCTTTAAACCCCCAAAGCCCCAAAAGAAAATAATTTCTCCATCCTCTGAAACCTCAAATATCAAATTTGAACATTTCCTACAGTATTTACCTCTTTATATTTTTGCTATAAAATTTTGTACTATTTTATGTCATTTATAATATTTTATATTTACAAAATAATTATGCTTTTACAATAATTATCAAGCATGATAATTATTATAATCTGCCTTCAGAGATTTGAAACTCATACCTGGTCCATAGAATATACTAAAAAATGTTAAAAGAATGAGCGTATGGATAGATGACAATAATAATTTGTTCCCCAGAATATGCGCTGAACACCAGGAGGGCTAATGAAGATTGAAAAGCTCTCTGAAATTTGCAGCTGAAAAATCCCTTTAGGTACAAAGTGTAAATATTTGACAAATTAAAAAATCAACCCATGAGGAACAATCTTATTTGTAGAAAAAAAAAAGCCTTGTATTCTAGTAGAACAAAACAAAACAAAACAAAAAACAAGCAAAATACAGGATAGCTAATCTTGTGGAGTTATCTTAGATGAGAACCAGACCTCATGAGTCCCTTATTCCTTCATGCCTTCACATTCTGTCCCTGAAATGTCTTGTATTACGCCCCTTCCTATGTACTCCCACTGCCTGGGTCCAGAATTTTATATACATTTTTAATCTGTACCATTGCAAATTACTTACTGTTTTTGCTACCTCCAGTTGTACCAAATTTTACAAATGCTTTAAGAGCAGCTGAAACATCAATCGTCCCCTACTTCAAACTCTTGCCTACTTTCCTTTATCCCCTATCTAGATAAAGTCTAACTTTTTTTTTTTTTTGCTGTACGCAGGCCTCTCACTGTTGTGGCCTCTCCCATTGCAGAGCACAGGCTCCAGACGCGCAGGCTCAGTGGCCATGGCTCATGGGCCCAGCTGCTCCGCGGCATGTGGGATCTTCCCAGACCGGGGCACGAACCCGTGTCCCCTGCATCGGCAGGCGGACTCTCAACCACTGCGCCACCAGGAACCCCAAGTCTAACTTCCTAATAAAGACATTCAAGGCTTTTCAGAGTCTGACTCCAACCTATTTGCAATGGTCATCATTGATATTTCTAGCTGCCTATCCAACATCTTATGAACAGGTTTTCTATGTTTAGAAAAATGTCAGTGTATTTAGGCTCACTCTTTAGCTATAGATGTCAGAACTCAAATTTCTAGCCTCCCTTGCAGCTAGGAAGCAGACATTTAATCTAGGATCAAACAGGCACACTCATGTGAGACATTGATTTGCGAGTGTGTAACACGAGGAAACTGGCTCTGTGTGGAGCTCTCACTTTGCTGGCACAAGTGGTGGTAGAGGCATCCAAATTTCAGGAGCAGCAGCAACACAGACGTGGCATTGGTACTGGCAGCAGTACCCGTTGCAGTCAAGTTGAGTTCCTGGCACTTAGTTTTTGGCAGTGGTAGAGATTGCAATTTCCTTCTCATCAGGCCAGTTCTGTGGTGTGGTTTTGGGCATTATTCCTGGAAGATTAGCCTTAAGCCTGTTTCTTCAGCCCTCCCAATAATACTATGAGCCACCTAATAACTGTTAATAAATGTCTTTATGCTTTAAATAGCTGGAGTGCATTTTGTTGTTTGCAACTAAGAACTCTAACTTCAGCCTTGGGTTTTTTTGTTTGTTTGTTTTTACCAATTTCTCTCATGTGTGCTGCCACACCAGATTACTTACTCATGACTCCATGTCTTTCCTCCTGTGCTTCTCTTTTCTTAACATACGCTGCATTCTCCCCACTCTCTCAAGCCTAGTTAATTCCTACTACTCTTCAAAATCTGGCATTGAAAAACTTTGGGCGTATGTTCCAGGTCCATCTTTCACCTTCATAATTTTCTTCAGCATAGAGTTCACACTCTTCCTAAGCATCCCAAACTCAGCTGTCTTTCAATGAAGTTTATATTCTGAGGCTGTCCTTGAAGACATAGCACCTGCCACATAGAATTCCCCAAAATGTTCATCCCTTTATGACAGCTTGACTTCATTGTTTTACCAGGAGTCTTTTTCCTTAACTAAATTTGTGTTTTTATTACAAGAGTAATACATAAATGTATTCTCATTGTAAAAAATCAAACACAAGAAAAGCAAAAGATTTATCTCTTTATAAACAACTCTAAATTCCAGAGCAAAAAATGTATCTGTGTTATTCCTGCTCTGTCTCTAAGAACATAGTTCATCCTCAATAAATATTTGTTGAATGAAAAAATGATTCTTCCTCTTCCCATGAAAGAATTGAAAATATGACTTAGATTCAATAAGACAGAAGGTCTCTCTTATGGCTTTGATTCTTGAGTGAGTGAAAGAACGCTCTGCTGCAGTACTCCATGGAGCTTCTGTTTTGTGGCTTGGCTTTGGGTCCCGCCTCCTTGGTTCCACACAACTTTCTAAGCCTGATCCTCCAGCTAGCCACCGATTCTCTGAATCCCTGATGATCTTCCAACAAATTCCCTTTTTGTCTAAGATCATCACAGCCAGTTTCTCTTTCTGGAAATCAAGTACCTTGACTGACACATCTTTCTTAGATGATTTATGCTAATCTCTCCTATTTTCTTCTCCCCAGAGCTTCATCTTCATGAAGATACTGGCATATAATTCACATCTAGTGATATTCTGCTCTTATGGATCATTACTATTGCACGGGCAAAACTGTAGATTTTTATAACTAGAAAAGATCTTAAATATCTTGTTTGATTTTCTTATTTTAAAGAAGGGAAACGGAAACTCAGAGATATGTTGAATCTATTATCCAGGTCTCTAGAACCTTGGTCTTTTATTTCCACTGTAAATCTTTATGCCTCTCTATAGACTCCTTGAGGAAGTCCTAATTATATAGCTCCAAAATGTCCTTAAAGTTTAAGAGTAAGATTACTTCACTTACCTCACATTTTGTCTTGGAAGGCAAGAGAAGGTAATTCTTCCCCAAAGGATGCATTTTCCCTTTTAAATTTGCAATACCTTTTGTACTTTTGGGAAAAAAATTAATAAAAAGGATACAGAGAAGTGAACAATTAGTTATATTCCCACCACTATGGGTTAATAACTATTATCCTTTTGTGGTATTTACCTCTAGTCCTTTTTCTTTTTTAAATATATAGAAAATTACATAGAAATTAAAATCTCCTTTAGGGACCACCCTCATTTCTATTGCACTCTTTTACCTGCCAAGGGGAAACTACTATCAGAATTCGGTATATATCTTTCTAGTCCATTTTCTATATAAACATATCTATAACTAATACATAGTATTGTGTGTTATTACATGTGTGTTTTTCAATTTATAAATGATATGAAGCATATAGTTTTATATATTCCTAATATAACTCAGTATTATATATTTGAGATATAATACTCTATTGTGAGAATGTACCATATTTTATCGAATCTATTTCCTTTATATGGGCATCTAGTTGTTCCCAATATTTTACATTTATAAATAATGCACCAACTGAATAAACTGTGGGCTTCTTTGCATTTTTTTTTTGGATGAATATCTTCAGAGTAAATTTCTAGAAGTTGAATTGCTGGGTAAAAACATATGTAGTTGTGTTAAACAATGCCAAATCCCTCACCCTGCCATAAATGTTGCACCATTTTGTATTCAGTCCAGCAATGTATGAGAGTGACTTTTATTCACAGCCTCTTCAACAGTGTTTTATTGAGGCTTTGAACTTTTGCCAATCTGTTAGATTGTAAATGATATCTTGGATTAGTTTTAATTGCATTTCTTTTATGTTGTGTCAAATTGTACATCTTTTCATATCTTCAAAGGTCATTCATATCACTTTAAAAATTATCTGTTCATGTCTTTTGCCTGTTTTTTTAAATTGAGTTTGCGTATTTTTTTGTTCTTACTTTATGAGTTCTGTACGTAGTAAAGATACTATGTTATATGCTGAAATCCTTTCTCCCAGCTTACAATTTGTCTTTAATTTTTCTTATGTTGCTTTGTGCGCATGTTAAAAAAGCTTACAGTTGGGCTTCCCTGGTGGCGCAGTGGTTGAGAGTCCGCCTGCCGGTGCAGGGGACACGGGCTCGTGCCCCGGTCTGGGAAGATCCCACATGCCGCGGAGCGGCTGCGCCCGTGAGCCATGGCCACTGGAGCCTGCGCGTCTAGAGCCTGTGCTCCGCAACGGGAGAGGCCACAAGAGTGAGAGGCAAAAAAACTTAGAGTTGAATTCATCAATATTTTTCTTTATTAAATCTGGATTTTGCATCTTAGGTAGAAAGCCTTTCCCACACTCAACTTGTATAATTTCACTTTTTACATTGAATTTCTCTCCTCTACTAGAGTTTATTCTTCTCAATGGTATGAGGTATGGATCCAATATTTTCTTTTGCAAATAGTTATCCAATTGTTCCAATACTACTTAATAAAAAGCCCATCTTTGTCCCTAAGATTTAAAATGCTCCCTTTATCATATACAAAGTTTCCACATGACTTTACCTATTTCTGAACTTTTATTCTATTCCATTAGTCTATCTCTCCATTACTTTCAAATATGTTATTGATGGCATATATTAAAGATTGATTTCTATATGTCAATATTATAGCTACCTTCTTTCTATACTCCGTTTAGCTGTATTAGTTTATTAATTGGGGATTACTATGTAGATAACATTTCTGCAAATAATGACATTTTCCCTCTTTTTTAGCATTTCATGATCATTTTCTTCTATAAAGTTGCCAAACTTTATACCATTCATTTTTTTAACTCTCATTCATTAGCTAAGACTCTAGTAATATGTTGAATAATAATACTACTGACCAGTATCCTTGTTTATTTTTTTATTTTAATGGGGAGAGTTTTAATGACACAGCTAAATATGATGCTTGATGTAAGTTTCTGGTAGATACTTTTTGTGAAGTTAAAAAAGATCTAATTAATTTTCTATGATTTAAAAAAAATTATGCATGTATGCCAAATTTTACTAAGTGCTTTTTACCCCCAAAATCTATTGATGTTTTTATGCTATTTCTTTTTCTTCTGCAATCTGTTAATGTGTAAATTTCATTGTTAGATTTTCTAAAATTTATCTACCCTTTATCATTGACACACTATCCTTCTTTCCCCCAACTTTATCAAGATATATTTGACATTTAATATTATGTAAGCTTAAGGTGTTACAATAATGATTTGATATATGTATATATTGTGAAATGATTACCATGGTAAAGTTAGTTAACACATCTATCACGTCATTTAGTTACAGTTTTTTGAGATACTGTTCTTTTTAATTAGGGGTTCTATTTATCAATATTTTATTTGGGATTTTCCCATCTGAATTCATAAGTGATATTAGCCTACAATTCTCTTTCCTTGTGCTATCTTTTTTTCCAGGTACATAAACTGAGGAAAATAAATTGTATAGGGTCCATTTTTTTGAATGCTCTTGAAGAGTTTGTGTAGGATAAAAATTATTTCTTCCTTGAAAGTTTTCCCACAGTACCACCTGGGCTTCATGCATTTTTTAGGGAATATATATTTGACTACTGTTTAAATTTCTTCTGTAAGTGTTGTTATATTCACATTTACTATGTCTGCTGGGCCAATTAGGGCAATCTTATTTATATTTCCTTTTCATCTAGGCTTTCAAAATAACTTATATAAAGTAATATATAGTATTATTTTGTACTATATCTTATAGTATTTATAATTTCATCTGTATTTGTAGTTTTTCTCTTTTGGTTTCTGGTTTATATTATTTGTGTCTTCACTTTTATTTTATTTTCTTGATTATACTTTTTAAAACTTAATTCATTTCATTTAGGATTTTTGCATCTATGTTCTCAAGTGTGTAAAAGACTTGCTAACAGCATCTAAAGATTCTGAAAGAAGCAACTCACAGGGCTCTTTGAGAGGCACAATAGAATGGATAAGCAAAAACAGTTAGGAATGTCCCCCAGAGATAGAGAAGATCATTTGGGATTTGTCAGGGGGTGCAAAAGAAAAATAAGGTAAAGAGTCAAGAGTTTGAGAACAAGGTAAATTCTCAAAAGCTGTGGAAGATCATGAGTCATATAACTCAGACGAGACAAAGGGCCACACCAAGGGCAAGTTCTGTTTCTCAGGGAGCAGAGGGGAACAGTGAAGAACATGAACTGCGTAGAAGACATTGCCAGGAGAATCAAGGATTCAGATGGTGGGAAGGTAGAAAGCCTGGGGATTTGGGAGTTAATAGAGAAATTGAGGGGTGGGGGGAGGGAACTTAGAAGGTGCATGCAGAAGGAGGTAGGCAATGAAGATTTTGCCAGTTTTCTCCCAGAACATGAAAAGTGGAAGTTAGTGCTATCATAAGCTTGTATTTTTGCCATAGCTGGAGTGAAGTCAACGATTTGAGGTGTGGAGGAATAATAAAAACAATGATCTTTTAGTGAAGAATTAATACTGTTCTAAATGTTTTCCATATATGACTAATTTTGTCCTCATAGCAACTCTGTAGTGTAGGTATTATTATTGTCCATATATTACAAATTAGAGGAGTCATAGTGAGATTAAGCAATTCACCCAAGGTCATCCAGCTAGTAAAGTGACAGAACTGGGATTTGAGCCTTTTAGACTCTAACTGTAGGCCTGTCTTACCCTACAGTCCATCTGCTATACATAGGGCTGCTTCTGCTCCTTCTTTGCCTTTTCCTACAACCCCTCTTATGTGCTCAATTTTTCTCCTGTAATTCAACAGAAACTTCTTAGTCATTTTGTTAAATCCAAAGAATATGAAGGGAGCAGTGCACTCTTGACATGGTAACTTATTGTGGTATATGTTTCTGCGATAGTGTCTCTGTGATCTATGGAGGGGATTCCCAATTTGCCATTTTCTTTGTTCTGTCCAGACCCCATAAAACTCCAATAAATGGGCAGTAAGACTGTGTGCCATTGGGTGGCAAGTGTTGGTGATAAAAAAGAAAAAGGGCTATGTAGGTCTGCTGTGATTATGACTAATTCTTGATTTCTGATTCTTTACTATAGAGTTATAAATGTTGTGCAGTTAGTTTAATTTAGAAGTCTTGAGTAATGGAGAAATGGGATAAAAATCCTTTTGGAATTAATCTCCTTCAAATATCTTTCAGCAAGTTAGGATTCTTGCACAGGAAATTTCCCATTGCATTTTCATTCATCAAAATAGAGAATTTCCATTTCAAGTAGTCACTACTGCATGCACAGAAAGGAAGTGTGCAGCTGGAGAGTTAGGCCTTTAGTGTTTAACTGTGAGGAAAAACCCAGTATTATATTCAGGACATGGTATCCATGGCAACCTGCCCAGCAGCTTTTTAACTTTTTAACCTATCAAAAGATGATTTCTTTAGTTTTCGTTCAATTTTCTTCCTCTGATTTTTTTGGTCCGTAGTCATAATCATTCCTGGTTCACATGGTGTTATTTCTCACCACACAATAAAAACACTGAATGATCATATTAGATCGCCACTAGTATGTTTATCAGAGGTAAATATGAAAATCTTCATAATCCTGAGTCCACTAATTAAAGAGCTTTGAGGGTTGTGGTAAGGCAAGGCTGGACTAAACCTCATCTATGCACTAGCTAAAGACAGAAAGCTTGCTAAGAAGATACAATTGGAGGTGCAATTTTTAAATTGTATTCATATACATGTAAACAATTGTTAGGCTCATTGCAGCAGTCTGGATGACTTTTACTGTTCAAGGAGGGGAGGTTGTAATGATTTACTTTCCTGGTTAACCAAAGGTTAAGCAGAAAACCTTTATATTTCAACCCTCGTTACAAATTCCTCTGAAAGATGCTAGTTTACTTTCCTGCTTTAGCAATGCAGTCCACTGAAGATAACTGGCTCTTTCTTCGATGCCAGAGGATCCTGCAGTCTCCAAGGCTCATGACTCTGGAAGTCACTGATCTTTGTTTGGAACCACATATGTAGCTGCAGAGACCGGAGGATGTAGAAGAGAGCGTTCAGTGTGTGCTGGTGCCAAAACATACTCTGAAAGTTTTTTTTTGTTTTGAAAATAAATCCTTGATATCAGATTTTTTACCTGAGGCCAAAGGTTGTTTATCCGAGGTAGCACAGTACTCTAGTTAATAGCACAGGCCCTGGAGTTAGCCTGTTTGGGTTCAAATCTGGGTTCTAACTCTTAAGTGACTGTATGATTTTGAGTAAGGTACTTAATCTTCCTAAGTTTCCTCATCAGGAAAATGAGGCTAATCATCGAATCTACTTTATACAGTAATAATGAGGAATGAATATGACAACCCAAGTAAACTGCTTAGAACAGTGCTTGCCTGGTATATAGGAAGTACAAAATAAACATTAGCTATTGTTATTTCTCTGAAAGATGGGGTGCCAAGGTAGAATCTACTTCATTGAAAAACTCTCATAGCCTAGTTCAAGGTAATTGCAATTGTTCTAAACAATCCATTCTGAACTCTTTGTGGAAAGCCGGTCCTTCACCAGGCAAAATTGTCTTAAGATAGTTTGAGTAACTGTTTGCACTTGAAAGTAATAAAAATGCATGTCTTTAAAAATATTGTGTATTTCAGATTTTCCACTACTTCAGCTTAGCCCTGCCTCCAGTGACTTACAGTAGTGAGATTATATTGGGCATTGACTTAGCCATCTGTATGTGTGCCTTCAAATGTTTGCCAACACAGAGAACAATTCAAAAAGAAAAAAAGGTAGTTTTTTTTTAACTCCCTTTGTCTAATTTCTGCTTTCCAATGGTTAGAAGATGCTCTCAATTTTACAGGACTTTTTTTTGCTTCTCAGATAGCAGTTGTTTTTGCATTTGTTTTTTTTTTTTGCCTTTCTATTATGAGATGTGCATGCTTATTTTCTTAGAAATACATTTCCTAAAAGTTTGAATTATTTAAATATATATATATTTTATATATACTAATATGATCATTTTGCACTTGCATAATTGTTCTGGGAAGTGAATCTACTGGAGAATGTAGAAAAGGTGATTAGAATTTACTTTAGTGTGTGGAATGCAAAGGCTTGATAGAAAATTCTAGCTTTGAAACACTAGTATTTGGGGAGATTTGTGTCTCATTCTGTTCTAATCCACCCTTAGGTGGAGTTTCTATGGAACCAGACTAACTCATTTACCCTCTCTCTTTCACACTTCACTGCTAATCCAGTCTCTCACCTCCACCCCTGCCTCTCCGACCACCTATGGCTTTCCCTACGCTTTCTCCCACAATTCTCCTCTCTGCCTAATTTTTTGAGGGCTTGAAAAATGTGTGCTTTTCTGGATGTCTCCCTTTGTCCCTTTGTTCCTGCTCAAAAGCATACATGCGTCCTGGTAGCCACTGAGGTCTCTGTTGACCATTGTGTATGCATGGGTGGCTGACTGTGTGTGTCTCCCATTGAAGAATAGGGGTTTGGGTATTACAGGTGGCCTATACTCCGTAAATAATCCTTAAACAGGAGTCTAAGAACATCCTCAAGCCCCGTTGCCTTCCTTCTCAGCGCTACCTTAACATTTCTGGCAGGATTCCCACATAAGGAGACCCTGACTCTGAGAGAGGGGTTACAGAGGCTTGGGTTTTCCCACTCTTGTGTTTCTTCCTTTTTGTCTGTCTTGAGAGCAGTGGTCCCTGGTAACTCGTCCTTTAACTCCTCCTTTTCCTACCCATTTCCCTCCTCCCTTTTCTAGGCTATGCCAAAATCTCCCCAGCAACATCTAAAGGGAAAGAGGGTGGTGCAGGGAGTTGGGGGGACACAACCAATCATAGGTTTGGGAAAAATATACAAGTTAATGAAATGTTGGCTCAGATATTGTTCCTGGATCTGTGGATGAATGTGAGTCTTCTATGTACTAAATGGACAGATTAGCAGTATCAAGCAATAGCATATTGATGAAACCTTTTTTTAAAAAAAACCATATTTATTGGAGTATAATTGCTTTACAATGGTGTGTTAGTTTCTGCTGTATAACAAAGTGAATCAGCTATACGTATACATATATCCCCATATCTCCTACCTCTTGCGTCTCCCTCCCACCCTCCCTATCCCACCCCTCTAGGTGGTCACAAAGCACCGAGCTGATCTCCCTGTGCTATGCGGCTGCTTCCCACTAGCTTTCGGTTTTACATTTGGTAGTGTATATATGTCCATGACACTCTCTCACTTCATCCCAGCTTAACCTTCCCCACCCCCTGTGTCCTCAAGTCCATTCTCTACAGATAAGAGACCTTTTGATTAAGAAACAAAAATGTTACCCAACTTAAAACATGCTTTAAACATTTCAGAGTACCAAGTTTGTTTGATTATACTCTCCCAAGGGTGTGTTAAAATTGAACAGAACACCGATTCCTCCAACAGGAAGGCCTACCTTTCTGTAACCTGCCATGAATTCTGATCACCTTGTGGAATCACACAGAAGACTCTTTCTGCCAACAGAGAGCTTTCCCTTAATCATTTGAATGAGAAGATGGAGATCTGGAGTCTAGTCCCATTTCTGCCATTGACTTACTGAGCGACCTGAGACAATTGCTTACTATCTCTGCCTCAGCTTCTCCAAGTATAAAGGAAAACTCTCTGCTTTCTGCTTCCATATATATTCACATAATAAATGGGGAATATAGGGAAAAGTATGATTTACTTTGGAGGAAATGTTTTAGACATTTATGAACAATACCATTTAACAAATCTGAAAGAGTTCTCTCCTCAAATAATTGGCCTCCAGTGGCTTGACATAATGAAGGGGTCTCAAAAACACAAACTAAGAAAAAAATAACCCTTAAAAGATTTTGTTTGCATTCCATATATCTCCTTTGCTGAAGTGTCTGTTTAAATCTTTTGCCAATAGGATCAGTCTTACTCTTAAAAAGTAAATTTTATTTTGGAATACAATTGACATACTGCACTTGTTTAAAGTGTAACGTTTGGTAAGTTTTGATATATGTATACACCCCTGAAATGATCACCATGATCAAGATAATGAAGATGTCCATCACTCCCAAAAGTTTCCTCATGCCCCTCTGTAATTCTTCCCTCATGCCCTTCTCCACAGTTCTTCATCCCAAGGCAACCACTGATCTGATATAAACCTTGACAGATTAGTTTGCACTTTCTAGAATTTTCCATAAGTGAAATCATATAGTATGTACTCTTTTATTAGTGGCTTCTTGCACTTGAAATAATTTTTAAAAGATTCATCCAAGTTGTTATGTGTACCAATAGCTTATTCCTTGTTATTACTGAATAGTGTTCAATTGTGTGTTGATACCACAATTTGTTTATTTGTTCATCTGCTGATGGACATTTGGGTTGTTTCTAGTTTGGAACTATTGCAAATAATGCTGCTATGAACATCCATGTACAAGTTTTTGTGTGGACATATGATTTTATTTCTCTTGTGAAGATACTTAGACTGGCTGAGTCATGCAGTAAGTGTAAGTAAGAAGCTGCCAAACTGTTTTCCAAACTGGTTGTACCATTCCCACCATCAATGTATGAGAATTCTAGTTTTTCACTGTGTTTACCAACACTTGATATAGGCAATATTTTAAATTTTAGCCAGTCTAGTATGTGCATAATGGTATTTCACTGTGATTTTGATTTCTATCTATATCCCTAATGACTAATGATACTGAGTATTTTTCATGGGCTTACTGGCCATCCATATGTACCCTTTGCTGAAGTGTCTGTTTAAATCTTTTGTTCACTTTATTTATTTGGTTGTTTTCTTATTATTGAGTTTTGAGATTCATTTATATATTTTAAATATGGCCTTTATCAGATATATGATTTGCAAATATTGTCTCCAGATCCGTGGCTCATTTTTTCATTCTCCTAAAAGTATCTTTGAAGAGCAGAAGTTCTTAATTTTGATGAATAGAAGCATTTTCTCTTTTCTTTTGTGGATTATAATTTTGGTCTTGTATTTTTAAAAATCTTTGTTATGACTTCCCTAGAATTCTTGATTTGAAAGAGTGTCCTAGAGTCTTCAGGTGTGTTACTTATCCTACCAGATGTTCTTAACCTGGAGCCAATGGACAAAGTGGTATACTATTAAGCATTTAGCAGTTGTCTCAGCAGGGTAAAAAGCCCTGGTTTGTAGCACTTCCTGGTTTTCATGGCTGATTTCAAGTTACCAACCTGATGTCACCGAAAGTGGAGTTGGGAAGATATGGCATGGTAGCATGCTATTATATAGTATTTTTACCACACAGATACAATAGATATAAATAATAACCTCAAGAGCATAGACAATAATAGAATGCAATGAAATAATTAGGAAGTGATGAGTTTTTAGTGTTTATTGACTTTGTTTTTAATATAATTTATTGAATTCTAAATTTATATAATTTACTTACTAACAAAGGTTTCATTTAGCAACCAGTTTGCAAACTGCCTGAAAATTCAACAGTCATTTCTTGTAAGCCACTTCATGTCAACTCCAACACACCACTATGTAGACCCCTTGTGGAGCATAGATGGGGCCCATGGTTTTAATTCAAGGATTTTAAAACAATTTTTATTAATAAAAATTACACCTTACATAAATCACAGAAAGATCTTTTTTGATCCACCTCCTAGAGTAATGAAAATAAAACCAAAAATAAACAAGTGGGACCTAATTAAACTTAAAAGCTTTTGTGCAGCAAAGGAAACCATAAACAAAACAAAAAGACAATCCTCAGAATCGGAGAAAATATTTGCAAACGAAGCAACTGACAAAGGATTAATCTCCAAAATATACAAGAAGCTCATTGCAGCTCAATATCAAAAAAACAAACAACCCAAACGAAAAGTGGGCAGAAGACCTAAATAAACATTTATCCAAAGAAGACACACAGATGGCCAAGAGGCACATGAAAAGATTCTCAACATCACTAATCATTAGAGAAATGCAAATGAAACCACAATGAGGTATCACCTTACACCAGTCAGAATGGCCATCATCGAAAAATCTACAAACAATAAATGCTGGAGAGGGTGTGGAGAAAAGGGAACACTCTTGTACTGTTAGTGGGAATGTAAATTGGTATGGCCACTATGGATAACAATATGGAGGTTCCTTTAAAAAACTAAAAATAGAACTACCATATGACCCAGCAGTCCCACTCCTAGGCATACACCTGGAGAAAACCATAATTCGAAAAGATACATGCACAATGTTCACTGCAGCATTATTTACAATAGCCAGGACAAGGAAGCAACCTAAATGTCCATCAACAGAGGAATGGATAAAGAAGATGTGGTACATATATACAATGGAGTATTATTCAGCCATAAAAAAGAACAAAATAATGCCATTTGCAGCAGCATGGATGGACCTAGAGACTCTCATACTGAGTTAAGTAAGTCAGAGAAAGACAGATATCATATGATATCATTTATATGAGGAATCTAAAAAAAGCTACAAATGAATTTATTTACAAAATGGAGTAGAGTCATGGAGGTAGAAAACAAACTTATGGTTACCAGGCGGTAAGGGGGGAAGGGATAAATTGGGAGATTGGGATTGACATATACACACTACTATATATAAAATAGATCACTAATAAGGACCTACACTGTATAGCACAGGGAACTCTACTCAATACTCTGTAATGACCTATATGGGAAAAGAATCTAAAAAAAGAGTGGCTATATGTATATGTATAACTGATTCACTTTGCTGTACACCTGAAACTAACACAACATTGTAAATCAACTATACTCCAATAAAAATTTAAAAAAAAAGAAGTCAATGAATGACATTGCACTCTAACGTCAAACATGCCACTCCTTTGCTGAGACTATGAACCAATCACTTCAATTTTTTGAATTTTAATTTTTTTTAAAAAACAAGGAAAATTTAAATTCCCTTATTTGTGAAATGATAGTAATAGTACGCATACCCAAGTAATTCACAATATTCTCACAAGTTTCAAATTCCAATAAATTTACATGAAATTCCTTTGTTTTTTTAAAAGAAAAGTTACATCTTTATTTTTATTAAACTCTAAGTGAAACTTATCATTTCCTTCAATCATGCATGTACTTTGAAATTATAGGTAGAACCACTGCTAGATCTTCTATTTAAAACCTTAATAAAAAGCACATATATTGTCATATAATTTTTTAAGTTTTTTGATAAGTAAATTTTAATAGGTCTTCTTTGTAATCCTAAGTATTTTTATGCATTTTAAAAGGGCTTTAATAGGCTTTCCATACATTAAGGTGGTCCATAGCACACACACAAAAAAATGTTAGGAAATCTTGCAAGGGATTCCAGGTGAATGGGTAGCATCTGTGTTCATAAATGGGATGGACAAGATATAGTCTCTTTGCTTAGATCACTATCAGAAATGTCTACCTCCTTCTTGTTACTTAATGCCTTGTAGTCTGAGGCGTTTTGGAACATGTAGATATAAGTTCAAGCCCCAGTGATGTTATTTATTGGTTACATGACTTTGAGAAACTTCATTTGGCTCTTTGTGTCTCATTTTTTCAACTGTAAAATAGGGGTAATAATGCTTGCCTCAAAGGTTTTTATGATGAGGATAAAATGAGTGTTCAATAAATATTCGATTCCTTCTATTTCAGTACTCAATAAAAGAGGAGAATCACTGACCCATTCCTGGTTGTCTATTGCCTAAATTCATCATATTATAATTATTAGGGTTTTTTCTCTGTGGTGGGAGTGTCTCTAATTCTGAAGAGAAAATTATATTCTTTCCTGCTTTCAATACCAATCACTGAAGTCTAGAGGTGTCAGCTGTCCTGTGTTCATCTCAACTCAGAGTTAGGGACCAAGAAGATTTCTGGGGAAAGGATGTTGGATTCTGGTTCTCCAGCTTTGATTATTATGCTGATCCCATCTGCTCCTGATTCTATCCCTTTACTGGTCAAGATTCTGAGTGTCAAGCATTATCTCACTCAAATACATAGTCACTTCTTTAACCCAGCCCTGAGGGCAGGCCACAGCTCCCAGGACATTGATATAGTGGCTCTCCATCTTTTTCAGTCTGTGGACTTCTTCCAGTGGTAAAAGCTCTGTGGACCACCTGCACCTCCAACTCTCCCTTGCCACAGGCACAAAAACAAAACCCAAACTTAAAACTAATGGAAAGGCTGGCACTACTTTAAATGAGACACCAATGAGATGATGTCTGGTTTAAATGTCATAAGCAAATTATTTACTCATGCCAGAAACCAAAGTATAGGCCTTGCCATACTGCACATGTTAGCACATACAAGACATCAGTCTATGGACCTGCTCAGGATAACCTTTGGAGACAGCGATAGTCTCATTTGGAGTCTCCATTTTGGGAAGTATTGCTTTCCAAGAGTACTGCATGCTCATCTGATCATTTAGTAAATTCACTTATAAATTTTATTTTCATAAATTTTCTTTTCTTCTTTTTTGGTAGAGAGACAGCAGGGAATAGTGGAAAGAACACTGAATTTTCAGACAGAACTGAATTTGAACTCTTTCTGTGTTCATTACTTGTCGTTAGCTTCAGCAAGTTCTCTCAACCTCTCTGAGCTTCCGTTGTGTCCTCTGTATAATGGATATATTTATTCCATAAGATAGCGGTGAAGGCTAACTAAAATAATGTACTTTATGTAGCTAGGCCATAACATATTCATGGCCCTCTAATTCATTTCTTTCCTTCCTCTTCCTAGGCCACAAAACTAAAGTAAAATAAACCAAGAAGAAGCCAATACTTTACCAGTATCACTGGTAAAGTATTGAGGAAGAATTTGTCCAACACCGGGATCTCCAGGCTCTTTTATCTTATCAATCCCTTCCACCTTGAGCCTGGACGACATGGTGCTTCACTGAATTCTCTCTCTTGATGAACAATTTCCATGTCCTCCACTTCTTGTTTTTCTGACCTAACTACTTGGCTAAAAACTCCAGCCTTGGATCATTCTAACTGCCTGCTTCTCAACTTCTACAACCAATAATACCATCTGCTGAGGACACCACACGGTTGTGCTCATTGGTGTTGCAGCAAATTTGTGTTCTCTAATCTCAGCTTTATGGCCCTGATCACCGCCTTAGTCCAAGCCCCAGAGTGAAAATTACAAAACTTCCTACCCTGCCATCTTTCCACTCTCTTTAGAAGCTTATTCTAACTCTTATTTCTTAGAGAAAATTGAGACTATTACAGATGGACTCTTTCTATTTCCCACACTTAAGTTTATCTTTACCTGTATCCACTCTCATTTTCCTCCCTCTGGTGTCAGAACTTTTCCTTCTCCTGTCCAAGTTTAATATCTCCATCTGGCTCTGGTGCCTATCTCTTAATATACCTTCAAGAACTTCATTAGCTATTCTCTCTGTCTCCTTTGTATCTTTAATACATCTTCCCCCTTTCCATTGACATATAAACAAGTCCAAGTTGTTCTGATGCTGAAAATTCAGTAACCCTCTCTGGACTCTGCATTCCTCTCAAGCTACTACCCTCTCTCTTCTCTTTTCTTCTTTCACAAGCTTCTTGAAAAGTGATCCGCTCCACTGTCTCTAGTTCCTTCCTAATTTCCCATCCTTTCATCAGACCATTATAAACTGCTATCTACCCCTAAATCTCCATTGAGACTGCTGTTGCAAAGGACACTAATGATCTCCTAACAGTCAGAGCCAATGGACTCTTTTGATTCTCATATTACTTAATCACTCTGGGTGAATTTGGCACTGTTTAAGATTCCCTTATTGAAACTCTGTCCTACTTTGACTCCTTAGGCACTACTTTTAATCCCACCACTTTGAGTGTTCTCCCTCAGGCTCCTTTGCTGACTTCTCTTCCTCTGTCTGTTCTTATTTTTATTTTTATTTTTTGCCGTACGCGGGCCTCTCACTGTTGTGGCCTCTCCCATTGCGGAGCACAGGCTCCGGACGCACAGGCCCAGCAGCCATGGCTCATGGGCCCAGCCGCTCCGCGGCATGTGGGATCTTCCCGGACCGGGGCACGAACCCGTGTCCCCTGCATGGGCAGGCGGACTCTCAACCACTGCGCCACCAGGGAAGCCCTGTCTGTTCTTTTAATGGTAGTTTTCCCTAAAGAATCATCTGTGGCCTTTTATCATCTCAATCTATACCATATACCTGAGCAATTTATTTTCATGCTTTTGACTACCACCCATAAAATTATTCAATCTCTATCACCATTCAGCTCTCTCTACTGTGTTTCAACTCCCTATTGGTCTTCTCCATCCAGCTGAATGCTCTACAGATACCTCAAATGTAAAGAAATGAAATCTTAAACCTATTCTACTCTAATATTTCTTAGAGTACACTAACCAACCAGTTATTCAAGTCATAAAACTAGATTTTCTCTTATATGTTTCTTTCTTCCCTACTTTCTACCCACAGTGTGCCAGTCATAGGCTTGTTTGCCCTTGGATCCATTCCTTACCTTTCTTTGCTCTGCTCTTTTTTGCAGAGGGGTTGATCACTGCAAGCTGTGTTTCCCATATTTCCATGTTAGGAGGCTCTGATTGGAGTCAACCAATAGGAAACACCAATAGGAAATTGGAGGATGGGATAAAAGGAGAATCCAGTGGTTTTTGGCAGCAGCTGTGTCTCCTGCATGTCTTCAGCTAACACTAGAAAAGCTTGCAATGATTCCAGCTTCCATGGTGTGACCTCTGCTCTTGGTCTCTGGTAACAACATCTCTTCTTTTTGTCCTTTCAGCCTTGGGAGTGTCAGGGGATTCCTGCTGTTGCTAATCTCTGTGTAGCTTCAACTTCCCCTGTGTGTCGTCTCAGTTCTTCCATCATCAATGTTACCAGTTGTATTTAATTTCCTTTGTGTTAAATGCTTAGAGTGGTTTTCATTTTCTTGTTTGAACCATGGATTAATGCACCCATTCACCAAGCATTATAAATGCTGTCTACTTAATAGCCTTCATATCTATCTGTTCTCCCCAGTCTCACTGCTACTGCTTTAGTTCAGATTTTACTGCAACACTCTAGCTAGCCCCCCTTTTTATTTATCCTCCATGTTATAGGCAGATTGATCTTTCTAAACAATAAATCTTATAATTTTACCCCCCATCTAAAACCCTCCAATATCTCCCTTGTAGAACTCTTTCCCAAATATCAGTCTTTTGTACATTACCCTCATAATTTTTTGCCATATCTGTGTACCATCTGTACTATTATTTAGGTAATATTTTTCTTTAAATTTGTTCATTTACAAAAATTTTAGCTTTGCCCTGAGCAATTACATCTGTGAAATCAAGAGTTTGAAGGTCTAATATTTTTCTAATACACATTAAAATAAATACTATTAAAAATAACAACATAACCCATATACCACCTTAAACATCCCTCATATGTATAATCAAACTTTGGGACACACTGGCCTATGGGATCAAGCGAAAAGTTTTTATTGAAATTTATAAGGTCTTTTATGATCTGGCTCTTGAGCCTTACTTTCCCATCTTCTCCATGGGTCCCCACTCACACTCTCTGTTCTGGCCACCCTCTCCTGCCTGTAGTTCAGACTGATCACTTACTCCTTCATAATCCCCTCTATGCCATATAGAGACATATGTTTTTGCACATACCTATTTACATGTCTTTTTATCCCTACTAACCTGGTTTAAGAAACTCATTGCTGACTGTTGTCCATAGTCTATATGCCTATGTCATTCTGGAATACTAGATGATAGTGAGCCATTTTTTCCAAATATGTAAGGTCTTCTTAAACAAGAGTACCATCAATTTTTTTTTTTTTTGCTGAAAAAGATGCTGGTTTTTTGTTATCAAGACAACAATGAATCATCACTGTAAAGTAGTATTTTACTCTTTCTACTTTCATCTAACATATGGACTTACCTTGGTAAAATTTGTTAGACTACTAAGCATAGAAGTTGGACAGGAGAATAGAAATTATAGTTGGCACCCACATTAATTCCAATACTTCTTTTTGTTTTCAAAGTATAATAAAAGTACCCAAAGGATAAAAAGCTATGTTGCTTTTTTCTTATGCAACAGTATGGCTTGAACTGACTTTCGACTTTTTGATTTTCTGCTGAGGGCAAGGCTTGAAGTAAAGAAGAAAAAGGGTCAAGTTGCAAGTTTTTACAAGCAGCATCACAAACTCATAGAGCTAGATGGTACCTCAGAGATAATCTAGTCCAACCTCCTCGCTTTACAGATAGGAAGTGAATAAGGCCAAGAGAAAGGGAAATTCCAGTCTAAGTGAGGATTCTTCGGCAGAACTGGGAAAAATACTACCATTTGGAGCTATCTTATTTATAAGCACACAATTCACATATACAATTGCTTTGACTATTTGTGCCAGGAAGGAGAGACCAACGCGTAGTCCTGGCATCACTCACAATCCCCACAGAAGACAGCAGAGTGACCTGTGCCCACATTGACGATGCATTTCTTTTTTTAGTCAAATACGCTCTTCAGTCATTATCAGTTTTTCTTCAAACTAACCCTAGAGTAGTCTGGAGGTATCCCTGTTTCACAGATTGGAAGTTAGAGCCTGGAGCAAAAAATTGCTCTGGAAGACAAAAGCAGTCCTAGCACTGAAACTGCATACATAGGTAGTTTTGGACTCCAGAACTATATATCTAGAGGCTATATTTCACACATCTGATATGATTCTGGATTTTTAAAACTTTTGACCCCTCCTTTGCTCTTTTGATTCCTGATTTGTGGTCCAATCTTAGTGATGAAACTCCGGAAACATCAGGAAGAAACTAAGGCTATCTAATGAGCCAACACAGACTACTCTTTTAGATCCAGTGACTGATTATTATATTAGTAGATAATACCTCTTCCCCTTGTTTCCCACTCTCCATTCTCCTGCTCATTAGACAGGGATAAGAAAGGAAGTGAAACAAATCTCTACATTTACTTAATTGTCAAGAGCTCTGATAAAACTCGTGATTAGGAAAGAGGTTGAAATTAATGGATAAAAATGAACTGTAGGACTTACCTGTGGAATTACACTTAATCCATACTTTGCCTGCTCCCCATAACCCCAGTTAATTAAGAATTGACTGCACTGCATAATGTTCTTTTCTGACAGAGGTGTCTGTCATGAGAAGGTATTGTGTTACCTCTATATTTGTCAGCCGAGAAAATATTTCTTTAGGAAAACATTCAGCATAATAGAAGATAAGTACTAATACAGCAGTAGGAGGACCGATCTTAATTTTAAATTATCTCCAGTGACTGAGTTTTGGAAAATAAAATAAATGGCAGTATTTACTTAGAATGACATCCATATGGGCAATTTTTCTGCCAGATATAAAATGAAAGTAGGCTTGGGGAATTTTACATACAGAAAACTGGTTTATTTGGGCTGTCTGCAAGTTATCTTTTTGGAGAAGTGGCTGAAAAATGTCCAGGATCCTTTCAGAAGTGTACTAAGTAGATGCCAGAATGGGAGTTCTCAAGATATCCCTCTGACCTGCCTCTACAAACAGAAACTAGAAACTAGTGTTGATTTCCATTAGCAGACTCCTTCAGGTCGCAAACCCATTTCCTCACCTCAATGGCAACTCCCATTTGAAGGACTGGGCGTTTTTAATAAACATCTCATTTGGAGTTTGTTTGCCAAGGCATGGCTAGACTTTCAAGTTTATTTTCTTAAGCCACTGCATTATTTCTCACTTCTCATGCCTAAAAACTAAGTTCGTAAGAAGATAAGTATTTCGAAGGACAGCCAAAGACAGTTGTGACTCCGACTCAAAGGGAAAGGTTAAGTGAACTGAAGTTTTTTAACCATGTTAAAGAAATTTTGAATGAAGGCAGGTGGTAATGATGTACTGGAAAACGTGGTAATAAAAGAGACAACAGAGCAGCGATGTCCAAAAACAAAGTCATGTGTTATAGAAGAGGAATAATTAAATCTTAAAATTAAGGAGGTATTTTGATGATTCAACTAAAATAGCAAAAGATCTTTTCTTAGCAAAGAAATGGTGATAGTTGTCAGCAATCACTTAAAATAGTTCAGCGCAATCAGCAATGCCTTGGGGTGCCACTGGGTGCCAGTGCTAGGCCTAAGGCTTGGGTAGGATAAAAGGAGAAATAGAAACAAAAAAAAAAAGAAAAAGAAAACTAATAAGACAGTTGAAAATAAGGGAAGATGAAAAAGAAAGAAAGAGAAATACATAAGGAGGGAATATCCAGCAACAATTCTTCTGATATAATCTTATAGTGACAGGACCATATACTATGACTTAAATTTTTAAATATAGGCAGTAAAGTAAAAACGTTGTTGATAAAACTATTGTTTATTAAAAAAAAACTTAAGACTTCATATATTCTAGAAGTAAAACCCTTACCCATGAAATGCTTATATGCTTTGTCATTGCTTTCATTCCTTTAAGTAACTGTGGTATACTAAAATTAGTTTCAGAATAGTTTGGTAGCTATAAACTTTTTTTTTTTTTTGCAGTACGCGTGCCTCTCACTGTTGTGGCCTCTCCCGTTGTGGAGCACAGGCTCCGGACGCGCAGGCTCAGGGGCCATGGCTCATGGGCCCAGCGCTCCGTGGCATGTGGAATCTTCCCAGACCGGGCCACGAACCCGTGTCCCCCGCATCGGCAGGTGGACTCTCAACCACTGCGCCACCAGGGAAGCCCGCTATAAACATTATTTAACTGTTTGTCCATTCTCTAGCTCAGTGGTACTCAATACTAACATTTTTATGGTTATCAGGATGGCATCCTGTTTTTAAAAATCTGGGTGTTGGTACATTGTACAAACCCATGCTTTAATAAGACTATTAACTACTTTAACAGATTGCCTATATTACAAGGAAAAAGAAACAAATCCTTTACATAAAATAGGTCATAGGAGTTATCTTAAAGAGTCCAAAGTTAATTAGCCTGCTCCCTAAGATTCATATGCTAAGATACATTCATTTTTCCAAGGCCTGAGAAAAGCAATGGTATCCTTCTAAACACTGATGTTGGCACAGCTTATGCCACTATCATTGCTACCCCTGCTTATCAAAGATCCCTGTATCTATGACATGGAATGAAGCCATGGCCTGAATTTGTGGAGCTTTGGAGAGCTCACTGCTCTTCAGCATCATGCATCGTTGAGTGAATGAAATAAATGGAATGAATAGTCTAGTGAGGGCATTGTTACATTAGTTGCAGAGCTGTGCTATCTCCCTTAAGACAATTTTGAAGAACTCTTAGATAACATATAGAGTATATACAGTATGCTCTCTCTGTGTATAGAGTTTATTGTCAAATCCTTCAAAGTTACTCCTTTCTAAAACTTTAGAAAATTTTAGCACAGTAATATGGTTAAATGCTTGGCTAAAAAATCAAACAGCACAGAAGGACTTATATGGAAAAAAAGGCAATTCTCTCCTGCCCACCTTCAATGTGGCTCCCCAGTGAGAATCACTTTTAATTCTTTCAAACATTTAAATTTTTTCTGGTATTATCTCCATATCTCTTAAGTAATATGTTTGTTATTTCTTAATCGATTTTAGACATTGTCTATTGACATCCTGCTCTGCTAGATAAGCGTGTGGTGAGTTTATGTAAGTCCCCGCCCAACTGTCTTTTTTGCTATATAATTTAGAGCCCCATTCTTATTACTACCCTAGTTACCTCTGAAATGTTAACTATATTTAACGTTTAAATGGACTAATGTTCCATCTCTGGTTCCATGTTTCTTGATTCCCCACTTTGTAACATGAAGACATTAACACTCCCACTCTCTTTTCACTGTTCCTCATCATCCCCTACCTTTTAACCATTTTCAGTTAAACCTTTATTTTTACATTGTTAAGACTGATGACATTTACATTCTGTTATGTAACTATATTTAAGTGTACTGTAATTAGTCAGATTGATTTATTGATACTAAAACTTGAATACCAGCAGACAGTCTTTATGTGATTATAACTATAGTTCTCACTGTATAGCCAAATTGTGTGCTGGAATAGTAATTGCTTCTCTACAGGAATGAGGTTATGTTCCTGTATCATTCAGTGGAGAATATTTTGATGATCAAGTTCAAATAGATTCTCCTATTTTTATACTCTACCAATTGCCTTGATCATACCCTCAAGTTGTTTTAAACATTCAATCATGCTATCAATGCCCCTCACATTTTTTGCTGGGTACTATTGGTATACCAAGGGCAGGGCAGTGGGATCAGTCACCATGTGACTCAACAATCACTGCAACAGTTGTTTAGAACTTAGACTAACAAAAGATATTTTTAGGGAGGAGTATTTATCACTGATATTTTTTACAATTTCTGGTACATGGTGGTAACAGAAAGCTGACCAACTTTATTCAGTTTCATTATAGTTTTTAATTCTCTATTAAAATGCATTTTCTTATTGCCTACACCCAGGGAAAATGACTCTTACTGCCCTGGCCCTTGGCACACCAATGCTAGTGACAGCTCTCCCAGAATTCTTTTCTATCTTGTCTTCAAATATGAGCTGCTGCACAGTGACTGTCCTAGGACTTCACTTTCTTACTATTCTGATTCAGATCTACTTTTTCTTAAATCCCATGACTTCCTTTTTCTTTGCTCTTTCATTTTGCTGTAACAATCTTTAAGTAATGTCTAAGAGAGGATGCCTAGGAGGTCAACTTTCTCATTCTTTCCATATCTGAAAATGTCTTTATTCTATCATCTTACTTAGTTGATATATTTGTTTGCTTTAAAAGTCTAGGCTCAAAATAAGTATCCCTCAGAACTTTGTAGGTATTGTTCTATCATCTTCTAGCATCTAGTATTGATAAACTCTATGTCAATCTGATTCTTGTTAATTTGAGGGTAAACTTTTTTTTTCCACTAGAAATTTTTAGGATCTTCTTTTTATCCTTAGTGTTTTGGAATTTCATGATTCTGGTTGTTGTTTTGGAGTTATCTTCAGTTCCATATATTCTATTTCCTCAAAGAATATTTTTTATTAATTTGTTTTTTTTTTCTTTCAGGTTAGAGATTTTCCTCAGTTGTCCTGTGGCTGGTGATTGATTATCCATCATAGTTATGAGTAGGAAAATAGGAAAGCTGACTAGGAGCTCATATGAGAACAGGGCTTATGGTCTGGCAGGATTTGCTTTGGGTGAGCAGGCAGTGAATTAGCTGGTATGCCAGGGGACTCTAAATGCCAGGATGAGGAAGATTTTTATTCTGAGACACCAACTCCCACACTAGCTCATTAGGTTATTTCCAGGCAGTCTTAGCCTAGGGGAAAATACTTTGTTTCATGGCATTCTATGTGGGGGAATGGAAATGTGTGGGTAGGAGGTCAACATTTCCCTATAGAGACCTGCTTCATAACCCATTTTCAGCTCACTTCTCACTCCTACCCTAAAGTTTTCATGAAAAGATTGCCCAACTCCATCCACTCTAGCTCCCCTCCTAATGTTTTTTACGCTGTGGCTTTCTTTTTTCTACTTTACCAGTTACCATCCTTTCATCTGCTTTTTCAGCTTCCAGAAATTTGTTTGAAGTCTTTTATCTACTGCAACCCATTCCAATTCTCTTTGCATTCTCTCCTCCCCCAACAAGTAGTTTTGGGGCACTTAGAGGCCTCCACACCAGGTACTATTCTATGCACTAAAGACAAGATGAAAAGAAAAAGTGAAAGATACAGGTATTGAGGACACAATAGAGAAAAGACAAGCAGTCTAGTAAGAATAAACAAGGCAACAAATAAACAAGGTAATCTCAGAGAATATTAAGTTCTATGAAGCAAATAGAGTAATATGATATAGAGATCTGGTGAGAGGCAGAGAAGCTGCTCAGAGAAGGTATCTCGTTTGACCCTAAAATCATGGAATCCTAAATTGGGGAAGATAGTTCTAATTTGAGCACATAGAATGATGAGAAGCATTAGGTCTGGGGGAGGACATTCCAGAAAAATGAAACATCCTTGAGGCAGGAAAACAACTAGCAAATCCAAGGGACCAAAACAAACAACCAAATAAAGGGACCAAACAGGGGCAGATCAATGAAGAAATAGGAGGACAGTAGGAGATGAGATTGGAGAGGGAAGCAGAGGGTCTTGAAACCATGGTAAGAAGTGTGTATTTTATTGTAAATGTAAAGGAAGACCACTGGGGGATTTTTCCCAGGAAAGGACACAATTGGCTTTCTGTTTTATATATTTTTTTTGTCCTTCATGATTATTTTAGTGGAATTTTAATGTGAGAGTGTAGTTGTCAAGAACGTGGAATTTGGATCCACATTACTGGCTCTGCCACTGACCATCCTTTATACCTTGGGCAAGATAGTTTGTCTCTCTATGTCTCAATTTTCTCATCTGTAAAATGGAAATAATAATGACACCTACCTGATGGAGAATTACTATAATTAAGGTATGTAAAGTACTTAGAACAGTGCCTGATACATAGTAAACACTGTATAAGTGTTAGCTATTACTAATATTATTGTTATTATTATTGTATGGGAAGAATATAAATATGTGTAGTCAATCTACTTTCTTGAACAAGAAGCCAAAAGGTGTTGATTTGCTTAAATGGAATAGAGTTTAACAAAGAGCTAAAGAAAGACTCCAATTTTCTATTAGATGCCATTACATGTCACAGAAATTAAATGATTTTTTAAATCATTTTCTCTTTTTCTATATCTTTATTTCATATATTCTTCAAAGTATAAATGGAGATTATTTTCTTTATTTGTTGGAAATCTTCCTTTCTGTAATTAAAGAAAGGTATAATGTTTGTTTAGCAATGTATAATATGCACTGTTTTTCAAACTAATACATATGCTTTTTAAAAATAAAATACTGTAGTCTTACAATGAAAAACAACCATTCTCTGCCCAAGTTATCCCTATTCCCCCTTCCTCAGGTTCAATGGCTTTTGACTTTTTAGCTGTTTACCACATAGCTTTAAATAATAGACTATTATTTTTAATATTTTGTTTTTAGATAGTACCTATTTATTTCCAGATATGGCACATGAAGATTTAATTATCAATCTCTACTGCTACTTCAGGTCCGCAATCCTCCTACTATAGTTATAGTATTCTTTGTAGTTAAATTGATAAACAGTGCTTGCATTATTTTTGATACTCAAATGTTTTTCACTTCAGAGTCAAATTAGGCAATGGGGTGGGCCTTGCAGGACATTTGGTCCTGTCCAAAACATCCATAAGACATTGGTCCATGCCAAAACGTCCTTGATATTAGTTAGGTCTTTTTCAAAACCATTTGGCATGGATGAAATATGCTCATGGATGTTTCGTATAGGACCTTTAAACGTGAACCAAATGTCTTATAGACATCTTGGACAGGACCAAATAACTGCCAACCCATTTTCTATTTCTGGGATTCAGAAATTTTGCAATTACAAGACTTAGTGAGTGAGTGTGTGTGTGTGTGTGTGTGTGTGTGTGTGTGTGTGTTTCTCTTTCATTTGCTATGCTGGGAACTTGATGGGCCCTTTCAATTTGGTGATTAGTGCCTTGCAGTTCTAGGAAGTTTTCTTGCAAGGTTTCTTAAATAATTTTATCTCCTCCATTTCTCTGTTCTTTCTGGAACTCCTGTTATCTATTGTCAGATTATCTGTATTTATCCTCTGATTTATTTATTATTTTTTTTAAATTAATATTCATTAAAATTGACTTTTTTCTGATTTATTTTAGTGTTTCAATCTTTTGAAATCTATTGATAATTGTTTTAAGACCTAGCATATGATCTATTTTAGTCAGTCCCAAATTAGAAATTAAGTCTTTTTTTTTTTTACAAAAAAGCGTAGTGGCTCATGCTTTGTTTAGGGGGATATACAATACTATATGTTGCACGTAGCATCTCTGGCCTCTGCCCCCTAGACACCCCTAGCACTGCATCCGTGGTAACCAAAAAAGTTTCCAGAGTTGTCAGGTGTCCCCTGGGAGCAAAATCCCTGCCAGGTGAGAACTTCTGACTTCAGGTATGAATTTGGATTACAGACTGTCCCGACTTACGATGGTTCCACTTAACGATTTTTCACTCCGATGGTGCAAAAGTGATACTTGATTCAGTAGAAACTTAGAATTCTGAATTTTGATCTTTTTTCCAGGCTAGCAATATTCTCTTGTGACGCTGGGCAGAGGCGGGGGCCGCAGCTCCTGGTCACTAGGGTAAACAACTGATATAATCAATCTGTACACACTTGTAAAAGTGTGTATTTTACAGTCACTGAGTATAATATTCTCTCAATGTCAATTTGATCAAGTTATCCAAATCTTCCATAATCTTGAATATATTGTTTCTTCTTGTTCTGTCAATTACTGTGAGAAAAGTTTTTAAAATCTTCATCTATGATTGTGGATTTGCTGAATTTTTCTTTCAGCTACGTAAATTTTTGTTGGCTCATTTTGAACCTATGTAATTGGGTGTACAAACCTTTAGTATTTTCATATCTTTCTGGTGAATTAAACCTTTTGTCATTATGACACAACTCTTTTTCTAGTAATACTCCTTTCCTTGAAGACTACTTTATCTGACATTAATATAGCCATACAGTTTTCTTACAATTAGTGTTTGCATTGTATATCTATTTTTATCTTTATATTTTCAATATGTTAATGTCCTTATATTTAAAGTGTGTTTCTTTTATTTTTTTTATTTTTTATTTTTTTGCTGTATGCAGGCCTCTCACTGTTGTGGCCTCTCCCTCTGCGGAGCACAGGCTCCAGACACACAGGCTCAGCGACCATGGCTCACAGGCCCAGTCGCTCCACGGCATGTGGACTCTTCCCGGACCGGGGCACGAACCCGTGTCCCCTGAATCGGCAGGCGGATTCTCAACCACTGCGCCACCACGGAAGCCCTAAAGTGTGTCTCTTTTAAATAGCATATATCTGGGTCTTTAAAAACCAATCTGACAAATTCTGTCTTTTAACTGAACATTTTAAGTTATTTATATTAAATATAGTTACTGATATGGTTAGCTTTATCATATTGCTATTTGCTTTATAATTAAACCATTTGTACTTATTACTTTATCCCTTCTTTCCAGTCTTCTTTTTAATTAATCATGGATGTTAGTAACTTGATTTATGTCCTCTGTTGGCTTTTTAGTTATACACATTTGAACCAGTATTTTCTAGGTTGCCCTAGAGATTGCAATATAAAACCCTAATTTACCAAAGTCCATTTTGAATTTCTATTCTATCATTTAACAAACAATGTAAAAAAACTTTTAACACTATAATTCCATTTTTAACCCATCTAGCCCTTGGTGCTATTATTCTCACATATGTTTCTTCTACATATATTATAAAGCCCACCACATATTATTTTTGCTTTAAACAGTTGACAATCTTCTAGAAGCATTAAAAATAATCTTTTATATTAACTGATATATTAACTATTTCTGGCACTATTCGTTCCTTCCTGTAGATTTAGGCTTCCACCTTTTTCCTTTTCCTTTCACCCTGAAAAATTTCCTTTTGTATTTCTTGTAGTAAAATTTGTTGGTAACAAATCTCTCAGCTGTTGTTTGCCTGAAAGTGTTTTTATTCCTCCTTCATTTTTTATTTGGTTATGTGGTCTGCAGCATTTTTAAATGCCCCTCTCCACGATTCCTGGCCCCTGGCTATTCAATCAAACACTAATTTAAGTGCTGCTATGAAAGGATTTTGCAAATGTAACTAAAGTCTCAAATCGGTTGGTTTTAATATATCTGGGAGGGTCTGACCTAATAACATCAGCTCTTTTAAAGCTGATTTTTCTCTGGCTGGTAGCAGAAGAGGAAATCAGAGATATTTGAAATGTGAGAGGAATTCAATGTGAGGGAGATTCTCTGTTGCTGAGCTGTAAAGGGCCATGGGGTAAGGAACTGAAAGTGGCCTCTAGATGCTAAGAACAGTCTCTGGCAGATAATCAGAAAAAAAAAGAAGGGGTGTTTCAACTCTACAGCATCAATGAACTGAATTCAGCTAACAATAAGTTTGGAAGCATATTTTCCCCCAGAACCTTGAGCTGAGGACTCAACCTGGCTGACACCTTGATTTCAGCCTTGTGATATCTTTAGTTGAGAACCCATTCATGCTATACTGGACTTCTGACCTACAGAAACTGTGAAGTAATAAATGGGTATTGTTTAAAGTCAGTAAGTTTGTGATAATTTGTGCTGCAACAATAGAAAATTAATACAAGTTATAATTTGCATTCAGTAAAATGCTTAGATCTTAAGTGTGCCATATTGGTTTGGTCAAATGCATATGCTCATGTTACCCACATCCATATCAAGATACAGAGTACTTCCATTACCCTGGAAAATTCCCTCAAGCCCTCCTAGTGAGCCCTACCGCCACCAAGTAAACACTGATCTGATTTCTATCATCTATAGGGTAGTATTTTCTGTTGCAGAATATCATGTTAATGGAATCATTCAGTATGTGCTTTCTGTGAACATATATTTTCATTTCTCTTGGATTACTGCCTAGGGGTGGAATTGCTTTGTTATAGAGCAGATTTACATTTAACTTTATAAGAAACTGCTGAATAGTTTTCCAAAGATGTACCATTTTGCTCTCTCACTAGCAATGTACGAGAGTTTTTGTTATTCCATATCCTCTTCAGCATTTGATGTTGTCATTTTTTGTCTTGTTTTGTTTTTAGCAGTTTTAGTGGGTATTGCTATATCTCATTATGGTTTTAATTTTCATTTTCTTGATGACCATTGATACTGAGCATCCTTTCATGTTCTTATTGTCTATTCATGTATATCTTGTTTTGTGAAGTGTCTTTTCAAGTGTTTTGCCCAGTTTTACTCGGTAGGTTTTCATTCACTATTGAGTTGTAGGAATTCTTTCCTTCTATTCTGGATACAAGTTATCTGTCTGTTCTATGCTGCAAATATTTTCACCCAATCTGTAGCTTGCTTTTTCCTTTCCTTAATGTTGTCTTTTGATGAGCAGAAATTTTTAATTTTGATGAAGTAAAGTATATTAATTTTTCTTTCATGGTTCATGATTTCTATGTTCTCTCAAAGAAACCTTTGCCTACCACAAGTTTGAAAAGATATTATCCTATGTATCCTTTTAGTAGGCTTATAGTTTTAATTGTTGTGGTTAGGTCTATGATCCATCTTGAATACTTTTTTGGGTGTGGTATGAGATAGTTATCTAGGATTTTCCTCCATAAGGATACCCAATTATTAAAGCATCATTTGTTGAGGTTTTCCTTTATCCTAGTGAATTGCTTTGCACCCTTTTTGAAAATCGTATGTGCAGGTCTATTTCTGGACTCTCTGCTTTTCCACTTATCCTTTTTTAACTCCTGTCCCCAGTACCACATTGTCTTGATTACTGTTCCTTTATACAAAACCTTGAAGTCAGGTGGCATGAGTCCTTCAACTTTGTTCTTTTTCAAGATTGTTTTGGCTCTTCTAGGTACTTTGCCTTCCAAATAAATTTTTAAATCAACATGCAAATTTCTTTTAAAAAAGAGATTTTTCAGGATTGCATTGAATCAATACTTTCCAATAGAATTTTCTGTAATGATGACAGTGCTTTGTATCTGTGCTGTCTAATATGATAGTCACATACATGTTGTTGTTGAGCAATTAAAATGTGGATAGTATAAATGAAAAAAGGATTTTAAATTTTTATTTAATTATAATTAATTTTAAAATAAACAACCACAAATCTACAAAATAAAACAAACTAGTGAATATAATAAAAAAGAAACAGATTCACAGATATAGAGAACAAACTGGTGGTTACCAGTGGGGAGGGGCAAGATAGAAGTAGGGTGTTAAGAGTTACAAACTACTACGTATAAAATAAATAAGGTACAAGGATATATTGTACAGCACAGGCAATGTAGCCAATATTTTATAATAACTATAAATGGAGTATAATCTATAAAAATTTTGAATCACTATGCTGTACACCTAAAACTAATATAATATTGTAAATCAACTATACCTCAATAAAAACAAAACAAATTAAAAAAATAAACAACCACATGTGGCTAATGGCTACCATATTGGACAGTGCAGCTCTAGGTCAGCTCGTGGACAATTGACATCTTAATATTTACTCTTCCTATCAAAGAACATCTTATTCTGCATTTATTTAAATATCTTTTAATTTCTCTCAACAATGTTTTAGAGTTTTTAGTATATTTATCTTACACACTTTTTGCCAAATTTATCGCTAAGTATTTTGTCAGATGCTTTTTCTGCATCTACTGAAATGATTATAGGATGTTCTTCTTTAATCTGATAAAAATTAATCAATTTTTATATGTGAAACCAACCTTGCATGTCTGTGTAAAGCCCACTGATCAGGGTATATTACCCTTTTCATATATTGCTGTATCTGACTTTCTAATATTTTGTTAGGACTTTTGTATCTATGTTCAGGAGGGATATTTGTCTATAATTTCTCTTTCCTGTATGTCATGTTTTGGTATCAAAGTTATACTGGTTTCATAATTTAGTAAGAAATGTTTTTTAATGATTTTGCATAGGATTGGTATTATTCCTTCCTTAAATGCTTGATAGAATTCATCAGTGAAGTCATCTGGGCCTGGAGCTCTATTTGTGGAAAGCTGTTTAGTTATGAATTCCACTATGTTAACAAGTATAGATTACCTACTTCTTCTTGTATTGGTTTTGGCAATTTGCTTCTTTCAACAAATTTATTCATATCTTCTCTGTTGTTGAATTTATTGGCATAAAGTTGTTCATATTATCCCTTTATTATCATTATAAAACCTGTGTAATCCATAGGGATATCTCCTCTTTCATTCCTAACATTGATTATTTATGTTTTCATTTTTTTTCTTGATAAATCTTGCTCTGTGTGTCTTCATGCTGTCAATCTTTTCAAAAAAAACACAACTTTTGGCTTTGTTGATAATCTCTACTATTTTATTGATTTCACATTTATTTTTATTATTTTTCTTGTACTTACTTGGGTTTAATTGGCTCTTATTTATCTGACTTCTTGAGATGGAAACACGAATTATTTATTCTATATCTTCTTTTCTAATACAGGCATTCAAAGTTATAAAATTTCCTCTAAGGGGTGCTTCAGCTGTATCAGGCAACATTTGATATATTGTTTTATTATGATTCATTTAAAAATATTTTCTAATCTCCCTTGTGATTTCATTTTGACCCATGAGTTTTTTAGTAGTATGTTACATAGTTTCAAAATATTTGGGGACTCTGTATATATCTTGTTGTTATTGATTTCTATTTTAATACCTGGGTAATTGGAGAATATACTCTGAATGATGTCAAGCCTTAGATATGTACTGGTACTTGTTTTATGGCCCAACATGTGATCTGTATTGGTAAGTGTTGTTTACGAAATGTGTATTTTACTATTAATGGGTCTGATGTTACATAAATGTCAATTAGGTCAAATGGTTGATGATGTTGTTTAAGATTTTTCTCTACATGTTCTATCAATTACTGAGAAAATGTTGTTAAAGTCTTCTTGCTTGTAGAATTGTCTATCCTTTATTTTCTAATAATTTTTGCTTCATATATTTAGGGACTTTTCATCAGATGCGACACATTTAGGATTGTTATATCTTCTTGATTAATTAAACCTTTTATCATGAAATGTCTCATTTATTTCTAGTATATCTCCTCATCATGAGCTACTTTGTCTGATAGTAATATAGCCATAACATCTTTTGTATGCTTAGGGTTTGCATGGCATATCTTTTTCCATCCTTTCAATTTCAGCTTCCTTGTGTCTCCATGTTTAATATATGTATAAACTAAGAAACATATGGTGGGGTCTTACTTTATCATCAAATTTGACAGTCTTGTATTTTAATTGGGGTGTTTAGTCTATTTACAAAATAAAATTGATATTTTAGATTGAAGTCTACCATCTTGGTGTTTCATTTTTATTTATGTCATCTGTTTTTTGCTTTTCAGTTCCTACTTTCCTAACCTTTTGGGGGTTAATCAAATCTGTTAAGTATTGACCTTGCCTGCACTTGCGCAGAGCCAGTGGTTCTCCATACACCTGACATCCAGTGAGATAATGGAGCAGACATAGGCAGAACGAGGGTGGCCAGGCTCAGACTGGGGCTGCTGCTTTTGGTGTTACTCCTACCCATGCAGATTTATTCAAGTCAAACAACTGTTGTAACCCTTTCAAGTAACTCCTCCCAGAATACCTTGGCTGCCTCAAATTCAGTTAACCCCACCACCAAGGCAAGTAGCAGTTCTCTGCAGTCAACAGCCAGCCTCTTTGTGATCTTGTTCTCCCTTTTACATCTCTACTGTTAAGAGACTCAGGCCAAGAAATATCTATACTTCCTCATCTTCTAAACCGAATCCAAATGGCATCTAGACATCTAGTGTGACAAGGGAAAGACAGGTCTTCATTGAATCTGCTAATTCTACACTTTATTTTACTGATACATAAAATGTTGAGAATCTCAAATTTGATTGGTTTGAAGGGGATTTGAAGGGTTTGACTAGATCATGAATTCCAATACTAAATCTGTTCTTGTTGCATCTACAAAATGAAGAGAGACAGCATCTGAAATTAGTTGAGATGATTTCCTTAAATGTGGCTTAAGTAGCATGGACACATAAATCTCTACCTTGAAAGTGAGAATAGATTTTATTTTATCTGGAGATAAAGGATTGGATGTGGAATAGAGATTAAGTTTTCATTTGGTATATTAAATCTATAAGGTCATAAAACAGGTAATATGAAATGCTTCCATGATTGTACTTATGTATACATTAGCCGAACTTCCAGGTGTTACTGTAAATCCTCAATGCATGTTTCAGCAGTACTAATTTAATGCTGATATACTCTAGATAAAGTTTTATATTGTTAAGCTAGTGTTACTGTAAATCCTCAATGCATTGCTTCAGCAGTACTAATTTAATGCTGATATATTCTAGATAAAGTTTTATATTGTTAAGCTATCACTGTTCTCTTGGGAACTGAATTTTTCTTCTGAGGCTTTGAATTTGACATTGCATTTTACTTTTTATATAGTAATTGACATATACCCGGGCAATTATGGATTGGAATCTACCCCAAATCCAAGCAAAATGAGCCAATTTTGCTTATATACTTATCAACTATTCTTATTTAACAAGAGCGCTAGATTCATTTAGCTAAACTGATAACAAAGAGTAGAAGTACATTGATCTCAATTAATTTCAAACTGCTTTTTACCTCTGCATATGTTGAATACTTTCTATGATTTTAAAAATGATGTGTTTTGAAGGTAAAATTGACAAATCATGAAATTAGAAAGGAAAATACGTGGAAGAGCCAAAATGTAAATCAATCATCTGGAATGTGAAGGCTGGAAGCTTATTTACATTAAATTCAGAAAAACTTTTATACTCTTTCTGTAAATACTTTAAAAAAATCTCTGTGAATCAGAATAGCAACATTTTGAACACTTTCTGTTGTCAGTCAAGATTGTTAGATAGTTAGAATCTGGTCCTAAGCGTAAAGTAGGCTTCATTTTGGAAAGTAATTCTTTTCACAACTGCCTTGATGCACAGAAATCTTTTAAAAAATAGACACTCCCTAAAGTCTTTTGTTCACATGATCACATGGTGACGCTTAGATGTTCCAATATCTAATATGGCCACAGTAGTCTTGATAGTCAAAGTCATTTTTTCCATTTTTAGAAACCTACACCAAAACAACCATATCCAGCAGATCTGAAACTACTGTGCATATGAATGAACATTCCCTTTTGCTTAATGCCCCAATGCCATACATCTATTTTGGATTGTATATTGTGTTTGTGTATTTATGTTTTGATTTATAGTAACTTCTCATGTTATGGAGTTGATTTGCATTAATACAAACTACAAATAAAGAAATGGCTGAAAGAGCAAAAAAAATTATTTAGTATTTTGTTTAGTAACTTACTTATTTAGTCAAGTATTTTAGTGTATTTCCCCATTGATATTTTAGTTATTCCTCTATCATTTTTATGATATTTTACTTTTATGCTATTTCATCTTTAATGATTATTCTAGAGATTATATCTATACATCTACTAAACATTCAAAATGTACTATATTACTTCGTGAACTATTTAATAATTTTATAACAGTATATTTCCAATGACTACTCTCCTACCCTTTGGGTTCTTGTTGTGTATTTCATTTTCACATATGCTATATTCTGCACATTCCTTTATTGTTAGGTTTACATTAAATAGCCAACAATCTTTAAAGAGATTTAATATGATAATAAATAAAAAAATAATGAATAAATATAATAATGATAATAAGATTAATGTTTAAAAGGCAATTTCTTCACAAATTTACTCTTTCTGCTGGTTTTTAATTTGTTCCTGCAGAACTGTTTCTATCTGATTACATTTCCCTTCAGCCCACTTAATTTCTTTCAGTATTTCTTATAGTACAGGTCTGTGGGGGATGAAATCTTTCAGCTTTGTCTGCCAAAAATATCTTTATTTCACTTCCATTTTTAAAGGATACTTTAAAATTCTGATTTTATTATTTCTGATAAGAAAGCAGATATCATTCTTATTATTGTTTTCTTGTATAAAATGCTGCTTGTTTCTCTGGCTGCTTTCAAGATTTTCTATTTACCTTGGTCTTCAGACTTTGACTATGATTTCCCTACGTGTGCTCTGTGTATTTCTCTTGTATGAGGTTTGCTGAGCTTCTTGGATTTATGGGCTAGTATCTTTGATCAATTTTCAAAAAAAATTTGGTCATTATCTCTTCAAATATGTTTTAATGCTTCATTCCCTCTATCCTTTCTCCCAGGACTCCAATTACATATGTACTAGACCATTTGATATTGCCTTACAAGTCTCAGATGTTCTGTTCTGGTTTATTTCTTCATTCTTTTTTTCTGTAAAAGTAAAGTCTCTTTACTTTGATTTGTATAATTTCTGTTGACCTGTCTTTGAGTCCAACAATCCCTTTTGTTATGTTCAGTCTTCTTTCATTCCAATGAATTCTCTATTTTAGGTGTTGCATTTTTTAGTTCTAGAATTTCCATCTTATTCTTTTTAGAGTTTCTTTTTATATGCTGAATTTTCACATCTGTTTACAGTTTTCCCCTATTTTCTCTAATTTTTAAACCATACTTACAATAACTATTTCAAACTATTTTTTTTGCCTATTAATTCCAGCAGCTGGATGATTTCTGTCTCCTTCTAATGAATTTTGTTTTTAGTATTATAATTCACATTTTCTTGCCTCTTTACATGTATGTTAAGTTTTTTTATTGTTACTGGACATTGTGAATATGTTGTAGAGACTCTGGATTATGTTGTCTTCTTCCAAAAATTATTAAGTTTTGTGCTGGAAGGCAGTTACATTACTGGAGACTCATCTTGATCCCGTCAAGGCCTGATTTTAGGTTTTGCTGGGTAAGGGTGGGGGGGACAATTTCTATTTTGCCTCTAGTCCTAAGGTGCAGCCCCTACTCCTGGTTTGTGGTTCCTACTCCTAAAGTGTGGTCTTTCTCAGGTTTCAGGTGAGCACTTGATATGTTCACCAAGGACTCTTCACTCTGGATGGGTCAGAACTCTAATATATTCTCAGCACTATATGAGTTCTGAAATCTCTGTTGAGCTGAGGATTTGGCCAAGAACCTAATTGGTACTCCTACACAGATTTCTGTATCCCCTTTTCCAGTAACTGTCCCACAAATTTCAGTGAACTTAGCAACTCATAACTCTGATCTCCCTTCCCTTCGCTCCATGAGACTGCTACATTCTGCTTGAGCTCCACTTCCCTGCACTACCGTTTGGAAGTTGCCCACAGGCAGAAAGCCAGGGAGTATATGGACTTCAACTTGAGTGCTTTTCCTCTCTTGAGTGTAGGAGACCTGCATGTACACTATCAAATGCTTAAAAACTACTGTTTTATATATTTTTTAAGGGAAGCATCTGAGTGGCGTAAAGCCCTCTTGATACGAAATTGGTCTATACCCACGTGAATCAGTGTCAAAGACATTTATAAAATTAGAACATTTTAACTGAAATAAGCTGTGAAACAGATTTCTCAAGATATTCTGTGAGAATCTGGGATCTTTTAGGAAGTATCCAGTGTTACTCAATGTAGTTCTATTGCACCAATTCACTATGCCTTTTACTCTAAGTGTTAGAAAAGCAAGAAATGGAGCATTTCATTGAGTCCTTGCAACAGTTACAAATGCATGACTTGTGAGACTACAGACACTCTGAGTGCACTGTGAACAAGGCACTTACTCCCATCCTCACCACTGCAGCTAACTCTAGGAGTCAAGCAATTCCCTGATACTCTTGCTAGCAGGAAAGTCTCAGTAAAATGACCTTGCCCAAGTGAATCCAACATCAAGAGGTGATACAACTGCAGATACCTGTAAAAGTATTCTCATGAAGGGGTCTTCTGAATTAAGTACCTGTCGTGAATTAAGTTGTCATCTTCTTTGGAATTTTTCAGTGTTTTGTAAAGACTCTGCATCTGATGATTCCAGGTGTGCTAACCTATTCCAATAATATCTGAGGGCATTATTTCAAGACTTGGTTAGTTAAATCAAACAAAAGAAACAGGAAAGTAAAACTTTTGTTGTTTCAGTGTCACTTTCTTAGGCATGTGGCATTAGCCTTACCCCTTCCCACCTACCTACAGCAAGAGGAGATACAGGAGAGTCCTCTTCCTTAAAATATCAAGATCTGTAAGCCTCCCTGGGGGCAACACAATCTTTACTGTGTTTTTCTTCCACAAGTCAATAATTTCTGAGTCACTTCATTGTCTACTGAGAAAAAATTATGTTTTGGTTTGTCAGCATATGGAATCTTTCCAAATCAAGTTAAGAAATTATTGGCTTCTCTGTATGTGCTAGAATGGTGGGATAAACATCAGCTACCTCTTTGTATTTGGGCTTAGTCCCCACAAGTTAAATAGCACTGGCATTGTCACTTGCTTGCAACTCAAGAGCAGTATTACCTGTATATAAGAATTCTGCATAAATTGTCAAGGCAACCCTATTGTAATAGAAATCAGGAAGAACCACAACTAGCTCCATGACTGTTTCTTTGCTATTTGTATTATTCTCAGCTCTGTGATGATTGCTTTTCAAATCAAGAGGAGATGCACTCCGTATCATCCCTAAGTAGACAACATTGAAATTCCTAGCTGAGTTTCTAGGATCATACCATTGAATGCTGATAATATCAGCTGTCTGCCCCTGCAGATTCTAGGTTATGTTGAGTCACCTCCATCGGAAATTTTGATGCTGAAAGATGTCCCAGATTCAGCTCTTTCGGCTGATCAAATTGCATAATTAAGTGCAAGAGATCTCAGATTAGCCTGGGTGTTGAACTGGATCAGGAGGGGGTATTCATAAGGGAATACCCAAAGAATTTAAGACCTTCAAAGCTGTCAAGATGAGTTACCTGTCCATAAGGAATGCCTTGTATGGGGGAATTGTAGCGTTTTTTCTAGAAGGAAGCTTTCTTGTTATCTTGGCCATGCTAAATGTAGCATATCCGGGGTCTGTTTGCCTGAAAGCCTCAGACAGAAGCTATTTCTGATGTCCCGGAATTGGTTCTGATATTTAAAAGACTGTAAAAGAGTATAGTCTGTGACAAGCTACTTGAAATAACCAATTAAAGGTATTTACTTTTCTACTGGGCAGAGGGGTGGGTGGTGAGAGGGAATGGAGACGCCGAGGGATCAGAAGACATATAAGAATCCATATTAATTTTGGAGAGCCACTCTAAAGTAATGATTTCTTCATTGAGCTAGGCTCCCTTTCAAAATGTCCCAAAGGGGTCACAGTACCACCTCCAATCTCTGTTGTGCCAATTGTTTTCAATATATGGAGTAACAGGAACTACTATTTCTGACAATGTGGCATACACATTGAGATTTTAAACGTGTTAAACTACTTAGAAGATTAAAGTAACTCCAGAAAATTTAGAAAACACAGAGAATTGAAAAAAGGGAAAAAAATGACCATAAATCCCTACCTTCATCCACCCTTAGAAAATAATTACCATTAATATGTTGGTATTTCTTTCCTATTTTTCTAATTCATTAAAAAGCATTAAACTAGTTTTTAAAAATTAAATAACTTTGTACACGGCAGAACACTTTCAAGCAATTCAGAAGTGTCTAAAATGAAAAGTAAAATAAATACCCTCATCTCTATCCCCCAGTTGCCCTTGAGTTCCACAGATAAAGACCCCACTTAGGTTTTTATTCTTCAGGTGGTTTCCAATTTAGACAATATGTTTATGCTTCTATTTCTTGGTGTTTTAAACAGCATCTATTGGTTCATTTCAATTCAGTGGTTAATAGCATAGATCCTGAAGCCAGACTGCCTGGGTTTGAATCCTGGCTCTGCCACTTCCTGGCTTTGTGACCTTGAGCAAGTTCCTTAATCTCTCTGGGCCTCCATTTTCTCATCAGTAAAGATAGAGATAATGGTAGTACTTACTTCACAGTGTTTTTGTGAAGATTACATGAGTTGATACATGTAAGATGTTTAGATAGTGCTTAGGACATAGTCATTGTTCAGTAAATGTAATTATTTTTATTATCTTGAAAGATGAAAATTCTATCTCATTTTCATGGCTTCCTATTTCCATTCTACTCCCCCATATTTGTTATATTATTTTTAGGATTTAAAAAATAGGTTTCAATAATGAATTAAGTCTATATTTCTTATTTTAACTTTAGACTGTGTCTGTTGATCCTAAAAGGTGAGATGTGAAAGATAATGAAATTAGCACCTTTTTATTTATCTCCGCCTTCCTACCATTTCCCACTTCCTAACTTATACCTTTACTTTCGTTTGACCAAGTTGGCTAATATTTCCATTCTGTTTTGAAATGATAGGTCTTTTGTGATTCTTTTAGGTTCTGCTACACAAAGTGTGGTGCTTCTACCAATAGCCTTGGAATTTGGGACCCTGGGGGCTTGGTAGAAATGCATAATCTCAGGCCCTACCTCAGACTTGCAGGATCAAAATGTGCATTTTAACAAGATCCCCAGGTGGTTCACATGTGCATTAGAGTTTAGGATGACTGCTTTAGAGCAGTTGTTTTCTACTTGACTCCTTCCTATGTGATTCTAATATGCAAGCAGAGTTGAGAATCATTAGTTCATGGCTATCTGTTGTGGGGATCTAAAGTTACCTCAAACTCTCTTCAAAACCCAACACCTTCGGAGCGTCTCCACTCCAGGCAGGTATTTTACTCTCTTTATAATGCAGATGCAGTTTTCTGGTTTAATCCTGGGGGCAGGTCTAAACTGGCATCCACTGTTTGCCTTGAATGGCAGGGAAGGCCGTGGGTAGGACGAGCAATTCTACTGGCCTAGCAGTTTTGAATGCCGTTCCTTAATTACACTGAAAATTACCCCGTGGCTCACTTATGCTCCTGTATTTCCTGAGTCTGAGCATGGCACTTCTTGGAGCTCTCTTGCTCCAAGAAGAAAATACTCTTACTACCCTAGTTTTACGTTGCAGTTTTCCCTCTATTACCTCCATTAATCAGATCCCATTTGCTTTACATCTTTAAGGATTTCCTCAAACTTTTGGGCTATTGCTGGATGCCTTTCTTATTTTTTAGCCCTGTTATGGTTTAATTATTTTGAAAATGTGTTTTCTAGCATTTCAGTGAAACTATGGAACAGAAAAGAAGTAAATACATGTACCCAGTCCACCATTTTTTGCTAGAACACCTTCCCCAGCTGCGTCTGTGAAATCTGTTGTCTGAAGCATTCTCCAAACTGTCACTATCACACCTCAACACCCTCAAGCAGATAGGCGTGATCAAGGAATCATGCAGACAACTAAGAATGCACTGAAGTGGATTATTCAGGGAGACTGGCTGATACTTGCTAGGTCTTTAATTGGCTCTTTTGTCATTTCGTATTCAATGTAGTGAGGCAAGCTTGTTGATTTACTAACTGTATGACATCTCCAGCCTTGCCCTGATTGTGTCCACTCAGACTTCGATGAGGACTTAAAAGTTTAAATTCCAGATGCCATTCTCTTTACACCTAAAACAACATACTAACAGATGGTATGCATTTAATGAATAATTGTTAGATGATGAATGAATGTGTGACTGTGCCTACATAGCCCTCATTTGTACCATGAGACTTTGTTTCTGCTAGTAGGTTAGAAGCTAACCCAAGGTGGGTTTCTGCTCTCTAATTTAGGCAACAGACCCTGGGTCATATGAGTCCAGAGACAGATGGGCAGGTGTGGCATTAACATAATGATCAATAGTAAAAATCTTCCTAGGGAGATTTGTCAACAGCCAAACCCTTGGACTCATCTCTGCCAGAGCCATCTGTTGATGAGTTTTTAGCTACACTTCTGGAAGACACATCATAACAACAAAATGAGGAAAGCAGTAATTCTTCTCTAGCTCCTGAGATGACCAAAATGGAGTCACCTGGAATTTCTACTCTTTTACTAGAAGAACACAGCAGCTGATATCCACAAGGGAGCTCCTTTGTCAGTTTAGAGGCGATATTTTAGATAAGGGAGGGTGTGGGTTATATATGCCAGGAGGCACTGTGCCAGGCAGTGCTTTTGTTCCCCAGACTAAGTTATGATTGCAGACTTGTAGGGATTGGTTGGTGTGGCAGGGGAATTAAAATACAGTCTTGTTACAGACCAGACAGGATTTTAGTCAGGCTTTGCTTGGTGTAATACAACCTGACACAGTAGAAACAATTGCCTGGAGGAAAACCTGTCCTCTAGCCCTCTGAGCCTATGTAGCAAACGGCAATATTCTAAAGGAATTCTGCTGTCTGTTGCATGATGTTGCCTTTGCTCAAAACACATGCTGACCACCTGTGTCCTACATTTATCCCTTGTTGCTACTTCAGCACCCATATTAAGAATGTTTTCTTAAAGTCTTTCCCCTTCAACTTTCCCCTAGTTTCGTTATGTGGCTACTTTCTGCCTTTTTTTCCACTGAGAGCCCTTGCTTCACACTCTTCCCCACCAAAAAGAGGAAACAAGAGTCTGTTGACAAAGGAAAGATAAGTGTTTTAAGGGGCTAAAGTTGAAAAACAAAAACCAATACGTGGAGGAGTTGGGCTCCCTAAGCAGAAGGGACATTGTTAGAACAGAAAACACTCTGTCATTTTGCTGGAGCTATAGCATATGGTACTTGGTGGTATGACTGTCCATATCCTGGAATTTCTTATAGGAAATAGCTACACTTCAAGTGGAAATTTTGCAAGGGACAGGGCCCTAGAGGAAAAACAATCAAAAGGATTTGTGAAAACAGAGGGAGAAAAAGAAATAGAGAGAGAAGAGGGAGAAGCACAAAGATAGCAATTGTGATTGAGTTGATGGAAAGCTGTTTATGCTTAGAAATAGGAAACCGTCTTGAAAGCTGTATTCCTTAATGTCCTACAATCCTAGCTCTGAAGAAGGTGATCAAAGACAGACTCATAAGGACAAAGCAAGTAACTTCCTCAGAAACCCTATAGGAATCCTCAGTGAAAAGCCACTTGAATAGAATTCTGGTTCATTAGAAAAGCTTCAGATTCGCTGTAAGATTTTTGGGGGGACCTCTGAATATCTACATATTCAATTATCACAGTATAATGGAAAATATATCAAATTTGTAATCAGATAATTTGGGTTAAATATTAGATCTGTCACTCACTAAATGTATGAGCTTGGGCATGTTAGCAAAACTTCCTGAGCCTTGGTGTTCAGATATACAACATTTATCTCAGAAATATTTTCAACATGTATCAAAGGAGATCATATATGAAAAGCACCTGCTTAAAAATCATTTATCATTATTGTCATTATTTCAGGGCATAAGTTTTCAGTTTATTAAAACAAAAAAATACATTCCTCCAGGGTACTGTCAAGTACAGGTCAAGGTTACCAGGCCATCTATATGGCCTTTATTGTGTTAGTTTGCAAATTCAACCCTGTAATATTTACTCCTTCATGGTATTTTCGTTACTACAAGAGATTCTTTTTGGATTTTGGAGATACACACTTCTTCTCTGCAGAGAGAAAAAATTGGTCAAGGGTGGACTTTCCCAAAATAACTTGTGAGAATCCTTTACCCTTAGTATTGCTAAGAATTCACATTCAAGAACAACCAATTTGCAAAATACCTATCGATGGTGGCCATGCACTCTTAATAAATCCTAGCTGTTCAACATTCTGAATAAAAAACTTGAGGAAGAAAAATATGGCTAGTTACTAATGAAATTTGACCATAATTTATTAAAGTGAGAAGAACATGGTGTCCAGTTTGATATTTTCTTGTTTACACCTGTGTGCTGAGATCAGACCACAGATGCAGCAGGTTAGGTGGTTCTGAGAAGGGTAATGAATTTTAATATTGAATAACAGTACCTAGAATTTACAGAACACCTGATATTCGAGTACTTCTCAGACATCATCTCATTAATTTTCAAGCCCATCCTGTGAAGCAGATGTTGTTTTTGGTATACTAATGGGAAAAACAAGTATCCAAAAGGTCAAAAGACAGGGTAAAACAAGTTAAAGATACAGCTAAGGATTAGAATCCAGGCTGACTTCCACTCTGTTCCTTTTATTACTTTTCAAAATGTCAGAAGTGATAACTTAAGTCAAAAAGATGTTGTTTCAACCACATCAAGTTAACAAGAGGATTGTCATTGGGATGTCTCAAATTTGGGCTTGTTTGTTTGTTCACAGATAGTCTGGTGCCTTCCATAGCATCAGATTAGAACTAAATCAAAGAGGTTTCACAACTGGAATGACCAGAAAGTCCTTATTATAACTCTTTCCTAGGTGTGCTTCCCCAATTTTTTTCATTATTACATCTCTTCTAAATAAATACATCCATGCTCATATGTTTATGAAAGAAGAAAATATTAATTAGAAGGCTGAATGCCTAGCTTTTTATCTCTAGATCATCGATTTGGCCACAGTTCAATCAGCAGTATCTAAAATATTTATTTTTCCTATTTACTGTATTGTAGGTCTTTTCATTTCCCATGTGAAATAAGTTATTGGCCATGTCCCAATACAATTTTAATCAAGTTATATCCATCAAGTAAGCCACAATCACTAGCTGGTTCTTGTTAAAGCTCTCAAAAACTAGTAGGCTCTGGTTCTAAGGAACCTGACATTGAAAGGGTTCTTGGAGTCTTAGATGCTCTTTCCTCTCTTCAAAATTGTGCACTTATAAGCTGGCAGGAAACCTACCGGGGTTGTGTCAAAAGGCTAGGAAAATGATGGAGTAGCTGATTGCTTCCTAACTCTAAGATTAGAATATAATAACTCAGCTTTAGATACATTTATCTATTAGTAGATATTATGAGTGGACAGTATGCTATTTTCTATATTGCATCTATTACAGAATAGTAATCAGGGATATTTTTAAGATCTTCTGTTCTTGATAATAAAGATTAGAGTAAGGTGGTTCCATGTTTCAGCAGTCTTGATTTTTTTCCCCAAAGTTAGTTAACAGTGATAATGATTATCTCCCCCTTCTTACTCGTTAGCTTAAATCAGAAGGGAAAGTAGAGCAGGTGATGGGGGGGAGACGCAATGTCTTCAGTCATTATGCCATAAGTACCAGATTTCATTAAGGAACTTATAGAAATTTATTCATATCAATAAATTACATTGTAAGAATGGGATATGGAGTCTGTCATCTTTGGCTAGTAGAGTTTTCTCTTCTCTACCCAAGGATTTCTGGCATTTCTCAAAGTGCTTATTTTGGTGGTGGGGAACCATGTGGCTTCCCTTTGCATTATGTTCACTATTCTAGTATTCATATTCACCTAGGAATTTTTCCATTTTCATTATATCCAGGCTCATTCACAAACATAGACATTCCTCTAGTACTCTGGAGCCATTGAAAAGATAGGTAGCGAATCTCTGTTTTCACTAATATGAAGGGCAAGACATAGCATATTACATCATAAAGTTACCAAGGTTTTAAGGGTTTTAAATTTAAAAACACAAAATCAGCCTTGTTATTTTCAGTTAAATAGCCCTTTATTGAGCCATTACATTGGGTCAAACACTATGCTAGATGTTGGGATACAAAGATGAAAAGACATAGTTGCTGTCCTAAAGGTGCTCCCAAGCTGATGGGAGAAACAGACATGGAAACATATTACTTCTCAACCAATTTGGTAAGTGCAGAGATATGCAAAGGATGTTAGAAGAGCAGTCTCTTATTCCAGACAAGCGTCTGTTATGAAACCCAATGTATTCTTCCAACATCCACCAAAAAGTAGCTTCTGATGTCCTGGGAGATTGTTTGTGCAAAACCTCTACTATCGTCCCTCAAAACACCACCCCCACCGCCTCGTGCCTCTGCTATTAGTTGTTGCTATGTTTTGTCTGATAACTACAGTTTCCCTTCCTTTCATACTAGCTTGAAAGACCAAATTTAAGGCTCAAGCCCTAATCTGGATTATACCTATCTATTTCAGGGAGGAATGTTATGTCTTTCTTTGTTTTCATCCCTGTGAAGTAAGTGCATTTCATGGATGAGAAAACTGAGACTCAATGAGTAAGACTTTCCCAAAGTCACACAGCTCATAAGTGGCAGAGCAGGGCATTAAAACATGGGAGAATTCTTAACCCTAACACAAATGTTTCCCAAATTTTAGTCTTTTGAGTACCACTTTCATGATTTTGCCACATCTATGTTAACATCTATACTATCATTTACTTAATTTAAAAAGTTACTCCCTCCTTTTTAGAAACCTTAGTCTTATCCTAGGCAATAGAATCTGATTACAGTTTTCTAATGCTAGCCGTGTGTGTGTGTGTGTGTGTGTGTACCCATAAGATAAAATAAATATGCAACTATTATCATAAAAATATTAGTTTATGTACCACCTAAAATCATCTCACATATCACAAATAGTATGCATGCCATTCTTTGGAAACAGTGTCCTACTCTATACTATTTGTATATGTAGCTAATTTATCATAGCTACAAATTTGGTAGTGGATATATTGATTAAAACTTGGGTCATTAGGTGCTGTCTCTTTTTACCTTCTCCAGAAGAATAAATTAATTTACAGACCAAGGAGGAGCATCTGAAGAAGTGGCTATGGCCCAGATACAAGCAAAAGTGAGAGCTGACTGATGGAGCTGTAACCAGGGGGAAAAATATTTTAGTAAGAAGAAAATTTGGGCTAAGGAGAGAACAGACTTCACTAGTAATCAGTTAAGGGGAGGAAGCTTGGACCAAAACACCGAGAAAATTGACAGTATTGAGGGACTTGGAGTTAGTTATGTACCAGTGATTGTAATGTGTAGATAGGTAAAGCAATACAAGCTTCTTTCACTCCAGTGTTGTCATAATTCACTTTGAGGAAATGTGTGTGAGATCAGGGTCATCAGTGTTTCTGACACTATTGCCACTCCACTTGAGAGACTCCCAGGCCCTCAGGTGCTGACAACATGAGTGAAGAATAAGCAGTTAGCTAGCTACCTGCCTGTTATAAGGGCCAAGAAAACAGTTTGTATGTGTGAGCAGGCCTGAGTTGTTATTATCTTTACCTCTCTGGGATAAGGCAATGATTATAGATATGAATGAGAAGTGTTTGTTTGAGCCCTGGTGGACTGTACTCAGCTTAAACATGAGTTGTTGCTACTGTTGTTTTCAATTTGTACCATTAACAGAAAACATTTAAGAAGAAACCATAAGATTAAGGATAAAACCAGAAGGCTTGTGGTGAAACCCAATAACATAGTATCCCCATTTTGTTCTAATTGGTTTTAACTAGCAATCAAAGAGGCCAGATGGCCTCCCCTGGGAAGGAGAGCACTATATTTTAGGGAAATATATGCTTGTCCTTCTTCATGAATATTCGTACTCTTGTTCTTGCCAACATCATCGTTTTTCATTTTATCTCTTCAATAGCAACTCAGATTTCATTTGGAGTCTTTAAAAAATATGACATGGGTATTAAAATATCAATCTGTGAAATTTTTTTTCATTAAGGTGCTAGTTTTGTTAACCTGCATTTTGGTGTACTTTTATAAATTGGGGAAAACATCCCTCTTTGGGATATATTCAGGACAATTTAGAAACAAACTACAGAAATTGACAATAAGATAGCAAATTTGTTTTTGAAATCTGGAGTCATTTCCAGCAAAGAAATGAAGTAAGAGCTGATGAATTAAAGGTTATATGTGGAGCTAGTCAACCAGATAGGATTTGGGGGATCTCGGAAACCCTGAGAAGTGAGAGAGAAAGGCAGAGGAGTTTGTAGAATGAGAGTTACACCCAGACTGTCAAACTGAGTTGTAAGTTTCAATATGTAGTTCTGTTCTTATGCTCAAAAAATGAGATTGATCTTTCCATCTTCTAGGATCTTCTCTATTTTCTTCCATTTGGTTTATGTTAAAAGCTAACATTGCCACTATGCCATCATCCAGTCTATGTGTTCCTTCTAGTTTTTGCAAGTTTTTTCTATTACACATACTATGTTCTGTTCAAAACAGCTCAGATGAGATTTACTACTATTTACATGCCTAGGTCATAAGTACCAGACTCAAGAGAACATGCGTCATATTGACTATCAATGTAAAACATCCTTTAAACATCAGCTCTTTCCAAGGCACAAAATAGGGCTACAGATAGGACTACAAAGAAACTGTAGTCCCTGGCTCTTAGCGCTTGCAATCAAGCTGGACAGAAAAGAAATCAATCCCTGAAGAGACAACTAGTAAACACTCTAAAATATAGTCTATGCTTTTTTTTTTTCTTTTTTTTTTTTTTTTTTGCGGTACGCGGGCCTCTCACTGCCGTGGCCTCTCCCGCCGCGGAGCACAGGCTCCGGACGCGCAGGTTCAGCGGCCATGGCTCACGGGCCTAGCCGCTCCGCGGCGCGTGGTATCTTCCCAGACCGGGACACGAACCCGTGTCCCCTGCATCGGCAGGCGGACTCTCAACCCCTGCGCCACCAGGGAAGCCCTTAAAATATAGTCTATGCTTTTTAAAAAATTTCAGACAAATACATCATAACTTAACAAAATTATTTCTCAAAACTTCAAAGTTGGGGCTTCCCTGGTGGCACAGGGGTTGGGCTACCACTGTTCAAAATGACCTTGGAAATCCTCTTTGATAATACCTTCAGAGCCTGTGATCCATTCTTTGGAATTTCCTCAGGGGCCAAAGCCATTTCTACTGAGAAGATGAAAATTGATTTCAGGGAACAGTTAAGAGTCATTTGGAGCCAAGAGTGGTAAATAATAAAGCCAAACAAGCTGAGTAATACCACTTTTGGGTTGAATTGAGGTGTGCCCACAAATCAATAAGGCTGGTTTTCTTGGATGATTTTGAATGCAATTTATCTATATGAGTTCCCAAGGTTTTTTTTCCCCAATGCTGGTGTCATGGGAATAGGTAGACAGCCTCCAAGCTATCAACAGGAAGTTCTCAACCTGGATACTATGTCTTTTAGCGATTCGTGAGAGAGAGAGAGAGAATTTCCCCATAGAAACAATGTCGTAAGCGGTAGTTTGATCTCCAGACCGGATAACAAAAGCTTTAAAAAAAAAGTATAGCTGAAGAGAGTAATACTGCTCTTTTAACCACACCTAGTCAGGATTAGAAGCCCTTATTTCTATGGGGATTTGTTGTTCAAGTTCTCCCAAAATTCTTGCAGCAGAATCTAAGATTCCCTTATTTCCATGATGACATGGCTAGGAAGATCAGGTAGTATTCCAGTTGAAGGAATAGTGATACATATTACAGGTACCATTAATTTGTTCACTCTGTGTTTATAAAACAGTCATTTCTCAAGGGTTTTTGAAAAGGTTCTCTCCTTTTCAACTCCTCCTAGTTCTTGCTCTATCAATTATCCTCTCTCGTGTTTTCTCTGCAGACTTACTCAATTTTTTTCCATTGAAACAGGCTTCCATCCAACTTGGTATCACCCCCCTAGACTCCATGCCCTCTTTCTCCTCTCCTTGTTGTCCAACCTTTTCAAAAGAATAGTCCATCTCTGTCTCCAATTCCTCACTGCCCATATGATGCTCAGTCTGCTACAAGTTGACCTCTGTCCACAGAATCCAGATTAGTAAATTGATGATATTAGAAAACTTCCTGAAAAATCCCTTTCGTTTGGTATGGACAGAAGCCTGATTACAGGGTATTAAATATTGTGTGGTCAGTGAAGCATTGAAGGCACAGATACCCACAACTTCGTGTGAAATTTAGCAATGAAAAAGAGGGGCGTTGGTGGGGAGCTAGCTGAGATAGGGTGGCAAGTGGGTGGAGTGTGAGGGGGAAGACTCAAGCAATAGTTTTTGTTTAGATAAGAAAGACCTATATATGACTGTAGCCATATGGAAAAGAGTCAATGGAGAAGGAGAAGTTGGAGATGTTAAAGAGATATATTCTAAACAGAGGAAAATAGGAAAATAGGTACACCTCTTCCTGTGGACTGAAGGGAAAGATAAGAGGATGAGCATGGCTTAAAAGGCAATTAGGGGGCTTCCCTGGTGGCGCAGTGGTTGAGAGTCCGCCTGCCGATGCAGGGGACGTGGGTTCGTGCCCCGGTCTGGGAGGATCCCACATGCCGCGGAGCGGCTGGGCCCGCGAGCCATGGCCGCTGAGCCTGCGCGTCCGGAGCCTGTGCTCCGCAACGGGAGAGGCCACAACAGTGAGAGGCCCGCGTACCAAAAAAAAAAAAAAAAAAAAAAAAAGGCAATTAGGAAGTGTATTAGTCAGGGTTCTCCAGAGAAACAGAGCCAATAGGTGATATCTATCTATCTATCTATCTATCTATCTATCCATCTATCATCTATCTATTTATCTCATCTGTCTATTAGATATACATATAGATAGATAGATATGGCTCTATATGTATACCTAATAAACATAAAGATATATGTTTTACTTGGCTCACGTGATTATGGAGGCTGACAAGTCCCAAGATCCGCAAGGTAAGTCATCAAGTTCAAGGCCCAGAAGAGCCAATGGCGTAGTTCCAATTTGACTTTGAAGACGTGAGAACCAGGAGAGCTGAGGGCATAATTCTAGTCTGAAGTCCATCAAGTTCATGACCCAGGAAGAGCTGATGTTTCAGTTTGAGTGCAAATACAGGAAAAAGCCAGTGTTCCAGTTTGAGAGCCGTAAAGCAAGAGCAATTCTGTTTTACTCGAGAGAGGGTCAGACTTCTTGTTCTATTCAGGTCTTCAACTGAGTGGATGAAGACCACTCACATTAGGGTGGGCAATCTGTTTTACTCAGTTTACTGATTTAGCATTAATCTCATCCAAAAACACCCTCACAGAAACACCCAGAGTAATGTTTAACCGAATATCTGGTCACCCATGGCTCAATCAAGTTGACACATAAAATTAACCATCACAGGAAGTTAACCTAAAAGAAGTTAAAGTAGAATACTTCAATTTCATCTGAAAGCTCCAATTCAAGGCCACATTTGGTAAGAAAGTTACAAATTGAATTTAGGGTACAAAAGCTACAAAAGATAGTGGAGCACTAAGGCAAATCATTTTAAAACTATACTATGCAAATTTGTGTCTCTCCTCTTCATAGTTCTGAAAAATCTTCATTTTGAACCATGTCCTCCATCAGCTTACCTCAATGTCCAAGCCTGAACGTGGGCAGACCCACTCCTAAGAGATGATGCGGTTGGCCATGGCTATTATTATTGCTTTCTCCACCTTGATGTTCTTGTAAATATTTCAAATAACTGCTGGCATTTTTCTAAAAGATCTCCATAGCCAAGCTTCCATTCAGCAGGACTTAAGAGCCCATTTCAGAGATGTGGATGATTATGAATAACGTCACTCATTTTAAATAAAAATTAACCAGCAGACCATGTGACCCTAGTAATAGACTCACTGTTTACTGCTAAAATATTGCTGAGAATCTCTAGGAGCACCCGGACGAATGGAATGTTTTTACATTTTCCAACCTGATTCAGTCTGTAACTTGGTTTTGAAAATGCTATTCTTCATGTCATGAAAAGTCTTCTTCAAATAACTACTCATTGGAGTCCTTCTATATTCCAGGGCCATTTTTGACTACTGCTTTCAATATTAGTCATGGTTTCTAGTGTCAGCTGACTGTATATATTGCTGAGGTCAACCTTCATTATGGCTGCCTGCACATAACATTCTCTAGCATACTGTTATTGGGAGATGTGTGTGCATTTGAAAATAACAATTCAGAATGAGTTATCAAGTATGGAATTGGTAGTAATGTGGAAGCATATAGCAAATACAAACTGTTCTTCAATTTGAGCAATCATGTATGGATCAGTCACCATACATGTTAACAAGATAGGACAATTCCTGAATATTTTGTGTAGTTTCCAGGCTGAGTCTGGCAAGTGTTACAGAGTCAGAGGGGTGTTTCAGCCAGAAAAAGACAACCATACTTTCCCCATTAACCCCAGGCCAAAGAGAGTACACCAATCTAACTAAGCCTGTCTCCAAATTTTCTGTGCAAGTTCAGGATCAGAGGGGGCTCAGAACCTATAGAGAACACTTGTGAATTCTTTGTTTATGTGTTGGTGTTCCCAAAAGCACTCTTCTTGGTTTAACTTAAGTATTATAAATTGTAAAATATTCCAAAGCCTTTTATGGCTTCTCTTTAACTAGATCAGTGTAACTTGGCACTTCACTGGAACCCAGAGTGGGACTTTTCATGGTTAGTTGACCACTTACTTAAAATTTCCCCATACCAAGATGTTATAGGCAGAACCTGTATGGGCCATTGATCATCTTTTTTTTTTTGCGGTACGTGGGCCTGTCACTGTTGTGGCCTCTCCCGTTGCGGAGCACAGGCTCCAGATGCGCAGGCTCAGCGGCCATGGCTCACGGGCGCAGCCGCTCCGCGGCATGTGGGATCTTCCCGGACCGGGGCACGAACCCGTGTCCCCTGCATCGGCAGGCGGACTCTCAACCACTGCGCCGCCAGGGAAGCCCCGATCATCTTATTTTTAATATTAAGCCAGCTTTGCTTTCAATTTCCATTCCCAACTAACGTTTTGCACAATGTCGGTTGCAAAAATATCTAATACGGTTCCAGAAAGTAACCAACACAGAAGTGAAGCTAGGATCACTAAAATATTTGGTCTTGGCTGTGTACTTCTTCATCAAAGCCTATAGAGTAATCTGTATCCAATTAATATCATTTAGATTTGGGTGTAAAGATCCCTAAGTGCTTCTATGTACCATGCTTTCTGAGTTCGCCACAAAAGGTATTCTTTGCAAATATCAAAGGGAGCAGTGATGAATGACATGCACCTAATGCATAAAATCCCACTCCCACATCTATTTGAAGGCAGCATGCTTTTCTTTCATGAACCCACACTATATCAATCTGGACAATTCAGGCTGAAAACAACCACATGATGATCCAAAGTAATGCATACAAAAGCAGAAGCTTTTTGCCTAAATTACCTTGGTAATTGTACATGTGTAAAGAGGGTGCTAGGGACATTTTGTTTAGGTGAAAGACAATTAGATCATCCAATTTTATTGACTTTATTAATGTCATTAGAAATAAGATGTGCTTAATTCTCAAAAATGATTAATCATCCTTTTCTTTTATCTGTAAGAGGCCAGTCTTCACATTTCAACTTCCTGGAAAGGTAGCTGAAATGTAGAGCTCAGAGGAAATGTTTAGATGAAGAAAATAACAGAGATAATAATTGTTGCTTCTGGAAAACAGAGTGCAAAATAGGGTGCTTCTCATGATGCCATAACAATATGGATGTGAGTCAATATTTTGTTATGTAAAACAGTGTAAGGACCACAAGTATGCTATCTAGAGACAAATGCTTCCCAAACTTATGTGTTTCAAGGGCCAAAGACTGAGCCAAGGGCAATGTCCAAAGCAAGAAAATAATAGTAAATTCATTTTTTCACATATTGTATCTATCACCCCAGGGCAGTTGGTTAAGTGAAGCTTTCTACTCTAATCAACACTGTAAATATCTAAGAGTGTGAGTCTGATGTTTTGGTATAAAATGCAAAATTGTGAAATACAAATATACTTGAACATCTCCACAATATTTTTCCAGACTCTAATACTCAATATATCCAAAAAGAAATTGGCAACCTGCCACTCTGCCCCCTCCTTCTTCCTACCCACTGGTTTTACCTTGTTATACTAAGTTCAGAGGAGCTCCGATTAGTTTATTAGAGCAGAATTCTTCTTTTTTGAAGATTTTACTAAGATTCCTGTTCCTGCAGATACCAGAAGAGAAATGTGGGAAGTATTATACACACAACATTCACCTCGGGATTTGTTTTGTTTGATTTAAGTGATTTGGAAGGCTAGGTTTGGGGTGTGTGTGTGTGGTATTTTGGTGGGGAGATGATGGGGAAATATTTTAAGAATGCCACAAGAAGAGTAATTGAGTGGAAATTTCTACTTGATGCCTGGACAAATGAGGGTTAAAGAGACTATCTACAGTTCAGTTTAATTTTCTTCTCCTAAACATAGTGCAGATAGTACAGGATCAGGTATTTTTATTATAGAAAGAGGCTATTACATGTACAGGTAGGGGGAGAAGTGTCTTTTTGTACAGAGTCATCATTGCAGAGAATTTGTATAACCAGTTGATAAACAAAGCAATATTACAATGGGTCATCTACCCAGGCACAGGAATGGTCTGTTACACTGAATGTTTCCCCATAGCCACATTCTGCCTGTAGAAGTTTTTACTAAAAGAAATAAGGAATGACCTTACGTATTGAGAGCAACAGAATTGCTCATTATTCTTTTCTCCCATCACTTACCTATGCATATATCATCTTTTCTGTTTAAAGACAGCCCTCCAGTAGTATTGCTATAGAGCCTGGAGGAAAGTGTGTGGTTAAGAGATTGTTTAAATGGCCTTAGCAAGCAGTACCTATATGCAGACTTCCATTTAGTTTGCAATTTTATGAAATGAACCAGGGTAGGCTTCTACAAGTTGAAATTGCCTTTTGCACAGGGATGGACTAGAAAAAGGTTCTGGGAACAAGGGTTAACAGCTGGATTTATGAATTAATCACTGATTTTCTCCATAAGTGAAAGAAAGCAGAAGAAATGCTTTCAAAACCAGAGCCATTTTAAGGCAGGATTTGAAAATGGGGAGGGAAGAAGCTAGTTAGATAGATGAACAAAGGTTTAGCAAAGGACCAGGATAATAGTCTTCTAAATAACAGTGACGTCCCAAAATAACAAATGAGAATGGCAGTGTGAATTTGTCCAGAGTGGCATCTCCGTGAGTCTATGACAGTACCAGCTTCTCCTTGGATCCTAGTGCTAGGACTTTCCATTGAAAAAATCAGAGGACGGTGAGTGACTTCAGCTCACAGCCCTGGACTGCATATGTCACATACTGAGCCAACCCTTGTAGGAGAAGAAGAAATAAGAGGTAGAAGCAAAGTGTTGTGACAGTGAGCTTGTCAGATAAAAACAATAAAGTGCCATTCTTGATAGCAAGCTATTTGGGAGTCAGAGGTCTGAAGAGGGATTGAGTAAGGTGGCCATGGTTACAAGAATGGAAGAAAATTTTAACAGAAACATTTTGAGCCATTTCAGAGAGAGAGAAGTTGGGTTGGATATGAAGGAGAAAAAACACAATGGAGAAAAAAATGATAAAAATATAGATCATGGTTTCAGCTGTCTAGATGAAGAAGGAATGGAGGTTAAGGAAACTGTGAAAAAAGACATTTAGATTTTGCAATAGCTTAAATATTAATTTTGCCTTAATAGTGCTTTATTGGTCATAGAACAGGATGAGATTCCTTAAGATTCCTCACTCTCTCTCCTCATCCCAGGGACCATTTAGAGCACTGGTTCTGAACCTGGGGTCTATGGTTGCCCCCAAAGAGTCCATAAAGATAATTCAGAGGCCCTGAATTTGTAAGGGAAAAATTTATATCTTTATTTTCACTAACCTCTGATTGAAATGTAGCATTTTCTTTAATTATGAATGTAGGCAACACACTACCATCCCTGTAATTTTTTAACCATCCCTGTAATTTTTCTGCAGTAATAATCACAGATATTTTCATATTATACTAAAATTTTACAAGATATTTTAAAATAGTTTATATTTACTACTATTTTGAATTTATTGGACTTATCACTATATCTTATTATTTAATGCATTAATTTAAAAGTACATATGTTAATATATCATACGTGCGTGTTAATATTTTGAAAACTATATTTCAACATACTTAGTTTCCTTTGGAATTCTGTATATTTAATTTTATCTATTTGAAGAGATTTTTAGAGGAGATCAGCTTCTGGTATGACAGTGAGGAGCTCCACTGACCTTCTCCCCAGTAAAAGTGGAGATTATATATTATATAAAATTATATATATTTATATATAATATATTATATATAATTTTTATATATTTATATATATTTAAATTATATCTATATGATATAAAGATATAGATATCCCCATTTAAAGTCTGTGGAAATGGTCATAAGGGCAAACAAGAAATGAAGAATCAGCTATTCTAGAAAATCTATGGAAATTTTTTAAGAAAGTCTGGTATTTGAACCAAAACCACTCTCTCCCTCTGCCCTCTCAGTTCAACGAGATTCCACTCCAGATTGCTACAGCCAAGAACAGAGGGCTCCCTCTTCCCCCAGCTTCCAGCTGGTGGGCTTTCTTCCCAGGAGGAGCAAGATGTCAGTGTTTCTCATCTTGCTCACAGCTGCCTGTTGCTGAGGCTAAGCCCTCAGCAGTGCAGTCAAGAAGAAGTGGGGATTCCCTTCTTCTGTCTAACCCCCACTTGTGAAACAGTGGCTCTACCTTGGCTATGGTACACTGAAAATACTTGAGTCTCAAGAGCCCTTTCCCCAGTTCATGAGGTGGCATTTTCATACCAGGAGAAACAAGCTAAGAGGACCTCAGATACTGCCACCCCACTTCACTGAGCACTGAGCTCCTAGAATGGGAGTGTCACTCAAAGAGAAACTTACCATTGTCCCCACCACAAGATCTAGAGCCCAGTCCCAGAGAGTTCCCTGCAATGGGGGAGAGAAAGGTAGAAGTAGACCATTAAGCAGATAGCTCCTGTTTCAGGAACAGACTTTCTTTGCAACAGAGCATGGAGAAGTGTAAACCTGAAAAGAAGAGTGGAGATTGTGGTGAAGGGAATTGGAAAGAGAATTTAAAATCTAATAATACAGGCTACACTATAGGTCAGCTAGTTTGCAGGAGAAATCAGGGTAATAAGTGAGCTGGAGGAACCCTCATGAAGTCAGAACAGATACCAAGTAGTGACCTCAGAAGTTATTCTGATTAGATTAGCTTGTAGAGGAATTCATGCTTCAGGGCATTGTAGTAGCTAATAGAGCAATCAGCAGGCAAATAGTGGAGCTTAACACCTGGGTGTGTTCAGGGAAAGAGTAAAAGAGGGCCCTACTCTAACACTATGATCACAGGGTGACTGTGGGCATACCCAAAGCTGTGATTCCTTGAAGAACAATATCAAAGACTGAACACTGTGTAATGGGGGGAATAGACTTCATTAAAATATCCAGTCAGTAACTAACCAAATAAACATGCAAATAACAACAACAAGGTCCGAAGGAGAGGTACCACTACCCACAGTTGCTATAATATTTTATCTAAAATGTCCAGTTTCCAACAAAAGATTATGAGGCATGCAAATAAATAGGAAAATATGACCCTTGTACCAGAAAAAAGCAAGCAACAGAAATTGCCCGAGAGAGGGACCAGATTTCAATTTAACTGGAAAAGATTTCAAAGTAGCCATTGTATTGATAAATACATTTACAGAACTAAAGGAAAGCTTTCCTAAAGGAGTGAAGGAAGATATGGTGCCAATGTTGCATCAGATAGAGAATATCAACAAAGAAATCGAAATTTTAAAGAAGAACTAAATGGAAAGTCTGGAGTTGAAATGTAGAATAACTAACATAAAAACACATTCTTTAGAGGGGCTTAACAGCATATTTGAACTAGAAGAAGAAAGAATTTGTGAACTTGAATATACATCAATTGTGATTATGCAAACCAAAAAACAGAGTGAAGAGTAAAGAAAAATGAACAAAGTCTCAGAGAAACATGGGACATCATGAAGCACACTAACATATATGTAATGTGAATACCAGAAGGAGAGGAGAGAGAGAGAAAGAAGAAAAATAATTGAAGATATTATGGCTGAAAAGTTCCCAAATTGATTGAACAAACAATAACCTATATATCCAGGAAGCTCAGTGAACTCCAAGCAGAATAAATTCAAAGAGACCCACAAGCAGACACATCACAGTAAAAATGATGAAAGTCAAAAACAAGGAGAAAATCTTGAAAGCAGCAAAAGAAAAAAGACACCTTACTTTCCAGACAACCTCAATAAAATTAATCTGACTTCTTAGCAAAAACAATGGAGGCCAGAAGACAGTGGGATAACATTCAAATGCTTAAAGAAAAAATGGTCAATTAGGATTCTCATACCCAAAATAATTCCCATATCATTCAATAATGAGGGTGAAATAAAGACTTTCCCAGATAAACAAAAACTGAGAGAATTTGTTGCTAGCAAAGCCATCTTACAAGAATCTTATAGAAAGTTCTTCAGGCTGAAAGAAAGTGACCTCAGATGGTAATCCAAATCCAAATGGACAAAGAGCACCAGTAAAGGTAATTACATAATTATAAAAGACAAAATTAATGCATCTCTCTCCTTTCTTCTCATAACTGATTTAAAAAGCAATTGTTTAAACTAATATGTATACAATATATTGTTGGACCTATAACTTATAAAACTGTAATATTGTGTACTATATTTACCAATAACAGCACAATAGTGTTAGGTTGAAGAAAAGCTGTAATGTTCTAAAGAAATGACAATAGATGGTAAAGTAGCAATTATAACAATGTATGGGTGAGTTTGCACCATTGATAGCCATTGATAGATGTAATATGTATAACAATAATGTCATAAGAAGGGAGAAAATGGAATAGAACCATATAGGAGCAAAATTTCTCTATATTACTAGAATTAAGATAGTATAAATGGGAAGCTGATTCTGAAAATTTGAGATGCAACAACTAAAAAAAACACACAAAAAATAAGTGAAACTATCATTTATGAAATTAAAATGTCACAGTAGAAAACATTCACTTAATGCAAAAGAAAGCAGTAAAGTAGGAATAGACGGGGGGAAAGACATGAGATATATGGAAAACTAAACATTTGATGATGGACCTAAATCTAATGATATCAATAATAACATTAAGTGTGAACAGATTAAACAGTTCAATCAAAAGGCAGAGATTGTCAGAATGGATTTTTTAAAAATGATCCAAATATATGTTATCCACGTTGGACATACTTTAGATTCAAAGACAAAATAGATTGAAAGTAAAAGGATGGAAAAAGATATATCATGCAAATAGTAACCACAGGAAAACTAGGGTGACTATACTAATATCAAATAAAATAGATTTTAAACATAAAATGTTACTAGAGATAAAGAGGGACATTTTATAATGACAAAAGTGTCAATCCATTAGGCAGATATAACAATTATAAACATATGTACACCAAATAATGGAGCATCAAAATACATGAAGCAGAAATTAACAGAAATGAAGGGAAAAAAGGACTATTCAACGATAATGGTTAGACACTTCTATACCCCACTTTCAATGATGGATAGAACAACAAGACAGGAGATCAATGAGGAAATAGAAGACTTGAACAACACTATAAAACACTTAGACCTAATAGATATCTATAGAACAATCCACTAAACAATAGCCTAAAATACATTTTTCTCACATGCACATGGAACAATCTCTAGGAAAGACCATTGCTAGGACACTAAAAAAAAAAAACTAAAGAAATTTTAAAGGGCAGAAGTATTATAAAATATGTTCTCTGATCACAATGGAATGGAATTAGAAGTCAGTAAAAGGACTTTGGGGAAATTCATACATATGTGGAAATCAGCAGCACACTCCTAAATAACCAGTCAGTCAAAGAAGAAATCAAAAGGGAAATCAGAAAACACTTCAACATGAATGAAAATAAAGACACAAGCTACTAAAATTTATGGAATCAGATAAAGCAGTTCTTAGAGGGAAATTTATAGCTGTAAATGATACATTAAGAAAGAAAAAAGATCTCATAACAGTAACCTAACCCACTACTTTAAGGCATTGAGAAAAGTTAAGGAAACTAAGCCAAAAGCAAGCAGGAGGAAAGAAATAGAAAGATTAGAGCAGAAATTAGTGAAAGAGAAAAAATAGTAGAGAAAATGAATAAAACCAAAAGCTGGAAATATCAGCAAAACTGACAAACCTTCAGCTAGTTTGACCAAGAGAAAAAAAAAGAAGACTCTACTAAATCAGAAATGAAAGAGGGGATATTATTACTGACCTTATGGAAATAAAATAGATTATAAAGGAATACTATGAACAATTTTATGCCAACAAATTGAGTAATTTAGCTGAAATAGACAAAGTCCTAGAGAGACACAAACTACTGAAACTGACTCAAGAAAAAAGAAACAACCTGAATAGACTTGTAAGTAACACAAGTGAAGGAAATTGGTCAGTAATCAAAAAGTACACATAAAGGAAAGCCTAGGCCCAGATGGCTTCACCACTGAATTCTAGCAAACAAGACTGTTTTAACATTCAACAATCAATTAATGTAATACAACACATAGAGTTTCAAAATTGCACTATCATCTCAGTAGACACAGAAAAAGCATCTGATAAAATGCAGCACCCTTTCATGATAAAAACAATAAACTGAGAATAGAAAGAAACCCTCAACCTGAGAAAGGGGATCTATGAAACCCCCACAGCTAACATCATACTTAATGGTGAAAGACTGCATGCTTTCCTCCTAAGAACAGAAATAAGAATATCAACTCTATGTCTATTGACAGATGATATGGTCTTGTATGTAGAAAATACTAGGAAATCCACTAAAAAAATTATTAAAACTAATAAATGAGTTGAGCAAGGTTGTAGGGTACCAGATTAATATACAAAAATCAGTTATATTTCTATACACTTGCAATGAACAATCCAAAAATAAAAATAAGAAGTCAATTCCATTCACAATAGCATCAAATAGGAAAAATTACTTAGGAATAAATTTAACAATAAAAGTGAAAAACTTAAACACTACCAAGTGTTGTTGAAAGAAATTACAGAAGTTCTAAGTAAATGGAAAAATACCCCATGTTTATGGATTGGAAGATTTAACACTTTAAATTCAGCAACACTCCCCAAAATGATACACAGATTCAAAGCAATCTCTAGCAGAATCAGCAGAATTCTTTGCAGAAATTGATAACCTGATTCTAAAATCTGGTGAGAGATCCAGAATAACCAAAACTATCACATTAAAGAATAAAGTAGGGGGCTTCCCTGGTGGTGCAGTGGTCGAGAGTCCACCTGCCGATGCAGGGGACATGGGTTCGTGCCCTGGTCCGGGAAGATCCCACATGCCACGGAGCAGCTGGGCCCGTGAGCCACGGCCACTGAGCCTGCGCGTCCGGAGCCTGTGCTCCGCAACGGGAGAGGCCACAACAGTGAGAGGCCCACGTACCACAAAAAAAAAAAAAAAGAATAAAGTAGGAGGACTCACAATTCCCAGTTTCAAATTTTACTCCAAAGCATCAGTAATCAGGATAGAAATATAGGTCAATGGAAAAAAATTGAAAGTCCAAAAATAAACCCATACCTTTATGGTCAACTGATTTTCAGCAAGGGTACCAAACCATTCAGTGGGGAACAAAAGTCTTTTCAGGGGTGGAGGGATAGGGTGATGATAGATAAATGATATGGAGTTTCTTCTTGAGGCAGTAAAAATGTTCTGACGTCGACTATAGTAATGGTTGCATATATCTGTGAATATACTATAAACCACTGATTTACAAATATAAAAGGGTGAATTGTACAGTATGTGAATTATGTTTTAATAAAGCTGTGTTCGAAAAGAAAGGGGAAAAAAAGATTTAAAGAAATTGTCCAGTAGGTTTCACCAAACCTCCCAAGGGGTCCATGGCACTTCAAAAATGGATAAGAACACCTAATTCAAAGCTACTTTAGTAAGTAAAATTTAGTCCCCTAAGGCTGTGCTGTGGCTGTATGATAGCCACCTATGTGGCTATTTATATTTGTATTTAAATTAAATTAAAAATTCAGTTCCTCATTCACACTAGGCACATTTCAAGTGCTCAATAGCCACAGGTGGCTAGTGGCCACTGAGTTGCATAGTGCAGATAAAGGACATTTCCGTCACTGCAGAAAGTTTTATTAAACAGGGATGCTATTGCTCCACTCTGCCCAGAACCACCTACCACCAAATTAGGTGAAGGGACCAAATGGATTTCTTACAAAGCTGACATCAGTATCAATCATAATGCACCACTGTGGGACTTCCCTGGTGGCGCAATGTTAAGAATCTGCCTGCCAATGCAGGGGACACAGGTTAGATCCCTGGCCCAGGAAGATCCCACATGCCACGGAGTAACTAAGCCCATGTGCCACAACTACTGAGCCTGTGCTCTAGAGCCCTCGAGCCACAACTACTGAGCCCACGCACCGCAGCTACTGAAGCCTGTGTGCCTAGAGCCCATGCTCCGCAACAAGAGAAGCCACCGCAGTGAGAAGCTGGCACACCTCAACGAAGAGCAGCCCCCTCTCGCCGCAACCAGAGAAAGCCCGCGCGCAGCAACGAAGACCCAACACAGCCCCCCAAAAATAATATAAATAAATAAGTCTTCTAAAAAAAATAAAGCACCACTGTGTTCTTGGAACTTTACATATTTCATCCAATCCTCCAACAACCGCATGGTGGGAAATTTCCTATGTACAAATGAATTTCTGGAGCCAAGTAGACTTTAAATTGGAGCTAAAATCTCCCAACACTTCAAGAGGTGGGATCAGTCATTCGGGTTCATAAGAAAGGACTTGGAGAGAGACTGGTGAAGTCCTTCCACTCCAAATTTAAAGCTGCCAGGTATTTCAGATCAGGTGAAATAAGCTTGGTTGGAATATCTGAGGCTGGATGCAAATTAGAAGATGAATATAAAATGTCTTTAATAGGAGCATAAAGAACACAAGCTGATTAACAAAATTGCCCTGCTTTGTCTTTCCACTGTATTTGGATCACTCTCATATTGTTTGGTTTGCAACTATAGCTATAACAATAGCAGCAACTACAACAACAGCACAACTCTACAATTTAGCCAAGATTTAATGAAAAGGCTGTCAGTGGCTTGTCTGGCTGCCAGACTGTGATTCTAAACTTGTATCCTGGCTTTTAGAAACAAATGCACTTCGCACCCTGAAGCCATCTTGTAGACATATTTTCTAGCTCTCTTTTTCTTTTTTACACTCAAATGTGCTCCTTGACATACATTACAATTTATAAATATTGGAAACAGCCAAAATATGAAACTAAAGTTAGGAGCAACTTTGACAGTGTAAAAAAATTGCATCGTTACAAGCTTCCAACAAGAAATGTTTATAGTGCATTTATCATTGTCATTTGACTCACACTGGACTCTTCATAGTAACAGATATTTTCCTGTGAAAAAGTAGCATGGGGAGTTTTTTTAGCAGTTCTTTAGTTAATAACACAAATGCCTGTTCAGACAAGTCATGATGACCTTTAACAATGATTTACTACATGACTCAGAGATGAGTCTCTCCACCAATGAGACTCAGGTGTTCTGTTATTGCCAAAACAATTTTCCATTTTACTGTTTTGTTCTTTTTAAAAAGAGAATAGGAAATGACATATTATGCTTTTTCCTACCTGCAAAATGTCATTTTGAATTTATGATTTGAAAGAGCTTTACTGATGAGTTAATTTATATCAAAGGTGCTTCTAATATTGCTTCACATAATACCTTGGTCATAAAGAAGGTGTATAAAGGAGTGATTCTCATCTATAAGAATGAAAATAAAGAAGGGACTGAATTCAGCATTTCTTTTCTGAACCTAATGTAAACCAAGCGTTTGAGCAAGTGTGCTTATTAATCTCCATTTCTCTAGATCTTGAAAAAATTATTTGCAATAAAGTGTCTAAAGTCCACTAATCTTGAATGCACAGTTCAAGTTTTTCCATATGTCTACACCCGTGTAACCAAGACCTAGATCAGGAGTCAGCAAACATTTCTGTAAAGGCCAGAGAGTAAATATTTTAGACTTTGCAAGCCATATGGTCTCTGTCACAATTACTCAACTTTGCCTTTGTAGCACAAAAGCAGCCTTAGACAATATGTAAACAAATGGGTATGGCTGTGTGCCAATAAGTATTTATTTAGGGACACTGAAATGTGAATTTCATATAATTTTCACGTGCCATGAAATATTCTTTTTAATTTTTTCCCCAACCATTTAAAATATAAAAATTCTCCAGCACCAAAGAAATCTTCCTCAAGCCCCTTCCTCAATACCTTCCCTGCAGAGGTAACTGTCCTTCTGACTTTTATTACCATTCGTGGGAATTACCTGTTCTAGAACTTTATATAAATGGAATCATATAATACGTACTCTTTTGTGTCTGACTTCTTTCACTTATAATTCTTGTCTGTGGGACTCAGCTTTGTGAAATATATCAGTAATTCATTTATTATTGCTGTGTAGTATTCTGCTGTAGGAATACATAATTAATTATGCATTGTTTATTTATTTGTTCTACTCTGTGCACTTGAGTTGTTTCCAGTTTGAAGCTATTATGAATAAAGCTGCTATGAACATTCTTGTACACATTTTTTGATAGACATAAGCATTGATTTCTCTCTCTCTGTGTCTCTCTCTGTGTCTCTTTCTCTCTCTCTTTGTCTGTGTGTGAGAAAAATGGCTCCAAACTATTAGATGTGATTGGTGGTCAGAACCGCTTACAGCGTCTGATTTGTGAGACCATGTGAGCCTCTCCTTTTTTTTCATTCTTACATGAGAACTATTATAGCATCCAGTGTTAGATGGCAGTGGGAAGATTCCTGGTGGAATAGGTAAGATGGTGAATTCCCTGCTGAAGTGAGCACCACTCCCACCAAGACCATAGAGAAAATCCTAAGACTGCCATGAGTGCCAGGCACACAGACATTGAAAATGGGCTACATCCTGCCTTACATGGGGCATACACCCATAAAGCACATAGCATGGCAGGGCTGCAGAGGGATGTGAATGTCTGGCAATGGGGATCTGGAAAAATGCTGGTCAATTCATCATGTTGATCCCCTGTCAGCCCTGGCTTCAGCTTTGGCTCCCATACTCCCATAATTGTGATTCCCGAACAATTACAGTTGCTAATTAAAATGGGAAAAAAACATATTTTCTATAGTCAGATGAAAATATTTGCCTCTGAGCAGCGGATACTGCTGCGAGCAGTTTGCCTCTGAATCGGAGATGATAATAAAATTTAATTTCCAAGTTATATGGAACACAAAAGAAACAAACATTGAAGGTTTCCAATGAGGAAGAAAAAATGGGAGTGATTTCTCTCTTCCCCGATCACCATGCTTTTCCTCGTTCTCTGTCTGTTTTTCTCCATCACTCTCAGTCTCTCTCTCACTCCCTCTCAAGCGTTTTTCTTTAGTCTCCCTTTATGTGTATCTTTGTAGATATGTCTCTCACTCTGCTTCTTTGTGTGTGCCTCTCCCAATTTCTCAGTCTCAATCTTACCCTCTCTCAGTTTCACTTTGTGTATGTGTGTCGCTGTTTTTGTCTTGCCATCTTTCTCTGTCACTGTCACTCACTGTGTCTCCTTCTTGTTTCTTTGTGTAAATGTGTGTATCTCTCTGTATATGTGTGTGTGCCACTCTGTGTTTCTCTTTCTTTGTACCTCTGTGTGTGTGTGTCTTTGTGTCAGTATTGTGTCTTTGTGTGTGTCTCTTTCCATGGGTGTCTCTGTCTCTCTCTCACACCACACATACTCACTCACTCACACACACACATGCCCACAGGCCTGTCTCCAAGCCATAGAGAAAACAAAGCAAAGCATTCTGGAACATTGCACCTATTCAGAAAGAAGTTCAGCAAAATGGAAACCCCTAAATAAGAGTGGGAGCACCTTTCACCCTCATTCTGCTTGTTCACATCTCAAGACCAAAATGGTCTAAATGCAAATTCCTGTTGAGCTTTTGTCTGAGGCCACTCTTTTTAAAAGAACCAGCAGGGTTAGCCTTAAATATTGGGTAAATATGAGGTTGCCTATAGAGTGTGATTTGAGGAAGCCCACACACAGCAAAATTTGCCACAGTGCTGTCATGCTATCTTTAGTGATCCATTTCATTTGTTTCACCATTGCCGTCTTCCCACTTTTCTCTTTGGAAATGCAAATATTCCTGGAAGATAGAATGCAATAAAGACATTCACAGTGAGATGTTAGCAGCTTGTGAGAGGCAAGAGAAGCTTCTGCTGACCACCTGGGATGGTGTGTGAGTGCGTGCATATGTGCATGTGTGTTTCTTTTACTAGAGGTGCAAGGGGGTAGAAAATGGAGGTGAGGAAGATGAAAGAAAGTTAGGAGTGGAATTAACACTCTTACTTGTTGAGGGAACTTGGCCAAGTCACGTAGTTTCTGTAGACCTCAGCTTCCCCAGTCAGCATATATGGGAGAAGATGTGGCGAGGGAGTAGACTAGGTTTCAGACTGCTCGATCCCTACTTTAATTAGAGACTCTCCCTCTTACGAGGTTCCTATGTTGGGCTTTCAAGCAAGATTTTGACTGAAGAAACTTGAAGAAAAGAAATTTGAAAAAAACAAAATACTAGGTAACCTCTAAAGTCCCTCTCTACTCAGAACGTCTCTGATTCCAACCCTAAAGCACAAAGGTGTGGGACTACCTCCAGAAATTAGATATGCCTCATTTAAGAACATGTGTACTAAAAGGGATGCCAAATAGTTTCATTAGTCAGTAAATCTTCAATTTGTATATTTGGCTACTTTTGATGTACTCTTTTAAATCACCCTTGGTCATTTTACAGACTTATTCATGCAGACTCGTAAGCAGAAATTTGTAAACAAAATTCCATTTTCTCTTTGATTTACACTTTAGTGTCAAAACTGAATATATCCATAGAAAATATTAGAACATCAGTATGAACAAAAACACACTTCGAATGCAGCCCAGCTTCCTTTTAGACCACGGAACATAGAAGCAAGTATTTTTCTGAAAAATATTGGTTTGTGTCTATATTATACTAAACTTGATTGTGCTACCATTAAAATATTGTGTTAATTGGGCATTTGGGGAGATAAAGGGAGGCTCTTGGACCTTTTTATCATCCTAAAGTCCCAAATAGAAGTCATCATATTCTCACCTCCAACAGTTCCTGTGCTCGGCCCCGGGCGTCCCCGGGAGTCCCGACCAGCAGGACAAATCCTTGTGAGTCCGAGGAGGAACCTGTAGGGGTTGAAAAGAGAAGAAGGGGCAGGAGACGCGAAAGAATGGAGGCAAGACAAAATCCTGATCAAGCCTCAAACCTTTATTGCTGCAGTAGCTGTATTTATACAGTACAGAGAAAGGGGGGCGGGATCCAGAATAAGGGAAGTACTTGGCAAATTATCATTGGTGCTGCGTGCGCGGGCTTTCGTTGGAAGCGCGGGCTTTCGTTTTTAGGCGCGGGCTTTTATCTCATTAAGCAGGAAGAGAAGCAGGATGTCGGCCATCTTCTAATGGCGAAAACTTCTTGGCTCCCAACATCTCCTCCCTTTTTATTTCTTTTAAGGAGGTGGGCATTAACCGAGTGAGGGAGTAGTGACCTGAATCCTCCCGTGGACAATGTATGTGTGTCCACCATTGCTGGCTCTTGGTATCTTTTGGGGAGGAGAGGCAGAGCCAAGAATAATCTTAGATACTGAAGCCAAAAACAATGTTTAGATACCAACCTCTTTCATAATTCAGGTATACTCACAGGGAATAACAGAGATTACCTTATGTATAAAGGTTTTCCCTTGTGCATGCTTTGCTGTCACACTCAACTCGGTACCCATACCCTCCCATCAAAGAGGGGGGTAGGCATGTCTCTGTCTCATGCCGCTCCAGTGGAGGGGCAGCCAGAATCATCTTTTGGTTCTGCTTCAGGTTAAATTCTGAGGCAAGTGTGGAGGGGGTTCAGCCTGGCTGACAACCAGCAAAGATGACAGGATCAGGGTCACAACGGATAGTCCTTGTTGTCTTTGTCGTCTTTTCAATGCCAAGAGGATCTCCATCTTTTTCTGAAAAGGAAAAGAAATACAATCTCAGGGAAAAGGGCCCTGGATAATTTTCATTATTTCATAGAATTTATAGGTTTAATAAGACGCTCGGGCAGCCAACGTCTGGGTGAGGGGAACTTGTCCAGATTTTTGAGGAACAAACCGAATCGCCCCTTGGTTCGGTTCCAAGGAAGGGGCCAGGGGCTGGCCCCGTGAAAAGTTTCCCTGATTTTTGGGGAGTAGTTGGCCATTTATGTCCGTTTTTGAATAACATTCCGAAGACCAATGTTTGCCTCTTTTACAGCGAGGACAAACGGTGGTGGGAGGAGCTCGGGATTGATGTTGGGGTTGTTGTGGGTTAGCCTTTGATGACTGTCCTTGTCTATATAGTGGACAATCCCGGGCAAAGTGTCCAGGTTGTTTGCAATTATAGCAAGTTTTTTGTTGTTTGTCTAGGGCGGATGTGTCTTCAATAAAATCTTTTAGGGCGGCTCCTATTGCAAGACCAACAGAATGGGAGGGACCAATTCCGGAACACAATTTAATATAATCAGCAAGGCTACCACCACGATGAGCCCGAAGGGCAGCCTGGCAGGCTGGATTAGCATTTTCATAAGCTAAATGTTTAACAAAGGCGTTATCAGTTTCACTGTCGCCCACCAGACGTTCGGTGGCGTCCGTGAGGCGGCTAATAAACTCACAATAAGGCTCTTCTGGTCCCTGGCGAATTTTCGCCAAGGAAGTTGTGGCCGAACCCTTAGGCGGAAGGCGGCGCCAGGCCTTAAGGCCAGCATTTTGTATTTGAGCCAACAGACCAGGGGGAAAAGCAGCCTGAGCCTCATTGGAATCATAGGGGCTACGGCCAAGTACTTTATCTCGGGTCCATGTCCGGGAAGTTCTGCTTTCAGCGTTTCGTTGAGCAGTTTCTCTACAATTTTCCACGAATTCAGTGCGCCACAAAACATAATCTCCCCCAGAAAGGGTGGCGCGAGCCAGGGTAAGCCAATCATTTGGGGTCAGCCAGCGATCGCTTAATCCCTCCAAGATTGCCAATGTATAAGGGGCTGTGGGCCCATAATTGCTAACAGCAGATTTTAGATCTTTTATATGTTTTAAATTGAGGCGGCGATATTTATGTTCAAAATGACCACCCCTAGAAGGATCATGAATATCTGGTCCCTCATCAGGCTCAGGAGATTCTTCTCCCTCTTCTTCTTCTCCTTCCTCACTATCCTCAGCTTGAATCCCACCTTGGGTGGGTAGACTCTGACTGCGAGTAACAGGGAAAGCTAATTTAATGGGTCCTGATTTTTGTCGAAGTGGGGGTTTGTTGGGACTTCCTGAGAAATTTAAAGAAGTAAGCTCCACTTCAAGGGCTCTAAGCTCCTTTAGGAGATCTAAACGTTCCCGTTTTTGTTGTAAAACGTCTCTCAAAGAGGAAATTTCCTGGGTTAAGGCTGTCTTAGCCTGTCGAAGGGGATCAATTAGGGGGGCAATGGGAGCAGGGGCACTAAAGGCAGGCATCTGGTGAGAAGTATTATAAGATGGTGGAGGCTTCAAAAGGGGAAATCCCCAGGGGTCATCCTTGCAATGATAAAGAGCAGCCTGCTCATCGAGAGTTTCCTGGTCTTGGGGGGAAAGCTGGTCATCATTGGGACCACCCTTAATAGCAGTAAGGGAAGGATAAATCCTTGGGACAGTTTTATTATCTGTGGGACATTGATGATCAGTTTCTGGAATTTTTGGGAAATCTTCATTTGAACCCATATCAATGGTAACGGATGGACAAACTGAAGGGGGGCGAGAGGCTGCTTTAAGAATTGTTTCTCCGGTCTCAACAACCTTTTGGACATCGGGGTCAAAAGAATGACCCATAAGAATCTCTCTAATTAAATTCCAATATGAAAATGCAGTCACAGGTACTTTAGAAGGCCCAAAAGTCTTATAATAATCATTTAAACAATCTCCTACACGATTCCAACATTTTTTATCTATCGTCCCTTCTTGTGGGAACCATGGGCAAACATCAGACAAAAATATAAAAAAATCACGCAAATCTTTTTTTCTAGCCTTAATCTTTCGCATCTTGAGGGAATCCTCGATCCCCTGAAGAAAGAGTTCGTGGGAACTCAATTCCTGTCCCATTTTTAAGCTCCACTTACCTTACTCTCTACCGGTCACAACTGCCGAAGGGCGGCTAGTCCTCCGGGGACCTAATCGAGCCGCACTTTCGAGTTCACTCTCGCGGCGGCTCAGTGGGTGCCTGGCCAGGCGTTCGTAAGCGTGCTACCTCCGTTAGGATCCGTTCCTCGTGCCCCACGTTGGGCGCCAATTGTGCTCGGCCCCGGGCGTCCCCGGGAGTCCCGACCAGCAGGACAAATCCTTGTGAGTCCGAGGAGGAACCTGTAGGGGTTGAAAAGAGAAGAAGGGGCAGGAGACGCGAAAGAATGGAGGCAAGACAAAATCCTGATCAAGCCTCAAACCTTTATTGTTGCAGTAGCTGTATTTATACAGTACAGAGAAAGGGGGGGCGGGATCCAGAATAAGGGAAGTACTTGGCAAATTATCATTGGTGCTGCGTGCGCGGGCTTTTATCTCATTAAGCAGGAAGAGAAGCAGGATGTCGGCCATCTTCTAATGGCGAAAACTTCTTGGCTCCCAACAAGTTCCTAGAAATTTGCAGGCAAAGGCTTTCCTTTTAACTTTGCCTTGAAAGTTGCCAGGTATGGATCACTATTTGAATCCAGTAGGCTCACCCCATTCAGTACACTCTGTTAATAATGAATTCCTGTTGCTCCTTTCCAAGCAGCACTATTCACAATAGCCAAGACTTGGAAACACCCTAAATGCCCATCAACAGATGAATGGATAAAGATGTGGCACATATATACAGTGGAATACTACTCAACCATAAAAAAGAATGAAATTCTGCCATTTGCAGCAACATGAATGGGCCTGGAGGGTATTATGCTCAGTGAAGTAAGTCAGACAGAAAAAAAAAAACAAATATTCTGCTTGCACAAAACCTCAGACTAGTTTGAAGTAGACCCATGACCTTGTTCAGAAAATTTAGTGGCTTTCAAACAAACTTAATCCCTTCAAATGTACTTCTAATGGTTTGTAAACAAAAGCTCCTCCCTTATCTCACTAGTTTTGGCCTACTGAACAATTTCAAGGACCCCTTCCATGAATCCTTTGGGTTAAAGCTGAAGAATTTCACAACTGTAAGAAGTAGTCCTTGATTTATGTTTTTTAGAAAAAGTTGTAGTTTTATATCAATTGACTCCCCTAGCAGTGGAAGAAATGCTCATATTATGTTTCCATAGCGAGACATGGAATATCTACAGTGTGAATGCCAAAGAAGTCCTCTGAGACTGCAAGGTAAAGTATGGTGGAATGTCCGTTTTTACCAGTTACCCACTTATCTCCTCACTCTCAGAGGCAGAAGGTCAGGATGCATGGGAATTCAAGGACCCTGGCCTCCTAATGATCCAGAGAGAACTTTGTAGAATTCAGCCCACGTTTCTTCCCATTCTTGCTTAATTGTACAGGAAGAAATTATTGTTGAGCTATGAAAATGTAAGATGGCAGGAGGCTAGTTTGAATTGATGGGAAGCCTTGATTATAAGCTATTCCAAAAGAAAATAAGTATGGTTGTTTGCTTCCATACACAATAAAGTAAAATAAGCCAAAGAGGGCTTCCTGGTAGGACTTCCTCAAGGGAGCTGCTTCCAGAAATTGGTAAGAAATTTACCAATTTAACAATTAACTTAACAATTATACATAAATGAAGGGAGTGCTATTCAAGTATTGAACACTGCATGGAAAATTGGTGTTTTAAGGAATTTTACAAATCTTTGCAGGAAAATCGTGTTTACTATTGTAATTAGCTGAGCAAGTTGGCTTCTTGGAACATAAAAATAAAGTAGGCTGGTTCCTCAATTTTCACCAGTTTTAAATTAGTAGATTTCAAACTAAGGCCATTTGAGGTTTGGCTCTGCTTGTGTCCATTCAGTTCTTTCCCCTACACGTCCTCATCCTCACTCCCAACTAATAAGAACAGAACAGGAATTTTTTTTTCATTGACAGTAACTCTTGCATAGATGAGAAGCAGAAAAATGAGTATTTTTGTTATTGTTCACCATTATTCCTTTTGGAGAATTGGCTGAACAAAGCACTCTTCCTACAGGCCATGTGACATAAGAAAGTGGGTCTGAAATGCTGGACCCTTCTAATGAGATTGTACCTGTGTCTATGATGAAAGAGCTCTTTTCACAAACTAATTGTGTAAACAAGGGAAATATTAGCCTACTTCAGTGCATAGACCTCAGCAGCAGCATTTGTGTCTCCAAACTGAATGTCCTAATTATAAACGAGCCACGCTTATTTGTCAAACCACTTACAGATCTCTGAGACATATAGCTTTGCCTTTTATCCTCTTGTCTTAGTCATTGGGATTACTTTATGTTCTTGAAAGTAATGAGATTGCATTTTCTCCCCCCAAATGTCCTATCACTCATACTTCTCATTTAAGGCAGACTGACCTTTCCCCCCAATTAGAACAAATTAGTGATGTTTTACTTCATCTCAAAACCACTGAGCCATTGTAAGAGCAGAGTCAATGGTGGGGCCCTAATGGGGCCTTGAAAGCTGAGCAGAAGAGAAAGAAACAGAGAGAGAAGGAGAAGTAAAGGAAGTGGGGATGGTGACAGAGGGTGGGGTGGTGGTGGTGCCAGTGGTTAGGAATCAAAGGAAAGGAAGGGGAAATGAGGGTGAGGTGGCCCAGGGACAAGGGAGAAAAGCCTAGGGAGGGCAGAGGGGGCAGGGCGTCGAGACTGAAAAAGGAGCAAGAAAGAATGAGCAGGAGACAGGTGTCAGGTGCATTGAGCCTCCAAATGGGGGAAGTGGGGAGAGTGATGAGGCGGCTGCCCCATCTGCTTTTTTAAATTTAATTTAATTTATTTATTTTCAACATCTTTATTGGAGTATAATTGCTTTACAGTGGTGTGTTAGTTTCTGCTGTATAACAAAGTGAATCAGTTGTACATATACCTATATCCCCATATCTCCTCCCTCTTGCATCTCCCTCCCACCCTCCCTATCCCACCCCTCTAGGTGGTCACAAAGCACCAAGCTGATCTCCCTGTGCTATGCGGCTGCTTCCCACCAGCTATCTATTTTACATGTGTTAGTATATATAAGTCCATGTTAGTATATATAAGAGAGTGCTCTCACTTCGTCCCAGCTTACCCTTCCCCCTCCCCGTGTCCTCTACATCTGCATCTTGATTCCTGTCCTGCTCCTAGGTTCTTCAGAACGATTTTTTTTTAGATTCCATATATATGTGTTAGCATATGGTATTTGTTTTTCTCTTTCTGACTTACTTCACTCTGTATGACAGACTCTATGTCCATCCACCTCACTACAAATAACTCAATTTCGTTTCTTTTTATGGCTGAGTAATATTCCACTGTATATATGTGCCACCTCTTCTTTATCTATTCATCTGTTGATGGACACTTAGGTTGCTTCCATGTCCTGGTTATTGTAAATAGAGCTGCAATGAACATTGTGGTACATGACTCTTTTTGAATTATGCTTTTCTCAGGGTATATGCCCAGTAGTGGGATTGCTGGGTCATATGGTAGTTCTATTTATAGTTTTTTAAGGAACCTCCATAGTGGCTGTATCAATTTACATTCCCACCAACGGTGCAGGAGAGGGTGTGGAGAACCCATCTGCTTTTAACTGACTCCCTTGCTCCTTCTCTATACAGGAAAGAGCTCTCGCTTGCTCGCTGGCATTCAATCTTTTCCTCTGTCCCAGGGCCCTTTCTCTTTCATAATGATAGGAATACATTAGGATAAAAAGGTAGATAAGTGACTGCCTAGGGCACAATGATGTTGTAAAAAGAGGTTGGCATCTGAGTCAGTCAGTGTTATATTCAATTCACTGTGAGTCCTGGCAAGCCATCTAATCCCTCTGAACCTCACTCTCCTGAAGCAAAAAATATTATTCTTTGATATGTGGTTGGTACCAAATGAAATTTTGTGCAGACAAGTGCCCAGCACAGGGTCTGGCACATAGTAAGGGCTCAATAGGTTAGCGCTGCATACTGGCACCAACTTTTACAGATATACAGAACCTTTTGTGGCCCTTTGTACGAGTAGGCAAACCAATTCGTGGTATCAATTGAGACACTGAGGGAAGGTTTGCCTTGCAGGATTTTTTCTTGCCCAGCTTGTTACAGTTTCTGAATACTAGAGACCAGAGAGTCTAATGACTGGACAGTCATTCTTGTTATCTAAAGTACTCTTTGCAGACAGTGCTTTTTCAAATCTAACCATCTTACATGTGGCAACAAGAAAAGCCTTTATTTAATTTCTGCTTTGTGCCATATACTTTCTATTCCAATGCCATGCTTCTTAAACAGTGGACACTTAACCCTTGGAGGAAGGGAAAGCAACAAGACAGACATGGCACATCTTCTTAGAGCTTTCAGTTTTACTTCCAGATTTAGGGGAAAGCACTGAAGTGATTCAATTAATGTGTGATTGAAAACATTATTATTACATTCAAACAAACACAAATACACCGTGAAATAGAAAGAAATCTGAGTGCATTTTCAAGATGAAGCATGAACATGAAATTTGCAAGTTACTTTCCACCGAAAACACTTTGGGCTGTGCTCTCAGACCCTCTAAATCAATCTTGTAATCGTTAAGCTAACCTGCCATAAATAGACCCCAAATTAAAACGTCTCAGCCACAAGAGAACTCTATTCTTTGTTTAGTATAAGGTGAGTATTCCTGGTCAGCAGGTAGTTTAATTCCATGTGGTGATTCAGGACCCAGGCTGACCCCAGCTCAAGATTCCATTATCTCCCAAGCTAATTTTCTCAAATTTTAATGTGCGTTTGCATTACCTGTGGAGCTTGTTAAAACACAGATTGTGATTCTGCAGCTCTGGGGTGGGGGCTGAGATTCTGCATTTCTAATGAGCTCCTAGGGAATCAGATGCTAGTGACCTAAGGAATGCACTTTGAGAATAAGGCCATAGAGCAATGGCTATCAAATCTGACTGCACGTTTCAATGGCCCGATGAACTTTTTAAATATCAATTTTATTGACATCATTTATAAAAAAATAAACTGCACCTATTTAAAATATACATTTCCACGAGTTTTTGAAAGTGTGTTTACCCATATGGCTACCATTATCAAGATATAGAGCATTTCCGTCACCGCAAAAGTATTCTCGTGCCCCTTTACAGTCAATGCTCTCTACCCCCATTCCAGGCAACAACTGATGTGCCTTATATCATTATAGATTACTTTGAATTTTCTAGAATTTCACATTAATGGAATCATACATTCCTGGATTCATTCACTTAGAATAACATTTTTGAGATTTATCCGTGTCATTGTATGTGTCAGTAATTTGTTCTTTTTTATTGCTGAGTAGTATTTCATTGTATGAATATACAATTTATTTATTTATTCACCTAATTGTGTGCCACTTAAAATCATCTCCCTTAATAGTATTTAAGTGGTACACAATTACACAAGTCAAATTGTGTGTGTGTATCATATCATGTGTATAATGCATATGTATATAGTTTATATTTATACATGTATATATCTTATATGTGTGTATATATATATGAAATAAATATATATAGTAGCTTAAGATGAGGTGATTTTAAAAAGTAAGGTGATAATAAGAGATATATTAGGTAAATATTAAGTACTACTGTTATGTTGCTGTGACAAAAATAAGAAAATGACATGTGAATGGCTGAAGTTTGGAAAACTTTAATAATGGGAGGGTAGCACCCGGGGCCTCTAACAGTCATTAACACCTTAGGAGTAATGAGCTAAGCAGTGAGCAGAAATGGAGGCCATAACCCAGGAAAGTGGGGGATTTGTGGGAGAACCTACACAGTGCCTAGTAAATAAAATGAATAAATAAAAATTGTATTGATTGACAGTAGAATGTCAGCTTTGCCTATCAAACCACAACAGTGGTGCCTAGGTGCCCAGCAATTACTCCAACAAAGTCTTCCTCTAGATTCAACCACAAGACATGATTTCTTATTGCCAAGGCTCAGATGTCATAAAGCCTATCACTCATTGAAGGGAAATTAGAGCTAACTGTTTCTGGAAAAGGAGTTTTCCCCCGACTCAAATAAGCAAAGAGAATTTTTTTGTGCATTTTACTATCTTAATTTTTTGGGGGTGTTAGTTTGTTTAATTTGTTTTGACTTTGAATTACTCGTTTTTATGTATTTGTATATTTTTTGTCTGCTTTCTATGTGTGTGAAGCAACATGTTCTGGAACTTGGCAAGAAGCCAGTAGCAGCAGATGGGGTATTAAGTGGGAGACAGGATCGTCTCCATTGTTTTTAGCCTTTACTGCACCTGTCAAATCAAGATAGATGATGAGTTTGGGTTCTGCTCGCCCCCCAAGCTAAAGCATCTATGATTCTGTTTCCTGGCCCTGTCATCCATCAACTTGATCGAAGTTGAGTAAGTCCAAAAGCTAAATGTGCCACAACTCTCATCTGACTGCCTTTAAATGGGCTGAGGGTAGGGTAAGGAGAGGACAAGTTGAGAGAGAAAGAAAAAAGGTTGGGAAGAAGAGGTAGAGAGTGTAGGTAGTTTTCATCCAATTTTCTCAGATCGCATCTGCATTTTAAACAGAAAAGTTCTCTTGCATACTAACTTAAAATCTTCATCTAATGTCAATACTGACATTTTCAATCTCTTTTTACATTTGTCATATTATTGGGAAGTGACTTGGTGTGTCTGTGGACTCTCTGGAATCCTATAAGAATAGGATCACGCAGGACAATGGCAACCCATCAAGTACAACTTGTATTAAAGCTCCTTGACCTTGAGAAGTCTCATTATCAACCAAAGCACAATGTTAGTCTAACAGGAGGCAAGTTAGACTGTTGATTAGCAACACTATGCACCAGCCACTGCATACTTTTTCTGTGATCTTTGTTGTAACCCATCTGGGCTGTGACTTGTTATGTGTTCTGCATCATGCCATTTATTCTTTTTACCTGGACTTGTGCCATGGATTTTTAAATGATTTTGTACAGTGAAACAACACGAGTCCAGCCATAGGCCATCTGTACCAAAAACTATCATTATCTTTGCCTCATATTCTGCCAACCCCAGAAAAGAATACCAACATGGGTTATAGCAGCTACACCAATTGGATAGTAGAAATTAAATACTGAATATTCATTCGTAAATCTTACTCATTATAGAGACTAGTGGGACAAATAGGTCTCTCTTGCTCTCTCTCTCTCTCACTCTATCTCTCCCTCTCTCCCCCTTTGGATTCTTTAAATGAATACATTCAACACAGTCTACTGCAAACATTTATTAGAAGGCAGTAGTATGAGAATAGCCAAGATATGAATTCCTTCCCATTTAGATAATTTTTTATCTAGGAAAAAACTTTTGAAAATGCACACAACTGATGTCTCAACACTGCTTTTTGGATGCAAAGGAATGGAAATTAAATGGCATGACCATATGACCTAGTTACTATATGACTTCGTTACTAAGGCAGTCAGGTGACTGAACTACTGAAGAGACTTTTTTCTCAAGACCTGAAAAGTAGAAATAAGGAGGAGGAAGAAACATTTGTTTACAGACACTGAACAACAGAAAGTACAGTATTATTGTTCCTGAGAGAAAAGAAACAAATGAAGTTAACGTTGGCTTTCTACCTAGAGGTAATTCTAGACCATGGTGCAGGGCAGGGGAAGCCAAGTAGAGCATAGTGGTTTCACCAAGTCGAGGGCAGAGAGATCAATATTCAGGAAGACTGAGGTAGCCAGGGAGGAGGAAGCTACACAGAGAAAGAACTCTAGAAATCTGCCTAGAGGTCCCCTGGAATTTGTTACTAAGTAAAAAGCCCTGAATGCATTAGGGAGAACTCTATGAAGCTGGGCAATGAATGATCGGAGAACTGTGAGTAGAGTGAAAAAATTCTCAGAGTTCACACAGAGCTGGGAGATATTTAAGTTCCTACCAGCCAGAGTAAAGTGGCCTCATGTAGCAACCAGGGCTTCCAATTGGATAGTAGGGAGCTAGGAAGGATCATGCCTTTCTAGTAAGACTAAATTAGCCAAGAGTAAAGATTATCCTACATCCATCTCACAAACGTAAAATAGGCCTTGAAAGGATAAAACTGATATGCAAGTAAGTCCACTGTCTCCCAGAACAATGTCCAACAGTCCTTAAAGGAAGACAAGAAAACCCAGGACTCAAAAGTGTAGCAATCAAATTCCATCCTCCAGTAAAAATAATCATTAGACATGCAAATGGGAAATGGGACCCATAACTGGGGAAAAATCAGTCCATAGAAATAGACCCAGAAATGACAGAGGTGATAGAATTATCAGAGAAGGCATGCAAAACAGCTATTATAAATATGCTCAGGGTTTAAAGGTATACATGAACACAGAGAAAGTAAATGGACTTATTAAAAAATAAACACAAGGAAATTCTAGAGCTGAAAAATACAATATCTGAAAAATTCACTGGATGGAAGTGAAGTCAGATTAGTTACTACAGAAAAAAATAGTCAACCTGAATAGATAATGACAGAAACTTTTCAAAATGAAGCACAGAAAGAATAAAGACTAAAATTAGTAAAGATGAGTTCATAGATAGTCAAGCTGAAGGAAAAGTCTAAGCAAATGGCACAGCGGCTTTGAATTTGAGGATGAGGTGTTTGGGGAATAGTCATATTTCAATGTGGTTAGAACATAGAGAGTATGAAGGAAAACGCTGGAAAATGATGTTATAAAATTGGGTTCAGTCCTACCCAGGACCTCATATACTATGCTAAAAATTTTGAACCTTATCCTATGGATGATGGAAAACAATCTGAGCTTTTGAAGTGAGTACTTGACATGCTAGGATTTGTGGTTTCGAAGGTAAATTTTGATGAATGATGATTTGCAAGCAGGAGATATCAAAGTCAGGGAGATAAATTGTGCAGGTTTGTAGAAGTCAAAATGAAATAGGACAAGCACCTGAGCTTGGGCAGTAGATAAAAAGAAGAAGGGCAATTCACAAAATTTTTAAGTAGAACTGACATTATTTGGTGCTAGGGTTTTGAGGAATATAGGAAGAGGGAGAATGAGGATGCTAATCAATATTTTCTTTTATTGAAGTATAGTTGATTTACATGCTGTGTTAATTTCTGCTGTACAGCAAAGTGATTCAGTTTTGTGTGTGTATATATATATATATTCTTTTAAAAATATTCTTTTCCATGATGGTTTATCATAGGATACTGAATACAGTTCTTTGTGCTGTACAGCAAGACCTTGTTGTTTATCCATTCTATATATGAAAGCTTATATCTGCTAACCCCAACCTCCTACTCCATCCTTCCCCCAACTCCCTCCCCCTTGTCAACCATGAGTCTGTTCTCTATGTCCATGATTCTGTTTCTGTTTTATAGATAGGTTCATTTGTGTCATATTTTAGATTCCACATATAAGTGATATCATATGGTATTTGTCTTGCTCTTTATGACGTACTTCACTTAGTATGATAATCTCTAGTTGCATCCATGTTGCTGCAAATGACATTATTTCATTCTTTTTTATGGTTGAGTAGTATTCCACTGTATATATGTACCACATCTTCTTTATCCATTCATCTTTTGATGGTCATTTAGGTTGTTTCCAAGTCTTGGCTATTGTGAATGGTGCTGCTATGGAACACAGGGGTGCATGTATCCTTTTGAATTATAGTTCTGTCCAGATATATGCCCAGGAGTGGGATTGCTGGATCATATGGTAATTCTATTTTTAGTTTTCTGAGGAACCTCCATACTCTTTTCCAGTGGCAAGAATGAGGATGTTAAAGAAGAGGAGAATCATTTCTAGGCTTCTGGCTTGAACAAATGGGGAAATGTTTATATCATTCATTGGGACAGAGAATGAAGTAGGAACATCAACGTGGGGGATACAGTTTTGGACGTACTGAGTTGAAGTTGCCAAGTCAGAATTTATTCACTCCTAATTTCAGGTGTTGCATGTCAATAATAAAATCCTCCACTTAGAAAATCTCTTTCTGTAAAACTAAACTGTTGTCGCATATGATGCTATTTTTAAAAGTTTTAAGACTAAGAAGCTGCATTTAAAATGAAATTATAAAGCAGATTTAATGAGGTTCCTTTTATATTTTCTCTTTCTCTTTTTTTGCCATAAGTTCCCCCCAAGTTCCTGTACAAATTAGTATACTCAAAGCTATGTTCAAGTCAATCTCAAACTCTTTGTGTCCCAGCCCCAACCATACTAGCTCCAGAATTGTTATTATCATAAGCCGCTGCTTATAGCTTGAGGCCTGAGTTAAGGCCACAAGGGACCAGAGATAATTCTCTGCTGGGTCTGAAGCTGCTTGAGGTCAGGCGGATAAATGGTAGAAGAAGTGCAGGGTACTGGGAGAGCACAAAGCAGGGAGACCTCATCTAGGCTGTGACTCAGGAAGGAGCCTCCCTGAAATCTGAAGAGTGAGTAGGATATAGTGTGGAGTCCTAGAGCTGAAAGAGCATGTGGTATATTTAAGAAACTAAACAAAATTCAGGGCAACTGGAGTATAGAGAACTAAGAGATAATGGTGTGAGAGGAGAGTGGAGAGGTGGACAAGGTACGAAGCTTGGAAGGTAAGTCAAGAAGAAGACATCCCTCTTAGTGGTATAGAATGCAAGCACAACACTTTAAATTATATATTATTGGGAATTCCCTGGTGGTCCAGTGTGTAGGACTCCACACTTTCACTGCTGAAGGCCCAGGTTCGATCCCTGGTCAGGGACTAAGATCCTGCAACCTGCAAACTGCGTGACGTGGCCAAAATAATAATAATAATAAGTTATATATTATTTTGGGCAATAATAAACCAAATACTGTTCTAAATGTTTTACAGATATTAGCTTATTCACACTCTCTCTTATTCCCCATATAAGAGATGAGGAAACTGAGGAATAGAGTAGTTAAGTAACTTGTCCAAGATCACACGGTGACAAAACTGAGACTCAAACCCAATATGTCTGGCTCCAGAGTTTGTGCTCCTAAACACGCTACAATACTGTCTTATGCCAATGTAATGTGCCTTCTTGGGACAAGTAAATAAGCTTTTCTTTAGAATAGTTAGAGGTACTAATTCTGAAGCAAGAAAATTTTTCGGTATAGAAGCATTGGATTCCAGGACAACCCATGGATGGCAGAAGCCCAGGAAAATCCACCAAAAGGAAAAAAGGCACGTGTTCATGCACGCACGCACGCACACACACACACACACACAAATTAAGTTTTGTTAAAAGATATGTTTGATTACTTCTGATTGTGGGAAGATGCAGTTGAGTTACTTTCTCCTATTCCTTCCAATTAAGTATAAGTAAAACCCTGTACATTATGTATGAAACAAACAAGAGAAGACTTAAAATTAGAAGGAAGAAAGCACACTGGCTAGGAAATTTGGGACCCAAGGAATGACATGGTGGTGAGTTCCCTGGGTTTTCTTATTGCCTCATATATCACAGACATGGAACTGAAAGAAACCTTCAACTAGAAAATGCCTACAGGTGGAAACAAAAAGGTCCCCACGAAAGCCTCCTCTCTCTAGCTAAATGGCCAAGAAAGGGACAGCCTAACAAGATAGAAAACATTTTAGGTAATACTTGTTCTACTCCAGCTAAACACTACAGATAAAATGGTGGCCCCATGCCCATCCATGCTAGTAAAGGACATCCAAGCCTACTACTCCCTGGAGTCTGTAACCAGACAGCACAACACCCTCACAGAAAGGCTGAAGTCAGAGAAGGCAAAATAAGGAGTTGGGACTTTCATCACTGCCAGCTTGTAACAAGGTCACACCTTCACCCGCCACAGTGTCAATGCAGACTGCATGGGGAACCTGAACTTCCACCCGCTTTAGCAGTAATGAGGCACTTTTCCCCCTCCCTGCTTGTGGTGGTATCAGAGGAGGCCTAGTGGAGAGTAAGAGCTTTCACTACTAGCCAGCAGTCATAAGGCCACTCCACCTCATGGTGTCATTAGATGTCACTTGGAGAACAGTAGTGAGGTACTCTTACCCCTCCCAATCAGGGATATATCAGTAGTAGGGAGCTAAAAATGCCACCACTACCCAAAAATAATGACACCCCACTTGAGTGTCAAAAAAGGCTGAGTAGGGTTGTGTATACATGGGGAATATAGCCAATATTTTATAATAACTTTAAAAATGGTTAAGATTGTAAATTTTAAGTTATGTATATTTTAATACAGTAAAAATTTAGAAAAAAAGAACTTGAGTAGGGAATCTGGAATCTACCTCCTGCTGGCAGTAACAAGGTGCATTCCTCTTCTCTGCTAGGACAGAGTCAGAAGAAGCCAGCTAAAGCAAAATTAAATAAGATCCAGAATCTCGTATAAGAATACTTAAAATATCCAAGTTTCAATAAAAAATTACTCATCATACCAAGAGCCAAGAAAATCTCAATCTGAATGAAATGCTTTCACAGGTGTTTGCATATGCCCAAGCTCATAAAGTGTCCACATTAAATATGTACAGTCCTTTGTATGTTAGTTATACCTCAATAAAGCTGTTTTTAAAAAGACAGTCAATAGGTTCCAACACCAAGATGACAGAAATATTAAAATTATCTGACAAATATTCAAATCAGCCCCATAAAAATACTTCAGCACACAATTACTTACGTGCTTGAAACAAATGAAAAACTCTTAGCAAGGAAATAGAAAGCCTCAGCAAGAAACAGAAGATATAAAGAAGAACCCAAATAAAAATTTGAGAACTGAAAATTTCAATTACCAAAAACAAGAAAACAACCCCACCATGGATAATTCCCAACAGAAAGAATCAGTGAACTTGAAGAGAGAAAAATAGAAATTGCCCAACCTGACAACAGAGAGAAAATAGCCAGGGAATAAAGTGAACAGTCTCAGATCTAGTAGTCATGCCATTGGTGTCTCAGAGGAGAGAATAAAGATGGCAAGATGGAAAAGTAATCAAAAAAATAACTTTTGAAACTTGCCAAATTTGGCAAAAGATACAAAATGACACATTCAAGAAGTGAAACTTCCCTCCCAAAAAAGAAATCCACAGCAAGACACATTATAGACAAACTTCTAAAAACTTAAAGACAAAAAAAAGCATTTTCCAGAAGGTAGTAGCATAGATTTTTTCAAGTGCTGAAAGAAAAGAACTGTCAATCCAGATTCCTGTACCTGGTAGAAACAACCTTCAGGAATGAAAGGGAAATTAAAACATTCTCAGATGAAGGAACACTAAGAGAATTTGTTGCCAGCAGCCCTACCTTAAAAGAATGGCGAAAAGAAGTTCTGTAAACAAAGACATAACAAGAAAAGAAGGAATTTTTCAACTTCAAAGATCAAACAAACGAAAGAGAAAAATTATGAGTAAATAAAGTTGGCTTTCCTTTTCATCTTGAGTTTTCTAATTATGTTTGCTGTTTGAAGCAAATATTATAACACTGTCTAATGTGGATATAAATTTGTACTCCAGTAACCCAAAGTAAGGCAGGAAAAAGAAAACACAGAAAGGAACAACAGAGAGAACAAACAGAAAACACAAAGGAACTAGGCAGACATAAGCTCTAACAAATCAATAATTACATTAATCATAAATAATCTAAGTACACCAATTAAAATAAAGTGGAAGAGTGAATTTAAAAACATGACCCAACCATATGTTGTCTACAGAAGACTCACATAAGTTAAAGCAATTTACGGAGGCTGAAAGTTGAAGGATGGAAAAAGATATATCATGCTAACATTAGTCAAAGAGGCAAGAATGGCTATATTAATATCAGATAAAGTAGACTTCAGATCAAATAAAATTAATGACAGAGACATTGCAAATGATAAAAAGGGTCAATCCACCAGTAAGACATAGAAATCTTAAATGTATATGCACCAAGAAACAGAACTGCAAATTGTGTGAAACAAAAACTTACAGAACTAAAAGAAGAGATAGACAAATACAGAATTGTAGTTTGAGATTTTAGCACCCCTCTCTCAACAATTGATAGAATAACTAGACCAAAAAATAACAAAGACGTAGAAGAATTCAATGACGGGGTCTAATTGGCATTTATAGAACATTGCATACAATAATAGCAGAATACACATTCTAAATACATATTCTTTTCAAGATCCCACAGAACATTTTCCAAACTAGACCATATCCTGGGCCATAAATCAAACCTTAACAAATCCGAAAGAATTGAAATCATTTAGAGTATGCTCACTGACCACAATGAAATCAAACTAGAAAATTAACAGGAAAATTTTCAAACACATGGAAACTGAAAAGCACACTTCTAAATAACCCATGAGTCAAAGAAGAAGCTTCAAGGGAAATTTAAAAATACATTAAACTGAATGAAATGGAAACATATATATCCAGATCCATGGGACCTAGCTAAAGCAATTCTGAGAGGAGAATTTATAGCACTAAATGCTTATATTTGCCAAGAGGCAAAGTCTCAAATCAATAATATAAATCCTACTTCAAGAACTTGGTAAAACAATAGCAAAATAAACACAAAGGAAGCAGAAGGAAGGAAATAATAAACATAAAAGCAGAAATCAATACAATTTAAAAAAAGATAGAGAAAAATCAGTGAAACAAAGACCTGGTTCTTAGAAAAGATCAATAAAATTGACAAACCTCTAGCAAGACTGACAAAGAAAAAAGAGATAAAACACAACTTACCAATATAAGGAATGAAACAGGGAATATTGCTGTAGATGCTGCAGGCATCAAAGGGATAATAAGAGAATGCTACATATAACCCTACAGGCTTAGATGAAACAGATTATTCCTTAAAAAATATAAATTACCACAACTACCTAAATATTAAATAGATACTTTAAATAGCCCTATAAACTATTAAATAAATGTAATTCCTAGTTTTAAGCTCTCAAACAGGAATCTCCAGACCCAAATTGTTTCACTGGAGAATTCTACCAAACACTAAGAATTAATTCCAATTCTACACAATCTCTTGCAGAAAATAGAGGCTAGTATTATGAAGCTATTGTTACCTCAATACCAAAACCAGACAAAGACAGTACAAAAAGGAAAACTAAAAATATTCCTCGTGAATATAGATGCAACAATCCTTAACAAAATGTTAAGAATAGAATTCAGCAATATATAATGAGAATTATACCCCATAACCAACTGGGATTTATTACAGGGATGTAAGTCTGGTTCATATTAGAAAATCAATCAGTGTAGTCTACTATATTAATAGGCTAAAGAAGAAAAGCCACAGGATCATATCAATTTATGTAGAAAAAGAATTTGACTAAGTTCAACATTCGTTCATGATAATATCTCTCTGAAAAATAGGAACGAAAGGGAACTTCCTCAAAATAGAGAGCATGTAAAGAAAAGAAAAAAAAAGAAAAACAAAACCTAGAGCTAATATTAAACTGAATGGTGAAAGAATGACTGCTTTCCCCCTAAGATCAAGGCAAGGATGTGCATTCTCACTGCTTTTATTAAACATAATGCTACAAGTTCTAACAAGTGCAATAAAGCCAGAAAAGGATATAAATGGCATATGGATTAGACAAAATAAAACTTTTCCTTTTTGAAGATGACATGATGGTCTACATAAAAATTCCCAAGGAGTCTACAAAAAATATCCTAGAACTAATAAGCAAGTTCAGCAAAATCACTGGATACAAGACAAACATACTAAAATCAATTATTAGAGTTTCTATATATTAACAATGAACCTGAGGTCACCAAAAGTAAAAATATAATACCTTTTACAATTGCTCAAAAATGAAATATTTAGGTGTAAATCTAACAAATATATAGAGAACTTGTATACTGAAAGCTACAAAAAGCTGATGAAAGAATTCAAAGAAGATCTAAATAAATGGAGAGGCATGGTTTGTTCATGGACTGAAAGAGTCAACATAGTAAAGATGTCAATTCTCCCCAAGTTAATATGCAGGTCTAATATAATTCCTCTTAAAATTCTAGCAAGATTTCTTGTAGATATAGACAAGATTATTCTAAACTTTATTTGGAAAAATAATAGAACTAGAACAGCTAAAGCAATTTTGGAAAATAAGAATAAAGTGGGAGGAATCACTTTACCCAATTTCAAGACTTATTATTAGCTACAGTAATCAAGATTGTGATATTGAAAGAGTGATAGAATGATGAAACATAGAATGATGGAACAGAATTGAGAACCCAGAAATAGACCCACAGAGATATGCCCAACTGATTATTGACAAAGATGCAAAATCAATTCAATGGAAGAAGGATCCTTTTCAACAAATGGTATTGGAGCAAGTAGACATCCATAGAAAAAAAGTCATAATAAAGAACTTTGACCTAAGTCTTACGTCTCATACAAAAATTAACTCTAAATGGTTCATGGACTTAAGTGTACCCTGCAAAACTATTTAGGAAAACACATAGAAGAAAATCTTCAGGATCTAGGGCTTGGCAAAGAGTTTGTAGACATGACACTAAAAGCACAACTCAGAAAAGGAAAATTAATAAATTGGGCCTCCTCACCAAATTAAAAATATTTTACTCTGAGAAAGACCCTGTAAAAAAAAAAAGAACAAACTAGTGATGCATGCAACAACCTGGATGAGCCTCCAGAGAACTATGCTGAGTGAAAAAAAGCAAATCCCAAAAGGTTACATACTGTAAGGTGCCATTTACATAGCCTTGAAATGGCAAAATTATATGAATGGAGATTAATGGTTGCCAGGAGTTATGGAAGGGGGGACAGGAGGGAACTGGGTGAGGCAATAAACGGGCAATATAAGAAATCCTAGTGGTGATAGATATACCTTGCATCTTGCCTGTACCAACGTCAATATCCTGCAATCCTGCACTATAGTGTTGCAAGATATTACCATTAAAGAAAACTGGATAAAATGTACTTTGGGTCACTCTGTATTATTTCTTATTGCTGCATGATAATCTACAATTATCTCAAAATAAAAATTTTAATTAAAAGAGATATTTGAAGTATTAGGAATATCAAAATGTATTCCATAAATACAACAAGTATTTTAAAATATGTTATTGCCATTGCTGCTCTGCCCTTGGGCACTCTGTAATCTTCAAGGTGATACCTCTTATTACTTTCTTTTGAAATTCTGAGTAGCTGATTAATCACTATTATAGGTCTCTTAATCTTCCTTATCTTTAGATTTTCAATTTCCTGAGAAATGGACACATGAGAGCAAAATTTTCTCTAGGGTGCAGCAACAGGGATCAGAACAACACTGCCTTGAAAGCTAAGTATAATGAAAAAAAAGGCTGAACCTGGAGCTTAAGAAACTGTATCTAGTCCCAGTTGTCATAATTAGCAGGGTAATCTAGGAAAATCTGCCTATTATCTCTGAGTCGCAGCCCCCTCATCTGTAGGAGAATGATCTCTAAGGAACCCTTTAGCTCTGACATCCTAGGAAATCAAAGGGAGGCTGCCACTGGGAAGAGAATTTTCCCACCTTGATCTGATTAGACTAGCTCTGTGAATGCCACTCCAGTTCTTAGATACCTGTAATGACTACCTTTTCTCCAGAAGTCGCTGTGGATTTAGGGCCTGTTCTGTCTCCTGAAGATAGTGAGTCTGAAGTTGCAGATGTGATACTTTGTGTAAATGTAAGGGAAAAAAATCTCGGAAAAATCCCAGGAAAGACAGTGGGGTAAGATAATTTCATGCCAAGCAGATGTGTGGTTGACTGTGAGCTCTGAGCCAATCACAATGGGAAGTTCAACTTAGTGACACTGGGAAGAGGCTAGGTGCCTTGAAGCAGCACCAAAAGAAAAGTTTTCTGCATGCCAAGATCAAGACATGCCTACTGAGTGGTGACTTCAACCTGAAACTGCTGAAATTGGACTTAGGACCCCAACAGATAAGAATCCTGCTTCATCGGTGACCCAGGGAATAGAGAAGTAGGTGGTGTGTGTGCATGTGTCGGTGTGTGGGGAGGAAAACCAACAGGGCAGAATGATCATACAAAATACACTACAACCGTTTTCTAATTGACCTCCCCGGTCTCTCCTTACTTCAATTCATCTTCCACATTGCCATCAAATTCATTTCCTAAATCCCATATCGTATTGTCTCTTCTCGTTTAAAACTTTTCAACAGCTTCTCACTACATTCAGAATAAAGTCTTAACTATCTAGCATGGCTTCTGGCAACTTCCCAGATTTGACTCCAACCTCTCTGATCCAACCTTATCTGCAGTTATGGGTTTACCACGTATTCCACAAACAAATCTCTTGGCACTCCCAACCTATACTTTGTTGGCTTCACATATTTCTTCCCCTATTGCAAATTGCCAACCCCTTCCCGTATGAAGTCTTAGTTGACCACTCCAGTTAATGTGCATTTCCTTCCTCTCCTGAACTCCTACAGTACTTTGCATCTACTTTGGAAGGAGAGGAATTAATCATCACAGCCGGCTTCAAACACTTTCTCATCTTACAAATTATTTCTCCCAGCCTCATTACTCCACAGTGAAATCTTTGTTTTGCTTGACTTTCCAAAGGAGTATTTAACTATCTCCTCAAGCTATGAAGGAGAAGGCAGCCTCTCATACTATTTTGCATGCTCCATAGTGGTACCAATGCTATGCACTTAAGAGGCCCTCAAGTTTTACTGATTTTACATTGATGACTAGCTGTTCAATGGGTCCCTTCCTCTCCATCCTCCTTAACTCATGCCCTCCTCACCTCTGTCAGGAACCACTGCAACAGGCTCTTCAGTGCTTTCTACTGGGATGATTGGCTTTCTAAATGTGAGCAAGACCCATTCCTCCTCTCAAATAAACCCACCAATGGCTCCTCAACTCCTAAAGAGAATGTTCAAGGCCTTTAAGGTGGTATGAAAAGAAATCCCACCAGAGATTTTTAAGAGCTGGGGCCATGTCTTTCTGCCCTGCAAACTGGTTCATCTGTACCATTTTTCTAGGTTCCACATGTATGCGTTAATATACGATATTTGTTTTTCTCTTTCTGACTTACTTCACTCTGTATGACAGTCTCTAGATCCATCCACGTCTCTACAAATGACCCAATTTCGTCTCTTTTTATGGCTGAGTAGTATTCCATTGTATATATGTGCCACATCTTCTTTATCTATTCATCTGTCGATGGACACTTAGGTTGCTTCCATGTCCTGGCTACTGTAAATAGAGCTGCAATGAACATTGTGGTGACTCTTTTTGAATGATGGTTTTCTCAGGAACTTTAGAGAGTACAGTTTTAGAGATGTAGTTCAACCCTCTTGATTTACAAACGAGGAAAACTAGTCTCAGTGAGTTTAACACTAAACCAGTGTTCATCTCAACCCTCTGTACTGCACTGAACTTTGGTAAATAATAGAATGGGTCTCCTAAAGTGGAATGTGATGCTTATTCTCTGAACAATTTTAAATATAGAAAGCATGAAGACTATAGGGCTGGAACTCACTGGTCTTGGTTAACTCCAGAAAATTTTACAACTTGGCCCAGCACAGTGTGAAAAAACAGTGGTATTTCCCTCCTTCTTAGTAAAGATTTTTAAAGGCCCAGAATCATTTTTCCCAAATAAACTTACAGAATGTAATGGAGGGGGGAAAAGACCGTGTTTTAAAAAAGTAGCAAAAAATGGCTTGAAATGTTAGATGCAGACTAGCTTCTACTCAAAGGACACTTTACCCTGACACCTACAGTTACAATGCACACAACAGGCCAAGTCAGGAGTTGGCTCTGTACTGGAACCCATGATACAGAGACCTCTTACCTGCTCGTGTTTTCCAGAATGCCTAGCTTTGTAAGAATCCCACTCCAAACATAATAGTCACTTTGCCCTCCTCCTTTCAGTCAAGAGATACCTCTCTAAATGTCAGGGAGTCTTCAGATACCTCCCTCCAGAAGAATCAGGAATATTTGAAAAGCAGCATACATTCTCTAAGGTGCTCAAGAGACAGGAGTAGCTTTAGCAGGAAAGGGATATTATTTTGCCTAGATACACTTATGCCTTAGTGGCCACCCTTCTTCCTAGGAATATCGTGACTGCAGAGACTCCTCAAGGTGAAAGTAACCAGTGATTTAACAATTTAGAAAGGTGTACATATGTTGGGAAGAGGTGAAGACTGTGATGATAGGAAGGTGAGGTCCTTTCAAGTGTCAAAATCTCATTGAAGAGCTACACTTTCCTGTGTCCTCAAACTCATTTTATATGGTATCAAAAGACAGTTGTTTGATAAAGTCCAGGAAAAGACTTTCTGGATTTACCATACCTTTTCAACTTATTAACCTTCAAAAATGACAAGGATTTCTTTCTTGCTTCAAACATTATTTGAGTGTGACACGACTTCCTCGTGACCTAAAAAATATGTGTCTTAAAGTGGTTGTGTAGAAGCAACTACTTTGGAGCTTGAGTATTTATGAACAGGGCTTGGTGTTGTGATAAAATACAGCTTATAGCTAATAAGTTATTCTGATACATATTGAATCATCTGCATAGAAGTAACTGTGCTTTATGGTCATGTGGAAGCGTACTTTAGGAAGTCAATGCAAATGGCCAATTCCTCAAACTTCGACATATAGCCAGATGAAATGCCTAGTTTTTCTTTTTGTCCCTAGACTTTGGGCTGCAGTACCAGGCATTTCCAACCCCTTCGAATTCTCTCAGAACCCTTGGCCTCCCTCCCTGATTACTCTCCGATGTTCCTGTTCTGAAGGATCATCCCTAGGTATCTAAGGGACTCCTAGCAGCACAAATTCTAGGCCATCTGGTTCAGCCTGATTGGTGTGGGGACCACAGAAGGGGCAAGGAAGGCATGGCAGGGGAAGGGGGTGGCTCCGCTGTGTATGTATGCGGCTAGGAAAACCCAGATAGGTGAGGAGGTAAAAACTCAGGTGGAGTGTTCAATGGACTCTGGATCCACAGAACCTTCATGTTTTGAGGCATATTGAGAACAAGCACTCTGATCAGGCTGTCAGTTCAGGCAATAGCCAGAAAAGCAGGAAAGGCTCCAGTTTCCCAGGCTCCTTGGCTCCCAGCAGTCTCAGGGAATAAGTAGACAGGCACTGTGTTAATCCCCAGAGGCTTATTGACTCTAAGGATGGCAAACCCACAGCTGATCAATCTTTTCTCTGATAAGGAGAATTGAGGAAAAGAGCAGAGGGAACCGGAGCATAGAAAACAAACATTGCTCATTTCACACTTAGATGTTGGATGTTGTTTTGACCTATTTACCACTAGAGCCTTCTAAGGGCTGGGACCATGTCTTATCCCCACTTGTATCTGAAATCCCTACCCCACGCTCCTGCCCAGTGCAGTGTCTCACACATTGTAGATCCTTAATAAATATTTTCAAACAAAATCTAAAGATGTATGGAACTGGACAGGGGAGTGGAGATAGAGGAAGTATTTGAGGTTCTATCTAGCACTGGAAAACTTGGCTGGGTCATGAACTTTACTTGTTATATTTTCCCAGAGGGAAAGACTTACAGTGATTTGAGACCTTAAAAACACTGCCTACTAATGCTTGAGCTGTATGGGTAAGTGTCTGAATTGAACTATGAAGGCTGTACAATTCTAGGTATAAATATCAACAACTTAAATACTTTATTTTTTTGCTGTTTTTTCCTTTATCTTTCCAACAGATTTATTGAGATATAATTAACATACAATAAACTGCACACGTTTAAATACATACATATATATATATATATATATATATATATATAAACCTTCATGAGAGCATAACAATGATGAAGGTAGTGAACATACCCAGCATCCGAAAAAGTTTTATCTTCATCCTTTGTAATTCCCCCTTCCTGCTCCTCCTGCCACAGGCAACAATTGATTTGCTTTCTGTCACTACAGATTAGTTTACATTTTCTAGAGTTTTACATAAAGGGAATCACACAGTATGTACGCTTTTTGGTCTGTCTTTTTTCCACTAAGCATAATTATTTTCAGATTCAAATATGTTGTGGCATGTATCAATAGCTCATTCATTTTTATTGCTATGTTGTATTCCATTGTATAGATACACTAGAATTTGTTTTTCCATGTACCTGCTGATGGACATTTAGGTTGTTACCAGGTTTTTGGTTATTACCGATAATGCTGCTATAAGCATTCATATACGTGTCTTTGCATTAACATAGGCTTTCATTTCTCATGGGTAAATAGTCAGAAGAGAAATGACTAGGTCATTAAGTGTACACTTCACTTTTTAAGAAACTGCCAGATTGTTTTCCAGACAGGTCGAAGCATTTTACATTCCCACCTGGAGTATATGAGAATTTCAGTTCCACACACCCTAACACTTGCTACAGTCATCAAAAAAATTTTTAACTATCCTAATATTGTGTAGTGGTAACTCACTGTGGGTTTTTTTTTTTTGCTTTTATTTATTTTTTTCTTAACATCTTTATTTAAGTCGAAAACACCTCTTCTTTTATTCCCCTTCTCTCCCGTTTCCCAAAGGTAACAATTGTACTGAAATTGGCCTGTAATAAACACGTATCCATATGCATACACAAACACACCTACAGATATAACAAAATTAAGTATTTCTGTGTGCCTTTTAACGTTTATATAATGTCATCATTCAGTGTTTATCTTTTTTTTAACATCTTTATTGGAGTATAACTGCTTTACAATGGTGTGTTAGTTTCTTCTTTATAACAAAGTGAATCAGTTATACATATACATATGTTCGCATATCTCTTCCCTATTGCGTCTCCCTCCCTCCCACCCTCCCTATCCCACCCCTCTAGGTGGTCACAAAGCACCGAGCTGATCTCCCTGTGCTATGTGGCTGCTTCCCACTAGCTATCTACTTTACATTTGGTAGTGTATATATGTCCATGCCACTCTCTCGCTTTGTCCCAGTTTACTCTTCCCCCTCCCCGTGTCCTCAAGTCCATTCTCTAGTAGGTCTGCATCTTTATTCCCATCTTGCCCCTAGGTTCCTCATGACTATTTTTTTCTTTTTAGAGTCCATACATATGTGTTAGCATACGGTATTTGTTTTTCTTTTTTTTTTTTTTTTTTTTGCGGTACGCGGGCCTCTCACTGTTGTGGCCCCTCCCATTGCGGAGCACAGGCTCCAGACGCGCAGGCTCAGCGGCCATGGCTCATGGGCCCAGCCGCTCCACGGCATGTGGGATCTTCCCGGACCGGGGCACGAACCCGTGTCCCCTGCATCTGCAGGTGGACTCTCAACCACTGTGCCACCAGGGAAGCCCTGTCCATTTTAAAAATCAGATTGTTTTTTTGTTATTGAGTTGTATGAGTTCTTTATACATTTTGGATATTAGCCCCTTGTCATATACATGATATGCAATTATTTTCTCCCATTCAGTAGGTTGCATTTTCATTTTGTTTAAGGTTTCCTTTGCTGTGCAGAAGCTTTTTATTTTGATGTAGTCCCACTTGTTTATTTTTGCTTTTGTTGCTTTTGCTTTTGGTGTCAGATTCAAAAAATCATTGCCAAGGGCTTCCCTGGTGGCGCGGTGGTTGAGAGTCCGCCTGCCGATGCAGGGGACATGGGTTCGTGCCCTGGTCCAGGAAGATCCCACATGCCGCGGAGCGGCTGGGCCCATGAGCCATGGCCACTGAGCCTGCGCATCCGGAGCCTGTGCTCCACAACAGGAGGGGCCACAACAGTGAGAGGCCCACGTACCGCAAAAAAAAAAAAAAATCGTTGCCAAGATCTATGTCAAGGAATACACTGTCTATGTTTGCTTGTAGGTGTTTTACAGTTTCAGGCCTTACATTCAAGCTTTTAATCTATTTTGAGTTAATTTTTGTATATGGTGTAAGGTAGCAGTCCCATTTCATTCTTTTGCATGTGGCTGTCCAATTTTCCCAACACCATTAATTGAAGAGACTGTCCCTTTCCCCATTGTATATTCTTGGCTTCTTCATCATCATAAAGTAATTGACCATATATTCATGGGTTTATTTCTGGGCTCTCTATTCTATCTCATTGATTTATGTGTCTGTTTTTATGCCAATACTATGCTGTTCTAATTGCTATAGCTTTGCCATGTTGTTTGAATCTGGGAGCATGATGCTTTCAGCATTGTTCTTCTTTCTCAAGATTTCTATGGCTACTCAGGGTATTTTGTGGTTCCATACAAATTTTAGGATTGTTCATTCTATTTCTGTGAAAAATACCATTGGAATTTTGATAAGGATTGCATTGAATCTGTATATTGCTTTGGGTAATATGGACAGTTTAACAATATTAATTCTTCCAATCCATTAGCATGAAATATCTTTCCATTTATTTGTGTCTTCTTCAATTTTTTAAATTAATGTCTTGTAGTTTTAATCTCTTGGTTAAATTTATTCCTAGGTAATTTATTCCTTTTGATGCAATTAAAGATGGGATTGTTTTCTTATTTTCTCATTCTGATAGTTCATTATTAGTGTAAAGAAACACAATAGATTTTTTGTATTGATTTTGTATCCTGCAACTTTACTGAATTTGTGTATTAGTTCTAATAGTTTTCTCATGAAGTCTTCAGGTTCTTCTGTACATAATATCATGTCATCTGCAAAGACTGAGTTTTACTACTTCCTTTCCAATTTGCATGTCTTTTATTTCTTTTTCTTACCTTGTTGCTTTGGCTAGAGCTTCCAATACTATGTTGAATAAAAGTGCTGAGAGTCTTGTCCCTGATCTTAGAAGTAAAGCTTTCAGCTTTTCATTGTCGAGTATGATGTTTGCTGTCAGCTTATCATATTTGGCCTTTATTATGTTGAGGTATGTTCCCTCTATACCTGTTTTGTTAGGAACTTTTATCATAAATGGATGTTGGACTTTGTCAAATACTTTTTCTGCGTCTATTGAGAAGATCGTTTGATATTTATCCTTCTTTTCATTAATGTGAGGTATCACATTGGCTGATTTGTGATGTTGAACCATCCTTGCATCCCTGGAATAAATTTCCACTTGATCATGGCCTATGATCTTTTAATGTATTGTTGAATTCAGTTTGCTAATATTTTGTTGAGGATTTTTGCATCTACATTTATCAGGGTTATTGGCTTATAATTTTCTTTTTGTGTGGCATCCTTATTTGGTTTTGCTATCAGGGTAATGCTGGCCTTGTAAAATGTGTTTGGAAGAGTTCCCCTTGTTCTATTTTTTGACCAAACATATTTTTTATTATATCACATCCTTTATTCTAGTGACACCAGAAGAGTTCATTTTCTCTGGCAGTCACTAAGACAGCTTCACTCAAGACATGCCATCAGTTTCTAAGCTCAGTATTGCCAGAATCCGGTGGAATGTCTGAAGTTTATTTCTTGATTTCCTTGGACTGTAGTAAGTATCCAAGAATATTTGGTAAAAGAAGGAAGAAAGGAAGGGAGGGAGGGAGGGAGGAAAGAAAGAAAGGAAGGAAGGAAGGAGGAAAGAAAGAAAGAAAGGAAGGAAGGAAGGAAGGAAGAATGGAAGGAAGGAAGGAGGAAGGCAAAATGGAGAGGGAGGAAAGGAGGGAGGAAGGATAGATATAGATATTGTCCTCAAGGAGCTCAAAATCTAGTAGAGAAAATAAATAAATGAACAAATCATTTTTAATATAATCTGGATGATGGATTAAGTCTAGAAAGATGAGTGTGAGTCAAATAAAAAAGGTAGGAAGTGGATTCTAGGCAGAGAACTTATCTTCAGTAAAGATGTGATGAAATATAATAGAAACCTTGATGTTAACCAGTTATTTTCTTATCCCTTCTTGCCAGCTCTCTTCCTTTGGCTTTTACCCCCTTTCCATCCAGTTCTGCATCTAGTTCCCTTCAGGCTGAGCCATTACACAGCCTCCCCCGTCTTCAAGTCTCCTCCTGGAACTTCTGTCTCACCTCCCTCCAATGTAGGATGCATAGGTCACTAAAAATCTTTCTGGAGTGTTTTGATTTTCTTCTCTTGCTCAGATAATCACTGCTCATAGAAAGTCCAAACTTCGCTGTCAAAGCCCTCTATAAAAATCTCCTCCTTGGGCTTCCTTGATGGTGCAGTGGTTGGGAGTCTGCCTGCTGATGCAGGGGGCGCGGGTTCGTGCCCCGGTCTGGAAGGATCCCGCGTGCCGCAGAGCGGCTGGGCCCGTGAGCCATGGCCACTGGGCCTGCGCGTCCGGAGCCTGTGCTCCGCAGCGGGAGAGGCCACAACAGTGAGAGGCCCGCATACCACAAAAAAAAAAAAAAAAAAGGTAAAAATCTCCTCCTTGTTAAACTTCCTTCAGTTCTTGCTACCGTCTGACTTGAAATCATTGTTCCAGCCAAGTAATCTTATTTCCTGAGTGAGTAAATATGACTTGCTCACACCTGTCTCTGAACTGTCCTACATGCCTGGAATCCCCTCTCTTCCCCTTCCCTCCTCCATGAACACAGCTCTGGCAGGAGATCAGACTGATGACTGAAATAGAGCCCACTGCAGTACGCAAAATGCAAGTTAGCTCCCTGCATATCTGAAACAGGTAGAACAACTTTGTTTGGGTACTTGGGTCTCCATTTACCAATTCTGGGCTAGTTCTGATCCTGAGGTCCCCTGAGGACTCCTGGGAGAGAGAACTCAGGCATTTCCGATCTCACAAAGTTAGGTTCAAGGTTCTGAGGCTGCCCTGAATAAAACTGTAAGATTATCAAGTTTGTCTGTAGAGGTCCCACTAGCTTCACTGTCTTCTTTTATATTTTTCCTCTTTTAAATCCTCTAATCCAGAACTCACCATCATTCCCCTTCATCCTGGCAAAAAGAAAAGGGGATCCAATAATTTTATTCATATTACAGTGTTGAGACTGAATCTGGTACGTCTCACAGGAGGATGTCAGGGGTTAGAAGGAACCTCTGCCGCTTACTAGCTATGTGATCTTGGGCAAAGAGCTTGATCATTCTGTGCCTCAGTTTCCTTATCTGTAAAAGGGGGATAATAAGGGTGCTTACATCATTGTTAGATATAATTATTATCTGTCAATCTCCAATAAGGCAGCCCCGCTTAGTAGTTAGGCAGCCTATGCTTCAGTGCCTGCAATGATGGGAGCACTCTGCCTCCCAGGACAGCCCATTTCTCTTGCAATTAAAAAGATACATCAGAGAGAAGGGATAGTATTTGCAGGTGAGGAGTGGGTCCCTCTCAGATTTCTAGCATAAAGGTAGTCCCCACCATGGATTCTGTGAGGCTGCTTCATTCCTTCTGAGGTCAATACTTGCATAATCCTAATTGTTGTAGAATGTTTATAGTAATAATAATTCATCTATTGAGCACGTACTATGTGCAGGCATTGTGCTAAGTATTTTATGTGCATTATCTAAATCCTCGAAATAAGCCTATTATTATTATTATTATATTAAAACTAAATTTTAGATGGTGCTTATTATGAGCCAGACACTTTTCTAAGTGTTTTAATTATATTAATGAATTAAATTATATAACAACCCTAAAAAATAGATATTATTATTTGCTCACTTTACATGTGAGAAAACTGTGGCACTAAGAAGTTAAGTAATTTTCTCCTATTAATACAGCTGCTTAGTGACAGAGATAGATTTTGAACCCAAGCAGTCTGGCTCCAGAAATACTCCTTAACCACTAAGTCATACTGCACACCTTATGATGTGGCAATTCTAATCAACACGGTCTCAGAGAGTATAACAACTGCCAATATCCTCTTTTTGCTCCTGCCCTCACCCCAGCCCCCCATGGGGAAATTTTGCTTTGCTTTTCATGTTACCTCAACTGTCCTCTTAGGGATCATTCCTACCTTCCCATCTTTGCTAGTGATGAACAGTGTGGCATAAGACAAATTGCGTGACCTCTTTAATTCTGTTTCCTCCCCTACAAAATAGAAATTATATCCACCTAGCAGGATTGTTATTACTGTCTGCCCCAGCCCATACCAAACAACTCCAGTCAACCCACCCACACGCTATTCAGCTAGCAGCCAATAAAGCCAAATACCAGCCCTCAGGGCCCTTTTCATGGCCATCACCTTGAACCCACTACTTTGCTCCTACTCTGGCTCTTCATTCACTCTAAACTGGTTCTTATGGGTACTTGCTTCCTGATCTTGGCTCTGCACCCTGTGTCTGTCTTCACACGGATCTCCCAGATTTGACCATTTCAGTGCTTCCTAGGCAAAGATTAGCACTCACCCTATGGTTCTGCCTGTTCCTGGCTATTCCAGTTACGTCCAGCCAAGCCCCAGACCTAACTCCCAATGAGGCAGCCCTGGGCCACTGCCAAGGGCCATCAGACTAAACCTCTGCTAGTACTTGTTGTGCAGCAACACGACAGATTTTCCCAGTTTACTACCATTGAGTTCCCATTCAGGATTTTTTTTACATGTTGAATGCACCCTTAACCTAGTCACTGCAATGACAATTTTCATCCTTGCCACTTTCCTGCATTACTAAGCACCATCCCAACCATGTAAATTCCAAGCACTTGGGGAGAAAATTCAGATAGCAGATCCCATCCAGTTTTCTTCCTGATAAAAATAAACATTACCATTTATTAGACATTTACTATACGCCAGGCACAATGCTAAATATTTTACATGCATACACTCACATAAGCTGTTCAACAACCTTATGTGACAAATATTATTACCCTCATTTTCCAGCTGTAGAAACTGAGGCACAGAAAGGTTGAGTGACTCACCTAGGATTACACAGCCATCACATGGCAGAGCTGAGATTTGAGTTCAGGTCTACATCCCACACTTTTAACCGCTGAACACTATTGCCTCCCAATTTACATCACCTCCACCCTTCTAAGTGCTTAAAGACCTTGTTGGAACTATTTACAATTCAAGAAACTGTGAACCATTTGACTTTTCTTTTCTACTCACCCTGCCCATGTAATGGGTAGGTGGCTTCCAGCACGCTTGAATAAGCCCAACCTACCCATATCTCTCCCTATGGCCCCATGTCCTTCCATGACAACTAGGGACTGGGGAAAGAGGAGGTGATGAAACTCTCAGCTCCACAGTGCTAGTTGCGGGAGCTGGTGCAAGAGGAAGGCTGTGGATTAGCAGAGTGCTGGTGGGAACCAGCCTCCTACCTCAAGAATGCTCTGGAGCAAGTCACAACTTCTCACTGGGCAAACCAGGAGAAGTCCCGGATCCATGTCATTATACTGGGCCAACTCACCCACATACTACACAGCAGGTGGCCAAAGAAAATGAGTCACAAACCTCAGGCCCTCCTTCGAGGCAACTACCTCGAACCCTCTCACTTCTGTGCTGCCCTTTCTCTTCATTTCCTGCTCTGTTCCATTGCATACTTGGCTTCAAACCTTTTTGGAACTATCTCCTATTTGTAGCCCTGCATTCACCCCTTAGGCTTGCCATGCTCAGCTTCTGACCCTCTCAATGCTCTCTAAGAACAGGCTTGCCCTCATCCCCCAGCTCTTGCTGATCTTTAGTCCTAGGTCACTACCCTGGCCAATTATAGTTCCTGTCCCTGGAAACTCTACCCTGGCACTGGCTCACCTGACCAGTGCCCCAGCCCTCAAGGTGGTGAGGGGTTGGGAGAACAGAAAGGGGGATCAGAAAGTGATGAGAGATCAATGAGAAAGATGCCTAGCCAGTGTCCCTATCCTACTGTAAACGCCTCATTCATGGTATACTAAACCCTAATCCTCTTTCACTATTTGGAAACTTCCTGTGGCCAAATCATTTTCCCGCAAAATAGACATGATCCAGGAAACTGAGAATGCACACAGCTGCCATATTCTTTAGACTATAAATTAGAATACATGAACTGATGCTACGAACGTACTTATGACAACAACACACGGAATGTTTGAATTCATTACTGCCCTGGAAAATCTTTGATGTGCCATAACCGTGCTTATATAGTATGATGGAAGGGTACCACATGTGCTTGTGTGCTCAAACACAATGCCTATTCCCTAAGCATTGACATGTTGACATATACCCTACCACACACGGCTCATTCCTTGTACTCTGGCCACACTCATCTGCCTTCAGTTCATCATATTTGCACCACTCCCTCCTGCAACAAGGTGCAAGTTATTTCCTTTTCTGGCAAGTTCTTTCTCTCTTCTTGAAATTAACTCTCCATCATTTTCCAGATCTTACCTCCATCATCACTTCTCTGCAGGTGTTTTCCCTGTCTTCCTCATTAATAGTATCATGATCTTACCCATTGGATCCATTGTAGCACTTATGACAGTTGCAATTTTGCATTTATTTGTATAATGTGATTAATGTCTGCCTCCACCATTAGAATAAAAGTTCCATGAGAACAGGGACCATGTCTTCTTGTTCACCACTATAACCTTGGCACTTGGAATGGCCAACACCAAGCAGATGTGGTTTTTTGTTCGTTTGTTTAATTATGCAACAAATGAGTAGATTGAACTGCTCACCAACCAAGTCTTGCAAAGATCTTTGGCTATGTGCATGAATCCCATGGGAGGAGAAGGAGGGTCCTGGAGTACATTTGGGCTGGTTTTCTCTAGTCAACAAATTGGTACTTACAAGTTTAACAGATGAGTAAAATGCAGGCTCTTAGGAAATGGGATATAGGCTATGTACCTTCCTAGAATAGAGAAATTGTGATAGGCAGGACACAGAGAGGTAAGCAACATGCCCAAGTTCACTTAGCTAGTAGATAGAAGAGCCAGGATTTAAACCACAGCTATCTGGTTCCACTTGACTAATCTTGCTGAAACTCTGTTTTCTCATTTGTAAAATGGGAGCAATCAATGGTGCTAGCTTGCAGAGTTATAAGAACTAAATGTGATAATGTATGGAAAGAACTTGCACATAATAAGTATTCATTGTATGGTACCTATTACTATTAGTTTCTTTGAAAGTGAAGGGAAGGCAGAGAATCTATATGCTAAGATGTGGAGAAATAGCCGTCCTTCCATAAAGACCTCACCCACCCTTGTCTTGTTCCCCCCTCTCCCTTTTCCCTTCTCTGTCCTTCCTTTCTCTCTCTCTCTCTCTCTCTCTCTCTCTCTCTCTCTCTCTCTCTCTTTCCAGCTATAATCTCCAGAAGAGATGCTTTTAGGGGTTAATAAAGGAAGAGAGGGGAGCAGATGGAGAGAGATCAGACTTATGAAGAAAGAGGCTGAAAAGAACACTAGAAGGAGGAAGAAACAGAAGAAAGGTAGGAGAGAAGGGACAACACATGTAAGATGGTTACATTTTTCCTCTACTAAATAAAAGTATGGCTGCACACAGCTTTACTACAGGACTTTCTTTTCCTTTTTAAAAAGGGATGGAGAAAGTGGGAGCATATAGACATGGGCTTGGAAGGGTACTGGCTAAAAGCCCAATTTAATTTATGGTCAGCTCTGCCCTAAATTTTTTGGAAAGGACAAAAGGCCTAGAAGAATTGCCTCAACTTATGTAGCTTTGAAACACACACACACACACACACACACACACACACACCATTGTTCAGTGCTGTCCCTTTAGCATTTCCCAGTCATGTCGTTCATATTTGTGTGTTTGTTGGTTAAGCGTGTCTCTGGCCCTCATAGAACAGGAGCCCCAGGAGTCAAGGGAATGTATCTTTTCCTCTGCAACCAAGTGCTTAATGTTTGCTGGGAATTGTGATGAAAGATGGATGAGGGGAATGGCTCTTCTGATGGTGGTAACACAGGCAGTTCCCCTTTCCCTACTGGGTTTGTTTAGCTACGCCTCAGATACCAGCATACCTGGGCCTCTTAGAAGACAAGGACCCAATTGAATAGATCCCCTGGAAGTCCAAGGGGCAGAGTGCAGCAGGAGAAGTGATTTTGGGGAGATTGCTAGGCCAACTTGGCAGACTGGAGACTTGGGAAACCTCTGGGGTACATATCCAAACCAAACTTGTGAAATACTGGCTCATCCCCAGGTCCTCTGTTAGGGCCTTTGGGGAAAGTCCTAAATGAAAGCCAGTCAAGTTGAACATTACACTATTTATAATTATAAGGCAGGAAAAAAAAGACAGGAAAAAGGGGAGGGGAGACAGAAAGCAGGAACATAATTAAGGCTTGGCTAGCAACAACTTGGATACAGTATCATTGAAAGTAAAGCATGCTTCTATAAATCAATGAATGAAAGCTTTTTTTAAAAAAATTTGTTAGCAAGAAAGAAAATGAATGTGCAAAAGGAACCATTGTAGTTCTTTGCATTTCATAAAATGAAAAAGATACTTGTATTCAAAGGGAAATGTGCCATGGAAACACATAAGAGATGAAATGCTGCAGGATCTTAATCATGAACATATGCAAAGCATTATTATACTTAGCATTTTTACAATTCTATATGAAATATAATTTAGTTGGGGAGGGTGGAGTGGGGGCAAGCATTTTACATCTGATGAGTCACCATAATGCTACTTCCCTATTCCTGCTTATGATGAACTGACCATCTTTATATCAATAGTATGCAGAGTTGTCTAAGATTAGGAACAAGACAATGGTGCCCACTCTCACCATTCCTATTCAACATATTATTAGAAATCTTAGCTAGAGTAATCAGGCAAGAAAAAAATAAAAAGGTAGTAGAATTGAAATGGAAGAAGTAAAATTATCTCTATTTGCAAGTGACATGATTTTATATATAGAAAATCCTAAAAGCTCAACCAAAACACTGTTAGATCTGATCAATGAATTCAGTAAATTTGCAGGATACAAAATTAACATACAAAAATCATCAGTATCATTTGTATATACTAATGACTTTCCTGAAAAAGTAATAAAGAAATTGATCCCATTTACAATAACATCAAAAAAACCTTAGGAATAAATTTAGGAGGTGAAAAATCTCTACTCTGAAAACTGCAAGACCTTGATGAAAGAAATAGAAGAAGACATGAACAAATGGGAATGTGTCCTATGTTCATGGATTGGAAGAATTAATATTGTTAAAATGTCAATACTACCAAAATCTATCTATAGATCCAATGCAATCCATTGTTTACAGGAGTAGAAAAAAACACTCCTAAAATTTATATGGAGCCACAAAAGACCCATAGCCAAAGAAATCTTGATAAAGAAGAACAAAGCAGAAGACGTCACACTTCCTGATTTCAAGCTATACTATGAAGCTATAGTCACCAAACAGTATGGTACTGGCCAATAGACCAATGGAACAGAATTGAGAGCCCAGAAATAAACCCAAGCATATACAGTCAACTAGTATTTCACAAGGGAGCCAAGGAAATGCAAAGGAGAAAAGACAGTCTCTTTAATAAATGGTGCTGGAATAACTAGTATTCAGAATGAAGCTGGTAATCATTAGAGAAATGCAAACCAAAACTACAGTGAGGTATCACCTCACACCAGTCAGAATGACCATCATTAAAAAGTCTACAAATAACAAATGCTGGAGAGGGTGTGGAGAAAAGGGAACTCTCCTACACTGTTGGTGGGAATGTAAATTGGTTCAGCGACTATGGAAAACAGTATGGAGTTTCCTCAAAAAACTAAAAATACAGTTGCCATATCATCCAGCAATCCCACTCCTGGGGATATATCCAGACAAAACTATAATTCCAAAAGATCCATGCACCTCTATGTTCATAGCAGCACTGTTTACAATAGCCAAGACATGGAAACAACCTAAATGTCCATCAACAGATGAATGGATAAAGAAGATGTGGTATATATATACAATGGAATATTACTCAGCCATAAAAAAGAAAAATAATGCCATTGGCAGCTACATGGATGGAGCTGGAGATCATCATACTAAGTGAAGTAAGTCAGAAAGAGAAAGACAAATATCATATGATATCACTTATATGTGGAATCTAAAATATGACACAAATGAACTTATCTACAAAACAGAAACAGACCCACAGACGTAGAGAACAGACTTGTGGTTTCCAAGGGGGAGGGGGACGAGAGAGGGTTGGATTGGGAGTTTGGGACTAACAAATGCAAACTATTATATATAGAATGGATAAAAACAAGGTCCTGTTATATAGCACAGGGAACTATATTCAGTATCCTGTAATAAACCATAATGGAAAAGAATATATATATATGTATGACTCAATCCCTTTTCTATACACCAGAAACTAACACAACATTGTAAATCGACTATACTTCAATAAGAAAGAAAAAGAATGAAGCTGGCCCATATCTTATACCTCTCGTAAATACTAACTCAAAATGGATTAAAGACTTGTATGTAAGACCTGAAATCACAAAACACCTAGAAGAAAACATTGGAATAAATCTCCTGTACATGAGTCTTGGTAATGATTTTGTGGATAGGATACCAAAAGCACTTACAACAAAATAAAAAGATAAGCAAGTGGGACTACCTCAAACTAAAAAGCCCCTGCACAGCAAAAGAAACCATCAATAACATGAAAAGAAAACTTATGGAAAGGTAAAAATATTTGCAAACACTATATCTGATAAGGGGTTGATATCCAAAATATATAAAGAACTCACACAACTCAATAGCAGACAAACAAATAACCCATTTAAAAAAATGGGCAAAGGGCAATAATAGACATTTCTCCAAAAAAGATATACAAAAGGCCAACAGGTATGTGGAAAGATGCTCAGCATCACTAGTCATTAGGGAAATGCAAATTAAAACCAAATTAAAAACTCACACTTGTTACAATGGTCATCATCAAAAAAAGATGCTGGTGTGGATGTGGAAAAAAGGGAATTCTTGAGCACAGTTAGTGGGATTGTAAATTGGTACAGCCACTATGAAAAATAGTATGGAGGATCCTCAAAAAATTAAAAATAGAACTACCATGTGATCCAGCAATTCCACTTCTGGAATGTATCCAAAGGAAATGAAAACACAAAATCAAAAATATATCTGCACCCCCATATTTATGGCAGCATTATTTATAATAGCCAAGATACGGAAGCAACCTAAATACCCATGAATATATGATGAATAAAGAAGTTATGATTTTAAAAAATATACAGTGGAATATTACTTAGCCATAAAAAAGAATGAAATCTTACCATTTGCAACATGGGCAGACCTTGAAGGCATTATACTAAATGAAGTAAGTCAGACAGAAAAAGACAAATACTATATGATTTCACTTACATGTGGAATCTTTTAAAAAAAACTTATAGAAAAAGAGATCAGATTTGTGGTTACCAGAAACATAGGGGGAATTGGAGGAAGTGGTCAAAAAGTACAAACTTCTAGTTACAAAATAAATAAGTACTAGGGCTTCCCTGGTGGCGCAGTGGTTGAGAGTCCGCCTGCCGTTGCAGGGCACACGGGTTCGTGCCCCGGTCCGGGAGGAGCCCATATGCCGCAGCGTGGCTGCGCCCGTGAGCCATGGCTGCTGAGCCTGTGCGTCCGGAGCCTGTGCTCCGTAACGGGAGAGGCCACAACAGTGAGAGGCCCGCGTACCGCAAAAAAAAATAAAAATTAAAAAATAAATAAGTACTAGGGATGTAATATACAATGTGATGACTATAGCTAACATTGCTGTATGATATATAGGAAAGTTAAGAGGGTAAGTCCTGAGTTCTCATGATAAGGAAAAAGTATTTTTTTTCTTTTTTTCTTTCTTTGCTTTTTATTATATCTATATGAGAAGATAGATGTTAGCTGAACCTATTGTGGTAATCATTTCACAATATATGTAAATCAAACCAACACGCTGTATGCCTTAAACTTATACAGTAATGTATGTCAATTATTTCTAAATGAAACTGGAAAAAACAGAGAAATAAAACAATTATTTTTAAACATTGGACAACAAGGCCTCACAGGATCCCTGAGAGAAGGGAAACAAATAAGGTGAGCCCTACAATTGCCCTAGCTTCCTTCTGGGAAAGAGTTTCCAGGACATAATGCAGGAAGTGAGAAACCGGAAAGAGTCTGGTATTCTCACTAAGTTGAGGAGACAGGATGGAGGATTTGAGGAGGCCAAGGTGTTAGAATATGCAGGGCAGAGTAATAGAGAGGAGAAGTCTATACAGAGTAAGAGCTCTGGAGACACCCAGAAGTTTCCCTTTCCAGTTTTCCAGTGAGTTCTGATCATGTATTGTGAGGAAACTACCCTCAGACCATCAGAAAGGAGCAGGCAGACCAATTCTTGGAGCTCAAACAGAGCTGTTGAGAGTTCACATTCCCAAAAGCCAAAGTCAAGAAATGTCCTAATAAATGGGACATCAGATAAAGTACACAGAAGGATATTATCTCAGTAGAGAGGACAAATTAGCTCCAGACCAAAATATTTTGGTAGCTTCTGGTATCACCTAAAAACTCTTAAGAGCAAACCTCAAACTGATCAAGCTGTTTCCAAGTATCTCAATTGTGTCTGAGATCAAGGCTTTCAAAAAAAAGGAATTAAAAAAAGTCCAGCACCCAACAATGTAAAATTCACAATGTCTGGCATCCAGTCAGAAAGTACCAGGCATGCAAAGGAGCAGGAGAATACAACTCATAATGAAGGAGGAAAATCAATCAATATAAACAGTCTTAAAAATGCACAGATAAGAGAATTAGTAGACAAGGGTATTAAAACAGCTGTTGGTAAATGTACTCTACATGTTCACTGCCTACCCACAAGATCATAAATACACTCTTTTATTAACCCACATGGGGTGAACTTTTGTGTATCTGCAAAATAGAAGGCGAGATTCACTTTTTTTTTTTTTTACACTATGTGGATATCCAATTGACCAAGCATCATTAATTGACAAAGAACATTCTTCCCTTGCAATGCAGATGTAACTTCTGTCACAAATAAAGTGTTCATATATGAAACAAAAATTGTTTTCAGAAAGAAAATGAATATGCAGAAGGAAACATTGTAGTACTTAGCATTTCATAAAATGAAAAAGATACTTGTATTCAAAGGGAAATGTGCCATGGAAATCTACAAGAGATGAGATGTTGCAGGATCTTAATCATAAACATATGCAAAGTTAGCATTGTCACACTCTATATGAAGTTCTTGGAAATACCATTTAGTCAGGGGTGGGGGGCGGGCATTTTGCATCTGATGAGTCACCATAATGCTACTTCCCTATTCCTGCTTATGGTGAATTGACCATCTTTATATTAGTAGTATGCTTAGTAGTATATTAGTAGTATTAGAACTATTGAACAAATGGAATTTCCTTTCTCACTATTGTAACCAGGGGAATGAAAATTAATCTCTTAGTATAACGAGAGTTAGAATATTTGAGTTACGTTCTTACCTTCCTCCTCATCCTACTATAGAAGCTCAAAAAGTCACTTCACCTCTCTGAATCTCAAACTCTCCATCAGTCATTTAAATTTAATGCATGGGGCTTCCTGGTGGCGCAGTGGTTGAGAGTCTGCCTGCCGACGCAGGGGACACGCGTTCGTGCCCCGGTCCGGGAAGGTTCCACATGCCGCGGAGCAGCTGGGGCCGTGAACCATGGCCGCTGAGCCTGCGCGTCCGGAGCCTGTGCTCCGCAACGGGAGAGGCCACGACAGTGAGAGGCCCGTGTACCGCAAAAAAAAAAAAAAAAAAAAAAGAAAAGAAAAATTTAATGCATGTTACAGATGGTGCTGGCTTTTGCCAAAAGGGTATTTTCTCCCAACATGTGTCATAGTTGTAGGTCCAATACAATGATTTGGGAAGTCCTGAAGATCAACACAGATCTATGTTTCTAGCCCCTCTCCAAGAAATCTGTATGAGCTTAATGAAAGCTAGCCAATGGTTTCAAAAAATGTGACTTCCTTTCCCTTTGAAGTCAGTAAGCATTTCTTGAGTATCTACCATATGCACAGGAAGCTGAAGTAGTACATGTAGAATTTGGAGACCACTAAACTTTCTGGAGAACTCTCAGAATGGCCTCTTTACCCTCATGCACTGACCCCACTACCTCTTTCTGACTTCTTTAACCACTAAGACTCTGCTTAGTTCAGGGGGGCCAACAGACTCCCTGGCCCTTTCCTTCTATTCATGCCGGGTAAATTTCAGCAGCAGCAGAACTCTGGATGAAAGAGGCCAACTGAGCCTAGAAGACTCAGAGTCCCTTTGAGCCTGTGGGAAATACCTGACTTTTGAAGCATCTATGACAAAGTGTTTTCTACCTATTACTCCAATCTCCAGGAGGGGAGAGAAAAGGTTAGAGACAGGGAGTCCTGTTCCCTACCTCCCCTTCACAGCAGCCCTTTGGGTGCAAAGAAAGGCATGGTTCTCCTAAACTTCCATAATCTGTAAGGAGGTAACTCCTGATACCAAAACACTACCTCACTCCTAACCCACACCAGCCTAGTATGATGGGGAGTGGGAAGAGGAGGTCACTATTGAGAAAGGAGGAAGGGCTGCTGAGTAAGGTGAGATTCCTTCTGTGCTGTCATCTTCTTTGTTTGTATTGCTATCAAAGCTCCACCCTGGGGCTTCCCTGGGGGTGCAGTGGTTGAGAGTCCGCCTGCCGATGCAGGGGACACGGGTTCGTGCCCCGGTTCAGGAAGATCCCACATGCCGCGGAGCGTCTGGGCCCGTGAGCCATGGCCGCTGAGCCTGTGCGTCCGGAGCCTGTGCTCTGCAACGGGAGAGGCCACAACTGTGAGAGGCCCGCGTACCACAAAAAAAAAAAAAAAAAAAAAAAAAAACTCCACCCTGTGCTGGAGAAGTTCTTATAGCCTATCAGACAGGGTAATAGGGAATAGTCTGGATACCAAGGAGAAGCAGAGAAATTCTATTGTAACAGGTCACCCACAGCCAAAACAAATTATTCCCTCCAACTCCACTGGAAACCAGAGCCCAAACCAGTGAGCAGCTACCAGGGCTCCCTGTGCAGCTCTGGAAAAACATACAAAGCATACAGCTGCTCACCATTAACTGATGAGCTGATAATGAACACCGTGTATGTAGACTTTGGGCACAATATGTGACTTGATTTGTGAAAACAATGTCTGCCAGCAGCCTCTTTGGTTCTGAGGGACCCCAGCTGGGACTGGGATGGGGCCAGAGGCAAAGGAAGACTAAAGAAGACCACTGGCGTCCTTGAAACCCAGTCAGGGGAGAAGTCAGGGAGAGGAAGGAATGGGAGCAAGAGAGGAGACAAATAATGGAGAGGAAAGAAGGGAAGGACAAAGGAGAAAAAGAAATAAGCAACACATTTCTCAGAGGGCCCCAGACAAGGTCTTTGATGTCATGGAGCTTGCCATCCCTCCAACACTCCCACTCACATTCACTGCACCTTTATTCTTGTTCCTCCTACCCTGCTCTCTCTCCATACTCATTTTTGGGGGTAAACCAAACCCACATATCTACAAACAGAAAGACATGTCGAATCCTTTTTTGCTTAAAAGCTAGCTGTCACCTACCTTTTAGCGGCTGACAAAGAGGCCACATTACAAGTAGCTCTCTTTTGCTGCCAAATCTCTTGCCGCCATGCTACTCTCTGTAATTGTGTCACTCAGTTCTCTCGCGTGAGCCAGGAAAGATGAAGGGTTCCTTTTCCAAGAGTCTCCTCTGTGTTCATCTCCTAGTACAGCAGGGCTGACTGTCTTTGGTATCCTTCCACCTGTCCTTTCAGCACCATTGTCCTCCTTGATCCTGATTCCCTCTATCCGGCCTCCTGGCTCAAGATCCCTCTACTAGATTCCTTATCCTAATTCCTCAGGGACCTGCTTTCCCTTCTGCCAAAGAGCAAATGAACTCCACTGAAGGTGTTAAATGTAGTTGGTGGCTTCATGTGTCACTCTTCCCTTGTATGATTGTTGCATTTTCATAAGGGTTAAACCAAAGGAATGGCCCTCATATGGCAGAATCATAAGCATGATGGTAGATAAGGAAATTTGGGGACAGGAGACCTCCTTATTCTTCTTCTGCGAAAGGCTGATCTTGGACATGAGGATAGCACTATCAGGTCACCAGGTATATCTCCCCAAACTGAAACATTGCCCTGTAGTTTTCTTATATTGGTTAGAGGGAAGAGAGGGCAGAGCCAATGGAGGTGAGTTTTACTTCTTGACCTGTTGCTCAAATTCTCAAGAGCGCTTACATTCAGGAGTTCCACTTCATGGCTGTCTCCCGCCATGGGATTTACTCAGCTGAATAAATTTTCCAAAGCTGTATTAATGACAAGGCCAACCACAGAAAAGACAGATTATCTTGGACCCAGGGTTACTCCCCAGAATCATGCATAAACCATGGTTATTTCCAAGCTATGCTCTTGATTCAACCCACAGACTAGCTGGGCAAAGCAAGGTGATTTGCAGGCCAATCAACATTCACAGAGATAAAGAGAGAGAATTCAAGTCAAGTCCACTCTGGTTTACCCCTGGGCTAGTCATATGGGCCTGCCTCTGCACTTTTTGGCCACACATCTCCCGTGCCACTTGTTCCACTGAGTTCTGAGCCAGACCAGAAAGGCAAGTATATCACTTCTTCCAAGTGAGATGGCAGAGTTCCAAGTGTAGGAAGGAAGCAATCTTATCAGACTTGTGGCCCATTGATAAAACCACAGAAGGAAATCACTGAGTTTCAAATTCAGAAAGGAAAGTATTGGATAAAACCAGGAATTAATTGCCTAGGGAGTTTCCACTTTAAATTCATTTTTTCCACATCAATAAAAAAAGCTTTTTATCGTAGCTAGGGTAATGGTCTTAGAGCCAAAGTGCTGTCTGCCTGTTTAGAGCTGTTTATAAGGTCTTCAGTATAAACTAGTCCCTTCCACCTGTCCCCCCAAAATAGCCATTCTTTTCTCCACCCCACTTCCTTTTTCAGATCCATCAGGCCTTTTCCTAGAGGCACTGAGTTCTTCTCTCAGATACTCTCTGAGGATTCCCAGTACTTAATTTAGGTTTCTGGCTGTACCACATATCAAAAGAAATTATGGAATTGTTTTCATGTTCATGCAAAGGATTATCTATTACCCATCTGAGTCTGTCTAGACTATATTACTCCATTTCAAGGTCCTTTTTAACACTAGACTTTGGGAATTCTCTGTAGTGTTTTGGTTTTGTTAGCTAGCTTGTTTGTTTTTGTATTCAATGATATTTGTCTTTAACAACACTCAGGAAGAGACCAGATACACCGAGGAGCGTGGCCTGGTATAAAGGATGAGGTGGGTATACACTGAGGCCAGAGAGACTTTTCAGATAGACACACAATTGAAAGGAACTTTTGTGCTAAGCAATGATCTTTAGCCTTCCTTGCTAACTTAAGCTGAATTCCTAAGGGACAGTGGCCTAAAAGCCTTTTCAAGAATGAAGGATACAATAAAGAACTAAGTTTTTCCCAAGTTTGGGAAACAATGCAGTATAGCGAGTTATGTCTGTTTTATAAATTCATTTTTAAATAGTTTTATCGAGATAATTTACATACCATGCAAGTGAATCATTTAAGGTATACAATTCAGTGGCTTTTCGTATATATCCACAGAGTTGTACAACCATCAACACTATCTAATTCTAGAATATTTTCATCACCCCAAAAAGAAACTTTCTATCCATTAGCAGTCATTCCCCATTCCCTCCAAATCCTTCTCGCTATCTTTGGGCAACCAACCACTAATCTATGTTCTGTCTCTCAGATTACCTATTCTAGACACTTCATATAAACGGATTCATACAATACTTTTAACAGCTTTATTGAGGTATAATTGACATACAAAGAACAACACATATTTAGTATGTACAATTTAATGAGTTTAGACATAAGCAAACATCCATGATGACGTCCCCACAGTCAAGGTAATAGACATACCCAACAACTCTCAGAGTTTCCTTGTGTTCCTTTGGGTTTGTTTGTTTGCTTTAGTGTGTGTGTGGTAAGAACACTTAACATGAGATCAGCCCTCTTAACAAATTTTGAAGTGCACGATACCATACGGTTACTACAGCAGATGTCTAGAACTTATTCATTTAGCACACATAGCTGAAACTTTATAGCCAGTGAACAACAACTCCCCATTTCTCCACCATCCACCCCCTGGCAACCACTACTGTATTTTCTGCTTCTACAAGTTTGACTTTTTATATACCTCATATAAGTGGAATCATGCAGTATTTGTCCTTCTATGACTGGTTTATTTCATTTAGCCTAATATCCTCCAGGTTCATTCACATTGTCACAAGTGGCAGGATTTCCTTCTTTTTTAAGGCTGAATCATATTCATATATATATGTGTGTGTATATATATATATATATATATATATAAAAGTCCCTTAGTAAATTCACTTAAAAAATAAACTAGGGTTTTCCTGGATCACTGTTTTATTTCCCACATTTCTTCCCAACACCTAACATAGTTAGACAATCTGCCTCCTGCTATTTATTGCTTTTAAGCTGCTGCCTCCTTTTCAGGGACACACTAACACCTCTGGCCACCAATGATTTTTTGCAATGGATGACAGGCCCTACTTTTGGTATCTTGAGGTCAAGCTTACCCAAGACACTGGACGTCTTCACTGTTCTCTCTGCTTGCCAACTAAAAACTGTCTACAATTCAACCTTGAACTGTAAACAAACAAACAAGAAAAAATATAGCACCCCCATTCCTCTACCCAAATGACTGAACAACTAAAGAAGTACATACCAACCTCCAGCTAAGCTGATGGCTGACGCTGACACCACAATGGTTCTAGCTCCTCTCAGACATTAATCAAATCAGACATTTCAGCACCTTGAATCACCCCATGAAAATATCTTGCCCTACTTTCATTGATATCTCTTCCACAAGATGGTATCTTCTTCAAAGAAAACAGACAGGGCTTCCCTGGTGGCGGAGTGGTTGAGAGTCCGCCTGCCGATGCAGGGGACACGGGTTCGTGCCGCGGTCCGGGAAGATCCCACATGCCGCGGAGCGGCTGGCCCCATGAGCCATGGCCGCTGAGCCTGCGCGTCCGGAGCCTGTGCTCCGCAACGGGAGAGGCCACAACAGTGAGAGGCCCGTGTACCGCAAAAAAAAAAAAAAAAAGAAAAGAAAAGAAAAGAAAACAGGGAGCCATCCACGGTGACCATCTAAACTACCAGTCTTAAATGAAAAGGTTTACAGGGGCTCAGCAGGTAATCTGATGAGTAAAGCCGCCCAAGTGTAGGATGTGCTGAAAGCTTTGGGAAACTGGAAAGCAAGTACCAGTATAATGTGTAACCTGGCCCCAGCTGACTTTGCCATGCAGGATTGAAGTTCCCATGTTGCCAGATATTTTTTTTAAAAGAAGCTGGAAAGTGGAAATTTTATGTGAAAAATTTCTTTTTAAATACTGGCAATACATTTGATATTTTAGAAAACACTGCAGGTCAAACAAAACATGTGTGCTGGCTGGATCTAGCCCACGGGCCACCAGTTTACAATCTCTGCTCAAAACACTACTTAATTCTTTCCCCTACATTCCCTGTCATTGGCAGCACCAACCTAGGATCCCATTGCTGCCCACATTCTTAAGTCTTTGTCCTTCGGACTGTTAGCCTTTTATTAAAAAACACTTTTCTTCTAGCTCTTTCTTCTCTGTGTGCACACTCAGCTGTATCCATCCTTAAAGAGTAACTTAATACACTAATGAAGAGCATGAACTTTCGCTGGAGTCAGTGAAATCTGTGTTCAATCCTAGCTCTGCCAACTACTAGCTATGTATCTTTGGGCAAGTTACTTTACCTCTCTGAGCCTCAGTTTCCTCATCACTAAAATGGGTATCATAATCTCTAGTTCACAGGCTTGTTCTGAAGCAATATATTTAAAGAACCTGGAACAAAATAGATGCTTAATACACATTATGGGTCATCCTTCATCCTTACTTTTTCAGTAACAGAATCTAACATTTGACACACTTAACCGCATCTCTTTTCCCCCTTTTAACATCAACTTCTTGTAGCAGCACTGTTTATACTCATGTTGTGAAATTCACAAGCCCCAGCATTTATCTGGACCCTGTCCACTGTCATTTGAGACCCCTGATCCCAACCCTAAGCTCCATCCCAAACGGTGTGTAATTTTCCCATACATTTTTTTCATTGTTAAATCTAAATGACAGTTGTTTGTTTTCATGCTTGTCAATCTCTCTGAAGCCTCTGACAGAACAAACCTCATATACCCTCCCAAGCTCTTTGTTTGTTTTTTTAAAAATTTTTATTAGAGTATAGTTGATTTATAATGTTGTGTTAGTTTCTGCTATACAGCAAAGTGTATCAGTTATACATGTACATATAGACAATTTTTTTAGATTCTTTTCCCGTATAGGTTATTACAGAGTACTGAGAAGAGTTCCCTGTGCTATACAGTAGGTCCTTATTAGTTACCTATTTTATATATAGTAATGTGTATTTCTCAATCCCAGTCTCCCAATTTATCCCCCCCCTCACTTTCCCCCCTGCCTATCAAGCTCTTTGATAGTCTACTATCAAAGTCTACTCTGTAGACCACCAAGGGCTTCCAGGATAACAGTCATCAGACATCTTGGACTACCCAATGATCTCTATCTATTCAATTTTGTATCATACAGCTCTCTTGCTTTTGTCTTTATCCCTTAAGACCTAGATGGAATTCATTTGGTCACATGGAGTCTATTTCACAAAGGGTAGAAAGTGTAGAAGAGTTTCACCTAACTCCATTTGCAAGCAAGCAAACTCTGGCAGGATGATATATCATCAACTCAAGATAAACATCAAAATGAAAAGAGGGTGTTATACCTGGGAGAAGATCCCAGAGGCTATATGGATCTCTCCACTTTTAATTAAGATGGCTCCATTTACTATATTGGTGTCGGCGGTCACCTCTCCAGCTTACCAAGTGATCATTAAAGGTGGTGGCTAGGAAGCCATGAGTCATATTCCAGTCTTCAGATCCCTTTTACATTGCAGCTAGTTATTTCCACTTTCTCTCTTAAAGGAATGGGTGCAGTCTGCACGCTTGGCTCTGAAGGCTAGACCAGAAGAGAATATTCAAAGGTATGTTGGGCTTCATTAAGAATCTAGACTCGCAAGATGTCTGCTTTGAAGAGGACAACACTGCGGGGATGTAAAGTACTGGTATGTTTGTATCAAAAGAAGTCACATTCATCACTTTATGGTTACACCTCATGTGTGAAGGCACACCTGTTTCAGGTTCCCTGCAGGCACATCTCACTCCCACCTCTGAACTTTTTCCAAAGCAATATATTCTCCCTGGAATACTTTTCCTTCAGGCAGTCAAATGGTCTTTCCCATCATTTAAACAGCTTCTGAAATCCCATCAATCCTCCAGTCTTCTAAGATAGATTGGCCAACGGACAGGTTTTTTGGTTCAGCCTGGACATGAAATACACACAACTATTTTCCCTTCCCTGATCATGTACTTAGCCCTCATTGCCTCACCTATACTGAAGTACATTTACCTTTTCTTTACATTGGTAAGATTGGTTCTGGCCAAAGATTGAACAGAGAGTAATGTCTGCTGTACAAACGAATAGCTCATAAATCTGAAACTCAGAATTTTACCCATAATGCTATTGTACAGTGCATTAATTTAGTAGCTTAAGTAAAATCCTCGGTTTTGGTTACAGATATTAGGGTATAAAAGTGTTGACAGAGGCTAGGTCCCTGTTGTGAAATACAAACACATATATGTAAATTAGAATGCAGTAACATTTACTAATATTTACTAATGATCTTGATGAAGGTAGAAGAACACAGTAAAAGTTAATAATATATTACATCTAACAATATAGGTGAAGCTAGGACTCACATATTGATCATTGGTGTTTTTCTCTGTCATATACATTAAATAGAGAGTAGCAAAGTAGTTCAATGAGAAGTCTACTCTGTAGACCACCAAGTAAAATTAGGTCGTTAAACTGCTTTCTGAGAAAGTAGAAGTTAGAGGAGAAGAAGACAGGGAGGAGAGGTAGAGGTGATTTCTTGCGACCCCTACTCCACCACACCTCCAGGGTGATTCATGCCCTTCTATGGAGCCTAGCAGCCCTTATGTCAAGGGAATGCCTATGGCATCTTGCATCATCACAGCATGGTCGTGAGGCTTGTTGAAAACAAAAGCGAGCGCCGGAAGAACTGGGTGAATATCAGCATATTATGAGAATTGGGAAGAAAACATTAACTGCTTATATGCTATATCTTGAGAGGCCCAGAAAGCCTGAAGGGTCCCATATTGTTGTTTAATGCCTACCATTTGAGAGTTACTTATTTTTAACAAGTTCCCCTTCGAAATGTATCTTTATTTTGGGAAATAAACACATTAAGCCAGATATCATTCACATCTTAAGTCAAGTTAATTTAATCAGAATGCTTCCTCACTACCACATAGATGGTCTCCAGCATGGACAAAGTGGGCGATTGGCTCCAGCCATTGTCAGAGAGAAGATTAATTTCAGAATGTAGGGGCACTGCTTAAGTGTGGGGAGGAATTCATGAATCTGTCCCCAGGCCCTCTTTTAAAATGCCAAAACTCGTGGGAAAGGATAACCAACACAGTTTATCATTGGTCTATCTGATCTGCTTTGCTCCTAGCAGCAATGAGGAGGACTTAGCGTAAAGACTGCAAGATGGAGAGGAGAGAGAGAGGAAAGAGATGATCTTTTTGTATCTGGACGCCACATCCAACCTAGGGACTTCATGTGGTCAATGCTTGATAATGGGCTGTTGACTTGAAATTAGGGAAAGGCAGAAGGAGGAAGGCAACAATTGTTTGTCCTTAATGCCTCCCTCCCATCAGTGACAATTTAAGTTCCAGCAGAATAGTCCTGGAGGTTCCCAAGACTCTTTGGAACTTGAGAATATAGGTTCACCAGGTGGGACGGAGCCTTGGCACACTTTAATATTACAGGGGTGCCACAAAGCTGGCTGCAAAGCTGTGTCTGCAGCGCAGGGAAAAGCCCGGCCAGACACAGGACCTAATGGTGGACTTTCAGGTTCTATGACAGGCCAGTGTGAGAACAATTTCTAGGTGGAGAAGACTTCATGGTTATTCTAAGATCAAACCACAAAGGTAAGCACCTGCCTCTCAGTTTGTCTCTGGTGATTCTCCAACCTTTACATTCTTCCTTTTATATGCGAATCTGCTTCTCCAACACACAGGGGCCCAAATTTGAGTTCCCATTGAATGAGTTCACAGTTTGTTTCAGAGTCAAGGACTGCCGTCCCACCTGCTTAAGGTGTTCCTCCCCCTGATGTTAGTGGGGTGAAAAGTCAGTAAGGTTGCAGACAATGAAGGAAAGGGAAGGAAGGAGCAGGAAAAGAAAAAAGGAAGCAGGAGAAAGGAAGCAGCTAATTGTGCCTAAGGAGCTATTGGTTCTAACACACACGCATACTCGCAAATCCATAAAAGAAGGAATCAACCAAACCACCTCCACTACCTGGACCACCTAAACAAGGATGAAATCAAGGCCAAAGAATTTAAGGTATTGCTGGAAATGGAAGAGTCATGCTTAAGGTGGTCTTCACAGCCTAGTCTGAGATCATGAACTACAGAAAGCACAGCGATATGCATTCATTCATGCAGATACGGCATAACTCCTTCATACACACACAGACTCTCACTCAGTATATGCATAGATACAGCTGCATACCAAGACTACTGCACTCATACAGATACAGAGAGAGATACATTTCACCAAATACCAAAATATACATCTATATACCCAGGTAAGTACATGGATACAAAGTCAGATACGGACACCTGGAAAATCTAAACATGGAGATATACACAAGAATACACAACTGCAAATAAGATATCTATGTAAAATGGAATAGATTTTACATAGATATGTAAGCCTCCTACTACCATTTATCAGGAGTCTACTACCATTTATGTCCCCGGCACTTTATATATGTTGGCTCCTTAATCCTCACAAACACTCCCCCGAGAGGGGTATTATTAGTCTCGTTTTACAATTGAGGAACTAAAACTTAGAGGAGATGGTAACTTGCCAAGAGTCAGGCAGTTAGTGTGGCTTATAGTAGAGCAGGAACTCAAACAAGATCACGCTACCTGAAAGGCTGCAAGTCTCCAACACCCTTATGCTGCAGCCTCTCCTGACAGCTCAGAGGCAACCACAAACAGACACACATCCATTTACAGGTACTCATGCTCCCTGGTAAAGAATGTGACGAGCATACTTCAGGGTCTGTTATCATCGTAATCATTTGTTTGAACTAAACAATGTGGAATTCCTTTGGGTCATTAGTACCCGTCAGTAAATTATCACGTGTTTAAATTACCTCTGGAGTACTTAAATTTAAACACTCTAGCATGTTGGTCCAGGGCCAGCCAATATTTTAAAATAATAACACTATAATTAAAGCTTAGGGTAAGCTTAGGATCTCATTCAAGTTAACAAAAGATTACTCTTCACAGTAGAATTAAAAACAAGATTCTAATTAATTAATGTGCTAATTGTTCTTCCTTTTTGCAATCAGCATGGCAATTTCATCTGAGAAGACACTGCAAAACACGAACACAAAACCCCCAGCTGATGCCCTGGTTGGATGCATGGCCCAGGGAGCCGTCTCATCTCCTTGTGCTGTCCTGGGCAACTGTGGGCACTCTGTGATGTCCAACATGGGCCTAGAGTAGGGCCCTCAACTGTGAATCCACACCATCAAGTTTTAGAGAGCTTTATCTCCAGGATAGGGAAACTAGCTTTTCTAGTTTGCCCAAGACAGTCCAGTTTACTCCTATTGACTTGATTCAGCAAAGAGCACTCTAAAGAATGTCTTGATTTGGCTGATAACTTATGTAGGGACCCTACTTCAGATCATTCATGGAGCCATGAATCTTTCTAGCAGGGGAGGAGAATAGGAAGTGCTGTAGACTATTGACTTTCTCCTTGAGCCTCCTACCAGCATTGGTATTTGTGCCACAGTGTGGATTTCCTGTCACCACTCCCTACTTTGTGCAATAATAACCACATACAGCCCCAGTTACTAGGGGCTTCCTTCTCCACCAGCACAGCCCAAATTATAGTGTTTCCTGAGAACTAGGGCCTTTTCTTTCTTCATGGTACATATAAATTTTAGCACCCTGAAACTGTGGTGATCGTGCTAAGGAATGGGCATGGGTACAGCTTTGAAAAAATAGTTCCTCAGTGCTTCACAGTTCTGTCTGGCCTGAAATTGGAAGATGATAAGCCGATATAACATATAGACTCTTCAGAGGAAAGAAAAGACTTGGAGAAAATTCCTAGCAAAGTATTCAGGGGAAGAAGATTGGAAACACTAAACCAAAACACACGGGATGTGTCAACGGAGAGCAATCCTGCCTGAACAAGCAAGGAGTTGACTGCTCTCCTGGACTTTTTTCAAGTCTAACTTCTAAGGACTTTTCTCCCGAAGAGACTGAAAGGAGAACAATGGGGGTCAAACTGCAAAACATATAGCCAGCAAAAGCAAATCTTTTTCATGAGATCCTTGAAAGACACTGAGAAACAGTAACAACTTAGATCCCTACAACTTCCTTTTGAAAAGCTTGCTCATGGCTCCAGAATTTTCTATCGAATTCTCTTGACATTTGTATAGCATAGGCATGCAGAAATAGAGGAAATTTCCCTAGGTCTCGCAAGCCAGTGTCAGAGCCAGAGTCAGAACTCATCTTTCCTGACTTCAAGCTTAGGAGAGTTTTAATGTTTTAATTAAACTCTGCGCCTATGGTAAGATTACATCAGTATAGTGGCTAAATAAAAGGACTCTTGAGCTTGCCAAGGTTTGAATCCTAGCTCCACCACTTATCAGCTGTGTGACCTTGGGCAAGATCCTTCACCTGTCTGTGTCTCAGTTTCTTCATCTATAAAATGTGATAATAGTAGTACCTCCTTCAGAAGGTTGTTGGGAGGATTATATATTACATATGAAACCCGTAGAGCAAAGCTTGACACATAGCAAGCACTCAATAAATGTTAGCTGTTATATATAAGATAGGTTTGAGAAACCATTTGGGGTCCTTTACTAAGCAAGTGGTTGGATAGTCACACATAAATAAATCTGATAATATCCATCAAATGATCAACCCAGGTTTGGGGTAACCAAAGTGGATCAGATTAACTGTGAGACAATCAATTTGATGATTGGTCTCTTGATACAATCAGAGTTTAGGCATTCTGCCGAACCACATGTTTCTGAGCTCTTTAGGCACCAAGAAAGGAGTCTCCATTATCTGGATATGTCGCAGGTTCCTTTCTAGAGACTTAAACAGGAAGGGAGTCTTCTTTAAAAGGTTTTTGGGGACCCAGGAATGAAACTTACCCTGAGCTAAATTGTAGGAAAAAAAAAAAAAACATGTTGGGAAGGACTTGGTGTGACTGAGTTTTCCTCCTGGAGATTTTAAAGTATATGATGTTTTACACTCAGTTCTAATGCTTCTTTCCCAAGGAGCAGGTTGGAGATTCAGGACAGTGTATAAGCACCACTCTCTCTTTCCTCCCCAATCCTTGCCAGAGGACCCAGGTCTGGCAGCTTTGGGTCGTGTGGGCCTATCGTAGATGCAGTTGGGTGGTGGGTGGTATGCTGGAGTGTACTTGCACCGCCCTCAAGGGCCATTTGCGTTCATTGCTTTCCAATTCCACATTTAGTGATGTCATGCTGTTAGCTTGCAATCAATCATGGTGGGAGTATTTTCACCATGGAAATTGGCAAACACAACAAATCGGGGCTCCCCCCGCCCCAGAGCCAGTTGTTAAGCATTTACCAGTACATCTCTGGGCAGGATTAACTGTCATTGCGTCAGATACAGCTCCCTTCTATGCTCAGGTAAGGTGGGACCCTTTCAGCTCTTGGCAAGTGTCAAGAGCCTTTTACCAAGTGAAGAGCTTCACTGGGCTAGGACTAGACTGCTTTGGTTCCATTTCTCATTTTAGGTTTGTTTGCTGTGGCTGTCCTAACAACATATTCCCAAGGGGCACTGGATTACCCAGCCTCCTCAAACATAAGAGGTCTCAGCCCATCAGAGAGGAATTTGAGGCCCAAGATGCTGGACACTGCTGTAAAGAGAAAATCCAAAGGAAGGTAAATGGTAGGAAACGGAATACAATGAAGGAACAGTAACTAGCCTGCTTTCAAGTTTCCAACCATCATTTTAGGGAGTGAGATCGATTCTATTATTAAAGAAAGAAGGGGATTGTACACAAAGCCAGGAACCAATTTGAAATTTAATGACCAAAACACAGAGAATTGGGTTAAAGCCAATTTATAGAACCAATGAAACGGAGGGAAGTTGAAACAATACAGGCACAGAACAAACAGGCTTTAGGCCACGTGTAAATCTAGGCAAATACAAAACACATGGTGTAGTCTCAGCACACAGGCCTTGCTCTCTGCCTCTCCCTCCCCCATACTCCTTCCCTTAAACTTGGTCAGTGACATATTGATAGTACTGGCAGAACAGAAAGTTAGCTATTGATACTCTAAGGTCAACATCCAGTTCTATCTCTGGCACTCTCATAGAATCCTCAAGTATGAGTGCTAGAAGAATATTGTCTACTGTAGTCCCCTCCTGTAACAACTTTGGAAACTGAGGCCCAGAAAAGTGAATTTCCCAAAGTCTCCAAGCTAGTTAGTGGCAGAGCTGAGCCAAAAGCTCAGGACAAATGTGTTCTTATAAGCCACAAGTCAAATGTTTCTTAAGGGTTTCCTCTTGTAACTGTCCCTGTAAAGATGGAGTATGTTCTTATCAAGTTGGGAAGACCCTGATCTTCTGGTTATTGCTCCTAGCTTTCCTATTATAGCCCAAAGTCTACAGTTCTTTCTCCAGATCACAGAAGTATATACAAATTGAACTCACATGCAGACCAGAAATCTTGGCTTTAAAAAATTATCGATAGCAAATGCTTGACACAGGGGCATCTGTGAACAAGGTGAAATTCTACCCATGTGCAGGGGGAAAGCATGGGTGGGGTGGCTTTTCTGTATTCATGTAAGAAAAAGCTTCTACCTCCTGGTGGTACTTTTTCTGTCTGAAAAAACAATATTGGTTCAAAATGACTGAGTGCTTGAGGCAGCAAATCCTTTTGTACAGAAAACCAGCATGTCTGCAGAAAGCTCCTCCAAGGACACATTTAAGGTCACTCCAACCATTTTGACTTATACAATAACTTTTTCTACCAACTCCCCATGACGCCACATTTCAGCAGTTAGCTGACCATTGTTATCCTTGGGATTCTTTGACTTGAGGATTTTCCTGGGTTTCAACGTCACAGGGTCAACTTGCAGATATCAGTTTGCAATTCTACTGCTGTAAGGAAGGAGGAAAGGGAATAAAGAGCAATGAGCAACTATGTGCGGACAAGCTACAGATTGCCTGCAGCCTGGAGAATCATACGCTTTCCACAAGACTCAGAACAAGGGAGAGTCCTGGATCTGCTGGAGGAGAGAGAGCTAATGTTTGTTGAAAGCCTTCCGTGTGACAGGGAAGTTAACTTGGAATCTTCCCCAAAATTCCATCCAGTACAAGAAAACTGAGGCTAATAGAGGTCAAGTTACTCAGGTAGAAGGTAGCAGAAACAGAGCGAGACTCCAGGTCCTTTGGATTTCAAAGTTCATGATCTTTCCATAAGATCTGCCTCCATAAAGGGAGGGAGGAACACCTGAGCTGAGTCCTAACCAAACTCTTGTCACAGCGCTTCTTGAAGAAAGGGATCTTCCTTGCTGTGTTTATAGGCTCATTTGCTCAAGTCTGGGTTTGGCAGCTGCCAGCCTAGAAACGGCATCAAAGGCAGCGGGAGATGGAGGCATCAGCCCTCCAGGTGGAGAACCCAGGCTGAACCCCCTGGCCTTGCTTTGGAGCGTTCCCACCTGCTAACATTTTACCTAGGACAGATGAATAGCCCCTTGCAGATCTGACTGTCTTCACTGTACCTCCCTGACATAAAGACCATTTGCCTCAGAGAAAACGTCTAATTATTCAGGCAACAGAGTGGGCAGTCAAGTCTTGTGCAAACTCTTGCTCACACCTGTGGAAAGGGAAATAAGCAAAAAATCATTTCACCTGCCTGTGGGTTTCTTTGCTGAGAGCACCAAATCTTGGCATTCACTCATGCAACCTACAAATAATGAGCTCCTAATATGTGCCAATTATTGTGTTCATCTCAGGGGATATGAAGACAAATGGCACGCTCCCTTCCTTCAAGGAACTCCTAGCTCTTAGTAAAACTGCAAGTTCTGAGAGGCAATCTGGTTTGATGGCCAATAGCATGGACCCTAGAATCCAACTGTCAGGCTTAAGTCCTGACTCTACCACTTACTGTTTGTGTAGCCTTGGGCAGGTGACTTAACTTTTCTGTTCCTCAGTTTCCTCATCTCTGAAGTAAGGGTCGGTAAGATTAGTTAGCCCAGGTAAAGCCCTTATAACAACACCCAACAATTGTAAATCTCCCATAAATATCTATTATCATTACCACTACAAGCCAAAGCAAATTCTTCCAAAGCCTGCCGTATCAGAATGGGTGTATTCAGTGAATGAGGTAACTTTAGCTATCTAGAAAAATCAGTCTCAATGTGTGGATAGAAACAGAAGCCAGAGGTGGGGTGGGGAGGTGGTGGTCTTCAAATGAGAGGAAAATGTATCTCCTTATCCAGTTTATTTTGAGAATGTGTGCCAATTAAAAGCAGGTAGTACTATTGACATTTTATAAACAATTAATTACCCTAACAGCCTCAGATATGTGGAGAATTTCCTTAAAACAACACAGCTTGGGCCGGACACTTCCCTTCTGTGGGCCTTTATTTCTCCATCTGTGGGTTAAGAGGGTTTGAGTGAACTGATTACTAAAGGCCTTTCAGGTTCTGACACTCAACATTTCTCCTATTCTCAACGCTCAGTTGTTATTCCTGGAGAAATAAAAACATAAAAACTTTGTTGGAAAGTTCCGGAAAAGTTTATTAGAACATTTCCTGTTGTGATAAGCTACATGGCTAGGGAAGAAAATTCTGATATAGCAACCATTGATCACTGATCAAAATATATGACGTTATTATAATTATATACCAGAATCATATGCAGTAATGTAAACATTTGAAGAAACTTTAAATTAGATCATCTAGACCAGGGTTCTCAACCTTGACACTATTGATGTTTTAGGCCAATATTCTTTGCTTGGAGGGTGAGGCTGTCCTGTGCATTGTAGGATGCTGCCTCTGCCCATTAGATCCCAGTAGCCACCCCCATCCCCAGTTGTGACAACCTAAAATGTCTTTGGACATTGCCACATGTCCCCTAGGGATAGGATTGCCAGATTTAGAAAATGCACTTTATCTGGCAACACTACTTGGTGAGGGGGGCAAAGTTGTCCCCAGATGAGAACCATCAAAGTTCTAGCCTCTTGCTACTCAAGGTTCAGCATGGGCATCACTTTGGAACTTGTCAGAAAAGCAGAATCTCAGGCCTCAACCCAGACGTACTGAATCATAAAGGGCAGGTATTTTAATAATTTCCCCAAGTGATTTTGTATGTATATTAAAGTTTGAGGAACCCTGATTTAGTCTTAACCAGGTATACATATATCTGATTTACTGGTGATGCTTTAAAAAACTATAGATACTCACCATGATATACTCTAATTCAGTAGGTCAGGGGTGGATACAGCCCTAGAATTAGTATTTTTAATTCCCACTGGTGCTTCTGCCCAGTGAGTCTAAGATGCAGCAAGATTTAGGAAACGTTAATCTAGTCAGTCCAACCCCCTCATTTCACAAAATGAAGCTGAGGCCCAAATGAGGCAAGTGATTTTCTCAGGTCACAACTCAGTTGAAGAACCATTGTTAAGCCTCAGAATTAGACCCCGAGCCCACTGACTTCTCAACTAGTATTCCTCTTCTTTCCCACTACTTCTTCCACTGTCATTAACGTTGTCCGCCACAAGTTGACTCTTCCCAAGAGAAGACAAACGAAGCAGAAGTGTTGCAAAATCAGTGTTCATCAATAGATGAATGGATAGAGAAATTGTGATGTGCACACACGCGTGTGCAAGCGTGCGCACACACACACACACACACACACACACACAGAGTGGAATATTACTTGGCCATAAAAATGAATGAAATTTTGCCCTTTGTAGCATGGACCTGGAGTGTATTGTGCTAGTAAAATAAGTCAGACAGAGAAAAACAAATACCATATGATTTCACTTATATGTGAGATCTACAAACCAAACCAAACAGAAACAGACTCATAGATACAGAGAACAAACCAGTGGTTGCCAGCGGGGAGTGGGGTAGGGGGGCAGATGAAGTAGGTGAAGGGGATTAAAAGGTAAAAACTTCCATTCATACAATTAATAAGCCATGAGGATGTAAGTTACAGCACAGGGAATATGGTCAATAATATTGCAACAACTTTGTATGGTGATGGATGGTAACTAGACTTACTGTTGTGATCATGGACATATATACACTACTAAACGTAAGGTAGATAGCTAGTGGGACGCAGCCGCATAGCACAGGGAGATCAGCTCGGTGCTTTGTGACTGCCTGGAGGGGTGAGATAGGGAGGGTGGGAGGGAGGGAGACGCAAGAGGGAAGAGATGTGGGAACATATATATATGTATAGCTGATTCACTTTGTTATAAGGCGGAAGGTAACACACCATTGTAAGGCAATTATACTCCAATAAAGATGTTAAAAAAATATATTGAATCACTATGTTGTGCACCTAAAACTAATATAATATTGTATGTTAGTTTTAACCAACAAAATTTTTTTAAATAATTTTAAAGAAATTTTTTTTTAGTTTTTAAAAAGCAAAATCAAATAGACTGTCGCTACTCCAAAAACGTTAGGAGTTACTGGCCTTGAAGACAGATGGCACCCTGGTAGGAATGCTGATTCTGGTCCCTATCATCAGCTGTAAGAAACGTTGCAATTAAAAGCAGGCTGACCTAAGGGAAATCCATATCTCAACTCAGTTCAGCAGAGAATATTGCAGAGGCTAATAGATTCAGGTGCATTTTGAAATGAAATGAGCAAGCAGAGAACATCTTAAACAGTATGACAATGAGCCTGGATTCTACTTTAGGTCAGTTACAGCACTGAAAATCCACATAACTGGCCAGTGCTACTAGCAGGCTACCATCCCTGAGAAGGAAACCCTCTACATCCCAAGATGTATAAGTATACCTTCTGAGTAGGAATATGTAGGCTTGGCACAAGGTACCATGGGAGCCGACAGTCATCAGAAGAATTTAGGAAACACCTCACTTCCCAGTTTGTATTAGAATACTCTAGGATGAATTAGAACGAAGCAGTCTCTTGCTAGGTTTGGGGACTCCCAAAAGTCACTGAAATTGGTGGAAAAAAAACCCCAGCACACACCAGTATGTTCTTGACCGAAGGCCAAGGCTGGAGTATATACTGTCTCCAGAAATCAGCTTGAATTCTAATATCTTCATATTCCAGAAAGAATGCAACACTCACTGATTAGAAGGAGAAATCTGGGAAGGGCAAGGCATGAAGCAATCTTTGCAGGCTGCCCAGCCCACTGTAATCCACATAGCCCAGGGCAGAAGCAGATGAAAAAATTAATGTGTTCATTTGACAACTTTTCCCACCAAAGGCTAGGTCCTGTAATTCATTTTTTAAGCCCCTAAGTTATTCATCAGCAAGTGCAAAGAGTGCCCAAGGGACACTGCTGGATCAAATTTACCTTTATAGTTAAAATGATTTGTTAGGATTTATGAGTAACGTCTTTAACACCAGTTGATTATTGGGTTGTCTTAGAAAAACAGAAAAAAAAGCTCCTTTGTAACAGCTTATGCTTGCCAATTTCCCCACCTGGAATCAATCAACAAGTCATGTAATGTTTTGAGTGCCTACTATGTTCCCCGTGCTGTGCTGGGCATGATAGAAAATATAGGGTAAAAAAGATAGGATATCATCCTCATTCTTAAAGAACTTACAAATAAATTCTATACACAAAGGACAGTTACACATTAAGCAGCGTGCATTCAAAGGTCCGAAAAAGAAATGGAGTTACCTGAGAAGACTTCATGGAAAAGGTGGAACTGGAGTGAGACTGTATAGGAAGTTGTGCCTTTATGCCTTCCCACATCATAAACCATTTCTAAAGCAAGTAGTAATCTATATGAGATCATTGCTTTAAAATATAATGTCCAATCACCTATTTGGGATTCATTGATATATAGCTTTTTTCAAATGTTATGACATCCATTCAACAAATATTTATTGGCCCCATTGTTCTAGGAGCTGAACATATACCAGTAAACAAGGCAAGAAAGTCCCTGCTTTCCTGAAGAGTCCATTCTAATGGGGAAAGAGACAATAAGCATATATTCAAATAATTATGAAACAGGATGAGAAGATAGACAGTGAAAGAGGGTCTGACTTTATATAGGGAGAGCCAGGGAAGATCCCTCTGAGGAGGTGACATCATTAAAAAATCAGCACGAAAACTATTGTAGATACTATTAATAATACAGGCTATTATTAATAGTGTCTAAAAGAGACATTATTATATAGACACTATTATAGAGGAAGAGGTCAGGTGGATACCTGGGGGGAAAGTATAGACTTGTTTCCCTGGTCACTCTTGCCTTGTGTGGGCATCAGTAAGCCTTTGTAATATCCTGCTCCCAAACTATACCTGTTGCCATTCGAGATGGCTGATTCCATCTGCTCCACTAATCCAGTACACCTGCTTCTGTGCTAAAAAAAAAAAAATGTTCCATCACTCCTTTGAGCTGATGGATTCTCGTTACCAGCGAACACACTGGAAATTTTGGTGAGAGTTGGGTGATCATTTTAACTAATGTCAACTTTAGAGTAATGCTAGAAGATGTAAGTGGCTTAGTTTTGACCCAGGCAGTTTCATAACCACTGGATTCTTTATTTCTGCCAATCATTTAATAATCAGAACTAAAACTATTTTAGACACTACTATTAATCCAACTGTATTATTAGACTGACAATCCCTTTTATGAAAACAACTGGAAAATGTTTCTTAAACTGAAACTCAAAAAAGCCTTGTAACTTCTGTTTTGATCTTGATAGTTTATTTTTAAGAGCACATTATATGTACTTTATACTGTGAGTCTTATGAAGGCTTCAGACCAAAAACAGTAAAATTCTGGACGGATCTAAATGCCTTCCTTCCCCTCTGTCTCTCCAATTCTTTTCCATGCCAAATCCTCATAACTCCATGAAGGCTGCTCAACCAGCCTCATATAAGGTTTTCCTCCTCAATAGACTATCCCAAGGTAGGGGCTACATCTTACACTTCGTGCCACTCTACTGCACCTAACAGAATGCTTTGCCCTCAGGTACTTTACAAATACTTATTTTTTGATCAACTAAATGTAAGGACTAATTGAGGTAGGCTTGGACAGAAGTCATAGTACTATAGAAACTCTTTCCAAGTTCTTTGTTGGTAAGTTCAGGGATACACTCTCTGACAACTCAAGTCCTAGGGATAAAGGGAATGAATGACCCCATCGAAAAGGGTAGCTTATTGGTCAGACACTGAGTCACTGTATGGCCATCTATCTGCCCAGGAAACCAAGTCATCTCTTACATACACAGGTCACTGCAGAAACATGTGACTTTCTCTCCTTCTGGGAAATGCAGAGGCACTCGTTTGGGAAATGGAGTAATCATTCCAATATCCTATCTCTAACACAGGATTCAGTGTATTCCTAACTCTTTGGATCAGTGTCTAGCATGACTTGGGCATTTCATATAGAGCTATTATTAATCATGAATGGAGAAAAACTTTCACTTAGGCTGATGGAAGAGGGTATAGAGGTTGATGGACAGTGGCAGGAGACGTTTCAAAAGAATAGATTAGGTAATTGATAGGCCATGTGGGTAAGGCATATGCTAAGTGATATGCTTCTAATATGGGGCCTGGGAGAACGCTGACGTCTTCCTTTGCCTTAAGCACTGCCATCAGTTGTCCACCCTAACGCTAAAGGGCCAGCAGAGCATGCATCTCTTCTCAAGTTACTACCATCACCTCCAATGTTGGCCTCCAAGAAGGCTGCGTTTAATGACACCTCTTCCATCCTTCTGTTTATTGGTTTGAAAGTTAAGCTTGTTTAGTTCTCATTGATTTGTTGTGGGGTTGTCAGGTGTGATTTATCAGTAGCTTGTTCATGGTGACCTTAAAAATACAACCATGTTATAGCAGCCATGCCATTTTCTCAGTATCAGAGAAATGATTCAATTGACCTAGTCATGCTCTTTTACAACTTACTAAATGCATGGGGGTGCTGAACGCTTTCTGTTTGCTTCTGTTTCATCAGAACTTGGTAACATATTAGCTATATATTAATTAATCAACATTTAGCCTTGAAAGTTAATTTGAACATTTTAGATCTGAGTATGACCTAAGAATAGCTGTTCCTCAGCCCCTCACCAGGCATTGGCTCTGTGGGAGGTCTATAGCCAAGCACAAAAACTCTTTCCCAAGTTGGAGTTTAGGAGATCTTGTGAGTATAAAATGGGAGCCCAAAGAAATGTGGGTCTCATATTAGAGGTTTTGGAGTTAGTCACCCAGGGTATGGGCTCTGTGGGTCATGAAGAAGATCCTTAAGTCCTCGAATAACTCCCCATTGAATTATGTCGCCAGGCTCTATTTTTGGGGGTTAAGCATGTGCCTGTCTGTCTCTCTGTGTCTCTGTCTCTCTCTGTGTCTCTGTCTCTGTCTCTGTCTCTGTCTCTCTCTCTCTCTCTCTCTCGTGTTGGGGGAAATGCTCTTTAAAAAAAATATAGCTAGAACAAGAAGGGAGTAAGTGGGAGTGCTAGAAGCTTGGGAGAGAGCCAGAAAATGTAAGTTTGGACTGATGAGGTCAAAACTACCAACTCTGGGAAGGGCTGGCTCAGAGCTTGTTTGCTTGCTCTCTGTACTCAGTGTGAGGGCTTAGGACAGGGAGCATCTATCAAACCCAAGGAGGCATAGAACCACAAATGCCCTTATATTTGTCTCTTCAGGATGAAGTCGGAAATTTGTTGAGCGGGAAACAGCTTGGTGCGTAGAAAGAAGTAATTTGGGACTCCTCTTACAGAAGAAGAAAAGACCTGGGTAAGCTATGGGCTCCTGCTGGCCTGAACTGCAAGTATCTTTGGGCTTTTAGCACTGTGAAAGGGGGGAGCTCCTGGCAGGGGAGTGAGGGAAAGGAGTGGAGATCATATGTTGTTAATTAGAAAAGAAGGAATGAGAAGAATGCCACGCTTTAGCTTAAGCTCTCCTTGTAGGTTGATGACAAGCCACATATAAAGTTTAAGATGGGTATTTTTGAACTCATCCTTCTGCCCCACTGGAGCAGCTCCAGCTGTATGGTAAAGAAACAGATGTGGCAAAAGAACAGGATGTTTCAGGCTTTGGGTTTCGAAGGGCCAAATAGAAGTGGAGATCTGGTCCTTTGGTCTTCTGAACACTGAAGATTGAAAGGTTTGTGGCTCTCTGGGGCTGTATTTCTCGGCCTGAGTAAGGGCCCTGTTTTTTCAGGTGTGACTATAGGACAGGAAAAAAAAAAAGAGAGAGAGAGAAATCAGGTTGAGTAGGCCCTGTGAGGGGAGAATATGGGCTTTCTCGGGTATAAAGGCAGAGATAAGTGGCCATTCCTGGGTCTGCCAAGAATCCTTGGGTAGCTCACTGAAATTGTCACTCAAGATTCCCAAATGGGACAACCTGCAAGTCTCCAAACAGAGAGAAGGTATTTCCCTGTACTGAAGGCTGCTAGATTCCTAGATCTCCTCTGGATAGAAGGAAGAGGGAAGACGCTTGACTGGGTACGCCTTTAACCGGGGAGAATATAAGGAATTTTAATGACTTCCTGTGTAAAGTCTTCAGGGGCCTTGTGTAGCCAGTATAAACAGGAGGCATTTCAGTTGATTGGATTTATGTTTCTGAAATCAGGAAACAGGCGAACATGGGCCTCTGTTTAACTCCGTTCCATGGGATTTTAAGTTGGAATGCAAGGAGATGCCGCCTCTGATTTCATCCTATAATCAGTGGCTACTCTGTCTACTTGGTTTTTATCTCAGCTACTTAAAAATATGTATGTGTGTGGGTGTGTGGGTACGTATGTGTATATGTATTTACAAACTATCTATCAATCTATATAGTTGCCTCCATTCTCAGGGAGGTTGGGGACTGTAAGAGGGTCTAGCTTCCATGGTTGGAATGACTGAGTCACAAAAGGATCTCCTTCAAGCCTGAGATAATATTTCTGTAAGCTGCAGGAATTGGACCAAATGGTCTTGAACATCCATTTCAGAAGATCCCTTGTGTAAGAAGCACAAAGGGCATTCAGGAGATTCTGTACTCTGTTTGCTAGCCAAATCTCTAGAGTTTAGGCCACTTTATCTCACACTCATTTCTACCTTGTCTTGTGCAAAGAATTTGACACTTAAAGTTAGCTCTGGATTCCATGTCGGGCTTTGCCACCAGCTAGCTGTATAAACTAAACAATTCACTAAATAATGAATTGATTGATTGAATGCTTACTTACTACATCAGCCCTATGCTAAGTGCCTTACACAGATGATCACATGTCATCCTCCCAATAACGCTAGGAGGTAGAAACTATTATTATCCTCAGTTGAGGATATTGTTCCTCTGTTGAGAAAACTGAAGTTCAGCGATTAACTCAAGGTCAATAGCTAATCAGCGGAAAGTCCAAATTGGAATCCAGAACTATCTCCAAAGCCCCTGTTCCTGAATACTACGGTAGACTTCTTCCACCCCCAGACACACTGTACTCTTTGTGTCCTGGGTCCTTGTAAAATAGGAGTAATACCTTGATTAATACCTTGTCTGCCTTTTTACAAGGATGTTTCAAGGATAAAATGAGAGGTTAGCCATTCCATTCCGTGAACATTTATTGAGTGTTATGGGTGAGGCGTTGTTCTAGGGTTTGGGTATTCACAGGTAAATAAGACGGGGTTCCTTCACTCCAGGAGATTATTATCTGACACGAAACTGCCTTGAAAAGCATAAAGCGTTGCACAAGTGCCAGTTTCCTATGGTACAGTTTTATTGCACGTACAGCAAAGGGAAACTAATAGCCATAGGTACAGAACAAGCTAGGGTAAAAATCCCACGTGGCTTTCAGCTGCTCCCTACAAAACTTGGCAACTAGCTGTTGCCAATCCCCATTGAGAACGAAAGGAGAGGAAACAGGCAATGATTTGAAATATGACCATAATGTAATCTGACTGCTGCTTTTTCACAAGCATATTAGGACGCGCACATCCAAAAGAGTGGTGTTCCCTTCAGACTAGCACCTTGGGAGGCTAAATCCCTGTACATTTAGCGCAATGATGTCGCCATTGCTCAAGACGTTTTCTGGAGCTCCTCTTTAGTAATTGAGTTCAGAGCCTGCGGCACATTCTTTTGAATATCCTCAGTGGTGATAAATCTTTGTCCTTTGAGGGTGGGTTTGATTTTAGCGAACAGCCAAAAGTCACACAGAGCCAAGGCTAGAGAATAAGGTGGGTGATCAAGCTCAGTGATAGAGTTTTTAATTAAAAAACAACCCACTCCCTCTGTTCGCCATTCCTTTCCCCAACTTACTTCATTCTACCTGCCCTCTCTCCCTCTCGCCTGCCCTTCCTTCCAAGTATAACTGTGAACCGTTAAGACCATTTTTCTTGCATGGTTCATAACCTAGTGCAAACAGAGATTAAACGACCTCTGCCAAGGTCACAAGTTTAGGTAAGAAGTGAGCTAGGACTAAACCCTATGTCTCCTGCAAATCATAGCATGAAAAACTTCAGCTAACAGAGAAACTTGATGATGACAAAGGGGTCTAATTAATGGAAATGGATGAACACAGGGCCATAGGCTCTCCATTGCTAAAGGTCTTTCCAAATCCCTCACAGAGAACATAAATATAATGCTGCTTGATGGCAGCAGGAATGCCCTGTGATTTGATGCTCCTCTTCATGCAAATCCAACTGGGGATAAGCCAACATCTCTGAAAAGTGACTTTCCAAATAAGGTATAATTAGAAGGAGGTAAGAACTCTCTACTTCCTTATCCACTCTGGAAACAAAACAACAACAAGAAGACTAGAAACTCCAGGGCTGTCCCCGAGTAAGATTGTAAGGCAGGAAAATATGCATCCTTGGCAACCACTTTTCCAAATCTGTACCCTTCCCCCATCACTTTCTCCCTATTTCTCTATCCTCCAGTTAGGGAGAAGTATGTCTGATTAGTGCATTCACGCAAAGGGGTTACACAGAGCATCTGTGTTTTAGAAAATGACGTGGGAGCTGGGACTATCCCAAAGGAAGGGAGACCAGACTAAGCAGAGGCTCTTGATGCATCAATGAGGGGATACTTTTAGGCAAGGCAAGGGTATGCCAGATCACCCCAGTGAGACAATATCCACTACTCCTGTGCGTGAAGTTATCCCTGGAGTGAGCTTTCTCATAGGCTGCTTTCCCTCAAGTGTTGTCCACTGCCTAAAGAGCTGGACTTTGAATCACAGAATTTCAGAGATGCCAAAGCCCTTAGAGAGGAGGCTGTTCCCTCATTTTGAAAGTTGGGGCCCAGGGTAGATGGGAAAAAAGAAGCAGGGGCAAGAGTAGCCTGCTCCCAGATCACACAAGGAATTCATGGCTCCGCTGGGGCTAGAGCCCAGGTCCCTAGCTTCCCACCACACCAGAGGTCCCTTCAGTAAACGCCTGGCCTTTCCCGGGCCTCCTCTGGCCAGCAGCTGTTGGCAGAAATGCCCAGCTTCTCATTCAGTGTACCCTGAAGGCTTTTTGAAGTAGATCACGTTTCCCATGCTAGCTTCCCCTTGCTATTGATACAAGAAGCTCTTGTGTTTCTCAGGGGAGGAGGGAGTGAGAGAAACGTCAGAATCCTGTGTCCTTTCCAGAGGCGCAACGGCTTCTCTCTTTTGAGGACAAGCAATCCCCTTGGGAACCCAGGTGACTTGCTTCTGAGCCTGGGCAGCCAGCATCCCTTCCTCAGCACCTTGAGTTTGTATTTCCTGTTGAATCCGCAAGCTGAACTATTGGAGAAAGTATTCCACCAATTACGTTTCCATGGGGCCCAGAGCACATGGTCTTGATTAGAATGAGCAGTCAATGCCTGGCTTCCAGCTGCTGCTTGGTGAATTCTCCAAGCTCAAGGAGATGATACCTGGAGGGGTAGCTGGAGGTGCAGAAGGCAAAGCGAAGGAGGAGGAGAACCACAGGAGGACTGCAGTTAGAAGAGTTCTAGGTTATGGCTCCCCGCCACACCCCTCTGTCCCAACTCCAAACCCCAATACACCCAGGCAGAGCTGATCGCCGACCCGTCACAGTATGGGGCTCGATGCTGAGTCTCACTGGATACTAGGTCAATTCCCACGTCCTGTACAAAGTCTTCCCAAGCTCTTCTAGCTCACCCGGAAGCTTCCATGCCCTCTCGGCTCTTTCAGCAAGAAGGTTGCTGGCAATTCTCTCTTCACCACTACATCCAGTTTTTCAGTCTCCAGTGAGTATGTTAGCTTCTTCCTCCTCAGCTCTGCTGTGAGATTCCTGAGCTCAGAACCTGTCTCCTCCTTCTTTCCGCGACCCATAGTGCCTCCCTCAGTGAAGGCGCCACAGGTGATCGACCGCAGAGGAGGAGAGTCTGGACAGAGCACAGAAGCACGAACAGCCCTCTCAGCTTTTGCTGACCTTTTCCATCCAGGTTGCCACTCTGACCTGCACAGCTATGCTGGCCAGGAAGAACTGGAGGAGAGGCCAGCCTCTGCAGGAGCCACCAGACAGAAGGCAGGTGGAGGACAGGTGAGTGCTTTAGTGGGATGCGGCAGTGAGGCCAAGCAAGTTGGGCACAGGCATGGAGAACACTAAGAAGAGGAACCTAATGGCCCTATTTTTATCTAGGGATGACCTTGCCTGGAGGAACATCTGTGGGAGAGGAGAAGATTCTAACTTCCTTAATCCCGACGTTTGCTATTCCAGATATGAGCCCTATAGCTCTTATTTGGGTACACCTGGGAGGCCAAGCTTTGCTTCCATGGCTGTTTATGTGTGTGTGTATGGGAGGGGTGCTAGGGAGGGGAGGTTAGAAAAGCCCAGAACCTTGTGGATGTGTGGATGTTTGTGCATGTGTCTATATACTTGCACTTTCTTTTATTTTTCACACTGTGTCCCAGCTTGGATGCTGCTAGACAAACTAATGCTTCTGTCACCCCTCCTCTGAAATGTCACTAACAGGTCCCAATCCACACAGCTTCCACCACCAGTAAGGTGGCATGAGAGCAATAGTTGACTGCCACATGCTAAGTGGAAACACGTGGCCTGTCATTCAAACAAGAATCCCTATTTCCTCTGAGATGCAGAGCATTAATAGAAAGGGAGTCCCAAGCTACGTGCAGAGAACTGAAAATAACCCCTCTACAGACAAGCTGGAGAAAGAAGCTGCTTTCTCGATTGGTTTTCTTTAGCTGTGCCAGGAATCTCTGAAGTACCCAGGAAACAAAGAAGTGCTCTGACTCTCGAGGACTCCTGTAGGACTACTCAGAAATAGCGAGAGCGAAGACGGTTCTGAACATTTCTTGGGCAAGTGTCACACATCTCAGTGGGATCCCCTTGCTACTTCTTGTTAGCCTGGCCTGTCATTCCCTCAGACTGAGGCTCTGAGCTGTCCAAACTGCACCCAGATTCCCTAGTAAGCAGAGAGGGTGACCACATCTTGGAGGATTTCCTCCTTTGTATACCTCACAGTGCCTCACGCAGGACAGCCGACTCATTACTACGTACATCATCACCCACAAACCGAGAAGTAAGTAGCACAAGGAATAGAAGTCAACCAAAAGGGAGCACTTACAAACAATAATTAAGGGAATTTGTCAAGAAATTTAAAAAATAGGGGTGCTGTGGCATCTGCCTGGGCTGGTTTAAATGTGACTCTATTTCTCAAAGTCCCTTCTTACGCTATGACCTTGTCACCTCAACGCCCTTCTTCTTAAAGACCCAGAGGAAAAACAACTTTAATCCAAGAGGCGCAATGCCCTGCATCCCATTGCCCGCTTTCCTTCAGGTCATTTTGCTTACTTGCTTATTTCAGACACCTTTCAGCCCCGATGGCTTTGTTGACAGCGCTTGTAAAAGGTGGAAGGCAACATAAAGAGCGATTTCAAGTGTGTGCTGGGGGGTACACTGGCTTCAGGAATCCCTAGAGTTCGAGCCTATCTAAGCGGGTGGGTTGAGGGTGATTGGGATGGGGGGCACCTTTAGGTGGGTCTCTATAACTCTTCAGGAGTCTTTTGTCTTTGGAAAGAAATAGACACACAGTTATAGAGACATGAGCACGCGCGCGTGCGCGCGCGCACACACACACACACACACACACACACACACACACACACACAGCATTCTCAAACAGGCTACCACAGGGAAGCTGAACAGAACTGTGCCCTTATCGTGGAGGGCAAGAGTTCAAGTTTAAATTTCTCTAAATAAAAGTTTTTAAATGATAGTACTAATTACAGGATTTTGGAACTGAAAGAGATCTAGAAGAAAAAAACAATCACATCTGTTCCAGCACCCCTGCCCTCAGGTCTTCAGAGAATGTGCTTATTTCATCTCTATCCATTGAAGATGTACCTGCTACTTCCTTTCAGTGACACCAGAAACAACACAGTTCCTCATAATGTAGGCCTTCAAGTCTCCCGGGCTGTACTGAGTGTAATGGATACTGGGTTGCTGGTGTCTGGTGTTTCTCCAGCAACCTTAATGAGGTATCAGAGCTCCACAAAGCTGCTGCAAGAGGAAGACTATGGCTGGCTCCAAGGTGGAGCCAGGTAGCAGTTTGGGCCAATAGGAAAAACAGTGGGACTTGAGAAATCCAGTTTTCCATGCCCGGGTTGGGGTGCTAAGTTGCGTGAGGGAAATTATCTAAGCACTTCTGTACATCCACCTGGACTCTATTACTTCACATCTGCTATGCTTTCTTGGAATTGTCCTAAAATCCTTTTGCATATGTTTAGATAGCAGGAGAAGGCACACTAGGGCAGGGAGGGCCTCCCGGTTTTTAAGTTCCTGCCATAATTTCAGAGCTCTGAATCTACCAGGCACACACATTCTGGTTGTCTAGCTATGTGCAGATATAATCTCAACACGGCTCATTGTCATGTCCCAGAAACACTCAGAGGCAAGGTTTGCTTCCTTTTATTTCATTTCATTTCCCCTTCCCCCCCTTCCTACCTCCCTCTCTCATTCTTTCATCCTTTCTTTATATTTCATTTCAGTACCTCTTTTAGGATCAGAAACTAAAGGCAGTTCTGGGAAGTCTGCACTGCATTCAGCACGGCTGCGTGGAAGCCAGTGTGCTCGCTTGGCTGCAGTGACCCCTGCATGGCACAGAGCTGACTGGCCTGAGGACTGGCCGCCTGACTTGTCAGGTCAGGGAAGCCCTGCCGTTCTTGCACTCTGCCCTCCATTGCTCTGGCTCGGCTCGAGGCAGAGCGCAGTGGCTGGCTTTGTGTACTTTGGCAAGGCAGCACTGCTGTAATAGGCCAGGATGAGGTTTTCCTCAAGCCACTCTACAGTCCCTTGGGAGACTGTGGATGGCCCAGCCTAGTGGAGAATTCACTTCCTCTTCAGACTTCATCGAGAAGTTGTAAAATCGTCAATGACTTCCATAGACATTGGAAGGAATACAGCTGCTGTCAGGCTCGGAATACTCACTAAGGGAGGCTTTCCAAAAAGGGAAGTTTTCCTAGGTTAATGAAAGGCAGTTAACTCAGCATCCTAGGGGAGAAGCTAAGCTGGGTGGAGGCAATTAGCCAGAATGGGTAATAGGCATTCCCCATTTCTACTGACAACAGCACGAAAGGAAATGCTCTTAAACTGTAGCATGTGGGCTTTAGGGGAACTTGAAAGCAACAGCCTGGATTGCTGGCAGGCAATGGCCCAGGCTTAGAGGAAGACATGGACAGCTGTTCCAGCGTAGATCTTTGGCAGTTCAGGGGCTAGATGTGCATACCTGGCATGACATGTAGAGACCACTCTCCGGTGTAACATTTGGGGCCTCTGATCAAGAGGACAGCCTGAATGGGTTGGCCCATGGTACCCAGCCAGATGAGACTTCTTTTTGTCTATTCTTAGGACATAAAACAGGAAAATTCCTTTTTTCTAAGGAAGATTTAAGGGAAAATACACTAAATGATCTGCAAAATGGCTTTTAGCTCAAGGGGTTGCTGAATATCGGCATCTGCTCAACCAGGATGCGATTAACATGTGAGCCTAATCTAAGTTATTGTGAATGTCCTCTCCCAGCATTGCTCTGTCTTTCTGGATGGGGGAGCAACTTCAGCAAGAGCTGAAGATAAGGTTTCTTCTCACCTGAAACAAGAAGCTTAGAGGGCTAGGCACCCTCAGGTTGTTTTGATCTTCACAAACCCCCTGCACTGGCTCCCCAACCTGTGTTACTCCTATCCGTGCTGTCATTCATCTATTCCCCCATGCGTGACAGGCCAAACCATTTCCCCTGTCATCTCTTTCTTTACCTACTCTTTTGAGTATGCATATATTTCTAACTATATATGACTGATATATACATTAGTCTGGATAAGATCAGCTATGTGACGATAACAAATAGACTCTTACATCTCAGTGACTTGGCACAACTAAAGTTTATTTCACATGGACATAAAATCTGATGAGAGTCATCAGGGGCTCTCCTCCAACTTGGGCAACGTGGGGATCCAAGCTCTTTCCATCTCAACGTGGGGCTCCAAGCTCTTTGCGGCAGGGGAAGAGAGGGCTGAAGGTTCCCGTGAGATATTTTAATGGCCAGCCTAGGGAGTAGTTCACATCTCTTCTTCCACATACCACTGACCAAAACACAGTCACATGGGTCCCATCTAACTGCAAGGAAGTGTGGGAGATATAACCTTCCTGTGAGCCCAGAAAGAGGAAAATTAAACGGGACTTGGTGAACACATAAGATAGATTGTCTCTGCCCGTGTTTATGTCTGTGGTTTTGTGCCTCCTTTTTCATCTTGGTGTTTGGCCCCTAGGGAAGTACCTTACCTCCCAACCCACACACGTAGAAGGATGGATGTAACTAGCTAGCTGCGGACGTGAACCTTACCTCAAAGCTAACGTAATACGTAGAGCATGGCATCACCAAGGCCACAGTAACACGTGAAACTAATCTGTGTCTCTTTCTCTAATGGTAAAGTGCGGATGTAATGCTTATCTCACAGTGCTGTCAGGATTAAAAATACCATATGCCGTACTTGAAAGTTGCCAAGACGATAGAGCTTAGAAGTTCTCATCACAAGAAAAAGAAAATTCTGTAATTGTGTGTGGTGATGGATGGTAATTAGACTTACTGTGGTGATCATTTCATAATACATACAAATACTGAATCATTATGATTACGTTGTATACCTGAAACTGATATAATGTATGTCAATTAAACCTCAACGTAAAATTAATTTTTAAAACACCATATGCCAGACATAGGCAGGAAATAGATACCCTTTCAATCTTCACTTTGCCCTAGTGAAGATTCGTGATCCCCGAAGGGGTTTCAGAAGCGTTCGGTCTGGCTTCCCCAGGATGTAGTGAGGCCTAGAGCATCTTACAGTGAGCTCTTCTCTGATACGTAGGCTGAAGATGGCTCCCTGCCTGTCACTGTCAGCCTGGGTGTATATATTTCACCTCTCTGAAGAGACTGGCCTGTTTTCTGATAGGCATGCCTAGCTAGGGAGACTAGCCAGCTCTGCCCAGCAGGGCGGTAAGGGTTTCATTAAATAGCAATAGAGAGCTCCACAGAGCTGCTTTAAGGAATTGCAAGAACTACCATTTATTGAGTGCTACTTTATATGTATATTCTCGTCTAATCTGTATAAACATCCTCCCAACTTTACAACTGTGGGAAACTGAAGCTCAGAGGGGTTAAGAAAATTGCCCAGAGATCATGCAACTAATTAAGTGACAGAGCTGGGGTGAAAATTCAGGTATGTCAGTGCCCTTTGGTGGGAGTATAGAGTGAGGGGGAAAATAATGCTTGGAAGAGTGGACCCTTCTGTTTCAACCACATTTATTCCTTCCTCTTTCCTCTGTTTGAACTCCCCCTTTCTCTACTCCTTTTGGTCTTGATAGCACAGCTCCAGCAATATCTAATGGAGGACAGCAATTAGGTTTAGAAGCAGCGTCCGGATCATAGAGTCATCCACTCTAAAAGGGTTTCTGGACCAAAGGCAATCTTGTCTATCACAAATGGACAAATTGGCCTATTAGAGGAAAAGCATATAGCCAGAGAGCCATGGACAATTAGTGAAGTGACCTTGGGTTCTCAGCTAATAGACTCCAGCATGAAGCACTCTTTGGTGATATAATGCATAGCAGTAGGGGAAACGCAGTCCTGAGCCGACCTTGCTGAACTGGTAATGGGGCAGGAGAAGAGTAAGAACAGGGTGAGGAAGCCTCCACCACCAATCCAGCAGGGACCAGATAATAAACTTGCTGGTAAAAGAGGGATGAGCTACCAGGAAAGACTCCATCAACCCCAAACTAAGCAGCGGCCATGGAATAAACAGAGACCAGCTTGGGTAAGGGGTGGGGTAGTGTGGGGAGGATGACAGAGTTACATGGGCCTATAGACATGTCTAGTCCAACTCCCTCATTATCCCCGTGAGGAAATCAAGGCTCAGAGAGAGGAGGGAACTTGCCAGAAATCACACAGCTGACTAGTATTAGAATCAGGACTGGAATTTGAGCGTTTGGACTCTAAGTAGAAGGCTCTTTCACCCTACCAATACATAATGCAGGCAGCCAGTATTTGGAAAAGAGGGGGCCTCCTAAGTGTGTGTACATTTGGAGGGGTGGGTAAAAGACCATGCTGTGGGAAGTCTGCTTGTGCTACCTTGCTGTATCCAGGAACTATACCCGTTTGTTACTGGAAAACCCTCGATTTGTCTACCCATAGGACATTCCTGCTTTTAGCACACCCTCATGCCCCAGAAGCATAGTGAAAAGAACCTTCCATCTTCCTGCCTTTTTGGGCCCAGAACTTTCCTACCCTTCCTCATACCTGTCTGTTCTTCTGGAAAACTTACCAGTGTCACTCCAGACCAGCAAGTAGGTGCCTCCGTAAGTCTGAGATTGTTAGCTCTCATATAGACCAGAACTGTCCAAAAGCCAACGTGTGGACCAGTCCTGGTCTATAACTGTGTTTCTACTGGTCTGTGTTGAAATTAGATGAATCGGGACAATGCAAGGGTTTTTTATGAATTACATTTACTTTAAATTTATTCTGTCCTTGCTACCTTTTTCGAGTTAAGGGTCATTGATTAATGAAGTGGCGGAAATTTTTGCTTATAGAGGTTTTTCTTTTTTAACAAAATAAAAGCTGACCACCCTATGCCATTCCCAAATTAAATGATTTGTACTCTTCTGTGAAATTCTAAATTCTGGGGATCACTGGTGTAAGCTACCCGTCCTGGTTCCAGTAATATATCTAGCCCCTCACTCGCCTTATTTTCTCTGCTTGCTGCTTATTTTCTCGACTTTGCTTCCTGCCCTGAAAGGGCAGATGCCAGGAACACAGCCAGTGTCAGGTATTAGTGACGCTAATGCTAATCACTGCTCTATCAAATGCTTAACGAGATGCCTCAGGGAAGGCACACACACCAGGCCTGTTTGTTAATGGAACTGAAGGTAGCCACAGTATTATTAATAAATTAATTGCCTCATGATGTGAACCTCACACACCCTTAGGCTCATCTTCCTAGCAACTGGCAAGATTAAAAGAAATAATATGTCCCACCGGGGACACCCCAAAGGGGAATTTGATGATAGCAAAGGGTGCGGTTAGAAAGTTGCTCAGGGTTTTTACGACCATTATCATCCTCCCACCTCAATGTTCTAGTCTGAATAAAAGTAATTTCTTCTCATGATAGAGCTGGGAAGGAAGACAAATACAAAGCTCTTAGAGGAATGGAAACCTGAAAGCTGCAAGGCAGGAGAAGGACCCCTTCTAATGACTCAAAGCCCTCTGGTCTCTGACAGGCCAGTGGTAGCCACAGGAGGGGATGGATGACATGCCTGTGGTCTGATGAGACCGTGTGCCTTGGTGTGCCTTGGTGTTCCCAGGTCTAGGGTAAAAGTAGGGAGATTATGTTTGGCCCCTTCCAGCTCCGCCATTCTGTGGATCTATACATTATCAGCTGCAAACTGCAGTGATCTTTAGACCTTCTGATTAGACTAGGACCTACCTGAACAAGGCAACATATTTCTTAAAACGGTGAGTTTTCTAACCTGAGCTTTACAGACCCTAAGCCCAACCCTACCGGGCTGCTTGGCGGCTATCCACATTGGAGAAAGAGGAGTCACTTCCCGTTGTGCAGCACTTTTAATGTAAGATAGAACAGCTGAGACTCCTAACTTCCTCGGGTCCTTGGTAAAATGAAGCGGGGAGTGAACGAGTGAACACTTACAAGCAGGCTAAAAATCTGACTCTACTAAACACAGTTCTGAGAAGCAGACATCAGGGTGTGCAACTCTTGGCTTCCGCTAGTTCTTTCTCCCATTGCCGGGTTTTCTGTAGTCCTTATCACAGGTTAAGTACCTGATCTCCACCCTTTCCCTGCTTCTTCACTGGTGACCCAAAGAGGACAACAGCTTATGACATCTGTGAGGCTGTGAGGAAGTGGCAGGGAAAAGTGCTTAACGGTGAAAGACTGGAGCGTACTCTGAATGAAGGACTAAATGTAAAGATCTTAGACATTCCAAAAATCTCTGACGCACGCGTCTTCATCCCTTCCACGGTAAACTGGCTTGGTTAACCCCTAACCATGAACCCATCATGTATGTATGTCACTTTTCTTAGTTGCATCTGAGGCTCTTCTACTAAGAGCTTTCCATTGACTAAGTTGACTAAGGCTTTTTGTTTCTGGGAGAGGGGCCAGAGCAGAGCAAGCAGCAGTGTAAGAGGCACCCATTTAAAAAAATCAATATTTCATCAATATTTCACCTTCACCAGGAAGACATCTTATCTCTCAGGCTGGCATGGATGTTTGGCTTCAACCACAACCCAGAGTTTGCCGGGTAAGCTAAGAATGCTCAGCCTAGGTTCTAGGCTGCTTCAGTACAGCTTCCTGAGGTATAGGTGTCCCACGTATGTCTCAGCAAGCACCTCACTGATGGACAGCCAACTAGTTATCCAACACATGCATTGCCACCCACCAGCAGGGGTCTCAAAGAGCCATGCCATGCTACCCAGGACTTTTTCACCTTCCCTAATTATCCTGTGGTCTGTAGCATCTGGCATTACCAGAATTCAAAATTGAATTTCCCTGGAAATTTTAATGATCTGCTTGAATTGCCTGAACAGAGAGTACACAGAAAATTGTCTGGAACTAAACGTACCAAAGCCACTTATGGCATTTACCCCTGGGGTGGAAATTGGGGGATTAAAGGGGACCTTTCCCATTCTAGTTTATACACATTGGTATTGGTTGAAAATTTGTCAACAAGTATCTTTGTCTTTTGTAATTTAAAATATTTAAAGTAACTTAATCTGTGAATGTAATTTTGGTGCCAATTTAAACTGGTTGAAGAAGGAGGGCAGGCTTAGGCCGTAAGACACCTGCGAGGGAGAGGTGCCAAGAGTATTTAGATCCCTGAGCCAGGGATGGGTGTGGCCAGCTGGAAGCAAAGCAATGAGGGCCCCTCCCAGGCTGGGCAGGGGTTACGAGTTGCAGTTGAGGGGCGTTAATGGACTTGTTTCATCATCACCACCCTACTCCCACCACCCCCAGGAACAAAAGACCAAAGGGACGAGTGGCTGAGGCAGAGCTGGAATGCGGTGGGTTGTGAGCAGGGAAAATAAAGAAGTCTATTTCCTGTCCCCTTTCCCCTATCTCAGAACCTACCCTTAAGTTATCTTAGACTCAGAGGCCTTAGAGATCAGAAAACTCTTTAGATGTGCCTTTTTCTTTTTTATTCACGAGGCAACCTCAGCTTTCACCCACTCTGTCCACCCTACCGCCTTCAAAATCTCTTGCAGCATGTAGTAAGTCTCATTTGGGGTATTAGCTAATGGCTGTGCAGTCGATCCATTTGAAACTTTGGGGGAAAGCAGATTTGTTTTCGTACTTCATCAAAGTAACCATGCCAACCTGCGATCCCTAAAGGCATGCCCAGGTGATGGATGGAAAATGAATAAGAATCTTTGTACGTACAGACTACAGCACCTTTCACATAAATTTAATTCAGAGACTTCATCAACAGCTTGTTGTTTAGCCGTATTGGATTTGGGCTTGGAGCCGGTGAATACCTGCCAGGACACCAAGATATCTGGTGACTTCTGATGACTTGTTCAGTGTATGTCCATGGCAAGCCAGAGGAGGGCAGAACAGGGTGCCAGGAAAGAAGTCAACTGCTTACTTCCTTGCGCCTGGTTGTCCTAGGCCATTTGAAAGACTGATGATTGACCAAATCCTGAAGGATTAAGGGGCCTCCAGCCTGGCACATGAGGTGGCTGAACCAAATAGGTCATTGCTCTGAGTCCCTGTTTCAAATGTGCAGCTCATTCCCAGGACCAGCGCAAGTTTTGGCAAAGAGAATCAGTTTGCATTCTGGCTTCAGTTAGACTGGCCTTTTGGCCTTTAGGCACATTCTGCCAAGGAGTAAGGCTGGCCAGGCCCACTGACTAGTAGCTTATTTGCTTTTCGTCCCCTGGAACTTACCTTAGTTTAGGAATACGAGGCGACAACATGACCATCGCCAGAGGTTAAACAAGTGAAAATGGCTTCTTGCAGAAGACCTGACCTCAACGGTCTGAAGGGAAACATACACAAGTCTAGTACCCTCTGCTTTTCCAAGGACTTCCGTCTATATCATTTCTTTTGAATCTCACAACATCCCCATGAACTAGGTAAAGAAGAATCAAATAGTCCCACTCCACCAGAGAGGAAACATGATTTGTCCCAGACCACAAGTTAATGACAGAGCTTGGACTATATCTGAGGGCTTCTGACTCCCAGAGTTATGTTCATTGGAATATGCCATATTATTTTATGTCATATTTTTCTTTTTTCCCCAAATGCTTATTGAACACCTTCTAGGCACTATTGAAAGAACTGGGATAGGGCAGTGAACAAAACAGTCTTTGTTCTCACGGAGCTTACATTCTAGTGGTGGGAGAGAATAAACAACTAAAAATAAAAGTATAATTTTTCAAGTGGTGTTGGATGCTATAAAAAAAATATGAAGAAGAAAAGTATGATGGGTGCTGTTTTTGATGAGGTAATCATAGAAAGCATTCTCCATTAAGGTCACATTTGAGTAGAGACCTGAATAAAAGGAGAGAGCAAAGTATGTGGAGGTAAAGTCTTCCAGGCATGTGCAAAGAACGAGGCAAGAGTGTACACGGTGTGTTCTAGAAACAGCCCTGTGTGTTTCATATCTTATAGCGACATTCACATGCATCCTATTGTATTTGAAAGCAGACAATTCCACCTTATTCTATTGCTCATGTGCTCTCAGAACGTGGGTGAGTTTAGGGGTAATGTGACACAGGGGTCTTGACCGAGTTGCTCAGTCAAAGCAGAGCTGAGCTCTCTAAACACAGAGGAGGGCCCTAGCTCTAGGATCTCAATGGCATCATCGGTCAAGGACTGAAACTGACTGGACTAACGTATATCAATTAAATTCAGTTTTAATATTAAGATTATGTACTTTGAAGTTCGGTGTTAGTTTGGGTTCAGTCACTTCAGAAAATATACAGCATTGGTTCCAGTTTGAATAAATTCACCGTTTGTTAAGAAAAGAAAAACAATAACAACAAACTTTGGTTCAGGTCACAGTTCAGTGAGAATATTTGGCTTCAGTTGGTGAAGTACGGCTTAGCAAATGAGTGTGGCTAGTCCTCCCATTTGGTTCCTGGTTTGGTTTCATCCAAATTCCGGTATTCAGTATCCATCAGAGGCCCCTTCTGTAAGAAAAGGTAGACCGTCTTGAAGCATTGATGGCTTTAGTGATATAAAACTTTAAAAAATTTTTGATTCAGTAGATTGTTTTTCTTCTGACTAATGCTTTAAAACAAAACCTCTCTAACAGGCTGAAATTTCAGTTAAGAGGAATGTGATTTAATGGTTTGTGTTTGCTTATTTTGTTTCACATTCTGAAGGAACTCATTTCTACCTACCCAGCCAGGCAAAACACAGGGAGCACACACTCTACCTCTGGTTGCTGAATATGCTTGCCCCCCACCCTTATGTGTTCTCCAGTAGCTGCCTCATCCATCAAGTATCTGTCGAACCACGCCTCAAAGCTAGGAAACTGTTCCCTCAAGTGGGAAATAAATTCCTAGAATTCAGAATTCCAAATAGTCCACTGCCTTACAAAGTCTGCAGTGAAAATGTTATTTTGGTCTCCTTGGATAATTTTGCCTCATTTGAGTATAGCAGAATGTGAATCTCGTTTTGATTCCACTAGCCACTTACCACCTTTGTGGCCTTGGGCATTTGTTTACCCTTTCTGAGCCTGTTTCTTCACTTGAAAATTGGAGTTAATAATAGCACCTGCCTCCCAGAACTGTTGTGAGGATCAGGAGAGATCACGTATGTACAGTTTCTGCCACATAGTAGGTACACAGTGATAGTGCTTTTGATTATGATGAGATTTTCTGCTAAAAGGAATAAATTCGCAATTTCCTGATCTGAAAATGACAGGTTATCTGGCTCTTCAGAAAGCTAATGATGCCTGGAGTTAATAGCCACAGTTGATGTTTACTCCAAGGATGATGAGCTAAAGTGGAAATATGCTTTGGAAATTCCACAGTTACCTGATTGCTCACAAACTGACAATCCAGATCACTTCAGCACCCCTACCACAAACAAAACTCCACTCTGGAAACCATTTATCTGGTCTGGCTGCTTCTGCAGACCTGATGAACGGAGTATTTTCCCAGATCTCTTTGCCATATGTGTCATCCTTGCATTGATTCCTTGGCTCAGAGATGGGATTGGAAAAGAAGCAGAAAAGAAACTCCAACTATTGCCCATTTGCCGGTACCTCTTTGACACTGTGATAAAAGAAAAGAATGACTGGAGAAACTTCCAAGCACATTCTCAGGGTCACCAGGCTGTATGAATATCCAGCTGATCTCACAGGATGCAGATTAACCAATGAGTCACGCTAACGAGTAACACCTTGGACGGAATCTAGACAACTGCCTCTTCCATATTGTTCTACTGCAGTCAGGTAAGCGAATGGTATATTAGACCTCTGGGTAATAGTCTGTTTACTGGTTAATACTCAGTATATTAAATCAGGCTTCTGGAAGTTAAGTTTATATTTATAAGGGACAAGAAGGACAGGTCAGAACTGCAGTTCCATTGAAGTTACTGTTGCCATTGCCTACAACTGACTTTGAATACATTCAATTCTCTCTTTCCCAGGATAGATAATACCACTCTGGTGAGTGTCATAATTAAGTGAATTAGAACTCACTGGCACAAATACAAGGTGGAATTTTAAAATCAGGTAACCTAATATCATGAAGGCATTATTTTAACAAGTTACTCTGAAAAACTGTTACGTGGGAGATCTGGCAGCTCTTAGCAGACTCTTGTTCTAGTTGTAACCTTTCACAGTCAGAAGATTTGGGTTAGTGGATTTGGAAACTAATTGGTTGATATGTGATCCTAAACTGATCCATAGATTGGCAAATTCAAGCCTCTCTCCCATGGGGGAGGAGAACACTGAATAAATACATTATTCACATAAGTATGATTTACTTCCTTGTAGGGTCTAAAGACTAAGTCCATTTAGAAAGTATAAGTCAGGAAATTCTTAAGAGTGTAGACTAAATAATCAAAAGTTGAGGCCTTTCCTTTCTACTGATGTGATATAACTAACCAACTGAGCTCGTCCAAAAAATAGTTTGTGTAGCTTTTTCAATCGGTGCCAAAGACGAAGGGAGAAAATGCAAGATCGTGGAGCAGGCTAGAAATGATAGTGCCATATGAAGACCTAATTAATCACTAATGATTTGTCTGCTTCATAATGGAAAGGGGTCAGAATATATTGAAGTGAAGTGCAGAAGTTATTGAGGACACCTGGTGCCTTTTCAATAGTGGATATTTCGCCGACAGCTAGCGTTTGAATTTAACAGTAACTATGCACCTGAAACAAAGAGAAAGGAAGTACTAGTCCCAGCTCTGCCACTAACCAGCTGTGCAAACTAAGAGAGGGTACTTTCTTCTCTGGGAATAGTTTACCAGTCTGTGAAATAAGAAGTTGAACTAAATGATCTTTGAGGTCCCTTCCACCTTTGAAGTTATATGAATCTATTTATTGGCACCATAAAAAAAAAAACAAGGTATGAAAACTGAATATTGGGGGGTCTGTAGGCGAGGTATTTGGGTAGATGGTTAAGGATAGATATCATTTTCATCACCGTTAAGCTTGACCTGCTTTTTCATTAATACATGCCAGAGCCTTTGCTAAGTGCTTTGGACATTGTGCCAATACTGGTATGAAACCAGAATGCATATCCCATCTGGTATCAGCATCCCATGACTTACATGAAATAGCAAGGTTAGAGTGACTACTAAAGTGATTTACATTGTTAATCTGGGAAGAATCTTGAAGAAATCTACACATAGTGTATACTTCTTTACCTTTCTAAAATGTACAGAAGCTGGCGTTTCTTTAACTCTATAGCCAGTGTTTTAGAGCCATAAATGAGAGGATGAAGATGTTTTCTCCACATCTTTAAGGTGCTTTCAACTCAATTTTCTTTCTCTTAGCCAGAATCTTTACCAATAGGGAAGAATGACTGGTGCAATCAGTTACCAAAATATCTACATTTGGCTTTAGAATTTGGGGTTGGATTTTTGTTTGAAGAGGTGTTCCTAATGCTTGGGGGTTTCATACCACAAGTCAAATATTGAAGCTGCACTACAAAGGGAAGACATAGGAAACACTGGGAAGTTTAGCCAACTCCTCCTTGCTCCTTCTACATGCTGAAGATGACATCTCTTAGAATGATGTATTCAACCAGTCCAAGAGGAACCCCAGCCTTTCCACCAGGCTTGCTACCTTTTCTCACCTCATCCACAAGAAGGTTTTGTGATAATCAACTATTGTTTCCAAAGGTCTTTGTTTCCAACTCTTGTGGGAAAATCTATTCTATGAGTTGGAGTGAAAAACAAGAGAAATTGGGTTAATAACAAAAGAGAGTTAAAGTGAGTTATTCTGATGATCCATCTGTCCATAATGAAGAACAGACTAAATTTCCATGTCATGGTGTGATGGAGTGAAAAATTATGCATGTGTAGATGTTAACAATCTTCTGCCTCTCCCAGTGCATCAAGGAGAAGCTGAGTTGTATTTTCTCGGATCCTCGCCATTCCAACTTCTCCCTCCTATGTTTAGCAAAACTGATCTTTGGCCTTTTGCTATACACAATCAAGAAGAGAGAGCAAGAATACATGAGAGGCAGGGGGAAAGGATTTAGGCTGCATTCTAAACCAATATACATAATAAAGTGCTTGGACAGAGGAAAATATTGAGAAAAGAGGATTGCTCTGCCTGGAGGTCCAAGGAAAGTTGGGAGTGGGGTGGATAAATTGAAGAGAAAGACACTGGAGACCTGTGGAATATGATGCAAGAAACAAACAAACAAACAAACAAAAAAACCCACACGAGATAAAGGGGAAGTTAACGAGCTGCTCTGAATCTCCTTCATGGTTTTTGATTAGCACAAGAATTTGAATTGTTTTGAAATTACTTTCGGTTGCTAGACTGTCTTTGAATAAGACCTACTCTGATACTGGACAACGAGGGTCCTTACTCTATCAAAGCTTCATTAATTTCACAAAATCATCTTTCTGTGAGGTTGAATGCCTTGCCCCTGTCAATATGCAATGGCACTTCATAGCAGATCTCACAAATTGGCTTTTCCCACTAGCTAACTAACAAAGCCCTGCCAGAGGCCTAGGCCCTAGTGAGATGCAGCCTGGTGGCAATAGCACTATCCCTCACCCCTGACATTTGGTTAGATATTGTAACTTTCCCCAGTGATTCGACATCAATTTTCTCTTCTTCCATCCTCACGGCATCCCTACTGGGTAGGTAGGACCAGGATGCATATCTCTATTGTCCTTTGCCAGCAAGTAATTGGCAAAGACACAAATCTTTAGGCTCCGATTCTCAATCCTCCTTGAGAGACCCCTCAGAGAATTCAACAATGAATTGTCTGTGATCGAAAGGATCACTTGATACAGGAGACACTAGAGAATAGCTAAGGATCGTGTCAACTGTCCATTCTTCTAGGTTCTCTGTTCTGGGTCTCCATATTGAGGCAGATCAACAGAAAGCAATTTACCTTAACCATAATACCTTAGTGTTCTGACAGAAAAAGGCTCTTACCGGCTTAAGATTTGACAGTTTACACACATCCCCTTTTTTCGAAGGGGAAGAAAAGACATTTCCATTTGAAGATTATATCTGTATCTTTTGTAAAACCACATTGTCCATTATAATAAACACTACCTATTGTACAAGGAATTACATAATAAATTCCTCTTAGAATTCAGTGGCAGGAAAAAAAATCCGGGCAGATGAACTCACAGGCATTTTTTTTTTCTCGACAGAGAACCATATGACTCAATTTTGTTGTTTTCTTCCATTTTTACCTTAACTGCCAAGAAACTCAGAGTAAAACTTAGTGGTCAAAGACAGTGATTTATCATAGGGCTGTCTGAACTTTCTAGTTCTACTTCCTGTAATGTTTTCTTCTGTTTTTCATTTGAATTGATCTGTCTTTATATGTTCTTAAAATTTGAAAACCACCTTAGTCTATTTTAAGTAGGCATGTTAGGGAATCATAGACCAAGAGACTCTCAAAGTAGGAAGAGATCTTCAAAGATCATTTATTGCAACCCCCCTACAAGCCTAGAAATATCATCTACTCTATCCCCACCACATGGCCATTCAGCCTCTATCTGAATACCCCTAATAACAGAGAACTCACTGTCTTTGAGACCCACACATTCATTTTTGGACTGCTCTGATTTCTAGGAAATTCTTCCTTATATTGACCTTATGTTTCTAGCTTCCATCATTTGATTCAGATTCTGTCTCCTGAGACCACCTAAGACAAAGTGAAATCCTGCTCTTCATTGAAGCCTTTCACATACATCAAGACAGCTATCATGCCCCACCCCTTAGTTCTTTAGTCTCCACTTATCTTGGCTAGGTATCATAATTCCTAAAATTGGTTCCTCTCAGTGCCTTAAGAGAAAACCATAGTAAACAATAATTGGATTCTTTTCAAAGCATGAATGGAGACCATTTTTGCTATCCAAAGACAGTGGCACCATCACCTTGATACCAAAACCAGACAAGGATGTCACAAAGAAAGAAAACTACAGGCCAATATCACTGATGAACATAGATGCAAAAATCCTCAACAAAATACTAGCAAACAGAATCCAACAGCACATTAAAAAGGTCATACACCATGATCAAGTGGGGTTTATTCCAGGAATGCAAGGATTCTTCAATATACACAAATCAATCAACATGATACACCATATTAACAAATTGACGGAGAAAAAAACATATGATCATCTCAATAGATGCAGAGAAAGCTTTCGACAAAATTCAACACCCATTTATGATAAAAACCCTGCAGAAAGTAGGCATAGAGGGAGCGTTCCTCAACATAATAAAGGCCATATATGACAAACTCACAGCCAACATCATCCCCAATGGTGAAAAACTGAAAGCATTTCCACTAAGATCAGGAACAAGACAAGGTTGCCCACTCTCACCACTCTTATTCAACACAGTTTTGGAAGTTTTAGCCACAGCAATCAGAGAAGAAAAGGAAATAAAAGGAATCCAAATCGGAAAAGAAGAAATAAAGCTGTCACTGTTTGCAGATGACATGATACTATACATAGAGAATCCTAAAGATGCTACCAGAAAACTACCAGAGCTGATCAATGAATTTGGTAAAGTAGCAGGATACAAAATTAATGCACAGAAATCTCTGGCATTCCTATACACTAATGATGAAAAATCTGAAAGGGAAATCAAGAAAACACTCCCATTTACCATTGCAACAAAAAGAATAAAATATCTAGGAATAAACCTACCTAAGGAGACAAAAGACCTGTATGCAGAAAATTGTAAGACACTGATGAAAGAAATTAAAGATGATACAAATAGATGGAGAGATATACCATGTTCTTGGATTGGAAGAATCAACATTGTGAAAATGACTCTACTACCCAAAGCAATCTACAGACTCAATGCAATCCCTATCAAACTACCACTGGCATTTTTCACAGAACTAGAACAAAACATTTCACAATTTGTATGGAAACACAAAAGACCCCAAATAGCCAAAGCAATCTTGAGAACGAAAAACAGAGCTGGAGGAATCAGGCTCCCTGACTTCAGACTATACTACAAAGCTACAGTAATCAAGACACTATGTACTGGCACAAAAACAGAAAGATAGATCAATGGAACAGGATAGAAAGCCCAGAGATAAACCCACGCACATATGGTCACCTTATCTTTGATAAAGGAGGCAGGAATGTACAGTGGAGAAAGGACAGCCTCTTCAATAAGTGGTGCTGAGAAAACTGGACAGGTACATGTAAAAGTATGAGATTAGAACACTCCCTAACACCATACACAAAAGTAAGCTCAAAATGGATTAAAGACCTAAATGTAAGGCCAGAAACTATCAAACTCTTAGAGGAAAACATAGGCAGAACACTCTATGGCATAAATCACAGCAAGATCCTTTTTGACCCACCTCCTAGAGAAATGGAAATAAAAACAAAAATAAACAAATGGGACCTAATGAAACTTCAAAGCAAAGGAAACCATAAGAAGACCAAAATACAACCCTCAGAATGGGAGAAAATATTTGCAAATGAAGCAACTGACAAAGGATTAATCTCCAAAAGTTATAAGCAGCTCATGCAGCTCAATAACAACACCAAAAAACCCAACCCAATCCAAAAATGGGCAGAAGACCTAAATAGACATTTCTCCAAAGAAGAGATACAGACTGCCAACAAACACATGAAAGAATGCTCAACATCACTAATCATTAGAGAAATGCAAATCAAAACTACAATGAGATATCATCTCACAGCAGTCAGAATGGCCATCATCAAAAATTCTAGAAACAATAAATGCTGGAGAGGGTGTGAAGAAAACGGAACACTCTTGCACTGCTGGTGGGAATGTAAATTGGTACGGCCACTATGGAGAACAGTATGGAGGTTCCTTAAAAAACTACAAATAGAACTACCATACGACCCAGCAATCCCACTACTGGGCATATACCCTGAGAAAACCATAATTCAAAAAGAGTCATGTACCAAAATGTTCATTGCAGCTCTATACGATAGTCCGGAGATGGAAACAACCTAAGTGTCCATCATCGGATGAATGGATAAAGAAGATGTGGCACATATATACAATGGAATATTACTCAGCCATTAAAAGAAACGAAATTGAGCTATTTGTAATGAGGTGGATAGACCTAGAGTCTGTCATACAGAGTGAAGTCAGAAAGAGAAATACAAATACCGTATGCTAACACATATATATGGAATTTAAGGAAAAAAACTGTCATGAAGAACCTAAGGGTAAGACAGGAATAAAGACACAGACCTACTAGAGAATGGACTTGAGGCTATGGGGAGGGGGAAGGGTAAGCTGTGACAAAGCGAGAGAGAGGCATGGACATATATACACTCCCAAATGTAAAACTGATAGCTAGTGGGAAGCAGCCGCGTAGCACGGGGAGATCAGCTCGGTGCTTTGTGACCACCTAGAGGGGTGGGATAGGGAGGGTGGGAGGGAGGGAGACGCAAGAGGGAAGAGATATTGGAACGTATGTATATGTATAACTGATTCACTTTGTTATAAAGCAAAAACTAACACACCATTGTAAAGCAATTATACTCCAATAAAGATGTTGGAAAAAAAAAAAGACAGTGGCTATCAAGATAAAAAAAGGTTAAGCAACAATGGCATAACAGAAATGTGACTTAATTTACCTCTTGGAAATTTTATGAGGGGGATATAAAAACACTACTGCTTTTCAAATGAAAAGCAAGATATTTAACCTCAACTTAATAAACACAACAAATACAAAATACATTTTTTATAATGGTTAACTAAATTATATATATATATAAATTTATATAGAGATACAGATAGAGAAGGGTAGTGAGAGGTAGACGGATGGAAACACCGGAAAAACATTAAATAAGAAAGGAAAAGAGATGAAAATGCACAGAGGAAAGATATACAGAGAGGCATAGAAACATTCACCAAATATTTATTGAGTGCCTTTTATATATGTCAGGCACTGTGCAGAGTACAAAGATGAATTGAACATGGTTCCTGCCATCAAGAAGCTTGTAACATTTCTTTTCTCTCTCTAGAATGAAGTATAGTAGAGACAACAAGACAAATATACAAATAGCTAGAAAACAAGTTATTATTATATAACTTTTAAAGAAGTATAGGTACAATTATTACAGGACTTCAGAAATAGGGACATATCACTAGTGGGAAAAAGGAAGGCTTTTTGGAGAAAGTGATATTTGACCAGACTTTGAAGGATTGGCCTCCTATGGTAGTATTCGGAGGGAATTTCAGGTAGAGGGAGAAGCACGAATAAAGGCATGGAATCAGAAAAGGTCAGGGGAAAGAGCAAGCAGTAGGTTTGGGCTAGAGCATAAACTGTAGAAAGAGGATAGAGAAGGTTATAAGATCTGAGCTTTAATCCCAGAAAGGTACACAGAAATATAGATTGAGATATACACAGAGAGGGAAAAAATTTACTTCTCTGGAGTAACATAACCATCTTTTGACACCCTTTTGGAACACTGTCACTACAAACCATTAAAGTAGTGTTGCACTTTATAGGCATAAATAAGGATATTTCATGTTAATATTTGTCCTTTGGGGACAAGAGACCAAGTCAACCCAAGTCTGACCTATGAGACAGGTTCTGCAGACCCACAACCATCCAAGTGAATTTAATCTGACCCTAGATTGCTCCTGGACCGGGGGATACCCAAAAGAACAAGCAGGTCTTGCTTCTTAGTCACATCAAATATGTCCCAATTAAGTTAATATACTGCCACTTATAAAGAACCTACCTCCATCAGCTAGTCCCCTAGAGGATTCTAAGCATTTGCTCGGAGCAATTGCTTTTCCTTTGATCTCTCATTCCAGAAAAGCATGGTCATGAGAAATTCACCTGGGACTACTTCCCATGCTGGGCTCAATCATCCTGAGGTAGCTGGAGCCAGTGAGTGCACGGGCAAAGTCCCTCCCTGGCCAGACTATTCCCACTGGGTACAGAACTGTACCCACAACTCAGATTTCATGGCTCTGGAGGAGAAAGGTGTTGTCAACAATAGTAATCAGAATTGGTTCTTATCTCGTTTTGAAGTTTGCAGGCTTGGTTCTCCTCTGACTTCCCTCCTCATATACTGGAGCTCTTATTTGGATGATGGGCACAGTGAAAATGTTCCTAAGATGTCCTCTGAAGTCAGGCCTCTTCTCAGGTATTTCTGAGACTTTAATTCTATAAATAGGACTAAGACCATGTGCTTTCAACTAACAAATGAATCCATAAGGCTGGGCAGAATTGGAGGTTTGTTTTTCATCCACTCGGGCCAAATCAACTTAGGAACATGTATGGCTCTGGATGAGATCCTGTCTGCATGATAAAGGTGATATAGTGACCAAGGAATCTGCAATTTTTTTCTCTCTCTCTCTCTGGACTGTGATGTAAATACAGTCACCTAGCTCAAAACACCCCAAACCAAAGTATTCCTGCCAAGCTTATGCCCATACGTACACTTAGGGGTCTTTCCCCAGGATCTCTAAGGAGTGTTCCTAAGGGTCAAGGGTTGTCCTTGATAACTCAGATCTCTTTTTGACTTGGTAAGAGCAGTTCCTCTTTTACTAACTAGATGGTGACTTTAGGAAGATAGCTTCTCCTCTCTGGACCCTAACATACTTTTCCACATTTCAACACGGTTGATGGTCTCCAGGGCCCTGCCAGGTCTATAACTCCATGTGCGCACGTTCATTTGCTTGGAATTAGGTCACCTTTGAAAAATCTTTAGTGGCATCTGGAGCCACTCTAATTTGCAGTGAGCCAAAGTTAGAATACAGATTAACAGTCACCTCTGCTCTCAGTGCCTCTTTGAAAGAGATCCACTATTGCTTGTCCTGCAGCAAATCCAAACTGGAAAGGAGGTAAGATAGCACAGTTTTTACAAACCACTCCAGAGAAACCCAAACAACATACAAATAACAGATGTATTGTAGGTTTTTAAAAGGTACCTTGTGTCTATGTCTGTGGTCTACCTATCAGTCATCTTGAGCTGAGAAGACGGCATGGACCAGAGAAGGGGTAAGAGAGAATCGTATTGCACAGATTCCATTATTTTAATGGGCTAGGAGTAACCAGCCAGGTGGGAAATGTGCTTGATTAAGTCGACTAGCTTTGGCTGAAGAGGAGGCTAAAATAAAAGGGCCAATCCATTGTGGCCTTTTGTCTAATTAATGCTTACTTGACTCAAGTGAGTTTTCAAGTTACATCCAATTGTTTGATGTCACATAGATGTGACCACCCAGCGTACGAAGTATTACCATTTGGCTGTTTGCCACCTCCCACTCCTTGCAAGTTGATTCCACTTGGCTTAAGGACAAGAATGTGATGAGATGAGTAGCTTGGTAATAAAGTTGTTTATACTAAGACAAGGTAGGCAGAATGGGAGTCCTTGGAACAACACTTTTTGGTAGAGTAGTTTTGTGTAGTAAACCAAGTTACAGATGAGGTAGATAGCCATCTGCTATCTCCTCCTGCTTAGCTACATCGAGTGAAATAAGGAATAAGTGGATCACTGAAAGCTGCCCACAATCTAAACAGATTCAGCCTCCGCCACCAGACATATGAGTAACACTGCCAGCAATAAAATAAAATAAAAGTAAAGTGGACTAATTTGAGAATCAGGCTGACTTCAGGTATTCTTTGGCTGGATGGATGTTATAATAACATGCAATAGTCTATGAAGTGAGCCCAAACAGGAGGATAAAATAGAATAGATGATCTAAAGGGATTTTGAGCAATTTTAATTTCCTTTGTGCCTTTCTGTGTTTTCTAAATTTTCTACAATGAACATGTATTGCTGTTGAGATCAGTAAGAAAAAAAATCTAAAGAGATTTAAATAATCCCCCATGGGATGACCATTCTGTTACATTACATTTGTAGAGTATAGCCCAACCTCAAGTAAGCAGGACCCAACTTGAAGTTCATCAGCATTTGGCTTTCTTTTTCCACTAATCCATTTTGAGTAGAGGCAAATCACAAGAAAACAAGCAGATATAAGGGATGTGGTGAAATGATTTAAATGGCTATTTGAAAACCTTGTTTAAGTTGTTTCCTAAATATTTTGTTTTGCGCAAAGAATATAGTTTACTTAGGAAAACATCATTTTGAAAAAATCATTTTGGTCCCTCTTAACCACCCACTCAAGCTCCCGTGTTATTAGTGACAGATGAATAGAGAAATTTAAGAATCAGGCTATACTCCACTAAATAAATCAAATGGTACATGAAAGTAGAGAGTGTTTTTCTTCTCCATAAATAATTAAAACACTAAGGCAAATTGAAGAAAGCTTAGTTTTGGTCAATGCAGAAGGCCTTACTGGAAAAGAATCCAAGAAAGGATGGATGACTTTAGATAGAGGTTCATGATAGAATCAAGCAAAGGAAGATGTGATCATGACCAAGACAGAACTAGCAGGCTAGACGAGGTAGGCTTGGTTGGCATGCTGGACTAGAGAAATACCAAAGGGGGAACTAGAGGGTAGGATTCGATACAGAGCTAGCGATCACACTCAGTGGATCTCATGGCTCACTAAAAGACTTTGGCTAGTCAGTGCTCACTTTACAGGGCCAGCCCAGGGGCTAGACAGTCCCTGGGGCTAAAGCACTACACGATGTCTGGGAGATTCCTGATCCATGGCACCTACAGCTGCAGCCTCATTCCCCCTACCTTGCCCCCCCAAATCCTTCCATATTCATATAAGAGGGCAGTACCACCTCCTCTAGGAGAAGTAAAGTCATGTTTTAAGTTGGTACCTTTCTTTGAAACTTCCCTCAGGCTTTGCCTCTTTCTAGAAGTCTTAAAAGTTCAGCTTTTGACTGAACCTTGCCACCAGTAGAAGATGATATTTCATGTCTCCTCCTCCACTGCCGTGTCTAGGAAAAGGGATTAGAAACTCAGTTCGAGGAGATTGAAAGGCAACTTGAACCTTTTCTGCATCCTCTTGAACAGCGTTAGTATAGGAAATAGACCACCCTGAGGCTGAGAGAAGTGAGCTCCTGTGAAGGGAGTAGTAGTCCAAGGGCGCTTTGACTGAAGATTGAGAGAAAAATGCTGGGAAGAGCTTGTGACTCAGATTCGGGGTGAGGTGATAATGGAAAAATTAAATATTAGTGAGAAAGGTATCAAATTATACCTTAGGCATTTCTTTCTTTAAAAAGGCTTGTTCTAAAAGAATTAACTGCTTTACTGGCTGATATGTTTGGGTTCAGCTGTTTTAATAAAGAGATTATTTTTTATAATAAAAGAGAGGAAAAGCTTGCTTAACTATTTTAAACATGCCTGTGACTTAAGCCTTATTGCTTCGGTCCATGTGACTGTGGCAATCCACTGCCAATAACCCCTTGAAAGTAGGAAAACTAAAAGAATAAAGTAAAAGCAAATGTTCAAAGGGATTTAGTTTAAGGGCAGGGGTAGGGGCTTGAAAGGCAGGGTGGACAGGGGAAGGAGGGAAAGTACCAAACTGTAAGGGAATTGCTCAAGTCAATCTACGACCGCTGTATCTTTTACCCTCACAGTATCTCTTACATCTCTTCCGCCATGTTCAGAATGTGACCCTGAGGCCCAGTGAGATACTCACCTAGCAAGGACAATTCAATTGTGTTGCCTAGATTCTCCTTACTTAGACAAGAAAAGAGATCGTGACAGTTTTGGAAAGATTTTGAGTAATAAGCAATCAGAAAACAAAGGAACTTCTTCTTAGCCCTCAGTTATCCAAACAACACAGTTAACCAGACTCTTCTCCCCGCCTCCTCTTCCCTATGCATTCCAGCCAACTGAGGTCACAGTGCACTGGGATTCAGATGTATGTTTGCTAGAAGATGTTTTTCCCTGGCACTAATCTCACAGTATCTGAGTTGTAAATTGTGCTCATTAAATATTTTCTAGAGATTCAAACGAAATGAAAAAGAAAACAAAGTGCCTCCTACTCTTTTTCTGTGAAAACAGAGAGCTTCTTATCTTAGTCCAAGTAGGGTCTGCTCTTTTAGAATGACTAAACTTGGAGGTGGTTCTCTGCCCTTCCTTAAGGTTCACATCCATTGTAGTATACATTGAAATGGCCTTTGCATGATAGCTGTGTAGTGAGCGAAGCTTATTAAAGTTACTTCCCAGGGGCCCCCTTACAGTGGAATTAGGCTTGAATAACATAATTACAATTGCATAATGTTGCTATTTACAAGGTTTTTACAGATTTAACAAACAAAAAAAAAGAGGAGGCACATTAATACGTAGGTAATTCTCAACTTCCTCATGAGATGTGTCCTAAACATTTAGAAGTCAATGACTTGGAGTTTGGAATGCCTTGCTGCATAGAAACTGTGTTACATATGTGGTGGTCAGGTTTCTAGGCCAGTACACAAAGGCTGATTTAACCCACATGAAGCAGAGTTATATTAGCCCTCTGGCTGAGGTCCTAGGTCCTGAGGGCAGAAGGAAAAGCATTCTTTCTTCTCATTCTTTGGGTCCAAGGAAAACCCAAAGCAAAAGTTTTAAAGTAGAGGAATCTAAACTGACTTTTCCACCCTCATACTTGTTTCACCCTTCACACATCTCCTAGGGATCCATTGCTCGTGTCTTGTCCCAAGCCTTCCACTATAATCCTTCATTCTTCAAAACTGCCAACTTCGGGCTTCCCTGGTGCCACAGTGGTTGAGAGTCCGCCTGCCGATGCAGGGGACACGGGTTCGTGCCCCGGTCCGGGAGGATCCCACATGCCGCGGAGCGGCTGCGCCCGTGAGCCATGGCCACTGAGCCTGTGCGTCCGGAGCCTGTGCTCCGCAGCGGGAGAGGCCACGGCAGGGAGAGGCCTGCGTACCGCAAAAAAAGAAACAAAAACAAACACACCTGCCAACTTCTTCATTTCTCCTAGTCCTGATGAAAATGAAACTTCCCAGTCCTCCTGAGCATCTAGCTCAGTTCACCTTCATTATGATATTAGTGATGAATCGCCCCTTACCCTCCAAAATGTATATCTATGGTTGGAAGAGGAGGCTTATGAACCCCAGTTGGTGAAATTTAAGGGAAAGTAACAACCTCTAGGAAGTTTTAGGAAGTGGTAGATATCGGAGGACAGGAGGAAGAAGCTATTAGGTAGGCAGCAGGGTGCAGCCTGAAAGGCAAGCCCTGCAGTCACTTCACCAAAGCTATACCCCCTTTCACAGCATCTTTCCTTCCTCCCCGTCTGACACCACAATGCTCTCTCAAGGTTTCAAGTGTCTCCTCAATGGCTTCCATGGTAGTGGCAGTGCGTGTGAGGCATTCCTAGATCTTGTGGGTATTTTATAAGTTGAGTCTATCTCACTAAGAGTCAGCCTGAAACTTCATAGAAAGTTGGAAACATTCTGGAATAGGTGGTGTTAGTTGGTGGCATCAACATAGGACATTTAATGAAAGGTAAGTGAGATGTCTGGGAGCTCTTGGATTTAGGTCAAGCCTTCTGAAATTTGTTAAGGGGGCTCTTTTTTGAGGACTTTTGTGATTTGTACAGCCTGCCAACGCCATTGTGGTCAATTAACACGCTGGTTAAAGCACAAGTGCTGATGAGGCCAGGATCAGAGGTCAAATCAATCCTCTTTGGGGCCAATTGGCTTCAATCCGTTCCACAGATGCACAGCCCACGGAATCTTGCCCTCTATCGAGGGGATCCAGATGAGTGAGTGTTAGTGGCCTCAGCTACATCCATCTCCAGTGCTGGGAAAGCGCTACCAAGCACACAACCAATGACGGCGAGTCAGCTGCAGTGTTTTCTGCTGCAAACTCCAACACGTTCTTAGGAATGGATAGGTTCTTGTGCGGTACCTCCAATGCCTGTGCCACCCTGCCAGAGGGAAAACCCTTCAAGAGCTTCCAAACCCTTTCCTGCTGTGAGACAGAGACAGAGACAGAGGCAGAGACCGAGACTGACTGTGTGCTGTGTGTCTTGGGTGTTTCCTTCCCCACAGGAAAGAATGTCTTGGAGACTGGATGAATGTGTGTCCCAGTTGATCATCTGCTTGTATTGGTTAGGAGGAAAGAACAGAGCCGGGTCCCAGGTGGCAGGGGGCCGTAGGGCAGCCACATGTTCAGTACAGAAGCTTTCTGAAGCATAAATGTTATGACACATAGAGGGTACCTGTGATAGTCACAGAAATGAGGATGCATTGGGTTTTCTTAGGAGAAAAGCAGTCATCGAGAGCTGACAAAGTCAACAAAGGCTAGAGGAAATATAGGAAGAATGTGGATGCCTTTGGTAGCTGCTGTCGGAATTGTGATTATTCTGGAACATGTTAAAAAGACAAGGGAGCAGGAGTGTGTGGAGATGCCCTAATGTTTACTTTAGAATCGTGTGATTTCCACGGATATGTGGAGAGAGCAATGGGTCTGAGGGTCAGTGTCTCCATGAAAGAGAGAATAAGAAAGCAGGATAGGGCTTCCCTGGTGGCGCAGTGGTTGGGAGTCCGCCTGTCGATGCAGGGGACACGGGTTCGTGCCCCGGTCCGGGAGGATCCCACATGCCGCGGAGCGGCTGGGCCCGTGAGCCACGGCCGCTGAGCCTGCGCGTCCGGAGCCTGTGCTCCGCAACGGGAGAGGCCACAGCAGTGAGAGGCCCGCCTACCACAAAAAAAAAAAAAAAAAAAAAAAAGAAAGCAGGATAAAGAAGAGAAAAGATACTGACAGGAGCCCAATAAGGCAATGGATTCCTCAGAAATAAATACATGGGGAGAATTCTTGATAATCAGGCTGCTGTTGCTGCTTCTAGTAGGGGAGGAGGGATGAGGGAAATTGTCCTGAATTCAAGCCAGGCAGTCAAGGAGTTGCCAGGCAGAAGCAATGGGGCAGGGCCTGCAGAGGAAATGACATAAGCATCCCCTCGAAGATGATCTTGCCAATAAATCCTGGGAAAAGGGGGTCGTTGCAATATTGCTGTGTGGCTTAAATAGAGGTGAGTCTCTAAAGACCAGAGGTGGCCCACCGTGAGGCCCAAGTGCTCACAATGAGACAGATGGGTGCACCTGCCTGATAACTGGATAACAAGGCCAGCCTCATTAACATTCAAATGCGTTATCAGTGAGGAGGTGAAGATGTCTCTAAGGCCGGGGCAGCTGACCTCCCTCAGATGCAGCTTGCTCTGCAATAGGCCTCCCCACAAGGTCTGTGCACAACTCAGTGGAGCTTGGAAATTCACCAACTCCATCACACTCTGCCAACAGAATGTAGGCTGAGACTGGCATCCACGCCAAAGGGAGCCCCAGCTTTGAATATTTGGCCAGTTCCTGGGCTCTGTTTTCCTGCTGGCCATTACCTTACGGCTTGTTTCTCACCAGCTGCTTTTCTGCTTTTCTTCTTTGGAAGGCTGCGATCTCCACTGGTTGCAGGCCATGGCCCACTTGCCTGCGGGGCAGGAGAGACACAAAAATAGTTAACGAAGAGAGTGTGGCAGAGAGGGGCATGGGACGATGCTAACTAAGTGTGATCTCCACTTACCCATCTTTGCCCACTGGTGGAGGCACGGGAAGGGGCTTCGTGAAGCCTTTTTTTCCAACCAGCCAGAAGGTCTCTTCTGTGCCTTTGCCCTTATTATAGAAAATACGGAAAATCTTAAAACGTGCTATCACCAATTTTCCTAAAGAAGTCCTTCTGTTCAATAGGGTGCAAACATTCTGTTTGGCTCAGAAACTGCCTCTGCTTTCTCCTTATCACCACTCGCTGGAGTCTTCCTTCCTACACGGCTTCTTTGCCATATATACCTAAGGCTCAGACAAGCTCCATAAGCTGCCACAGAGGCCAGATGAAAAGCGAACAGCATTTCAAGCTGTCATCCAGATGTTTTGTCTCCCCGCTGACACGCAGCTCCATCTTTGGGAATACGTGGATGTTCCGCTTCATAGCAACCAAACATCTGTACGTTCAGTCAAAGATTCCGTTTGTCATATTCGCCGTGATCTTTTGCAATTAGGCAACCCATTGTCTTTTGTATCTAGAGTACATACGTTCAGAGTCCACCTCTATCCCCAACACTCCACCATCCAATGGCTCTCACAAAACCCAAAAAGGGAATAGAAATGGAAAGCACACCATGCAACTTTGATCTTAAGCCCAGGGCATCCTGGCTGCTTTGAGAAGTCTGTATTTCTGCAATGTTCTTTTCTTCCTGCCAAGGGAGTCTTACAGAGAGAGACCCCAGGGAGGCCTCCACCTACAGCCCCATTAGTTGACTGTCAAGAACCACAGGTCTGAGAAGAGGAAGGGAATGTAAACTCAAGTTCATTGCCCCAGAGCCTGAGTGATGACCTCAGAAGAGCCAAATTTTCTGCCTCTGCCCTGTCCTCCCCTCTTTCCAATCAACCCTCCTCAACAACATGGTTCTCTCTCCTCCTTTCAATTCTCTTTTCTCTGTCCTGTCATTTCCCCCAGTCCGTAAGGAAAAAATGTGTTTACTAAGACTGAGAAAAGTAATGAGATGTGTTTCCAACTCAATCTGAAATATGGTCTCACTCTTGGCGGATCTCATTTGGAACAGTTCTAAACAGTTTAACTTAGAAATTCCAATTAGGTTTGCCCCCCTTTAAATATCAAATCCATTATTCTCTATTTTACATCACATATATCCATCCCTTAACAATCACGACAACAACCATAATAATAATTAGCACATTTAACTGGAGAATCTCAAAGCGTTCGCAGATATTTGGTTCAAGGCTCTGAACGAGCCCTCCATGAGGCAAGTAGGAAGAGAATACCACAACAGCCCAACCTCCATGAACAGGCAGCCAACCCACCCTAAACCTAAACCTCAAATAATTGGACTGTTCGGGGCCACTCTGTTTTCAGAAGAAGTGAGCAACTTGAAAATATGCTCCCATCACTCATTCTTACATTTATTCCACCCTCGTCGTGTCAGGGCTGGGAATACAGGGATGGCTCTGTCCTTAAGGAGCTCACAGTGTAATTAAATAAAAACAATTATCACAGGCTTCCCTGGTGGCGCAGTGGTTGAGAGTCCGCCTGCCGATGCAGGGGACGTGGGTTCGTGCCCCGGTCTGGGAGGATCCCACATGCCGTGGAGCGGCTGGGCCCGTGAGCCATGGCTGCTGAGCCTGCGCGTCCGGAGCCTGTGCCCCACAACGGGAGAGGCCACAACAGTGAGAGGCCCGCGTACCGCATAAAAAAAAAAATAAAAACCAATTATCAGGCCATGTCTTGGGCCCTAAACAGAAGCCCAACTCTTCTGCTTCCTCAGCTCTTTATTTTCCTCACAGAACCTAGTACAGTGTCTCGTACAGAACAGGTGCTCAGTAAATAGACTGTTCCACTAACTGGCACTCTCATTCCTTGAGTACTTGGAATACTCAAGGTGTCATTGGACCTCATTTTGGTAAAACATACTCTCAAAACTTGACCCCAACCCCCAACCATAGTTGACTGTTTTTCTTGAGCTCTAGGGGCTATCAGGACAGTATGTCAATCCCCAAGGGAGATTTGCAGATGCCAGGATTGTCTCGATATTTGGGTGAGTCCTGGGACATACTGGCATGCCAAAACCAATGGTTGCAAAATAGGATGGAAGTGTTATGGACTCAGGCAAGCTTTCAAATCAAAGAGTATGCTGGGGAGCTCCAGGGGCTCTCTGAGGTTTTGGAGCCCATCCAGGAGAATTCTTAGAATCCTAGCTCTCTGTTTACCCACCCTACTTTCAAAAGTCTGCTGAAGGGAGGTGGGGGCGGGGGGGGGAAACAAGTATGCAACAACTGAAGCCTAAGGCGAACTCTCTGACTCAGTATCAATCCCTAGGCAGTCCCAGAGATCTCCCAAATAATAGCACCTTACTTTGGCCTGACACTTTTAAGATACTTTGGCACCTCCTGTCTTATTTAATCCTCACAAAAACTGTGGAAAGTCGGTTTATTATTAACCTCATTCTGCAAATGGGGTCCCTGAGGTTTATGGTGATAAAATGGCTTGTCAATAAGCAGGCATAGCTGGGACTTGAACCCAACCCTACTAGACTACAAATTTTATTTATTTATTTTTTACTATGACTTTGCTATATTTTATTGAGGTATAATTGACATACAACATTCTATTAGTTTCATGTGTACAACATAATGATTCGATATTTGTATATATTGTGAAATGATCACAACAAGAAGTCTAGTTAACATCTTAGACTCCAAATTTTAAGTGTTCTTCCCTCTACACCATATAGCTTTTCCAACACACTGGAGTCAAGGGGCCAGTCTAGAGGCCAAAAAGCAACCGCAGGGAATTTTAAAGCTTGTGATTAATGATCTGCCTAATAATCACAGGTCAGAAGAGGCCTCCATGTTGAGAAATGGAAGCACAGAGAAGATGAAGTTACTTGTCCAGTGTCACACATTGAGTCATTGATGGGACAAGAATTATGGACCAGACCTTCTGACCTTCATGACTCTGTCAATACAACCTCATTACTTCTTAGCTCAGTTGCTGGTGTGTAAATGTCCACCTCTGGCAAGGACAACAGAAACCGGCTAAGAACAACCATTTGGGGAAATCTTTTCAGAGTGTAAAGCTACCTAAGAGGCCCTGGCAAATATATGTGATAAGCCTAGATATATACAAAGTCTCAGCAAGGAGCTTCAAACTTGTTAGGAAAACAGTAACTGAAACAGGACTCATTCACGTAAGAGAAGAGGTAATAAGATGACTTATCGCCAGGCCATTAGGAGAAAAATATTGAGAAAAGCAGAAATGGCCCGTTAAGCACTGATGATTCTGTGCCAGTATAGTACAAGAGGAGGTTGGAGTGGGCAGGGGAACAGATTCCCAGAGAGTATGAGCTTCTTGTCTCTAAATGTGTCCTCCTCTAAGCTTCCTCATTTTGGTCTCTTTCTTTGTACCCCCCTCCCACCCAATTACTCAACTTCTCTGTGTTCTCCTCCCTCAGCCAATCCAATCCACATCTTTGATCCCACTAAAAGAAACAACTTAAAGCGTCATCACTCCAGTGAAGGAAATGGGATGGGGGGTAGAGGGGGGAAGAGTGGTGTTGTTACTGGATCCAAGCCTTGAGCTGAAGAGAAGAGGCTCTGATGGAGGAATTTTAAGCATCAGCCAGCTGGAAGGAGAGGATGTTTTTGGCCATCAGCTTTGAAATCACACCTGGCTGGCCATCAAATGTAGTCCTTCTGACCCAGGCACTAGAGCGATTCTTGCTTTCCAGCAACACAGTGTGGATGGGGGAGGGGGGGCGGGTGGTGGTGGAAATGTTAAATCAGAATTTCTAAAGTGTGCTGGTGATGTCGTCTTATTGGGGATATATTGCATGCCCTCAAGGGACAAGGAATCTTCTGTCCCCAAGTCCCTACTAGGTAATAGCCAATACCTGCCTCTGGTGGGGAGGTAGAGGTACAGAGACAGAAAAGATCTCCCCTCCTCTCCCTTCCTTTCTGTGGGTCTTACTTCCTGTCCTTATCCTTCTTTTCATTGGCCCTTCCTTTCCCCTGGGGCACCCTCTCTTCTTCCCTCTCAGTATCTCCCTCTCAATCTCTCTTCCTCAGGAGGTCTCTGCCACCCCAATAACCAAGGCCTGACATGGCCTTAGGGGAAGCCTCTCCCAGCCTCTTCCCCCAAATTCCTTGGGGTAGGGGAAACTGTGAAGTCGCAAAGGGCCCTTCTGAAGTAGTCCTGCTTTTGTACGTGAACCACCCAAAGATGTGATTGCTCCTGACTGGTATTTGGGGGGCAATAAAAACCATGGGGATGGGGGTTTATTTTTCCTTTTCAGTTTCAAAAGTGGCACCTCTTCAGCTCTTAAATTCTCTCGTAAATGAGGGAATCTGTGTCTAGTAATACAGGCAGGCAAGTGCTTCAGGAAGCCAAGCCACCTTTGTCCTCTTCCGCTGAGAAATGTCCAAATATATAGAGGGATCACAAACGCCTTGGGTGATTTGATTCATTGCCTAAGTAATATCGTCCCCCACATCCTGTCTTTGCATTCTCTGCAGAGGTGGGAAAGAAACCTCTGTCCCCTAGTAAGTGACCCATCCCCCCTGCTAGAAGATATTAAGGATCTATCGGAAGGGACAATCTAGGACTAGCCATTAAGGGAATTAATTGATCAACTAGAACCAGGCCTTCCAATCTTTGACTTCTGAAATCCTTTTCTATGTAAATTGCCACTATTTGGGGTAGGCATGCAAATGACAGAAACAAATCGTGCATCACTCAGTGCCCGGATTTTGCTTTGCCTAAGAATAATCACTGAGGAAATAATTTTCATGGACAATGGTATCATAGAAAGACTACTGAATGGGAAGTCAGGCTTCCTGGGTTATGGCTTGACTCTGCTATCAACTGACTGTATGACCCCGATCAAATTACTTCACCTTTTTAGGCCTTGGCTCTTCATCTGAAAATGGAGTTAAATTATCAAATCTCTAGAGTCTCTTACAGTTGGGACGACCAGGGGCCCTGGGGTACCCAGAGGAAGATGAAAAGAATCCAGTGGAAATGGTGAAAAAAGAAAAAGGAATATTACTATAATCCTGAATCCCAGATCAAGTGATAGTCCTAACAGAGAAAAGGCACTATAAAATGTTTGTCTTTCATCAGAACTGACTGGTCCTTGGGGAAAGACATAAAGCCTCTCTGTAAACAGGGGGTCAATGTTGTGGATGAAAAATCAGAAAGGAGAGCCACCAAGCAGATGGACAGAAAACCCAAACTCCCCAATACTGTAGCACTGCCACATACTAAATGAAATGGAAGTTAGAAAATGTAAATAATAGTGCCGCTCACTGAAATGCCAAATTCTGGGCAATTTTTTAAGAGAGAAAAATGCAACTCCTAGTCAGGAAAGTGCAGAGGGATTTTAACGATCCTTCTCACTGTAGCCGTATTTTAAAGGAATGAAAGGTGAGGCAAAAAGGAACAATCTTTTGGGAACCAGAAATGGAGCTGGAAATTCTGCCCAAATTATAGTCAGACACCCAGGTAAACTCTTTCAGCAGACCATGACCTCTCCAGGAGCAGGTGTGTCCAAGTGGTTTGACTCAAAAAACAAAAGGACATTATACCTTGAGCTCTGTCCTTCCTCGAAGCTCCACTTCATAGCCTTCACTCAGGGTTTGAAGAATTGTCACCGTGCTGTGACTGACGTGAATGCGATAAGCTGTAAAAGCAAGAGAGGCATGACTTTGGATCTTTTCAGGTAAAATCAGTCAGAAAAATATTAATGTAATAAATGCCCCCACTTCTAAATGAACTAGACCCTAAGCAAAGTCCCTGAGAGAGAGAGAGACAGAGAGAGAGAGAGAGAGAGAGAGAGAGAGAGAGAGAGAGAGCGCGCTTTAGTTAGAGTTTCACAGGAGGAGGGGACGGAGATGGATGGCCTTTCTCACCAGGCCAAACACCAAATAAAACATTAGCTGTAGCACCTATCAGCCTCCTAGACACTATCTCAGATGAAAGACCATGCAATAGAAAGGTGTTCATTCAACTTGAGGTTTGAGATGAAGAAAAAAGCAACCACTACTTTGTTCTTAGCTGAAGCGTGACCTCCTCTGAGGGAAGTTAAGCTTCAGCAGCTACTCTCACAGGCTGCTGCTGGATCTGAACCCCCAAGGTCTGCCCATCCTACTTAAGGGGCAAAAGGGTGTCTCTTCCATATACATCCATCCAACTGTCTTCCAGTATTGCTGAACTTAAAACATCAGTGAGAAATGTACCAAGACCTCTGCCAACATTCTGTGGTGACTACATCTATAGCTGTCCTTTGGGTGGGTGGCTCTAGCTGTGTACACACGTGAATGGATTATTTTCCAACTAATAATCCCAACTTAGGATGAGAGCATTATATGAGGGACTATGACTAAAACTTCTTTTTAGAAATTAAGTGTAATTCTTTGGTGAAGAACAATCATTTATCTGAGGTAGGATCCTTAACTGTCCTGAAAACTGTCATCCTATGAAGTAAGACCTTGTTCAAGTTTTGTTCAATAGAAGTCCAAGACAGTCTCACACACACTTGAGAAAGTAATTCTTTTAGAATCTGAGTACAATCTGAGTAGCAAGTCATGGCTGAAAAGAACTGCAAGAAATTTATGCTGTGTTCTACAAATGACTTTCCTTCTCTTGACGGCTCAGTATTGTTTGTATCTTCCACACCACCTCATGGTCACCCAAAACCTCTGCTCCGAAAAGGTTGTCCCATCCTTAAAATTCAGCTAGTGTGTCCCGAGCCAGCCCTATGTGTGACATTCCACTAGCATCTTGTTGTGAGGGAACATTTCAGTAGAATAATCCTACTGATGGGGAACACCACAGCTCAATACAGAGAGATGGCTCATGCCAACCAACATCCAGTTGTGTGGCAAGGAAGGTCACTCCAGGGCTGGGTTACTAGTCACTTCCACTCCAGAATCAGTAGATTCAACTGAGCATAAAGGAGGTATTGATGAGATTGATTTATTTTTTAAAAAAATAGACCTATGACACGTCCTAGTCTCATATCCAACATGAAGTTAGTCTACCTCTTTACAGATCTTCACTCAGGAGTGGCGCTTAATGTCCTATTTCAGTCACAGTCATTAGCTTCCAGAAAAGCACTCTAACCAGTTCCTGTAGTGCAGAGACCACATATGTATGCGTCTTTGTATCCCTCACAATGCCTTCCTTGCGTAGTCAGTGCTTAATACACACTGCTGTGCATGATTCACTCCATCTTCTCCTTCCTAGCTGATCACTGGACGAGGTTGCTGCCTGAACCTGAAAATTCACTTTCTGCTCTCAACTCTGCATTTCCAACGTGAAATGTGTGGAGTGGGTTTCCCTGGTGCGGACCAGAACATGACTTCAGTGTTCTACAAGCTTACATCAGTCCAGAGTACTGTGCCAAATCTGCATTGCGTTTCCATGATCAATTTCACTTCACCTTGGGTTGCACTTCCAGAGCAAAGGTATGTGCGTGCGGCAGTTCCTGGATGACTCCTTCCATGGCCTCTGCCATATCTGTGGAGTTCGAAGAGTTTCCCAGATGTCAGAAAATTTATTCTGACAACAGCTTCTAAGTTCCATGCTGCCTCCTTAATCATGGCTGCACAGGCTAGATTGACTAAGACTGGACCCATTGTGCAAGGCTGTTTCCACACATGAGTGATGAGGAGGGGGGGGGTCACACAGGGCACCACCCACTGTGATATAGGCCACCATCATCAGGGACTTGTCTACGTATATTGCTGAAGTTTGAGAAGAGCTTGTCTTGCTTAGTAGCTGCCAGAGCCAGGGCTGCTAAGGGCTTAAGTGGTTTTTTTTAAATGTAAAATCCATGAAAACTATATATAGAATCTATTGTGGTTCTTGATGCTTTTTTTATACCAGCTTGAACAAATCGCTTTGCTCAACCATAACATAGGTAAAGCACATTTTGATTCTGACATTGCCTTAACAGTAGCAGGAAATAACCAAGGAAGAGTTGCCAGCGGCGCACAAGTGACTTAATGGTTTGTACAGTTTTCTTCTCAGAGAAGTAGGGAGAAATGGTATCTTTGATACCATGCCTGTTTTGATAGAAAGAAGCTAAGAGTTTTATATACAGGCAAGTTGAAATTAATTATTTCAGAATTCCAAGCTCCTTAGATTGAGGGATTATTGCTAGCTAAATGTGAGGGCACTATTGGATGAAGCCAGAACTCCTGGGGTCGTAACGAGTTCAAAAAGAGGACTAGAGCAGCAAACAGAAGCTGGCTGAGAGACAGCTGGCTCTGGGTGTGTCTCCACAAACTAGCCGAAAAACTGAAAAATGTCAGTCCCTTACCTATTTCCTTTTTCAATATGACGCTCCCAAACCTACCGGGTTGGCCAATTTGTTCCTTTACCCAAAGGATTTTTTTGAGTTGTTTTGATCAAATTGTCTGGCTGTTTCAGCGTCACCTAGCTACAGCTTCACGTCTAGAACAACATCATGTTCGATCCAACATCACCCCCTGCTGGTTTGTCATTAGAGACCAAAATAATGTGTGTTAAATCTTCAACTTCTCAAGTTATCTTTGATTTTTCTTTGAAACAGTAAAACATCTCTCTGCTCTCTTTCCCCTCTCTTTTTTAAGAAAATATTTATTATTATTATTTTTTTACTTGGCTGTGCCGGGTCTTAGTTGTGGCTTGGGCGGTTTTTAGTGGCGGCACGTGGGATCTTTAGTTGCGGCACGTGGGATCTAGCTTCCTGACCAGGGATCGAACCCGGGCCCCCTGCATTGGGAGCGCGGAGTCTTAATCACTGGACCACCAGGGAAGTCCCTCTTTCTCCTCTCTTGACGAAGAATCACTTTGTCAGTAGCAGGAGGTTACCATCCCATCCATCCCTCTAGAAGTACTCACGTAACCCTGTTGATTCCATCCGAGAAGCTGTGTTCACAGTGTCTCCAAATAAGCAGTATCTGGGCATGGTGAGGCCCACCACTCCAGCAGCAACCGGCCCTATAGAGTAGCAGGCAATTGGGAGTATAGTCAACAGGTATGCATCCAGTGCTAATAGCGGAACACTGCCAAGGGAAGGAATGCAGCTGCATAAAAGAATAAAGTTGCCACTAAATAGCTCTGGGCATCTGAAGGAAGTCTTACAGTGAGTAATGAACTCTTTGCCCTACCAGAAAGCAAATTTATAATGATGAAGAAATGATTACCCTTCTGATTTATACCTTTGTTCCAAGTAACAGTTACACCCAAGATGCTTATATCTGTCAACAGGGACAAATAAGCATTAAACCCAATCAGAAAAGCCTGGGCAGGGATTCAGGATCCAAACATGTTTGTTGCAAGGGAAAAAATGTGACTCTTTCTCGTGCCTTAGGGTTGGAAGGAGGGATCTCATAGGGCTGTCTCACAAATTGTGTCTATAAAGAGAATTATTGCTAAGACAGTTGGAAAATCTGAAAAGAAGTAGAGTTGACATTCAATCATTTGTGTTAGAGGCATGGAAGAGTAGTATATAAAGATAATCTGAGAATATTTTCTATTTGCCCTTAGAATGGGTTTTGTTCTTGCATTTTAGTACGATCATGTTAAGTGTCCAGAGAGTGAACATTACTTGAAAAAAATCTCAGCAACCATACTGAAAACCTAGTTCAAGATGATCTAGAAATTTCTCCACCTTCACCTTTCTGGTCTCTGTTCTGTTTCTATGTGAAAAGTGTTCAGCATTACCTTTTTGCTGTTTCCTGAATTAGAGAAAATAATTAAGTGTTTTTGCTTCAAAAAGTTCTTTCTGAACATTAATTTTGAAGAATAAAAGTTATGTTTCTCATTTTAATTCATTTCTCACCCATTAAGAAGCATTCATTAAGCCCTGAGCTAGGCACCAAGGGGAATAAAAAAATGTAGCACATGGTCTCAGTTCTCCAGGAGTTTATAATCTAATTGAAGAAAAGAGACTACCAAACTGGAAGCAATTAAGCAACAACCCAAGACAATGTATGGCTGAGACAAGATAAATGGCACAGGCAGAAGTGCTCTAATAGTTTAGAAAATGGGGGAGAGGTTGCTTATTAAGACCTGGTTCAGTCAAAAATGGCCCAGTGAAGAAGGTAAGGTAAGGTAAGGTTTGTGGTTGGGACTGAGCATGGAATTTTGGGAAGCTCTTAGAGAAAGCAGTCTGCTTAGTTCATGTGCCTAAGGAGAAACTAGAGACAAGGTTGGCTATTGGGTTGTACAAGATGGCAGACCTTGACTCATTAGAGAAGTTTGAGCAGGGAATTACATGATGAAAATCCTTTTTCTTTTTCTTTCTCAGGTCAGTGTATGGAATGCATCGAAAGGGGAGAAAGTAAAACCAGGGAAAACCGTTAAGTGTAATAGCAGTAATTCAAGCACAAGGTTGTAAGTACTGGAAAGGAGGTGATGATGGACGGAGGGCAAAAAGGAGTGATAAAAGAGAGACATTATCAAGGGAGAAGTGTTGGCTGTCTGACAACCGTGAGGAAATTGGCATGGGCTTATGAGCTTACACTGGTTTGTGGGAAAAGATGACTCGAAGCTTTAGATATGCAGAATTTGAAGTAATGGTGACTCATCCAAGAAGAGATGTGCTGAGGGGGGTTGTTGATGTGAAACTGAAGCACAAATGGGAGATGAAGGCTTTTCTTTAAAAGAAAAATACTGAAAACCTGCTGTGTGCTAAGCATTCAGGATACAAAAATGACTAAGATCTGGTTCCTGCCATCAAGGAGCTTACGGTCTAATGGAAGGACAGGCAAGCAAACACAGATGTGGTGATGACCATGAGAAGGACGGATAGAAAGAAGCAAGAGTGGAAGCAAGAAGATGCTATTGCAGTGACGCAGGCAAGAGATGCTGGTGGCCCAGACTTAAGACTTAGTAATTGGTTGAATGGTGAAGGTCAGGGTGAGGGAGGAGTCGAGGAGGATGACTCTCAAGACTAACTGGAATAACTAGGTGGATGGTGGTGACACCAGCTGAAATAGAAAGTAAGTACAGGAAGAGCAGGCTGTTTATGTGGGAAGAAAATCATTCTGTCTTGGATCTGTTGAGTCTGAGGTCTTTGTGGAACATTCAAGTGGAAATGTCAGTAGCAAGTCTGCTATATAGGGCTGACGCTTAAGGGAGAAGACCGGTGCTGAAGTTGTAGAGTTGGAAGTCATCAGCACACGAGTGGTAGTTAAACTACAGACATGGATGAGATGACCCAGAAGAGCACATAAGGGGAGAGAAACAGTGGATGAAAGACAGAACCCTGAGGCATATCAATATTTAAGGGACAGATAAAGACAGAAGAGATTATCAGACAATGGTAGAAACGAAAGCCAGGTTGGAGTGGGTTGAGAAATGAATTCGAGGCCAGGACATACAGAGAGCAAAGCGCAGAGCTTTACAGAAAATGTGGGAGCAGTTAGAGAGCAGGGATTGCTAAGAGAGCCAGTAAATGAAATGGAGAAGAAGAATTCAGAGACTGAGGAGGAGGTCATAAAAGCCAATTGAGGGAGAATCGTCAAGAGTACCAAATGCTGCGGAGATAAGGGCAGACTAGGACCGGGAAAAGTGGTAGGGCTAAAGCCAGATTGCAAAGGGGTTAAAGAGGCAATGGATAGTGAAGAAATGGCATGATAAATGTCAATCATTCTTCTACAAAATTTGGTAGGAAAGGGATGAAAATGATGGGAGAAGAAAAAAAGGAACCTAGAAGAACAAAGCAAAGATAAAGAGGAGGGGAGTAAAGAGGGGAGCAAGAGGCTAGTAGGTGAGAGACCTGTGAAGATACCTATGAATGTGAAGATAGGTGGAAAGGGTACAATGAAGGGGAGTCCTGAAGGTGTTCAAGCAAGTGAAGAGGCGTGTGGGAGAAAAATACTCCAGGAGTTGAGATTTTAACGAATTAAAGCAATTATCCTAAATACCACATGTGCAGGTTGGTCTTGTATCATAGTCAAACATGGAACTGTTGGCTCTAACAGGAAAGGTAGACTGGAAGGGTTTGGTACCTAGAACAAGGGTTGCTGCCCACTGGGGTAGGGCAGGTGCTGGGAAGGGAGTTAACTTAGAGAGACATAAAGGAATGATGTAGCACTAGACACCTGGATAATCCAGCTGCCAATAATCAGGGGAGAGCTACCCTCTTCCTCCCGTTTCTAGCCTTCCCTTGAGGTACATGGGAATGTCTTCTCTTGCTTTAGCTGCTGGTTGTTACCTGAGTGCAGGCCTATTCGAATCCGGACTGGCACCTCTGGCATGTGCCGCATCTTGAAGGTACCCACAGAGCTGAGGATATCTAGGGACATGTTTGCAATCTCGGCTGCATGCCTCATGCCATTCCTCTTTGGGAGGCCTGAGGCCACCATGTAAGCATCTCCAATGGTCTCTACCTGGAAATCAGGGGAGATAGAATTAGCAAGTAAATAATGTGTGTGTATGTGTGTGTGTGTGTGTGTGTGTGTGTGTGTGTGTGTGTGTTTTCACAGAGCTTAAAGGGTATGATGGAGGTCAAGTGTTCTTGTAAAGTGAGGAAGCCAGAGAGAGGCTGTCACTGCTTCACAGTCCTGCCTGTACATTAGAATCACTTAAGGAGCTTCACTTAAAAAATTACTGATGTCTAGGTCCCATACCTGTAGATTCTGCAGTTACTTCTCAGGTTCCTGTCTGACCCTAGAGAATTATCAGGCTCCAAATAATTCATCCTAGGAGAAGGTGCTTTCCCAGCAAGCATTTCTCTAGATGATTTCGGGTCAATAAGCTAGAACAGCCTTAAGGAAAGCATAGGGAAAAGGAAAGGAAGGAGGTGAAAGATTCTGTTCCTTCTGCTTTGCCTTGCTAATATGATGGAGTTAGTTTTGCAGTCTCCTTGGGTGTGAGAACTCAGTCTTTTCCCACCAGCTCCCTCCTCCTGTCCTACTGCCACCTCTCAAAGGAGCAGCAATAGTAGCCCTCAATTGCTTTGCAGGGGCAGTTAGAGCTGGACACCTGTAAATAAAGGCAAATGAATCCGTGCTCGTCTTCCCCACAGAAGTGTACTCACCCTTTTAGGTGATTAGTAAGGTGAAACTTTTCAGGTAAATCCAAAAGATAAGTAAGCTGAAGGGACTTCTATGAAATGTGCCTGTCAGACTCTGCTAGTACAAGTTTGGATCCAGTTAAAATCTATGTTCTCCTAAAGAACTGAACTCACAGATTGCCATAGTTAAGAGCATGAAATTCTGAAGTCATACAGCCTCGTTCAGAATTCCAGATGCACCATTTACAAACTGTGTGGCTTTAGTCACGTAATTTAACCTCTCTGTGCTTCAGTATCCTTACCTGTAAAACAGGGATAATGACAGCACCTACCTCCTAGAATTTTCCAAGTACTAAATGATATCAAAGCACTTAAAACCTGTCCGGTGGATAATAAGTGCAAGCCATTAGCACCACCGCCATCATTATCACATCATCATCATCGTCAAACTGACGTGTCTTGAAACAAGTCATAGGATTGTGCCTATGACTCAGCTCCAGAGAAAATTTCGTAATTGGCAATAGGCCCCTCATCATGACTTCCCGTGTAGCCAGTAACAGCGATCCTTTGCACCTATGGCACTTTGTACCTCGGGATGCTTCCATTCAGGGCCTCCTATACCTGGTGCAATTTGAGAAAAGGATCCCTGCTCTCAGATAAGCATGCCTGCCTGCACAGAGGAAGGCAACAGTTCAATGCAAATACTATATGGGAGGGAGAAACTCACTGGCTGGCCATCATCATTGACTGGTGGTTGACACTTCAGCTTTAATGAGTCAGTCGTCCAGGAGCCCCCAGGAATATGGATGAGAAAGTTAGAGAGGCAGGGAGCACGGGCACTGTTTGGCCTCGGTGGGAGACTGCTGTGGTGAACTGTGGGTTGTATAAACCAGCATAAGGACACAGAAAGGGAAGAGGAGGTATAGAAAGGGGTCTGGTTGAGACGGAGTGGTAGTAGGAGAACGGAAACTGAAAACAAATCACTAACTTCATAATTTTGCAGCAGCCTTCTTCCTTCCATTTCAGATTAGCAAGTGCCAGGGGAGGTGACTCCAATTTTACAGGGAAGGAAAATGAAAACACAAACGGTTTTGGTGACTCGCTGCTGGTTCAATTTTTATTTCCTTTGCACTGTGTTGTTTTTATTAAAAATGACTGAAAACTCAGATTCCGTTTTTGGATTTATATAGCCCGACTCTGTCCTGAAAACAGCCCACTAGCTTCTTACTGCAGCCGTGAAGTATCAAAATACCTAACAATCTCATTCCCAAGACCCCCAACAATTGTCTGAACAGTATCAGCTGGATTGATTAAACCAGTGGCTGTGTTACTGCCCACACTGAGTCACCTTTGATTTTAGTTTCAACTGAATTAGCTTTCAGTGATTTGTTTTTCTCTTCAGGCTGCTTGAGTTCAACAAGTTAAGACAGGTAGTCTGATTCCATGGATTTTTCCTCCACCGTGGCTTCCATGTGTGCCTCTTGATTAGTTTGCAGCTCCTGCTGATTGACAGGTATGATGTCTATTTCTGAGCCCTATTTAGGCAGCTTGGCCTAGCCCCGAGGCTCTCTACTTGACCTGAAAGGGCCCTGTCTAATCTGAGATAAACACACTGCCCTGTGTGTGATTTGAGAGTTGGAACATTTCAGACTACTGTGAAGGATCCAGTGAATGGAGCTACTCATTCTCCAGCTCTACCTGGGCTCCTGGGACAGAGGAGCTGTCTAAAGTGTGGGATGCCTGGGGCATCTTTCTCCATCAATAAAACAAGTAACCACGTTGCAGACGTGGAAATGTTCCTATGTAGCTATGAGATTTTTAGTCATTTTCTGCCTAGAGACAGGACCACACATACAATCAAGGGTAAAGAAGCATGGCACCGAAATGAGTGAATGTAGTCATCTGTTCTGTACTCATCTTCTGCAACCTTTGAAAGGAAGAGTGGCAATTGACAGGCAGGAGGGGTGGGGGGAAGTGGAAGCAGTGGTTGCAACCTCACAATTAATCACTTCCCAAGACCTCAGACCACTAGGTGGGCTTTAGGTTACCCTATAGCAATCCCAGAGAGCCTCGGGTCCAATAGCTCTTTGACATGTATAATGCCAGAGTTCCCTCCTGGATAAAAACGGTACCTAAAGAAGGAAACCAAGTTTTAACAGCACGTATTAGATGTACACAAACTTTACCAGGATGAACTCTGTCATAGTCATCAACTATGGGCCAGACACCAGTACTTTCTGTATCCCCTTCCGTGTCTGCACTGTGGGTACTTAGAAACTGAAGTGCAATAATGCTTTTTGGCCCCAACCTCTTCTTAGTCCCAGTTCTAGAAAACAGCTCAAAAGAAATCTGACTGGCAGTCTCTTGCTGGGTTGAGATTGTTGTTTTGGAAAGTGTGAAATTCTATGCATTCTATTTGGCCTTCATTTCCAATGGGAGACCAATGGAAGTAGTGTACTATTTACATTTTAATTCCTAAATAACAGCATTCAATACAATTGCATCCTTCCTTCCATTTTGGAGTACACATAGGTGAGCCTCATATCAAAATTTCTCTCTGGAATATACTGCTCTGCTAAGTAACGTACCTTGTATACATCATGACTGCCAATGATGGCATCAAAGAGTGTGTACAGGTCATTGAGAAGATCCACCACCTCGATGGGCTCACTCATGGCTGAGATGGTGGTGAAGCCCACAATGTCGCTGAAGTACAAGGTGACCAAGTCAAAGCCCTCAGGTTCAACCGTGCAGCCCTTTTTGAGGGATTCAGCAACTGACCTGAAAACAGACACAGCTATTCCTCAGAGGACACAGGTCTCCCTCCAGGCCACACAAAACATCTGCTAGAACACAACTTCTCCAAAAATCACCACCAAGTAAGTGGTAAGGAAGAAAATGTCACCTGGATGCAAACACTCATTCTTTCATCTATTTTACAAATAGATATCGAGTGCTTGCAGTGTGCCAGGCACTGTGACAGGTGCTGGGATGCAGCATTGAGCAGGGAGCCCTGATCTGTACCTTTGTGGAGTTTTTTTCAACTCTCTATCCTTCCTCAGTTCCCCCCACCCAACTCTACCCCACCTGAGGGGGAAATGTTCCCAGGCAGCTGCCTTTGCATGAGACTAGCTTCCCCAATTATCTCCTAGAAGATCACGTTACAACATGATAAGGTGCCTTGGAAATTTTGGAAATTGTAGCAACACATAAGGCTTTCACCTAAGGAAGGAAAAACATAGAAAAACAGCCCTGCTACTTTCCTCTAGGAGCTAAAAAATCTGCCTCCTTTTAATTGGTCAACTTCCAGGCAGTCATGAAGTGACACATAGAAAAACCGAGGCATCAAAAACTTAAATGACTAGCATGATCCACAAGCAGTGGAAAATTAGGAAGTGTGCTCTGCTCCCTTGGCTTTCCAATTCTTCTTTGATTTGAAGGTGTGACTCAAAACTACTGGGAGTAGAGAGTGTACAGGACAGGGGGAGGGAGCAGTTAGTTGATGGGTAATTTTTTTCTATTTTTAATAGAACACATTGTTACAAGCATTCACACTCCTCAGGTGTTCACACATACGGTGGTAGCATCTGTGTTAGAAGCTTTTCCGTCTTCTGTTTTTCAATTTCCAGCTCTTCAGTCCGCTCCCGGATCAAATCTTCCAGGTTGCTAGAATATTGCTCCAGCATCCGAAGCATAGAGTCAATAATATTAGTCTTCTTCCCTTTATTGAAAGTTTTAAACTGGAAGTAAACAGAAAGAGGAGCCAGGGAATTCTTACTTCTTAAACTTAGAGATGATGGAACAGGACCCCCTTATCATAAACCCCTTCCTCTAAAATGAAAAGGCAGGAGAGGTGACCCCAAATATAAATAGGAAAAGTCACTACCCACCCTTATTGTCACCCTGGCCCACTCACAGGGCTCTTTTTCCCTGAGTAGTTCTCCCCCTACCCTTCTGGTTCTTTCAAGTCTAAGCAAAGGTGCTCTCCAGGCAGGATCCTTCAGTTCTGAGATGCTAGCACATGAATAGTTAGCCATTTCAAAGGCACCAGGATTTGGTCTTGAGCTCAGGCCAGTTGTGAGTGGGGTCAGGGGAAGAGGGCGGGGAGTGTTCTTTCACTCTTCTAGATCACCAACCTATAAAATCATCCTTATCTTCTAATGCTACCATGTTGCCAGTTCTCGGACAGTGGGAGGTTCTTTGACCTCTTAAATATGACCCAAGCTCGACGTGGTAAGATCTACCCCTATTTCTTACCATGGGGTCCAAGAATAATGGTGTCTCCTAGCACTTGGCCTTCATGTCAGTCAGGGTCATGTAGAAATTCAACTGGTCTTGCCCCTGGTCCTTTAGAGGTGGCTGCATGCCACAGATTTTCAATAAGCCCTCCTGGGACCCTGTTCATTTACAGAGACAAGGAGCTTGGCACAGCATTGGAATCACGAGGGGTAACCCCTCCTTATTGCTATATTCAGCATGCAAAATGCTGGGTTGACAACAAGGGAAGACTGGTGGTAATTTTGCTCAGCGCAGGCCTAGGAATCTGTCCCAATGAACCCTTTTATACAGCTGAGCCACACGTGCTCTATATAGCACTCAATGCCCCAAGGCTAACACTAGGAGTTTCCTTCTTAGCCTGGTCCAGATCTACGTGTCCACCAAGGTCCTATAGTAGCCAGCTCAGATGCTTTGGGCCCCCCTATTGCCTAACCCAGGGAGCCTCCCTCTCTTCCTCTTCCCATTTCAGTTTTATTAGCGGCAGGGAGTTGGGAGGCTACCCTTGTCTTTCAGACGGTCCAAACTTCCACTGAAGCATTTCAGTGAGGGCAGCTCCAAGCAATCTTGTTTGAAGGTCGTATGATGTGCACTCCTTCTGTCTATCACCGGCTTCTCTGCTGCCTTCTGAAATAACATCTCTAGCATCAACACCAGGGCAAATGCTTTTTCTCCTGCCTCATGGTAAGTTTTCAGAAATTTGACCTTCATGGTCCTTTGCCTTTTCCATACTATTGAATACCTGTTTGAGTGTCCTCAAAAAACTCAGCCAGGCTAATGGAGGCATTGTTACCTGGGGACACGGATGACTTCATATTCAGGGCCCCTCAGGCTTTCAATCCAAGTCTTTCTTTTTTCCGCCTCAGATACCTGCCACTCACAAAGCATCTCAGTGCTGTACCCTAGCCAGGCTCAAAAGCCTCTCCGCCAGAGCTGACACAGCACTCCCAGAGAGCACCCTCAGCTTCGGTATCCTGTAGTTTGAACAAATCCCTCAACAGCATGCTCCAACAGAGGAACCACACCCTAGCAGGGCTCCCTTAGCAGGGCTCTCTCTGTCTGCTCTCCATTTCCCCCTTTTAATCCCCAACTCTAGGGAAAGCGTCAACCTCTTTGGAAACTCAGTATCTTAAGGAGAGAGCTTATCACTTTTCGTGCACTCCATTGCCTCAAGTCATTCCCTAGAAACCTAAGGAATCCCCTGCTTTTGTACTCCACATTTGCACTTCCTTCCATCTGGAACCCTGTTTCAAACACCCCATATTTTCCCTGACCCTCCAAAAACAATCTGGCTTCACTTAAATGGGATACTCATCAGAGTTCTCTGGAATTTCCAAAGCAAAGGGGGCTCTACGAGGATCCCCATCTAGTCCAGGATATATCTATTCCATCTTCTGATGGTCTCAATGCCATTGTCTTGCAAGTGCCTAGTGGTTCAACTCCATCTTTGAAAGGTTAGTTAGATCGGATTGTGGATGGTCTGGAACAGAGGTTCAGATAAAGAGCACAAAAACCTATCCTTGTGCTCTTGGAGGATGTGCTGGGGACGCTCCAGCACCAAAGGCCTTCAAACAGCCAATTCCATGCTTCTTCCCCAAGACGAATGCCTTTTTCTCTTGCAAGAGGTTCCACAGTGTGATGACAACCCACGGAGTTCATTTTAGGTAGGCCGGTTTCAGTATGGCTTCTGGGCTGTGAGTGTTAAGATTCACGGAGTCCTTACCTGGTTAAATATTTCATCGAAAGTTGGTCGCTGTTCTGCAGCCTCAGCCCAGCACTGCTTCATCAGCTGGAGACATTCAGGAGGGGCGTGCTCAGGAGGAACCACTGGTCTGTAGACAGGAGGAGGCTTCTTAAGTCTTTCTATGATTTCTGTCCAGAAGCAAGAAGAAAAAGGTCTACAGATTGTGGGGAAAGCACCAAGCTTTGGCAAAGATAATTGAGTTTTAGCCAAGAATAGGGTTGGTCAGGAGAAATTACAAAAAGGCAATGTCTTTTGCTTTCTCCTTAGGTGGCCTGAATATAAATTGTACCTGAACAAAGGCTACATCAATCAATTGAGGAAGGACTGAGAAACTAATCAATTGAGCTATTGGTATCATTTAAGCACAGCTTTATTCTGCTTCTGCTAGGTATTATTTATGTTTTCATTGAAGTATAGTTGATTTACAATGTGTTAATTTCTGGTGTATGGCAAAATGATTCAGTTTATATATATATGTACGTCTGTGTGTATACATATATATATATACACATATATATATTCTTTTTCATATTCTTTTTAATTATGGTTTATTACAGGATATTTAATATAGTTCCTGGTGCTATATATTAGGACCTTGTTGTTTATCCATTGTTTCAATGATCTGGCTCCTTTCACCCACCCCCAAATCATCTAAGCCTCTCAATCTCTACAGTAGACCCAATTAGCCCCCGCTGAAGGCCCAGGCCCAGCCCAGTTCCAGGCTATGGGTCCTGCCTGGCCCCTAAGGTAAGGGAATTAAGAACTCCAGTAAAGGGACTTCCCTGGTGGTGCAGTGGTTAAGAATCCACCTGCCAACACAGGGCACATGGGTTCGATCCCTGGTCCGGGAAGATCCCACATTCCGTGGAGCAACTAAGCCCACGTGCCACAACTACTGAAGCCTGTGTGCCTAGAGCCCGTGCTCTGCAACAAGAGAAGCCACGGCAAGGAGAAGCCCGTGCACCGCAAGGAGAAGCCCACGCACCACAAGGAGAAGCCCGCGCACCGCAACGAAGAGTAGCCCCCGCTCGCCGCGACTAGAGAAAGCCCGCGCACAGCAATGAAGACCCAACACAGCCAAAAATAAATAAATAAAAAATAAATTAAAAAAAAAAACTCCAGTAAATAGTTCAGGGCCTCAATGGGATCCTTCTGGCTGCCGGTACTTGAACCCCACTTTCAGTGGAACATTAACTGTGTATCAGACTATGGGCTGAGCACTTTGCATGGTCTCTCTGCTTCCAGCCTTGCCTTCAACAAACCATCCTGAAAACATGGATTTGGCCGTGTCACTTTTTTGCTTAACATCTCTTCATGGATTTTTATTACCCACAGGATAAAATCCAAGCCCCGACTATGTTGGAGCTTCCATTTTCAAATTTAATGTTCCACATTTCTCGGAATAGCTTTATTATTTATTAATTTTTACTGGTGTATAGTTGCTTCAGCTCATTTCTTACCCCTAGTCCCCTCTCCACACCCCTGACTTTAACATCCTCATCATGAACCAAACCTTGCTTGCACCACCAGTGTGCCTTTCCCACCCCTGCCTTGGCTGTAACACTCCAACAGCACTGCTTTATACCATTATAAGTGTCCCCTTGCCTCCATGAAAGAATTTCAGTCGTTGCCTCTGACTTCTCAGCTCCTTGTGACACCACACCTTCTGCTCTGTTAACCCAGGTTGGCCCGTACCAGTAATGGTTTCTCCATCACATCTCTCACCCTGCCCCCAGTGCAATAGATTCCATGGACGTCGACCCCTTGGAGTGCAACCGCCCCATCCAACTCTCTGGTAGAGGGAGTCCCTTTCTGAGAACACCAACGCGTGAAATAGGTCACCTCTCCGCTTAGGCCCAGCACGATTTATGTCCTCGAGGAGCTCACAGTTCAATTGGGAGGATAAACAATGACCAGCAATATAAGTGCTCTAGCAGATATATGCACAGGAGAACACAGAGGGGACACCTGACCCACACTGAAAAGGTCAGAGAAGGTTTCCCAGTGGAGGTGACATGAGTTGGATGAGGCAAGGTGGGGAGAAGGTAGGGGCAACATGCGTGGAGGCACAGAGGTGGGAGGCAGTGATTTCAGGGCACTGCCAGTCACGTGGCTTAGCTGGAGTATGGGGAGTGACAGAAGATAAGCCTAGAGAAGTGGCTAGGGACCAGATTGTAAAGGGCCTTGTACCGCATGTGAGGAGACTGGGCTTCATTTAACTTGTGATGAGGAACTGTTGGGGGGTTCTAAGTAGAGGAGTGAACTAAAACTCCGAGTGGGGCAAGAGACAACTAAGTATTTTAGGTTTGGTTTGGTTTGATTTTGCAGTTTTTAAATCTTTTATTTTGAAATAAATTTAGACTTCCAGAAAAGTTGTAAAAATAGTACAATAATTGCCTATATATCCTTCACTCGGTTTCTCCCTAATGTTAGCAAATTTTTTTCTTCTTTTTTGGCCATGCCATGTGGCATGTGGGATCTTAATTCCCCGACCAGGGACTGAACCCGCGCCCCCCTGCAGTGGAAGCGTGGAGTCTTAACCACTGGACCACCAGGGATGTCCCCGAATGTTAGCAACTTATAAAACTGCAGTACAAAGGAAGTTAATATTGGTACAATACTATTACTAATCTAGAGTCTTTATTTGAATTTCATCAATTTCCCCCTAATGTCCTTTTTCTGTTTCACAATCTAATTCAAGATCCCATATCGTACTTAATTGTTATGTCTCAGTCTCCTCCAATCTGTGATGGTTCCTCATTCCTTCCCTGTCTTTCAGGACTTTGACACTTTTGATGAGTACTGGCCAGTTATTTTGCAGAATGCCTCTCAGCTGGGGTGTGTCGGATGTTTTCTCATGGTTAGATTGAGGTTATGCATTTTGGGGCAAGAATACCACGAGGGTGGCATTGAGCCCCTTTCAGTGCATCATGGCAGGGGTACATGATGTCGATGTACCTTGATCACTTGGTTAAGGTGGTGTCTGCAGGATCCTCCACTAATAAACTTACTCTTTTTCCATTTGTAATTAGTAAACATCTAGTGATTTCATACTTTTCGAATACGTAAACATCCCGCTTCCCCTCAAATTTTGCCTGGTAGCCGAAGATTCTGATGGGAGATAAGGATGAAAGACTATGGCATGTCACAGGGAAAGAATGGGAGGACTTTTGACATCCAGGAGCATCACCGAGGGGGCACTGAAATGTCTGGCAGGGGGTGTCTCAAAGGAGTAGTAGGGGACTGCTAAAAAAAAGGACTAATGTAAGTCCTGTAGGCCCTTGGCTTATGTCACGGTTTGGAAAAGGACCAGCTTCTTGGGTGAGGGTTATTTCTTCCAAATGCCTAAAGCTGTCTGGCTCCAAGTCCCACCTACACACAACAAGGGCTGCTTGCAGACCAGTGGGCAGTTAGCACAAACACGGAATCGTGTTCACTCTTCTGGCAAATCGCAGCAGCCTGGGTTGGCCTGATGATCTGGGTCATGGTGGGCTCCTGGTACCCTTTTCTCACCTCCCGCTTACCTTTGGCAGGCAGATCCATCATGCAGAATGGGGTGCCCCGGACCATCACTTCTTGCATGATGATGGCAAAGCTATAGACGTCTCCTGCAAAAGAACGTAACCTGCTGCCCCTCGGGGCTCTCAACAGTTCAGGGGCCATCCACAGCAACTCTGAAAAGAAAGCATTGTGTAATGAATACAGGGCGGATTAACTGACAGCATCTGCAATGCCCTCGAGGGCTCCAAGGGTGCTGTTTCATTGACTGCTTTATATTGGTATTAAGACAGACTGGCATGCTAGTGCCTCCGCGCCCCCCCTCCCCCTGGAGTCTGCATTTATGAATCTAAGGAATTACTCTCAGAGAAAGCATACTACTTTCCCCACACCAGGACCACGTAGGCAGACACAGCGGAGGTGTGGGGAAGGGCAGAGAAGCTCGAAATAAAAAAACTATCTGGTGCTGACTTTCTTGCTCTCTTGAGCCTGCAAGTAGCAGTTGGCAGGCTTCCAGGGAAAGGCGAGTGCCCTGCCCGACTGGTTGCCATGGATTTGCTGTGTGCTGAGATCTATATGTGTCTGATAATTTGACTGTGCTGGGGCTCGAGGAGTCATAAGTTGCTTTCTCCAGGTCTTATCTAAGAGGATTAGAGGATCCCCAAGTCTCCTCTGTTCCTTGCAGAGCAAAAGGGTGCAGCAATTCCTTCAACTCAGTTCTGCAAATATTTATTGAGGATTTACTATGTACCAGGCACTGTGCTAGGGACAGGGGCAGTGCCAGAGATGAATTAGACCTTGCCTTTGCCCTTGCAGAGTTCACAGACCAGTGGGCAAGACACACACGTGTACCCCTAACTGCAGTACAACAGAGATAGTGATGAGGGCCACTATATAGTGTAAGGAAATGAATCTATTAAAAGCCACTACTGAGAACCCACTGTGTGCTCTGCTGCACTTCAGACCCGAACAGGGAAAAAAAGATATTATCTCTGCTTTCAGAGAGTTATGGCAGAGACTCAGAAATTTGGGGCGAGGGCCCCTTAAGCAATATATAAAGAAATACCAGTTAATAATATAAATTGAGTAGTCAAAAAAATTGGAGGGAATGCTTCATATTGAAACATATGAAATTCCATTTCTGTAGGTCAAAAATGGTTCAATATTGGCAATTCCATGAGGTTCAAGCTAATAAAAAAAACTGAGCTGATCAAGTTAATCCAGGAAGGCTTCCCGGAAAAGTTAAAGGAGCTTGTTAAGAAGGTCAAGGATGCAGTTTCCTAGAGCCGACGACAGGGTAAGGGCTTTGCAGGGAGAAAGAACAGTATGTGCAAAAGAACAAGAGGTAGAAAGGAGCAAATTGCGGATGGGGGTGCTGGTAAGCAGATTAGCTTGGCTGAAGAGAAGGGCTCTGTTAAGGAATAATGAGAAATGAGAAATGGGGTTGATGAAGTGGGGGAGGGAGGGTGGCTGGAAGAATGAGGGCAGAAGGTGAGAGGCCCTGAGAGCCAAATGAAGGCATTTGGAGCGAATACAAAAGGCAGTAGGGGTGCTGGAGCTGGAGAGGGATTTGATGAAAGCCGTGTTCGGGAAGATTAATCTGGCAACCTGCACAAACTGGATTGAAGAAGGAGAGAGGCTGGAATCAGGGAGACCGGCTAGGAAGCTATTACAGTAAGAGCCAGAGGCGAGGTGAAAGGGGCCTGAATGGGGGCAGGGGCGACAGCAGCAGGATGGGGAACGAGATACATAGGTAGGCTACAATGGACAGGGAAGGGACAGGGCTGGGGATAGGCTCAATATGCTCTTCCGAGGGGAGAGAGGTGGAGTAAACAGCAGGTTGATGTCCAGATAGGGAGGCTGGAAAAGAGTGCCTCCTGAGGGTGAAGGTGGCATGGGGAAAGCGCTGGCTAACTTTTCATCTTGTCAAATTTGGGGTATTGAGAAGGGAGCCCAAAGGACAAGGTCCTATGAAGCAAGAAGGAGGATAAAAGGTCAGAGATGATTTTGGTTTGTTAGTGAAACCCAGGAAAGAGAAACTCACCCTGGAAATTCTTACTTTGAGCCAACTCTGATCAAAATGGTGGAACAGGGAATTCTAGCCTCACCCCGAGTCACATACTCATCTCTCTTTGCCCTCCAGGTGTCCCCAGCCTTTGTCCCCCAACTCGCCTGCTGCACCACCCCTGTGAGTCTCTGATACGCTCACTATAGTGGTTTTGTCCTTCTATCTCCTCACCTAGGAGAACTGATATTTGCAAATAAAGCCAAAAAGATTGAATAACACTTTAGTCAAAGGAATACATTTCTGACCATGGGATTTCAGGCATACGGTTTTGGGGGGAGGGAAAATGGTATGCAGCTGCTTCTTCCTGGCATCCTCTCTCCCTGCACGTTTAAAAGCACAAGAAGGGAAAAAAAAGCACAAGAAGGGAAAAGAGGACATGACTCTCTGGTAAAAAGCTGGGTTATTAAATACAATCACTACCAAATAGTATTTTCAGAGAGCACTTACATGTATGTTGTTAATGGCTAAAATGAGGCTTTATCTGCACTATACTTATGTAATTGAGAGTGGGCAGTAATGAATACACTTACAACCTGCCCCCATTTCCCATTCCCACTCCAGAGCCAAGTAAGAGCCACTACCTACCATTAGACTTGAACTCTCAGGAAAAAAAAAAAAAAAACTAGAAAAATCACTTTGGCTTGTTTTGTGTTTGCTGGAGCTACTACTAACTCTTGAGCTCTGCTATGGTGATAAAATCAACCTTGGAGAGCCAGTGTGGTGTGGTACAAGAGAACACATGGCGGAAGTCAAGAGACCTGGGTTCACAATCTCAACCTGGTCACTAATCAGCTCACCTTTCTGAACCTCAGTTTCCCCATCCATAAAATGGAAATTGAGCCAGATGATCTCCAAGGGCCTTCCAATTATAAGATTCTATTAGCCCTGTCGTCTAAGGTAGGGAGCCTCAAATTTCTTTATTTTATTTTATTTCATCCATTCATTGATTCAACAAACATTTTCTCCACCAAGTATCGTGAAAGGCACTGAGGGAGGCAAACCTGTTTCTCACCTTCACAAAACTTACAGTTTGGGGAGGGAGAGAAGACAGCTAATTAAACATGTAATACCAACAAAATGTGGTATTACAACAAAGTTCAAAGCCTTAAAGGATCATAAAGAGGAGAATTTAGCCAAGCCTAAGGGGTCATGGAAAGTCTCTTGAATCAGTGGTATTTAAGTTGAGCCCTGTGGGAGGAGGAGAATCTAGCCAGGCTCAGATGAGTGGGTAACAGAGTAGGAAGGGAAGAGTGTCCCAAGCAATGGGCACAGCATGTGTGAAGTTCTGGAAGTAAGAGAGAGCCTGGTGCAAATAAACAACTGGAAGGCAGTCAGCATTGCTGGAGCATAGAGACAGAGGAGGGAGTGGTTAAGCACAAGAGGTCCTCACGGCCCAGACCATGAAGGGCTTGTAAGCCACGTAAGAGAGTTTGAACTTTATCCTAAGAGCAATGGGAAGCCATTCAATGAATTCTGGCACCGTTGTAACATGATCAGATTTGCAGTTTAGGAAACTCCCTCTGGCTGCAGTGTGCAAAGAATGGATTGAGCATCCAGATTGCCCTTGCAATTTGGAGAATGGAATGAAACATTAAGAGGGAGAAACAGGGAAAGAGACAGACATAGTCCACCAAAAATAAAATAAAATAAAATAAAAATAAAAATAGGGCTTCCCTGGTGGCGCAGTGGTTGAGAGTCCGCCTGCCAATGCAGGGGACACGGGTTCGTGTCCCGGTCCAGGAAGATCCCACATGCCGCGGAGCGGCTGGGCCCGTGAGCCATGGCCGTTGAGCCTGCGCGTCCGGAGCCTGTGCTCCGCAACGGGAGGGGCCACAACAGTGAGAGGCCCACATACCGCAAAAAAAGAATAATAATAAAAAATTTTTTAAATAAATAAATAAAAATAAAAAACACGCACTGCAGCTAGCTTTCCTCACTCTAAAACCAGAGTTTCTTAAGTTCGAAAGTAGCCAACCTATGAATTCAATGGAATTCTGGGAAGCTGGACATTGTGTTTTATCTTTTATAGATGAGTAACTTTGACAGGAAGCTAAGTACTTCCCACTCTCCAGCGGTCGTCCCAACATCCTAGCACTAACACCAGGCAACTACTCCAAGCTTTCAAATTGGGATTAGCCAAATAATAACCATACAACTAAGTCGTCAACAAGAACAGGCCCACAGAGAGAAACAGACGAAGAGAGAGACAGAGACAAACAGAGACACAGAGGAAGACAATAACACATGTTCCTATTGTGATTACCAGGAGCTTCAAGTCCTTCAAAGCATGGATGGGCAGAGAATGAGGAAATTGTTATTAAATGTTTTAATTTAGCTGGGTGTAGGAGCTAGTCTTCAGAAGATCTGAACTGAATTCCTGGAACTGCTTGCTGCTAAGTGGCTGCACGATTTGGGCAAATCTTGAGACTCAGGTGTCTCATCTGTTAAATGAGCAAGTTGGACCGGATGACTCCCTAAAATTTCGTATTCCACTAGCTTTGTAAAGCTCAAAGATGATGCCACTGATGACTGGACTGTGTCTCTATCCGTGCGTGTGTCTCTCTGTGTCCTGCATTCTTCATTTCTCCTATAAAGTCAGCAATTTTAAAGCTTATAACACCAAAGATCATTTTAAGAATATGAGTATATGTTGGCATTTTGCCTCTCTCCCTCTCTGTGTCTCTCCTGGGTTGTCTGTTTCTCTGTGTTTTTGTGTCATTATTTCTCTTCTTCCCCCTTGCAATACCAGTTAAAACTTTTAATGTGCAAATTTCCTATATGTATTTAACCCTATTCATTTTCTCTCCTTACTCTTTCTCTCTCTTCCTCCCTCCCTTCCATCAATTCATTCCCTCATAGTTCTCAATCACCGACTCCCAAGTCCCATCTCAGGTTTCTATTTCTTTGATCTGTTATGACCTCTACAGGCATTGTTTGGTGTTGCCACACGTGCACTAAATAGAAGACAAAAACACAAAGTGGACATTACAGGCATGCCTACTGATTTACTAGAAGGCCATAGTTCGGTCTGAAGCCATCCCACACAACCCACAGAGCATTTACTTGCTGCCGACCGCCCCCCCCCTTGCTTCTTTCTCTCTGACAGAGACAGTGAGGGTAGGCTCTAGTGACATCCCATTCCAGAATGGGCTTTGTGGGAGTCCAGCTACCAAATTACCTTCCATTCAATCTGACAAGTATTTATTGAGCACCTACTGTGTGCCTAGCGCTCAGCAAGTTCCTCCAGGGACACCTGGGGTCTCCACACAATATAACCTAATCCTGCCACAGCAGGAACTCAACATTATTGCACTGGCTTTGTTCAGAAGGCTTGGCTGCGCTGAGATTACAGCCTGCAGACTTCATTCAACTCCTTTGGCTTGGAAATGAGGCTGCTTTTCAACAAAAGTGGGGAGTTGAATCAGCCTGAGGCTTTAATTCAGGGCATGTTCTCATTTGAACTTTGGAGTTACCTTGTGTGCATCAGAAGGGTACAATACATCGCTTACCTTCCGCAGAAGGTTCCTCTTGGGAGAGTCTTAGCGTTTCCAAGATGTCATTAAAGCCATAATCTGTCACTTTGAGTACAAAACGCCCATCTACCACACAGTTCCGAGACTTCAGCCTCCCATGAGCAAACTCTCTGTGATGTAAGTACTTCATGCCCTGCAGATGATACAAACAGGATTTATTTAGCAACTTATTTAACTATTTGGGGCTTTTAGAGCCACTTTCTGAGACTGTTAATGGCATGAGCTATTATGATCTAGAATTCAGCCTTTTTCTCTTACACGCAGGCAAAGCAAAACTTTGACAACAAGAATCGTTTCCAGGTCCCTTCTAGCGCTAAAATTTTACGTTTTGATGAAGAATCATATCTTGTGGGCATAAAGAACTGTGTGTTATTGGAAGATTTATTGACATTTCAAACACAGATAGATCTATACATATATAATTGCCAAGAATTTGAAGATTCTGATTTTCCCCCAAAAGGTCTAGCCAAACTCTCATCTACTACTGGCAGGAATGGAAACTGGTACAGCCTTTTGGGTGGGTGATTTGGAAATCGCTATCAAAATTGAAAGTATGCGTACCCTGTGACCTAGGGATTCTACTTCTCCAAAGAAATGCTTGCACATGTGCACATACACAAGAATGCTCCTTGCAGCTCTGCTTTATATTATATAATTGGATGTATAATAAATATCAAGAAGGGACGTCCAAATTGTGGTACATCCAACCTATGGAATATTCTGCAACAATTAAAAATAGTAAGATCAATTTGTATGTACTGATAGGGGACCATATCTAAGCCATAAAGTAAGTGAAAAGGAGTGAGTTGCAGAACTATGTGACAGTATGTATTTTAAACAACAAACAAAATCTATAATGTATGTAAATACACGAAAAATGAATTGCAAGGCTAATCACCAAACTGTCAACAGTGATTAATTTGGGGGGAAGATATGAAGGAGGATTGAGTAATTGTCAGTATTTTCCCAATATATTTATATCACTTGATTTCTAAATTTAATTGAATGCATTATTTTTATAATTAGAAATGTCTTATTTTTATAATTTATATAAAATATATTAAAATTATATAAAATATATACAATTTATTTTTTATATATTTTTAATTAAAAATAGACAATAAAAAAGAAAGCTGAAAGCAAGAAAGCTGATACTGACTGCTACAGTTTGCTTGGCAACCTTATATGACATTCAAATGCGATCTACCAGGACTTTACCAGATGGGTTTAATCATTCACATATAAATACATCCATTTTCTAGTGCAGTCATCTCGGGACTGTTTATGCTGAGTCCTTTTAAGTATCTGGCTCTATTTTGCCACCTGACACCCCTTTGTATTTGTATGCTTTACATCTTGCACCCTAGGAAATTCTGTAGTCCCCAGTACTTCCAAGCAGAGTCTATAGTGGGGGAGATTTCTCCCTAGGTGTCTAATGCTTGGGTTTCATTCATCACGGGTCTGAGAGAACTCATTTAGAGGACTCTCCCTTAACTCACGGGACTTTGCTTACAGAGTGAGTGGAAAGAGTATTAGAATAGGAATTAAGAGATTTAGATTCTATTATTAGCTCTGCCACTTAATAGACAGCTGGTAAATGTTTATTGAGTATCTACTATGTGTGGTAGACACTATATAACAAAAACCTCATTTAGTTTCTCTGAGCCTCTGTCAAAGGAGGATAATCACACTTCTTTTATAGAAAATTGGAATGAGATAATGTCTATAAAGCTACCTTGAAAAGAGTTAGGCCACAATACAAGGGTCAAGACTGTGATTAATATACAGGAAGCTCAATGACTATTGGCTATCCAAATCAGCCCACTACAAGTGCACACAGACACAATTTTCATATCACTCTAGGGAGTTCATAGACTCCACTGAAGCCCATCCATGGACCCATCTGTGAACCCCGTTGGCTGTAAATAGTCCTTGCCTCTGAGAATGGAGGTGCTGCCTGGTAGAACCGATAGTCTTTTGGCTTTCTGGTCATGCTGAGTTCCACATCTATACCTATAGTATAGACCTATGCAAAGACCCATCACCTAGTTCTAGACTGAACCACCTTTTAGAACGTGAAAGCCAGGAGATGGGGCTAAGCAGAACCAAAGAGCCTGGGAATGAGCACTTTCCCACATCCAGAAGGCAGAGAAATGGGATGGAAGAAAGGATTGCTTAAGGCAGAAGAGTGCTCAATAGCTATAGGAAGTAAAGACAAATCTGGCCCTCAAACAGGGGAGCAGGTGAGGAGCAAGCAAATTCTTTCTGTATCAGGACCTTATAACAGATATGGACAAAAGGGCTATGAGAAGAAGTGAGGGCAGACGCAGGGAAGGAAGGTGGAGGAGTGAGAGCATCACAATGATCCAAGGAAAGTGAAACATCCGAAAATATTGAAGTTCTAATCTACAGGGAACATCTTGGATTTTCAGTCTTTCCATTAACCTTGATGAGATCCAGCAGGAGTGATGATTTAAACATCCAATCTAGTTTCACATCCTGATTTGTCAGTATGTCTTCCAGGCTCCTTCGGGAACAGAATTCTGTCACAATGGCAAACATCCCCGAATCATAGAAGAAGCCCACTAAAGGGTTAATATTCTCATGACGTAGGTCCTTCATCTGGAAACAGAGGGAGAGAAGAGAGTCACAGCTGTTCTGTCTCAATTGGAGCTGGGGCCTTCTTCCTGATTCTTTAGGGACACTGTGGAGTGGAGCTCAGTGACCCAGGAATACTAAAGAGGTTAGTACAGTAAGAGGTGGAATAGATTGTCTTTCCGTGAATATTCATCTATGCAGCATCTATTAAAATAAATAGCTTACATAAACATCAGGCCAAAGCTTACAAAATTTGTTTCAGAAGAAACACTTCGAATTTTGACTACATTTTACCTTTGTATCCATTCATTTTTTTCCACTAATGTGAGAAGCATTTAGTGTGTCTCAACAATGTCCAAGGCATTGGACTGCATGCTAGTGATATAGAGATAAACAAAATGAAATCAATATCCTGAAAGAGCTCACATTTAAAGAAGGGTGATAGACAGACAAACTGACAGCTGTATTTCCCTGTGAAGTGGTTTCTTATGGGAGAACGGGATGCTGGTAGAGTTCAGATGGTAAGTATCTAATTCAGTCTGGGAGATCTGGCTTCCCGGAGGAGCTAATGTCTAGACCATCATGAAGTGCAAGTAAGAGCTGACCATGTGAAGGTGACATGGTGGGAGGGGTTGAGAGTGAGAGCATGTTATGCTGAGGAAATTGCAACAGGTTTAGGGTGGCCAGAACACAGTGCAAAGGAAAGAATATGAGACACAAGGCTGGAGAGATAGGCTTCCCTGGTGGCGCAGTGGTTAAGAATCTGCCTGCCAATGCAGGAGACAAGGGCTCGAGACCTGGTCCGGGAAGATTCCACATGCCACGGAGCAACTAAGCCCGTGAGCCACAACTACTGAGCCTGTGCTCTAGAGCCCATGTACCACAACTACTGAGCCCACGTGCCACAACTACTGACACCCGTGCACCTAGAGGCTGTGCTCTGCAACAAGAGAAGCCACCGCAATGAGAAGTCTGCACACCACAACAAAGAGTAGCCCCCACTCAACACAACTAAAGAAAGCCCGTGTGCAGCAACGAAGAGCCAACGCAGCCAAAAATAAATAAATAAATTTATAAAAGGCTGGAGAGTTAGGAGCCACATCCTGTGCAGCTTTGAGAACCGTGCTATAGAATTCGAAATTAATATTACGGTCACTCAGTAATTGTTATCTATTATTATTACTTTTTAATGGGGGATGAGAGAGAAAAGGGCTCCATTATTGCTTCTAGATTTCTACTTGGATTCCTGGAAAGATGGCAGTGATATACATCAATATAAGAAATTCAGGGATGTTTTAGTAGTGGATATGTTGGTGCCCCACCTACATCCCCTTTACAGTGCATCCTGTAGCTGCTGTAAATGTTGGCTGGTAACTCACAGTGGCTCCATTCTCTGGAAAATTGTCCTAGAGGCTAAGCCAAAGGGGAGCTATCTTACTTGAAAGGTTAGGGCCCACCCACAGACCTCAGCTAATGATTGACTGACTGGGAAAGGTACAAAAGTTCAACTCTCTCACCTCAAAGTGGAACTCATGGTATAACTTGTGCTCCAGTATTTCTCCCATAAAATCATACTGAAGCTAGTCTCAAGCTGAGATCACATACTTGCCGAGCTTTTACTTCTGCCTTATCCTGCATCCTCACTCCTTTTCTCTTCAGAGCATTCTCTCAATGAGTAATTTGAACAAGAATCTCCATCTCAGGCTCAGCTTTTAGAGAATCTGACCTAAGACAGTGGGAAAGCAAATTTTGGGTGATGGGGACAGCTGATTAATTCAGTTTGAGACACATTAAGAATGAGGTGCCCGTGGAACATCACGGTGGAACTATTCCAAGGAGATAGTGTGTTCTAGATAAATAGACTTGGGAATTGTAAACATGTAAATGGTAGATGAAATTAATGGGAGTGAATGAGATAACCCAAGGGAAGCATATAAAATAAAAAGAAAAGCGGGGGGTGAATATCAACATTTAAAAGATGGGAAAAGGAAGAACATCCTGCATAAAGACTTAGAAATGAGGCTAGAGAAGTGGAGAAAGGCTTATTTAGAACAACATTATGAACACCACAGGAAGAGTTTCAGGGAATTGAGGTAAATGCCAGAAGGAATTTCAGGAAAATGTGATAAATACTGGAGAGGTCAGGTAAGATGAAGACAGCTACACCTAGACACATCATAATTAAACTCCTAAAATCTAAACTTATGCAGGCAGTCAGAGAATATACAAAAACCTCTTCATGATTAAAAAAAAATTCACAGAAAATCAGAAGTCAAAGGGACATGTGTGAAAAAACCTTCAGGTAACATCAAACCCAAGAGTAAAACATTAAATTCTTTTCCTCTAGAGTCAAGAGCAAGACAAGGATGTCTTCCTTCACCATTTCTACTCAATATTGTATAATAGCATCAAAACATTGATGAGAAAAGTTAAAGAAAACTTAAATAAATGAAGATCTATACCACATTAATGGATTGGAAGGTTCAGTATTGTTAAGATGTCCATTTTCCCTAAATTGATTTATAAATTCATATAACCTCCTATGAAAAATTCCAGAAGGCCTTATTGAAGTAATGAACAAGTTTATTCAAGAACTTATTGAAAATTAAAATAAACTACCCTATCCAAAACAATCTTGAAAAAGAACAATTTACAGGAGCTTATACCACTTAACTATAGGAGTTACTCTGGAGCTGTGATAATCAAGATAGTGTGATATTGGCAGTAGGGTACACTAATGAGTTAGTGAAATAGAGTACAGAGTCTAAAAATATACCCACACATATATAGTCAGTCAACTTTTCACCAAGTTGAAAAGTTAATTAAGTGGAGAAAGGAAAGGCTTTTTAAAATAATTGTTACTGGAACACTGGATATCGCTATGGAAAAAAAAAATAACCATGACCACTATCTCAGTCCATACACAAAAACTAATTCAAAATGGATCATAATCCTAAATCTAAAATCTTGGAATTGGCAAAGATTTTCAAGCCACAAAATAAAATCATAAATTGGATTTCCTCAAAATTAAAAATTTTGCTCATCAAAACCATTAAACAAACAATCCACAGACTGAGAAAAAATATTGTAAAACATATATCTGACCAAAGGAAGGTTATATAAAGAACGTCTACATTTCAACAATTAAAAGGCAAAACTCTCAATTTTTTTAAATGGGAAAAAATGTGAACAGACAATTCACAAAAGAAGATATACAAATGAATTATAAACACATGAAAAGATGCTCAATAACATTAGTCATCAAGAAAATGCAAATTAAAACCACAATAACATTTTATACACCGTAGAAAGGCAAATATCAAAAAGACAAATGTTGCTGAGAATTTAAAGCAACTGGAACTTTTGTACATTGCTGACAGGAGTGTAAAATGTTGTAACCAATTTGGAGACCTGTTTGGATGTTTCATATAAAGTTATACGTACATCTACTCTATGACTCAGTGTCTATTCTTAAGCATTTACCGAAGAGAAGTGAAAATATATGTTCACAAAAATATCAATACTTGGACAAAAATGTTTATAGTTGCCTATGAAGAAATACTCAACATACTAATCATCAGAGAAGTGCAAATCAAAATTACAATATGATATCATCTCCCACCCATTAGGGTGGTTACTATAAATTTAAAAAAAATAACCAGATAATAACAAGTGTTGACAAGGATGTGGAGAAATTAGAACTCTTGTGTACTGTTGGTAGGATTGTAAAATGATGCAACTGCTATGGAAAACAGTATGGAGGTTCCTCAAAAAATTAAAAATAGGACTACAATATGATCCAGAAATTCCACTCCTGGGTATATATCCAAAGAATTGAAAGCAGGATCTCAGAGAGATATCTGCACACCCATATTCATAGCAACCCAAATGTCCATCAAGAAATGAATGAATAACATAAAATGGAATATTGGTCAGCCTTTAAAAGGAAAGAAATCTATTCACACTTTACCACATGGATGAACCTTGAAGACATTATGCTAGGTGAAATATGCCAGTCACAAAAAGACAAATACTATATTATTCCATTTATATAAGGTGCCTAAAGTAGTCATATTCATGGAAACAGAAAGTAGAATGGTGGTTAACCCAGAATAGGGGGAGGGGGAAAAAGTGAGCTGCTATTTAATGGGTACAGAGTTTTATATTTGCAAATTGAAAAAGTTCTGGCGATGTGTTTAACAACAATGCAAGTATATTTAACACTGCTGAATTGTACATTTAAAAATAAAGATGGTAAATTTTATGTTATGTGTTTTTTCTTAATTAAACAAATATTTATAGTTGTCTTATTCATAACTCCAAAAAACTGGAAACCCAGCCAAATGTTCATCAACAGGAAAATTATAAACAAATTGTGATATATTCATAAAATGAAATACTACTCAGAAATTTTAAAAAATGAACTGCTACTGATACCTGCAAAAACGTGGATTTAATCTTAAAAATACTATGTTGAGAGAAGAAAGTCAGGCACAAAAGAGTATATAGTCTATCATTCCACTTATACAAAATCCAAGAACAGAAAAAATATTAATTCATGATGATAGATATCAGAACAATGATTGCCTCTGGGATAAAAGAAATGACTGGGAAGGGAAACAAGAGAACTTTCTGGGGTGATAGACATATTCTGTATCTTGTTTTGGGGAGTGGTTACACAGATATATGCAATATATGCAATTATCAAAATTCACTGAACAGATAATTCATTCATCAAATTATACGTAAATAAAAAATGTCTTTTTGAAACACAATGAGACATTATACTATGTGAAATAAGCCAGTGACAAAAAGAGGTATCTAAAGTAGTCAAATTCATAGAAGCAGAAAATAGAATGGTGGTTATCAAGCGTTGAGGGTGAGTGGGGAAAAGGAGAGTTTTGTTTAATAGGTACAGAGTTTCAGCTTTGCAAGAGAAAAGCTGTGACGATCTGTTGCCAAAAAATGTGAATATACTCAAAACTTAGAGATGGTAATTTCTGTCATTTTATCATACTTTAAAATTTAAAAAACACAATGAGATACCCATAGAAACCCACTAGAATACTAAAACCAAAAAGACTGACAAGACTACATCATTGGTGATGATGTAAAGGGAGCTCTCATAACTTGCGTGTAGGAAATTAAACTAGGAAAGGTTTGATACTGTCTTATAAAGTTAAACATGTACTATATTTTAACATAGAAATTCCACTCTTAGGTATTTACCCAAGAGAAATTAAAATATGTGTCCATAAAAAGACATAAAAAGCATATTCGTATCAGTTTTATTCACAATAGCCAAAATTGGAACCAGCCTAAATGCCCATCAGCAGGAAAATAGATAATTACATTGTGTTATATTCATGCAATTGACTACTACTCAGCAATGAAAAGAGCAAGCTATTTATACACATGATAACACGAATGAATCAGTCAGTATGCTGTATGATTCCACTTATATGAGGTTATAGGATAAGCAAAAGTAATGCAAGATAGACCCAAAACCCAGAACAGTGGTTTTCTTTGGCTGGGGGCGGGGGGGGAACGCAATAATTTACTAATGAACACAAGGGAACTTTCTTGAGAGAAAGAAATGTTTTATATCAGGGGTCAGCAATCCTCTTCTGTACCTATAGTAAATATTTTAGGCTTTGCTGATCATGTATAGTTTCTGTTGCATAATCTTTGTTTTCTTTTTTTACAACCCTTAAAAAATGTAAAACACATTCTTAGCTCCCAGGATGTAAAAAACAGGCCAGGATGTAAAAACTTTGCCGACCCCTATTCTATATCATAATAGAAGTCTAGATTATATGGGCATATCTCTTCATCAAAATTATATATCTATGATATGAGCATTTCAATGCATGTAATTGTACCTCAGAAATACAGAACTGCAAAATAACAACAATAATAACCAAGTTAGAGATGTGAGAAGTGGGTGGAGGTAGAGATGAAATAATAATGGTAGAATGTTGATAATTGTTGAAGTTGGGTGACGGGCATATGGAGTTTGTTTATATCATTCTGTTTATTTTGTGTGTGTCTGTTATTTTCTATAATAAAAGTTTTTTAAAAGAAAAGAAAAACTTCCAGGATGTAGCTGAAGCAGTACTTAAAGGAAGTTTTCTAGCTTTAAGTGACTGTATTGGAAACTAAGAACAGTTAAAATCAACTATAAAAACTTCCAGCTCAAAAAACTAGAAAAAGAACAACAAATTAAAAGCAAAGAAACTAGAAGGAAAGAAATAACCAGAATACAAATCAATAAAATAGAAAGCAGACATACAATAGAGAAAAATCAACAAAGCCAAAAGTTGATTTCTGGAAAGGATTAATAAAATTGATAATCTTCCAGCAAAACTGATCAAGAAAGAGAAAACACATATTGTCATTATCAGAAATGAAAATGGGAGCATCACTACAGATCCTAAGGCTACTTAAAAGATTGCATGAGCATATTATGTACAACCTCATGCCAGTAAGTTCCACAACATGTATGGAATGGACAACTTCCTTTTAAGACATAACTTACTGAAACAGGTATAAGAAGAAATAGAAAGTTTGAATAGTCCAATATCTATTCAAGAAATTGAATCTGTAATTTAAAATCTCCACACAAAGAGAAGAACAATAGGAATCTAATTAAAGAGATTCAAGCAGAGAACTGACAAGATCAGGTTTGATTTTGATTCAGATTGCAATGTGGAGAAAAGATTTGACAATGATAAAAGTGGATATGTGTAAAGACAATTGCCAGTGGTTGCCAGGGTTTATGGGGAGGAAGGTGTGAATAGGCAGAGCACAGAGGATTTTTAGGGCATTGAAACTATTCTGTATGTTACTATAATGGTAGATACATCATTATGCATTTGTCAAAATGCATAGGATGTACTACCCTCTGAACCCTAATGTAAGCTATGGACTTTGAGTGATAATGATGTGTCAATGTGTGCTCATGGATTATAACAAATGTACCACTCTGGTTCAGGATGTTGATAGTGGGGGAGGCTCAATTTTTCTGTGAACCTAAAACTGCTCTAAAAACTAAACTCTCTCTTTAAAAAAAAAAAAAAAAAAAAAAACAGACAATTGCCGTAGCTCTTGTGGGTGATGATGGTGGCTTGGACCAGGATGGTAACAGTAAAAACAGAGGAAGAGAACATTGGACTTTTAAGAAAAATGGAGAAGCTCTGAAATACAGGTTGTAGAAAGTGAATTAACTAATGAAGTATTATAATGGACTTAAAGGATAATTTTAAGGGACATTTTAAGATGGAAACAATATACCTTGTTACATGACTTTCTGCCATAATACTCAGCTGTTCAGATGCAGGCACAAAGAAAGTTAAGAGTTAGGGTCATCCTGAATATGAGTTTTATGTGTGTCCAAAAAGACAGAAATAAGAATGTGTTCAAACGGTCAACTATGAAATCTAAGGTGGGCATGAAAGAAGATAAAAGAAGGGCTTGTGGGATGGGAGAAAGTAGAGGTCAGTAGACAGGAAAACCCAATGTAAAATATAGGCACAGTTGAAAGAAGAGAAGGCTATAGTCAGAGAGTGTGATGTTTGAATCTATGATTTTGGAAGTGAAGCATTTTCAGTAGCAATTATAGATAACGACAAACCCCAAGGTATAATGATAGTAGCGGATGGCCAAAGTGAAATGGAAGAGAAGATGATTAGAGATTATATGGCAAGGAACTAAATAGCCAAGGTATTAGAAGGTACAAGGAGTATGCCACTCAGTTCCAGATGATGGGAAAGAACATGAGACTGGGAGATAGATACAGCCTGATTTTCCTGCATACGTCTTTGGAGAAGTTGGGACCCTAAAAGATGTTGGAAGTCATCAGTCCTTTGGTCTTCTGACTCCAGCTGTTTCCCTTTAAGGAATATCTATCTGACTGTACATGACTCCCTTCTATAGCTGGCTCACCAAGATGTGTTCTCCAGTCTGGCCCCTGATACTCAGTCCCCAAATTTTAAAATCATGAAGGCACATAGTAGTCAAAGCAGTGCTAGACTCACAGTGATAGCATCGTCAGATCCACTTCCTGCTTCATAAAAGTACTAGAAAGGAATTAGGGCCTTTCACATGGTAAATTCTGGAAAATTGGCCTTCACCCTAGAATTGAGTTACTATCTGCACCTGACATAGTAACACAAGTTAGTAAGGGGACACAAAAAGATGTCATGAGGATAATGGGAGCCAGTTTTCTAACTGTTGGAGAAAGCAGTTACAAACACGGAAAGGGAAAGGATAGAATGAACTCTGTGGCATTCAATTACAATTGGAGGTATTAGATGGATGATAGATAGATGATAGATAGATATAAATGATAGATAATTGAATAAAATTAAAACCACTGGTATAAATGTATGAATAAATAAATAAACGGTAGAGAAGGTAAGGCTCTTTCTTACAATACAGAGCCAACAAATAAACATAGAAAGAATGCTAGAGTTAGAGAATCATCAATGGATGCTAAAATTAGTAGGTAAAAATTTGATCAAAAAAACAGGCTATTTATACAGACTCAAATTATCTCTCTACAAATTATGTATTAATTACAACGAGGATAAAAAAACAGTAGCTCTACGGTGGCAAAATCTGGTAGACACCACCTAAACCAAGCAATAAGAGTTAATATCACTAATAATGGGGCAATCAACATTATGTGCTTCCTAATACAAAGCACTGAAAAGAACACTGCATCACTTCTGTAGCATTCTGGCTGAAGATGCATAACCTAAATCTAACCATGAAGAACATGGAAAAAACCCAAATTGAGGGGCCATCTACAAAATAACTCAGCTGAATTCTTCCAAAAATATCAAGATAAAGAAAAACAACAACAGCAAAAAGCTGAGACTCTGTTTCAGATTAAAGGCAACTAAAAAGACATGACAACCAACTATAATGTGGAAACTCTGATTGGAAACTGGCCCAGGGAAAAATTAGCTATAATGTATTATGACTAATGATAAAATTAAAATATGAGCAGTAGTTTAGATAATATTACTGTATCAATGCTAAATTTTCTGATTTTGATGATTATACCATAGTTATATACAAGAATGCCTTTGTTTTTAGGAAATAAACACTGAAGTATTTAGAGGTAAAATGGCATGATGTCTACACCTTACTCTCAAATGGTTGAGAAGAAAAGAATATACATAGTCAACCCTCAGTGTCCACTGGGGATTGATTCCAAACCCAGGAGGACACCAAACTCCATGGACGCTGAAGTCCCTTATAAAAAATGATACAGCAGTACTTTGAATTCTCCCTTGAAGTGGTTGTAATATCTTCCTGATTCCCTTATATATTTAATGATTTAAACAAAACCTTTGACATGTATTCATTTTGTATTTGTGCGAGAATCATGATTTTATCCTTTAAAAAAATAATAGTTAACACATAATATTGGTTGTTATCAAACAATGTAATAAATACTTGTCAACTTAAAAAAAACAAAAATAAAATAAAATAGTACAGTGGGCCCTCCGTATCCGTGGGTTCTGCAGCTGCAGATTCAACCAATCTGAAGTTGGTCAAATCAAGGGGTGCAGAACACATGGACTCTGAAGGCCGACTGTACATAAATTTATAAATAGAGAATGAAAAGCACTAGGAAAAATGTAAACAATTGCTGAATCTGGGTAGGATATACAGTAGTTCCTTGAATTATTCTTGCAGCTTTGCTGCAAGTTTGAAATTATGTCAAAATTTTAAATTACCCAAAAAAAGGTATCATGGACACACTCTACCTTGGGTCTTCTTATTTCCACACTTGTAGTTTATCAGCTCCCCCAGGTTTGGCATTGTTTGGCTCCATACTTTGGATCTAGCTCTCTGTTTAGCATCCCAGATCATCAAACCAGTGTGGGACTGCTTATTCTAGCTCTGACCTTGGTCACTCCTTCTGGATTCATCTCTCACTATTTTTCCTTCAGCTCCAGGCATCAAAACCACATGTAAGGGAAATACCAAATCATAACATCTCATTCTGATCCATGAGGCACATTGGGTCCCTCATGGGCTGCACCTCTTCCATTTCCCCATTTCCCTTGTTTTCTCACTTGTACACTTGTACAGTCTGGATGTAGCAGGTGTCTCATTCAAACCTATTGGATTGATTTGAACTTGCCTGATTCATAAATGTGAAGAAATATATCATTATCTTCTAGAAATCCCACTTTCATGAGTCTGAAGGAACCAGACAGTTCCGTAAATCTTTTATGGACTCAAAGTTCAAGGAGGAGTCAATTTTAAATGGTTTGAGAGGAAGCATCATCATCTCTGCCTTATGTACAGACTGCTTCCTTAAACAAACTATCCAAGGACTTTTTTTTTTTTTTTTTTTGCGGTACGCGGGCCTCTCACTGTCGTGGCCTCTCCCGTTGCGGAGCACAGGCTCCGGACGCGCAGGCTCAGCAGCCATGGCTCACGGGCCCAGCCGCTCCGCGGCACGTGGGATCTTCCCAGACCGGGGCACGAACCCGTGTCCCCTCCATCGGCAGGCGGACTCTCAACCACTGCGCCACCAGGGAAGCCCCCAAGGACTTTTTAAATATAATTGGTGGGATTGGGAAATCACCATTTTTCTTATGTAAACAGAAATTACCAGATGACTTTTCCAGGCCTGGCAAACGGAGATTTTGAATGATTATGGGATATGTACTTAATAATAATCAGATACCATTTTACGAAGAAGCTGTATGTCAGGAAATGTGCAAGATCTCAGCCCTGGGAAGAAATAAAAATAAGGAAAGTAAAGCTCAGGGAGTTTAGGTGACTTTTCCAAGCTCATATATCTCTTAAGTGGTAGAGCTGAGAAGTGAATCCTTCATGTCTTTCTGACTCCGGAGCCCATACTTTTGCCATTGCATCATACAGTCGTAATGAGTCAGTAGCTACCCTATAGTTTCCCTGCACTGATCTGTTAAAGGATCTTCCTAACAGCTGGTATTAGTTACTTTGGAGAAACGATTGGTGGTTTCAGTGGGAATATATATAAGAGAGGGTTTCTCATACCATTTCAAACATATCACTTGCACTTGATTTGATGGATTTAATGTCTCCAAAATCTCCAGAGGGGAACTTTTTCAGCCACACCCAATCACCCTAGAAAGAAAAGGTAAAGATTGTTGGTGAGCCTTAGTTGCCAGCAGCTTTAGAGCAATGTCCCTTCCACATGAAGAGTCTATAGTTAGACCATCAGCCTAAACAAGCGTTGTTCCTCCTCTCTCACCCTCCGCCCCATGGACATTCTGTATTCAGAGCTAAAAAGGAGGTCACACAGAGAAGTTAAAGTTTAAAATTCCGATTAACTAAAGCAGGGAAACAATTGCAGGGATGCAGATGTCATCAAAGGAATGATACTGCTCTCTGCAACGACTTCCTTAACTAACTGCAGAAAGTCCCGGGTCATTTCACTCATTCATAGCTAAGTGATGTAGCACCAGGTTTCCTGCGATTAATGGTGATGGTTAGTGGCTGCAATTCTCACTGCCTTGAGGCGTCTATGTCGAGAGATGTAGGGCAGGAGATGTAGTGCAACAAATGTTTCCTGCATTTACCTTGATCCATTTTTCTCTTGTGGGACAGGTCATTTTGGGGGCCTGTTATGCTTTAATCATAAACTGATTGGCTTAAACATCGATTAAACATTTTTTATTTGGATGTACAAATGTACTACCATAGTAATAGAGTAATCTAGACTCTTTCAGAAGTCTATTTCTGACTTTTTAAGCACAAAACAGCTATTTCTAAGGCTGCTGTCAAGTCAAAGACAACAATTATTTTACTGTCTTCACTTTAACACCAGTGCCTGATAGATAATTTTCTTCTACGTGCATAGCCTCAAGGATTCATCAGTCACCAGGCCCTATTTAGTTTCTGTCCAGCCCAAATCTGAAGAAAGCAATACACAGATTCCTTTTTCTCTGTAATAATAATAATAATGCCTTACATTTGCACAGCGCTCTCTCCTCTTCAAAGTGCTCTCACATCTATTACCTATAGCCTGGAGATTCTATTTCAGGCTGCACCAATTTGTCATCAAGTAGAGATAATAAAGCAGAGAGCTCTGTACAGTCAAATTCCGAGAATAAGAGAGTGTAGCCACTCTCTTATTATGGAATATATCCAGCTGTGGCACTACATCTGGAGACCAGCCGGAGGCAAAGGCTAATAATGGGAGCTGCAGGCATCTGAGTTACTCGCCGTACTGTGTGTTAGAGGGTATCTTCTGGCCAAGGAGCTCAAAACCCTTTAACTAGGAAATGGCTTCTAGAGACCTTCAGCAGCTGAACAAAACTGTGTCAGCCAGGCTCACGCCCACAAAATTCAGACAGGTAGTCCAGGACCAGTGCCTGTCTGTAGCAGATTGGTCAAAGTACCAAAGGCAGCTTTCCTGGTCTCTTGCCCAGCAGTTCCCTGAGTGTGGCCCTAGACCAATTACATCATAGTCACTTAGGAACTGGTTAGAAAGGCCCATTGTAAGGCCCCACAAAATCTAAAGGATTTTGCCCTTTAGAGGGATCAAAGGCTGAGGTTTAATCTGAAAGTTTACAAAGTCAGCCCATGTGTGGGTTATACACATATACTGATGTGTATATAGTAAAGCCTTCCCAGCACGTTTGCCATTATATTACATGGACCATGGTCACCGCTAGCTTCTATGGCACCTTTGTGCTAATTAGCAAAGGGTGCTTTCCCTCAAGTAAAAAAATAATGTGAGAATATTATTTTGCAGCCTGTGGCAGCCCTGTGATGTTGGGCAGCAGCCCCAGCTGTATATATCTGTGCATGTACCACACTCTCGTTGACTCATACATCCTTCAGACACCAGGGAAAACACTCCACTAGCAGCTTCAGTATTCTGCGTACCACCAAGCCCTGCCTGCCAGGTAAGGCCTCTTTGTCAGGTCCGCTACCTCATTCCAGAACTAGGCTGAGAGGCCAGAATCTCTTTGCTCACTCCTGCACCACTCTCATATACGTTACTATATGTCTACAATGTGGATAGTACCCTCTTAGAAGTGGTTCCCTTGTGCAGTGTACAGCCTGAATATCAGTACTGGCAGCCCTTACTCTGCCTATAGCCAGTGCCTAATACCTTCTTCCTGGAATCCACCGTATTGCAGATATGGGTCCGCTTTCTCTCTTGCTTATTAACTTTTACAAGTAGTTAAGCAGAACTTTTTTTCCTCCCAAATCACCAAATTTGAGGGCTTCATATTTAAAGTAATTGAAGCCTGAAGAGATTAAATGACTTGCCCAAGGTCAGAAGGTTAGGTAGTAACACAACCAAGGTCTTCCATCTCCCACTTTGTTGCTCTTTCCTCCCATGGGCTTTCTTTGGTTTGGGGGATTTGTGTGTGTTTGTTTCAAGATTTAAACAATTCTCATGAACTTTATAAGCAAATGTTTATTAAGTCTGTGTGTATCCTACTTTATGAGTAATGAGGAAAAGGGAGGATATGGGCCGGTTTTATCTTTACCGTGCATGCACTATTTATTTGTTTTGTTTTTTCTTTTAAGAGAAAGAATGATAAAATACTTCACTCATCATTCACTTTTTTTTTTTTTTCATCATTCACTTTTTAATTAAGAGGAAGAAACATCAAACTCTATCCACTAAAGTTTTTAGAAGTAACTTAAAGTCCATCAGTTTTGCACTAAGGCCCTGTTGCATTAACTAAGAGTCAAGAGAATTAAGTTCTAGACCTGGCTTTGCCTCAAATTCAGGGGTGGTCTTAGGGTAGCTACCTCATTGGCCTGAGCCTCAGTTTCCTCACTGATTGATAGAGCTGGACGACTTAGATGATTTCTAAGGTCCTTTTCAGCTTTGATGATCCAATTCTGTGATGAGAGAGAAAAGATGGTTGGTGCAAAGGAGAGGAGTGGAGAGAGAGCTATATGGGATATAGAAGGTGGGAAGATAGAAAAAAAGGCTCTGGAAAAGAGAGATGAATGGGGAGGGTGTACGGGGGAGAGACAGAAATGAGACAAAGAGAAAAACACAGGGAGAGGTTGAGGGACAGAAGGAGTCAGAGAATAAAAAGGGAGGATCAGTTCAGTGGGTTCTCTCTGAGTGTGTCAGGGTTGCACTACTGCCCACCTCACCCCCTCTCCCCTAGACTGTGGCTATTAGAACAGATCCTGACACGTCCCCATTGCATCGGCCAGTCATTGCTCTTTCCCCAGCAGTCTGCTCAGCTGGCTTTCCTTTTACATCTCACAGAGTATCTCTGAGATAAGGGCTGATTTTCCTGTACAGTTCCGAAGGCTATGCATCTGTGTGTCCCATCAAAGTGTGAATCTGTGTCAGTGTATTACAATGTTATGGAATGTCCTAAAGAAGCCTGTCCTCTGTTATTAGGTATCTGCTACTCCAGGCACACTGTCTGGAACTTCCACACCTTCCAGTAAAAATTCTTATGAAAATTTGGTTTATTCTAAACAGAAACTAGATAATGAATCTTTAAAACACTCCTAATAGAGGGCTGTTTCAGAAGGCACACTGGACCTCTTTCTTTGGTCTGTTGATTCGATTGACTACCGCTCTCTCCCGGAGTCCTCTTTAGCTCTAGCTAGGCAGTTTTCTAGCTTCAACTGTCTTCCTTTACACCCTGCCATCAGCCTAATCTTGACCTCATGGCGTGGTATTATTCTCACTAACACCTTCCTTTTGTGCAGATAAAGTCCTCCTTTGGCCTACACAGTTCAGAAACACCCATGATCTGACTGACCAACAACAGGCATTATGGGAACTAACTCAACTCACTGCTTCCTTCCAAAGTGAGGAAATATCTGACAAATTCTTAAAGGCCAATTACATACAGATGTTTATTTTCTCCCTTCTTAATTCTACACTATCACCTTCCAGCTCCACCAAATAAAACATACCACAATTAAACACATAAATTCTTCCACAGAATCAGAGATTCATAGCATATCTGGGCCAGAAGAGGGCTTACTCTTAGTTCAGCAATTCTCAACCCTGGCTGCACATATAGGGGAACTTTGAAAAGAAATACCAATGCCTGGGCCCACCCCATACCAAATGAATCAGAGTTACTATGCCTGGGCATAGGTATTTTTTTAAGTTTCCCACAGAGATTCTAATGAACAGCCAAGATTAAGAATTTAGTTCAACCCCTCAATTTACAGATGAAAAACCAAGAGACTGCCATAGGTACTGAGATTTACTTCAGAATCTTAGAGATGTCAATATATTTGTAAACCATCAGCCCCATTCCATTTGACATCCTGAACATTATCTTGAGATTATCTTGCCTTTGGTCTTTGAGAGAGTAGAACTGTCAATTCCCCAATACCTCAAGTTTACATTTGAATCAAATCTCCTCTTTGATTAAATTAAGTTCAAGGCAAGATCCAGAGGTTTCCTGCTCCAAATGTAAGTCAACACACTTCAGGTACAATGAGAAAATATATGCCATGCTAATCTTGGTGTTTTTATGTAGCTATAAATTATTTATCCAATGAAGGAGAGCATTCACTTGGAAAATCCAATGGTGGACAACCTAAAAACTCATTCTGGCCTGTTTTGGACTTTCTTTGTAGTTACTATTGAAGTTGAGAGTGTTTGCTGCTTTTGGGAGTATCTTCAAACAAAACAAGGAAACCATACTGGGAAGGCCTTACTTAGGAGGGACAGAAAGGCAGTCTAGTTTCCCTTTTACCCCCTGCTTAACTCTTTCCTGCTGAGAAGAAACAGTTCGTCTCTCTAACTGATGCAAGATTTGTTCTGGTTGCCAAATTCCAGTATCTTAGAACAAGGGGTTGGGGGTGGTCTCTTAAAGCATGAAAGACAGAAATTTAAGTGAAATAAAAAGGATTTCTATTTTAGACATCAGAAGGTAACCTTTTACTGCAAGAGGAAGTACAGGCTGAGGAAAGGAAAGAAATGAATAATTTTTTAAAGATTTCAGTAATATCAGAGAATAACAGGTAAAGGAAGAACAAGCAGTATTTGAAGGGAAGAGCTTGCCCCAAGCCTTACTCTATATAAGCATGTCTCTAGACATCCCATCACAAACAGTTCACTCAGGAAGTCATTTCTTCTATTATGATATCTATGTCTTCTGGAATGAGTGACATGGTTAAGTGTTTGGGCCTCACGAACTTTTTTCTGCATTCATAGTAAATACATGGTGTTGAAAGATCAATGAAGTTGGAAGTAAGTAGATTAGCTGCCGAGGAAAATCATCGTCAAAAATGTCAACCAAACAAGTCTGTAAGGGGATAATGGACAAAAATACTCATCAAAAGGAAAGACTTACCAAAGGCCTCAATATTTTGGCACAAAGACTAAGTAAGTCCTACGTCACTGCCTCAATTTAAAACCGAAGAAGGCAGCAGATTAGATAGCTGTTGGATATCCTACCTCATAAATTGCTATGTTGGAGTTTTCATAGATAGCTGGAGTTAGACTCCCTGAAGAAAAGGAGAGCCTTGGGTACCTTCCACTTTGGACCTCCGACGTGATCTGGAAGCTTACACTGACACGACTTCCTCTCTGTGAAAGGATTAGAAAAGAAAGTTTATGAACAAAATTATCGTGATTAAGGACAGAGCATTGAGCTATGGTATAGACACTATGCTTACATGGTATTCTTTTTCTTTTTTAATTCCTAATCGAGTAACTCTATGAGTTGAGCTCTATAAACATGAGATTGATTAATTTTTCCTATCCCCAGCATTTTTTAATGCTAGGATTGGTTCTGTGCTTCACCTCCGTATACCACAATTCACCTCCATATACCACAAAGGAAAGGCAAAGCTCTGCAGATATTTCCATCTCCTAGAGAAGATTAGAGCCGTGGATTTTGGGGGACAAGAAAGAACGCCTGTCATAATTTAATTTGGGACCCTCATTTTATAGACAAAAATGAGAAAAAGATGAGAATCTAACATTTTGAAAAAATCAATAGAAAACTTAGGACAGAATCCCACTGTTCTGGCTCTTAGGCCTAGCTCTTTATGTTATACCATCTTGAATGGCATCCTTTTTTGTGCAGTCAAGATTAATGGCAGAAGATATCTCAGAAAGCTATAAGATGGTAGAGAGTGAGAAGATCATCTGCCCATGATTTATAAGTCTGATGTTTAAATAGGCCAAATTTCTTATTCCTTTATTTGTTAATTAGTACACAGAAGTCTGATAAGAGAGGGCTAGGAAGTGTACAGTTGAATGACAAAAGGAAGGGTTATCTCCAATCTGTGTTAACTTTTAAAATTGAACATCTTCAACTGAACGTAATATCTTCAACTGAACCAGCAGACGTACTTCATATGAAGAAATAATAAGTCAACAAGTTCCTCATATCCTTTTCCACTTCTCTAAATATACCTTTCTTAAAATTATAGCAATTCAGAGTTAGCAGTTACATTTGGTATTGTCTAGGCCATTCCCCACCACCAACTCCAACACTCTCATTTTACAATGAAGAAACAGAGACCTAGAGGGGGACTTAGGGACTGGAAGAGGAACGTAGATGTTATGTTTCCAGTCTTGTGTTCTTTGTACCACATCATGCTTTGTTTCTCTCTTGCTCACCAATAAAAATTAATCTTAAGTAGTTTCACACACTCTGCCCTTAACAGTCTTTGATAAACTGAAGCTCATCAGTTGATTTAGCCCCGAGTTCAGTTCATTCTACCAAGACAAGACAATCACAAAGCTCCAAGGCAATAGTAAACTATACTTAGCCCCTGATGTGTTGAAGTCCCAACAGCTCAAGATTCAGACAAGGTGGAAAACTTGACTCTTCACATATCCCTTGCATCAACCTGAACTCTCCTCAACAGAGCAAGGCCAGAGAGGAATCCACTTCCCTTTCATTCTTTATTTTCATATCTCAGCAGGAGCACCTAGATCTGTATATTGAGATATAAACCTCTCCATGAAGGGCAAAGGAGAAAGCAAGAGAATCTGCCAAAATCCACATATATTCGGGCTTCAGCTTCACTTTCTTCTAAAAACTTCCTTTCCTGACCTGACTTCTACTGACCTGCCAATTTTTCTAGACTGAATTAATTTTTTATGCACCAAGAGTTTACACTTTCAGACATTCCATTTGGATGGAATTCTCGCCTTGGCTTCTTGACTAGTTAGACACAGCCAGCTGCAAGTTTGTGACTACACAGCAGTTAAGGAAAATATATGCTCCCCTTATCTTCTTCCATAAGAACCCATGATACAAGCCAAGTGCCACAAAGGATCTGGAGGCCAAGGGCTATGCTCTTCTAGGTAATGCCATCCCTTTCCACCTGGGCCAATATAGCAAAGAAAGAAGGAGGAGAAGGAGGAGGAGAAGAAGAAGAAGAAGAAGAAGAAGAAGAAGAAGAAGAAGCCCTGTAAGGCTATCTATCCCTGTTGCTATTAATTTTTATCACTCATATGGTGAGAAGTGATGATGATTGTTTTTTTTAACTCTCATTATGTCAGAATTTATGCACAAGTAAAAGAAAAGATCTATTATCATGAACAAGATTTTAAAACCTTGGGCACTTTGCTCATCTGAAGGTAGCACTATTCTGCTATTTATGGTGATTTTGTGAGAACTGGTATGAAACCCAAATATATTTTGTGTCTCAGTAGGAAAGAGAGAAGGCATAATTGGAGGAGGTTTTATATTTACTGGACTACTGCAAGGCCTATAAAAAGGAGAGGCTAATTCAGTCCAAAATTGAGCTATGTTTATTGTTTTGACACTTTAGACCCAAAACATCTAGTCATATTGAATATGACAAATCCAGACAAATTCCACCACTTGAGTTCCAGTGTCCTCTGGTGGCTTCAAAAATAGAGACTAACATCAATAAGTTTTGATGGCATAAGGGTAGAATGTAGCTTTCAGCCACAGTGATCATTTTGGCATTCAGCAATACCTTTCCAGGAACGTGATATCAACCTTACAAAAGGATCTGGTGATTTAAACAAGTAAGAGTTAGGGTTGTAACTGAGACTTAAAGCAAACAGCTGAACTTTTCATTTGATTCCAAATGCACAGGGTATTATCATGTAAATCCACTCTCACCCAGCCAACTAGTTAAAGCATACCTCTTAGTGTCACATTTAGGCAAGTGATCAGTTCTGTCACAGAGATAATTAATTCTCAGATCTGGTATGCTGGTGTAGCAAAAGTAAATAGCACATAAGAACAATGTGAGGTGTGGGGATCCTCTCCCTACACCCTGCCACCACCATACTAGAATTGGCAAAGACTAATGTCTTTATTTTGACCACATATACTGGGCACAAAGAGGCACAGTCTCCTACTACTAGCTGCATTGGACAAAACTCTTCCCTACACATTTTCTTTTCCAAGCTCTTGTTTGTGCTGTTTTCTCTGCCTAGGAGGCCTATAGGGGCGAGGCAGGTAATATAAATTGATGAATTAAGTTGAGTATTAAGACAATAGAGAGTGATGGGAACTGTGTCAAACTGCAGACACCGTTTTTGCAAATTCTTCCCAAAACGGCAACTACTGAAGAGTTTCAGCCAGTTGCCACAATGATGCCCAAAGTTGATAGATCTTCCAACCTATAAAGAACCTCCAGAAATCCAGGTTTTTATGTATAATCTCACAATTCCAAAATTCTGGCTACAATTTTTTTAAACCATAAATGTCAGACAAAAGTGGTTACCAGTTTGTGACCTGGGACCTAGACAAATCCTCTCCCGCCTTCTTTAAGACCCAGATTCGGTGCTGGGTCTCTAAGAAGCCTTCCTCCACTGGTCTATCTCCTCTTAAGTTCTACCATATTTCTAGTGTCCTTTGTGCAATGTGGCATCTACCGACTCGTATGGTATGATTTGTCTCTCTGACTTGACGGTAATCTCCACGAAGGCAGGGACTACATGCCATCTCTTACAAAGCCTAGCCCAAGGCCAGGACATAGTGGCAGGCACTCAGTGAAAATAGCCAATTACGACACAATCACAATCAGAAGAGGACCCCTGGTGACGCTTAACTTTCTTTCACTCGTTGATTCATTCACCACTTTTAAGAGCACCTATTACACCATCAGCACCACATCAGGTGCTATGGGCTAACATTAAAACAAAAAAGATGTACCCCCACCATTGAGGAGCTAGCAATCACATGTTGAGTCCAAATGTACAAAAAAGGGCTATATGTAGTCAAAGCTACACTATTGCTCAAAGTGCGCTGCGTCACTTTCTCAAAACTAAGACAGCACTATCCAATAGAAATGTAACATGAGCCACATGTGTACTTTTAAGTTTTCTAGTAGTCACATTAAAAAACCTAAAAAGAAACAGGTGAGGTTAATTTTAGTAATATATTTAACCCAATATATCTAAAGTATTATCATTTTGACATGTCATTAATATATTTTAAAATTTTAATGAGATATTTTACATTTATACTGTCTTCTAAGTCCAACGTGTATTTTACTCTTATAGCACATCTCAGTTCAGGCTAGCTACATGCCAAGTGCCCAATAGTCACTTGTGGCGTGTGGATACCAGCTTGGGCCGTGCAGTAAGAGCAAGGGATGCTCCTTACCTTACTGCCAAAGTGGGGATTGATAAACGTCACATCCTCCAAAGTCAGTAGAATTCTGTTGGGTCCTTTAATCAACTGGATTTTATTTATACGACGTCTGAAAGAAGCATACAATCAGATGGTCACAGGGGGCTGGATGTTTTGCAAACCAGGGGTAAATTTGCCCTATGACAGAAGTTTAAAAATACACAAGATAATTGAGAGAATAACCACACATAGATGTTTACCACAGTATCCACAGCAAAGAGAGAGAACGAGCCTGGTCCTCATCACTTGCAATGTTACAAAGACCAAAAGAGAAAAGTGAAAATGCTATTAAAGAGGTATCAAAAGGGAAAGCGCTGCATGGGGATGATATCTCAGACTAATAAAACAGTGATTCCACATCAAGGGTACATTCAAAACAACACCTCTGAATACTTTTAAAGAACTCAACAACTTTTCTCATATGCCATAGTATATATTCTGATAATACCAAGGCCAAGAATCATTAATCTCCATTTTATAAATACAAAAACACACATTAAAGAAACAAAACAAAATTAAGCAAATTATGTGAGATTCCACAGCCTGAGGCAGAGCTGGGACTTGAATCCTTGGTGTCTGGCTGTGGGCCCAGATTTCTGCCCGCAAGACCACTTGTCTTGCAAAGTTGCATCTGTACGTTGCCAAAGCAACAGGTTGAAAAGTGGAAAAATTCAATCAGTTGGTTGCTTTGTCCACATGATTCCAAACAAGTGGGCTGACTGAGTTTTTTTTCCTTTGACTGAATTGGTCTCTTGTTTAAAGAGTCTTGTCTCACAGTTTAAACCTCATTCTCTCCAAACATGTCCATTAATTTGCGGTGAATGCAATTATTTCTTACAAATCAATTACTAGACACATAGGAGTTTATGATGTCTACCCACACAGCCAGGTGGGTCCTCAGTTGAGCTAACTGAGCAACCTGAGGACCTGAAGGGAACCTTGGATTAGTCCGTGTGGTTGTTTTGTTCTGTTTTGTCTTGGGGGCTCTGATAGCTACAGTTTGGCTTCACTTTTTCCATAACCCCTTAATGGTCACCCTGTGGAATGTATTAAAGCCGACAGCCAGAATGGGGAAAACAACCACTGAATGAAACTGCTTTGTCAAGTTGCTCTAAGAAGTCTACAGTGTCACTGTAGCTTTAAGTACTGGCAACCCAGACAGTTTTTCTCAGTGATTCTACTGATTTGTAAACAAACAATTAATGTGTTTCTAATTGTCTGCCAACAAATATGTCCCTTATCACTGTGGGAGCTGCTGCCCTGCAGAGAAAATTAAAAGAGCCCTGTAGTGAATTCTTGGGTAGAGCACATGAATCTTTTGGCAAAGTAAAGCATCACTCCCTAACTTATCTATTTCATATGTGCAGTGAATTGTCTTAAAACAGGCACACCTGTAAAAATAATCATGCTACAGAATACACTCTAGTAGAAAAAAAACTGGACTCTCAATCCAGATTCTGTCATTAATTAGCCAGATTACCTTGGATAAATAATTTAACCTCTTCATGCCCCAGTGTCCTCATCTACCTCGCCAGATAATAGTCCTTGCATTACTCGCTTTATAGAGTTGTTTTGAAAATCAAATGAGATAATATATGTGAAAGTGCTCCGAAAAGCGCGAAGCACTATGAAAGTATAAGAGCTCATTATTTTCATTATCATCATTAGTATTACAGAGCACGGGAGAGCTTTATAGAAAGGCGAGGCAATCTGGTTCAGAGTAGGGAGAAAGGAGGAGTTCAAAGAATCCTTTGTTTTGGGGTGGTTGGGTTCTTTGCACGTCTTTCTTTCTGAAGAAAGAAAAAAACTTAAACAATCAAAACACAGAGAAAAGGAAGGAACAGAGAGCCACTCTCCTGCAAGTAATCACCATCTATTACAGAAACTCATCAGCCGCTCAGCTCTTCTGATTGCAGCCGCGGTGGGCAGCGAGAGGCAGGAAGGCAGCAGAGAGAGGGCATCTTTTGTGCTTTGTTAACTGAAGAACCAAGGCCCAAGTGACTCTGGGAAATGATGTGCCTCTCTCCCATCTCTGAGTTTTCTGTGACCACTTGAAGTACCAACTGTCTCACTCATTTTCCTCTCCAATCATTTTCCTCTCCAGTCTTCTTTGCCCTTCAGCCCACAAGATCCAAACAAACCCCCTCCCATGACTTTTTTTTTCTTTTTTTCCTTCCCTTCCTGAGAATTGCAGGTTAGGCTCACTCTAAGCCCAAAAAAACAGTCCATTCCATGGGAAAGACCAGTGAGATCAGTCATTTGGGGGAGAGTCGGGGGGGGGGGGACCGACAAATAAACAGCTAAGTGATTCCATTTTCCACCTTGCCATGGCATCTTTTGGCATTGGGGAACCAGAGCCTATTACTCTTCAAATTTCCCTAGAGGGGGAAGATTTTGATTGGAGGGCATTTATTTTCACTAAGTATCTCATGATGTTAATTAAATACTTTATTCTTTGGCAGCAGCTAAAGACATTAAATTTCTGTTCTGAGCAGAGATATGTCACAGTCATAGAAACTGAAAAAAAAACTTCCTTTGAACTACACTATTGTCTTTCTCAAGTGTGCTTTAACAATGCATAAGCTACCTACTATTTTGTGTGGCTTTATCAAGTCTCTAATACTGGGGAGATGGATAATAGTGGTTTTTCATAGCGATGCTAACATTCTAACACTAAGAGTAACACCTGTTATAGTTTCAATCCAGGATTTTGCAGACTCATTAGAACATCAGAGCTGGAAGGGCTCTTAAAGATCATCTAATCCAATTCCTTCATTTTACAAATGAGAAAATTCTGGCCAAGAGAGATTTAGTGTCTTGTCCAAATTTACACAGCTGCCAGGGCTTCCCTGGTGGCGCAGTGGTTGAGAGTCCGCCTGTCGATGCAGGGGACACGGGTTCGTGCCCCGGTCCGGGAAGATCCCACATGCGGCAGAGCGGCTGGGCCCGTGAGCCATGGCCACTGAGCCTGCGCGTCCGGAGGCTGTGCTCCGCAACGGGAGAGGCCACAACAGTGAGAGGCCCGCGTACCACAGGAAAAAAAAAAAAAAATTTACACAGCTACTTAATACACTCTAGACATTTTTCTTCTTGGAATTTTCCAAAATAGCTCCACTCCCGTTCCCTACCAAGTTCTTGTCATGTTGTTAGGACCACCCACAAAGAGATAACAAAGGTGTGGTTCGCAGGGTGGAAAAGGTAAAGTGGGAGGGGTATGGCTGATTTCATTTTTCATTTTTCCCAAATCACCCTAATGTGGGGAGGATCCAACTGTTAAAATGCAAAGATTATAAGAAAGGGATGTCATATTAAGCCATCTTCAGCCATTTATCCCTGATCCTGAATTAGTTCATCAGAGTAGTTGGTGGTGTATTAAATGATCTGCGGGAGAAAAACAAGGACTTGATGATGTTGATGATCAACTAGGATAGTTTTTGTCCAAGGAAGAAGGACAGTAAAAATCTGGAATATGATACCCTGGGCAAAAGAGATTACTGTCAAAGTGAGGATCCTGGGCTCCCAACAATCAGCAGGAGAGTCCCACGTGCTTGGGAAGCAGATGAGATTTACCGTTTCTTGAGCACCTACTGTGAGTCAGCTATTGTTCTAGGTACAATACTTGCTTCAGTTTATTTAATCCCCACTACAGTCCTGTGAATTAATACCATTATTCCTAAATCTTAGATTCTAGCCAAAGTCTGCCTAATTCTTGGAACTTGTTAAAATATCCCAGTCCATACCTACCAGTCCATACCATTTGAGGAAGGAAGTGGTTATAGGAGACTCTACCAGTGGAAAAGGGAGCACAGCTAGGGAGTAGGCAGGCCCTAAAGTACTAGTTCCCTTATTTCACGATAGTGTTGACAGCCAGATCTACTCACAGGCCACAACACTGACAACACAGCTGAGGAAGTTATTCTTGGCATCATGAAAACACTTCACTCTAAATGGGCCGGTAGGGATGGTAAATCACTACGGAAAAAAGAAAATCAGTGGGTCATGTAATGAGGCAATTATACTGAAACATGACTTCCCAGAAATCAATATTAACAAGGCTATAATGGGCTTGTGTTTTTACATACAAAAAGAAAAAATGTACCTTATAAAGTAAGCAAATCCATTAATAGATAGCAGGGCTATAAGCAAGGCAAGGCAGACCATCACAGCAAAGGCAGGGTCGATGCCTGCAGAGAGGAAGAGGAAGAGGGAGAATGGCATCAGAAAGAGGCTGTAAATAAAGGGCACCACTGAGCGACTCCTCGTGCTTTCTGGTGACTCTAAAATCAAGCTACATCTACCTAACTTAATTCTATTTTTCTCCGGCACAGTCTGTCTTGTTGACTTTATGGACACAGAAAGCAATTTCACTGTTCTGAAGCAAAACCACTCACCACTCTGACAATAACAAATCACATGAATTAAGGCTGACCCGGGTGTTTCTTTGGAGAAAAAAAGTCCACGAATGGAAAACTTTGAGTACTTTAAGTTGGACAGCAATAGAGTTCTTGAGAATAAATATATTATCTCACCTGCGAAGGGTATTATGTTGGCTTCATAAAATAAAAGACCTTTCTAATTCACCTGAGCCCATAGACCTCGTGAGTTATAGATGAAAAACCTAACACTTGTCCTTCAAGGGTAAGTTTGTTTTTGATAATTAGTGTTTTCACTAGGATGTAAATTGTCCTCTGTAAAATCTAAGTATTTGGATAGATTACTAAGATTTCAGAGGGAAATATATGATGAGGCAAGTAAAGAGGTAGCTGGGTATGTCATGCTAAAACAAAATAGAAGTTGAAGTCTATTTCAAATAGATGCATTTGGTTTTAGAAGGGTGTGGGGTACACTTGCATAGGAATAGTATAGATCCTTCCAAATTTCCCCTCTGGCTCTCAGAGACTAGATGGAGTTTCCCCTCTTCCACAAACTAGAGGAGTTCCATCAGTCAATCAAATGCAAGTATTCATGGGATGCCAACTGTGTTGGGTGGCTGGAGGGTTATAAGAATTATTAGCTCTGGTCCCTGCCCTCAAGGAGCAGTCCATTTGGGAGGAAGAGATACAAATCAATACACAAGAAACAACTGAAAAGCAATTTTGTGCTAAGCTGTGAGGTACAGACTTTTAGTTCAACAGGGAGTTCAGAGAGGAGAGGGTGGAAAATGGTATTTCTGTGGTGGAACCTGATTGAAAGGATTTGGATACATCAAGGGAAGGACAGGTGAATTTTCTAGCAGGGGGAACAGTCACAGATCACAGCCTACAAAAGACCAAGAAAAAGCATCATGCCTTCCTCTTATTAGAAAAACCTCTTTGGGAGTAGGATCCTTTTAAAAACAGGTAGGGGGGGCTTTTAAATTGTGGATGGTTATTTAAGGCTGCAAAGTACCTATCATTGTCCTTATTATTTTAAATTAACTATGTAGAGTGCCGAGATGTTTATGTCACCTAAATGCAAATGACTGATTCTATGAGTGTCCCAATATTAAAATATGCCTTCTCCTAAAGAGGTTCCCTATAACCCAAGCTGAGCCAAATTGACTACCATTGATTTTCCATTCCTTACCTCCTTGGCAGATCTTCCCTTCTGCAAACCAGCATTTTGCATCTGCTTGAGGGGGCCTGCCACCAGGGAAGTGAATTGGGGTCTCTCTGAATCGTAGGAGCTCTGTTTCCATGTCCACAGTGTAAGTACTGTGGAGTTCCCATTCTTTCCAGTTGGTGTCCAGGATTACATACTCTGAAATTCCATTTCCATTTGAATCTGTCCTTATCAACTGGTTGAATCCATAGAACTGCATGTTTCTGGAATGCTGAACCAGGCTGGCAGCGCTAGCCCGTCCATTTTCTTTCATAGCATTATTCATGGCTTGTGCAATAAAGTAAATTGAATTGTAGATGGTTCCAAACAACGGTGAAACCTATTTTTAAAAATTACAATTATCTTGAGCCCTAGTCACCCTAGAGCAATCTCAGAGTGTATTCCAAGCCTGTGTTCATTATTAAGGGCTGCACGTCTGAGCGGAAGTGAGCTCTGAAGACCCAGAGGAAAAAAAAAAATTGTTTCTCAGGACTTGCTTGGTTTCTCCCCTGAATTTTTTCTGTTTTTCTCCCCCAGGCCTTCACATCTTTAAATATATCAAATATGACAATTTTATGAGCAAACCAAGTCATACACAATATATTTTTATGCTCCTAAACTAAGATAGTGATTTAGTTATAAAGGGCACTAAAAAAATAAGTATGAAATAGACAAGAGGCACGCAAAGGAAATTGACCAGGTCAATTACTAGTGCATTATGCACGGTAAAATCTTTTTTTAGACAAGAGGCAAGCAAAGGAAATTGACCAGGTTAATTACTAGTGCATTATGCACGGTAAAATCTTTTTTTAGACAAGAGGCATGCAAGGGAAATTGACCAGGTTAATTACTAGTGCATCGCACGGTAGAATTTTTTTTTTTTGCGCGGTACGCGGGCCTCTCACTGTGGTGGCCTCTCCCGTTGCGGAGCACAGGCTCCGGACGCACAGTGTCAGCGTCCGTGGCTCACGGGCCTAGCCGTTCCGCAGCATGTGGGATCTTCCCAGACCGGGACACGAACCTGTGTTCCCTGCGTCGGCAGGCGGACTCTCAACCACTGCGCCACCAGGGAAGCCCAGTAAAATCATTTGGTTGGCACTACTAGAGTGGTAGGTGTATGTGGTAAGACTATAATGTGTCTCCACAGTCCAGGTCTGTGTCCCGACTTAGTTCAAAATGGCTATTCTCGGGCTTCCCTGGGGGCGCAGTGGTTGAGAGTCTGCCTGCCGATGCAGGGGACACGGGTTCGTGCCCCGGTCTGGGAAGATCCCACATGCCGCGGAGCAGCCGGGTCCGTGAGCCATGGCCGCCGAGCCTGCGCGTCCGGAGCCTGTGCTCCGCAACGGGAGAGGCCACAGCAGTGAGAGGCCCGCCTACCACAAAAAAAAAAAAAAAAAAGGGTATTCTCCTAGACACATGCTCCCCAGAGAAAGTGAACACTAGAATACAGTTTTAAACATATACCCCAACTCATACACATGCAGACATGCACACGGACACACACCCCCACAAATACAGAGCCAAATGTTGCGTATAGAGGAAGTAGGTTTTAATCAAGAAATCCCATATCCTATTGCTGTGCAAAGTGGCAAAGCTTTGGTGAGAAGCCACTGTAAAGCAACAAGGCTGCTACAATGGACAGCATGACTCTTCCTCTCATACAAATATGGTAAAAGCAACAGCATTTGTGTCCTGTGTCTGATACCCTGCTCATTAACCTGGTAAGTTTATTTTTGGAACAAACCTTGTATTCTTTTTCCAAAAAGGTGGGGAAGAAAAGCAAATGATCCCTCCATGCTTCCTCCCACACTGGCCATGGCTTCGTGGCTTTTCACAACATTTCACTTCTAGGATGGAGTTCAAGAAAGCTATGGTCATGCCACTTTACTGAGCTTCAGGGAAAGCTGATACTTGCTACTTTGGTTTCATAAGGTCTAGAAAGCTATCCTCCTGTAACAATCTGCATCTGAATAAATGGGTTTAAAATTGAGTGAATCATTTTTGTGTTAGAAATACAAATCAAGATGCAGAGTGGTGTAGCAGCTAGCAAAACACTGCCATGCCTTGTAAATGTAGAGCAGAGGGTTTTCAACCCTGGCTGCACATTAGAATTACCTGAGGAATGTCAAAAATACTAATGCCAAACACAACCCAGCCAACGAAATGAGACACTTTAGGTTAGGAACCCAGTAATCAGTATTATGAAAAGCTCCCCAGGGATTCTAATATTCATACAGGGTTCAAGACCAACAGTATAGAAGAAGACACACTGGCCTGAGGTCTTTTCCTAATGCCAGTATGTTGGGCGAGTTACTTATTCCCCCTCTCTGGACTTCAGTTTCTTCCTCTCTAAAATGAGGATATAGAATCATGAATGTCTAAACCTTGGGAGTCATCTGGTCTAGCTATCTTACTTCCTAGATATGAAAGAGAGACCCAAAGAAGTTAAGTGATTTGTCAAGGTCGATTAGCAAACACTTAGTCCTGTCCAAAATAGTCATAAGATTTTGGTCCATGCCAAAACGTCCTTGAGATTTGGTCATATTTAGTCCTATCCAAAATGTCCATAAGGCATTTGGTCCACACCAAAAGGTCCTGGAAATTTGGTCCTACCCAAAATGTCCATGAGCATATTTGGTCCATGCCAAATGGTTTTGGAGAGGACCAAATATCAAGGACCTTTTGGCATGGACCAAATGTCTTATGGACCAAATGTTGATGGAAGTTTTGGTCAAGACCAAATATCAAGGACTTTTTGGTGTGGACCAAATGTCTTATGGATATTTGGGACAGGCTCAGATGTCCTGCAGTGGTCATGGTCACTCACCTAGGCATAAAATCAGGACTAGAACCCAAGTCTCTTGGTTCTTAGTTTATTTTAGCATTCTTGGTTGAAATAGATGTTCTCCGTGGTCTCTTCTAGTTCTAAACTCCTGTGAAACTTCCCAAATCTTGATCTAGTCCAGGGAGCAAATTTAGCTTGCAGACTTTTTTGTTTGCTTTGTTTATAGTTTCTTCTTAATTTCTCTGATCTTTTAACATTGGCGTGCCGCACAGCTCAGTCCTTGGTCCTCCTCTCTATCTGCACTCACTCCCTTGGTGATCTCTTCTGCTCTCATGGCTTTAAATACCACTCTATGCCATAAATGTCAGGTTTACACTTCCAGTTATGACCTGTTTCCTAAATTCCAGTCATATAGTCAACTGCTTACTTGGTATCTCTACTTAAATATTAAGTTTCAGTGTACCCAGAATCAAACTCCTGATCTTTACCCCAAATCTTCGTGCTCCATTTATGAGTTTTTCCCATTTTTGTTAAAAGCTACTCCATTTTTCCAGTTGTTCAGGCCAAAGACTTTGCCCCAGTAACAGAGAATCTAATAGCAGAGCAGAAATCAACATCTCAGTCTCCTGAGTTTTATTCCAATGATCTCCCTTCACCACCCTGCTTTAACACACACTATAGATATAGGCATGGTGAATGGATGACATGTGCTGCCACCAAGGCACCCACACTTAGTTGCCTAGCACACACTGAGGTCCCTTCAGGGGTTTTTACTAACTCCCCTTCCTGATGTTCTCAGATGATCCATTTAATTGTATTTAGGATTGCTGCAAGAGTCTGCCTGTTTACTGGGGCTTTGGTAGGTTATGACGATAAGTGAAGGCTGGAAGGTAGAGTATAAAATCAATACTAGTATAACAAATGAGTAAAAAACCACAGGGCAGCAAGAGAGCAGGGAGAATGCTAGTATTCTGTTTTGAAAGGCACAGAGCCTTCTGGGAAAGGGACTGCATCTAACCTACAACGAAAAGCAAAGATTAAAACGCTTAAAAACATCATCCTCACCTCTGAGCTGACCCATCACAGAGTTTTCAGCTGGCCATCTCAGATTGACCCCTGCTAGAGCTGACTGACAGCAACTCCCCAAGATGAATGAAACCTGAAGCTTGTTCTTCAGGATTCTCCAGCCTCCACCACATACCACACACATACACACACATGCACGTGTACACACACACACGCGCGCACACGCGCAGAGCCACAGAAGTATGGTAGGGGGACTTGAAGCTAGGAAAGAACATAGCTGTAGCAACAGCATTTGGTTGCAAAAGAGGGGCTGTCACTATGCCCCACTCTTGCTGTGGGGCCTTAGATTTGTGTTCTAGCTGGTTTGTGTTGCCATTTTACCTGCTGTGCCTTTCAGCAATGGTAATTGCCCCTTCCCATAAGCCAAAGGCATACTCTGTTAGCGTTGGTAACAAAAGCTCTGTAGTTGCAACTGCTGCAAATAATGAGAAAAAGAGATAGAGGATTGGACAAGGAAAGTAAGGACACTCTTTACAACCCTCTGTCTTGGTTTCTGACTAGGTTCTAAAGAAGCAAGACAGGATTGGCAAGACCTTCTGTCGGGCAGATGGCCTTGTTATATCACAGGCCAGAATGGTGAAACCACTGATGACTCAGTCTATTGGTTTGGAGTGCTGTATAGACCTGAGCCTGAATGAACGAATGAATTGTGAATAAATGAATGATAATTGAAACTTATCTTTCATTATTATTCAGTGACTTTAGCTAGCTCTACCCTAGGCATTTTTGGAGCTTGTATCCAAGAGAACAAGGTCTGGGTCAGGAGCAGTGCTATTTGAATTTGTTCAGTTTAATGGTTCATGGTGTCATCAAGTTGACTATCATCAGTTCAGATTTACTGTGCTTAAAGGACACAAAACGGATTTCCAAAGAACTTTGTCCTTGGAAGTGTACATTAAAACACCTGGCTTGGAAAGCACCACTTGAAGGACAAAATGGCAACATCACCTTTGAACAAAAAGCCAGGTGCATACAGAGACCAAGAAGCCAAAGGGTAATTGAATTCTTGTTATTAAAGGTGGTACCTCCAATAATGCATGATCTCAACCCTTGGACTTAGCCACAAAATGTCTAATAGCCTAATCTGTTTGATATGATGATAGTCATGAAGATAACACTCTTATTTTACATAGAATGCAGTACAAAGGCAATTGTAGCCACTGTGAGCTGCAGGCAAGCTTTTCTGACAACCTGTCTAGTGGGCCCCATCCTGGAATGTTCCAGTCCTAACCACATCGCCTTCGGCCTGGCATCCCCCTGCCAAGCACCCATATTTATGGTAATGGAAAACAATAGGTGTAGGAGCTTAAGGTCCCCCGGGCTGGCTGAGAAATCCAGAGGATTTCTTTTGCTTAGCCAAATAAGGCCACATTTGGAAAAAATATCCAAAATGTGTGTTCTAGCAATATGCATTTGTAGCCAATAGAATTTCATTGAAAACAAGCGTTGGGAATACAATGAAAGAGAAGAATGCAGGAACTAAAATCTTAGTTCAGAAGTCTTTTTGTGCCAAAATATAAAGGTACAAAGTGATAATCCTTGCCCAATCATGCTGAGACCAAATTAGGAAGTTTTTCACTGATGTTCCACCCCCGCGATCTCTCCATTCTGATTTATTTTTCTCTTTTCACAAGTCCTCATAAAGCCCTATCACCTCCTATATCAGAGGAAAACAATCCATTCAAATCAAATACCCATTCAAATCAAATAAGTATTAGTCACTTAGCAATGTTACTTTGAGTAAAGCACTGGACATGGGACACGATGTAATTTTTTTTTAAGGCTAATGTGTGGTTAAATGGTCAGGTTGTATTACTTCAGGTCGTGGACTTAGGTTGGAATTCCAGCTCTGCCACTTGCCAGCTGTATGACCTTGGACAAGTTACCTTGAGCCTCAGTTTCATCATCCATAAAATGGAGTTGATAATACCTAATTTGTAGGCTTGGTCTGAGGATTCAATGGAATCATTTACGTAAACTACCTGGTGCAGAATAATCACTGACTACATGGTAGCTGCTACTGTTTGCATTTAAGAAGAGGAACACAGGGCTCTGGTAATATCATCATGGAAGTGAGTGTTCAAGACCCTTGTCTCAGTCTTGAATTTGTCACAAATATGTAATAGAGTGCCAGTTTTGGACCCAGTGTCCTTAGCACCCTGAAATGGCGGAACTGTTCCCCTTCACTGGAGGAAAGATCTTGCTTCTATTTTGTTTTCCATTATATAACCAGCAGAGTGCCAAGGCCATCATAATAATAAAAATAACAACATTAACAATAATAATGAAAAACATCATATTGATGTTAGGTGCCAGGTAAGCTCTTTATGTGTATTAACTTATTTAATCTACAAATAATGAAAAGAAGATACAGAGAGCTTAAGTAAGTTTACAGCATTCTGCCTTCAGAGCCCATGCTCTTAACTACCATGTTATATCTGAGCTTAATAAATAAATAAATGCTAAGTTAATTCATGGACTGTCATTAAACCCACCAATAAAAGAATATCATATATACCTTTTGCAACTTTTTTCCTTTCATGACTTCCCGATTAAAGATAGAAAAATCAAGATTTTTTTCCTTCACTCTCTTCCTCCTCTCAAACATCACTCCCAAACAACAAGGAGAACAAGAAACAGAAACAATAAACCGCCATATCTAATGGCACTAGAAGATAAGTGGCACTTGACCACAGAATATGAAGATAGAAGGCTGCTACAGGAGTGGTAACTGATTTAGCAGAGTGGAGAGTGATTAAATCTAAGTATCTGAAGAGGGGAATATTGGTAAGCAGCAAGCAGATTTGCTCCCTGTGAATCCTGGAAAGGCTTAGGAATTAGAGGCACTATGTACAGAAGTGGAGGTTAGGCAGAGCACGAAAGAGGGATGGCTTTGGATGTCTGTGTAAGGAGCAGTTAGACTTCTGCCATCCCACTTGTACTAAGGAGAACCAGATCTCTGCAGGAAACAGGTTAAACTGATTCAGAGCAGCTCTAGAGCTGGGACACTTGACCCAAATGACAGTGAGAGTGAGGTGGGCCATAAAAAAAGAGTGATGAAGTTAAAGTCTTCATACTTAATGATGAGAATCCCAGTCTACTTCCCCCAACATGGCTCCTAGAAGAGTGACAACCAGGATTACAACTCCCAGGAAGGAGATTGAAACATTCTTCTCTGAAGAAAGTGACTGGCTCAAGAGGCAAGATCTACAGGTATTGGGAAAAAACAAACAAACAAACAAAAAAACAGCTGGCAAGCCAATTGCCCTATACTGAAGCCTACAGGTCAACATAACCACCATGTACATACACTTTCAAATTCTCCTTTTAAAGCTTCACTCTTAAAAACATACAGATAGCCAGGATCATCAGACATTTAAGGAAAGCTTCCAAGATTAAATAGAAAGACCAAAACAAAGAAGCATGAAAAATTAGGAACTGAGGGAAACACAAAGAGCAGAAGAAAACTTCAAAGAAATTATAATGAATATCTTCAGAGAAATATGAGAAAATACCATATTCAAAAACAGGATGCTATAAAAATAATCAAACAACTAGAATCAATTATTGGAACTTAAAAATATGATAGCAAAAAAATTTTTTTTAATCAGTAAAAGAGTCAGAACAGCTTTTTACGTCAGGACGTGGGATCTACCGTGTGGTTCTAGATGCAAAGGAAAGTTCCAAAACGTATGGGAGGTTTGCTGGAAAATGACTTGGTTAAAACTTGACAATCTTACCAGGAGCATCCTGCAGGTCGATGAATACTAATGAAGCTATGACCATCACCGATTGATGATGAACAGCTTCATTTGAAATGACAGGGGTCGCTGTCCGCCTATTGAAAGAGGCCAGTTTGCCATGAAGTTCCTAAGGTGTAAACATGTCTGGCTAGTGCCACGAGATTTACTTGTCTGTTGTATGAAAAACTGGTGATCAGGAAAAGCTCTTCATTTTATGGACACGGAAAGAAAACAAAACTCAAGACAGATTATTTAATTTTGAAATTGCATTTGTAAATAGATTTCTGAGCCAACATCAAATCTAGATTAATGCATCCATAAGATTCAAGCCATTTCTGTTTAATCTTGTCACTGCCCTAGAGTCATAACCTGTTAGCCAGTATATTATTGATACTTTCTAGCTCTGAAACTGTTTTTAGTGGAAAATTCTTTTTCAGTTGTCCAGCCTTGTAATTAAATAATTCTGAGTGAAAAAAAAAAAAAAAAAAGAGTCAGAACACAAACTTAAGGAATTCTTCAAGGAAGAAAAGCTTAAAACAAAGATACGGGTGATACAAGAGAACTAATAATACAATTAAAAAATCAACCCAGGCAATCTTCTATCCAACTAATATTTTCAGAAAGAGCAAAGACAATGTTGTTGGGGAAATTATAAAAAAAAAATAGAGGTCGGCGGGAAGATGGCGGAAGAGTAAGACGTGGAGATCGCCTTCCTCCTCACGGATATACCAGAAATACATCTACACGTGGAACAACTCCTACAGAACACCTACTGAAGGCAGGCAGAAGACCTCAGAGCTCCCAAAAGGCAAGAAACTCCCCACGTAACTGGGTAGGGCAAAAGAAAAAAGAAAAAACAGAGACAAAAGAATAAGGACGGCACCTGCACCAGTGGGAGGGAGCTGTGAAGGAGGAAAAGTTTCCACACACTAGGAAGCCCCTCCGCGGGCGGAGACTGCGGGAGGCGGAGGGGGGAGCTTCGGCACTGCGGAGTAGTGCACAGCGACGGGTGCGGAGGGCAAAGCGGGGAGATTCCTGCACAGACGATCGGTGCCGACCGGCACTCACCAACCCGAGTGGCTTGTCTGCTCACCCGCCGGGGCGGGCGGGGCTGCGAGCTGAGGCTCGGGTTTCGGTTTTGGACGGAGCGCAGGGAGAGGACTGGGGTTGGCGGCTTGAGCATAGCCTGAAGGGGTTGGTGCGCCACGACTAGCCGGGAGGGAGTTCGGGGAAAAGCCGGCACCGGCCGAAGAGGCAAGAGACTTTTTCTTCCCTCTTTGTTTCCTGGTGCGCGAGGAGAGGGGTTTAAGAGCGCTGCTTAAAGGAACTCCAGAGACGGGCGCGAGCCGCGGCTAAAAGCGCGAACCCCAGAGACGGGCGCGAGCCGCGGCTGAAACCGCGGACCCCAGAGACGGGCGGGAGACGCTGGGGCTGCTGCTGCCGCCACCAGGGGGGCTGTGTGCGAGCACAGGTCACTCTCCGCGCCCCTCTTCCGCGGAGCCTGTGCAGGCCGCCACTGCCAGGTTCCCGGGATCCAGGGACAACTTCCCCGGGAGTACGCACGGCGGGTCTCAGGCTGGTGCAGCGTCACGCCGGCCTCTGCCGCAGCGTCACGCCGCCTCTGCCGCCGCAGGCCCGCCCCGCACGCAGTGCCCCTCCTTCCCCCATCCCCCAACCCCCGGCCTGAGTGAGCCGGAGCTCCCGAATCAGCGGCTCCTTTAACCCCGTCCTGTCTGAGCAAAAAAACAGACGCCCTCCAGCGATCTGCGCGCAGGGGCAGGGCCGGGTACAAAGCTGAGCTCCTGTGAGCTGTGAGAGCAGGGAGGAGAGGGGGAGGTCTCTCCCGGCAGCCGCGGAGGCGGCGGATTGAAGCTCCACGATCAACTTGATGTGCCCTGCATTGTGGAATACCTGAATAGACAGGGAGTGATCCCAAATTGAAGAGGGGGAATTTAGGAGCGAGATCTGTGATTTTTTTCCCTTTTCCTCTTTTTGTGAATGTGTGCGTGTATGCTTCTGTGTGAGATCTTGTCTGTATACTCTTGCTTCCACCATTTGTCCTAGGGCTCTATCCGTCCATGGTTTTTTTTTTTTTTTTTTTAAATTTTTTTTTAATAATTAATTTTAATTGTAATAACTTTATTGAACTTTACCTTCGTTCTTTCTTTCTTTCTTTCCTTCCCTCCTTCCCTCCTTTAGACAGCGAATCACCCCAGGTTGAGGGGGTGGTCTCTGGGAGCAGGATTTATGATTTTTCCCCCTTTGCCCCTCTTTGTGAACGTGTATGTGTATGCTTCTGTGTAAGATTTTCTCTGTATAGCTTTGCTCCCAACAGTTGTCCTAGGGCTCTATCCGTCCATGGTTTTTTTTTAAAAAAAAATTTTTTTTTCTTAATAATTAATTTTAATTGTAATAACGTTATTGTACTTTACCTTCGTTCTTTCTTTCTTTCTTTCCTTCCTTCCTTCCCTCCTTTAGACAACAAATCACCCCAAATTGAGGAGGTGGTCTCTGGGAGCAGGATTTATGATTTTTCCCCCTTTGCCTCTCTTTGTGAACGTGTATGTGTATGCTTCTGTGTAAGATTTTCTCTGTATAGCTTTGCTTCCAACATTTGTCCTAGGGCTCTATCCGTCCATGGTTTTTTTAAAAAAAAATTTTTTTTTTCTTAATAATTAATTTTAATTGTAATAACTTTATTGTACTTTACCTTCGTTCTTTCTTTCTTTCTTTCCTTCCTTCCTTCCCTCTTTTAGACAGCGAATCACCCCAGGTTGAGGAGGTGGTCTCTGGGAGCAGGATTTATGATTTTTCCCCCTTTGCCTCTCTTTGTGAACGTGTATGTGTATGCTTCTGTGTAAGATTTTCTCTGTATAGCTTTGCTTCCAACAATTGTCCTAGGGCTCTATCCGTCCATGGTTTTTTTTAAAAAAAAATTTTTTTTTCTTAATAATTAATTTTAATTGTAATAACTTTATTGTACTTTACCTTCGTTCTTTCTTTCCTTCCTTCCTTCCTTCCCTCCTTTAGACAGCGAATCATCCCAGGTTGAGGAGGTGGTCTCTGGGAGCAGGATTTATGATTTTTCCCCCTTTGCCTCTCTTTGTGAACACGTATGTGTATGCTTCTGTGTAAGATTTTCTCTGTATAGCTTTGTTTCCAACATTTGTCCTAGGGTTCTATCTGTTCTTTTTTTTTTTTTTTCTTTCTTTCTAAATATTTTTTAGTACAATAACTATATTATACTTTATTTTATTTTTACTGTATCTTCTTTCTTTCTGTCTTTTTTCCTTCTTTCCCTCCTTCCTTCCTCCCTTCCTCCCTCCCTCCCTCCCTCCTTTCTTTCCTTCTTTGCTTCTTTCTTCCTTCCTTCCTTTCCTCCTTTCCTCCTTTCCTTCTTTCTTTCCTCAAACTTCTACTAATTCTCTCTACATTTTCTCCTTCTTTCCCTCCTTCCTTCCTTCCTTCTCCCCTCCATCCCTTTCTTTCCTTCTTTGCTTCTTTCTTCCTTCCTTCCTTTCCTCCTTTCCTTTCTCATACTTCTACTAATTCTCTCTACATTTTCTCCTTCTTTCCCTCCTACCTTCCTTCCTTCCTCCCTCCCTCCCTCCTTTCTTTCCTTCTTTGCTTCTTTCTTCCTTCCTTCCTTTCCTCCTTTCCTTCTCTCTTTCCTCAAACTTCTACTAATTCTCTCTACATTTTCTCCTTCTTTCCCTCCTTCTTTCCTTCCTTCCTCCCTCCCTCCCTCCCTCCCTCCTTTCTTTCCTTCTTTCTTCCTTCCTTCCTTTCCTCCTTTCCCTCTTTCTTTCCTCATACTTCTACTAATTCTCTCTACATTTTCTCCTTCTTTCCCTCCTTCCTTCCTTCCTTCCTTCCTCCCTCCCTCCTTTCTTTCCTTCTTTGCTTCTTTCTTCCTTCCTTCCTTTCCTCCTTTCCTTCTTTCTTTCCTCATACTTCTAATAATTCTCTCTACTTTTCCTCCCTTTTATTCTGAGCCGTGTGGATGAAAGGCTCTTGGTGCTCCAGCCCAGGAGGCAGGGCTCTGCCTCTGAGGTAGGAGAGCCAACTTCAGGACACTGATCAACAAGAGACCTCCCAGCTCCACATAATATTAAATGGTGGAAATCTCCCAGAGACCTCCATCTTAACACCAGCACCCAGCTTCACTCAACGACCAGCAAGCCACAGTGCTGGACAACCTATGCCAAACAACTAGCAAAACAGGAACACAACCCCACCCATTAGCAGAGAGGCTGCCTAAAATCATAACAAGGCCACAGACACCCCAAAACACACCACCAGACGTGAACCTGCCCACTAGAGAGACAAGATCCAGCCTCATCCAGCACAACACAGGCACTAGTCCCCTCCACCAGGAAGCCTACACAACCCGCTGAAACAACCTTAGCCACTGGAGACAGACATCAAAAACAACGGGAACTACGAACGTGCAGCCTGAAAAAGGAGACCCCAAACACAGTAAGATAAGCAAAATGAGAAGACAGAAAAACACACAGCAGATGAAGGAGCAAGATAAAAACCCACCAGACCTAACAAATGAAGAGGAAATAGGCAATCTACCTGAAAAAGAATTCAGAATAATGATAGTAAGGATGATCCGAAATCTTGGAAGTAGAATGGACAAAATGCAAGAAACAGTTAACAAGGACCTACAAGAACTAAAGATGAAACAAGCAACGATGAACAACGCAATAAATGAAATTAAAAGTACTCTAGATAGGATCAATAGCAGAATAACAGGCAGAAGAACGGATAAGTGACCTGGAAGATAAAGTAGTGGAAATAACTACTGCAGAGCAGAATAAAGAAAAAAGAATGAAAAGAACTGAGGACAGTCTCAGAGAGCTCTGGGACAACATGAAACGCACCAACATTCGAATTATAGGGGTTCCAGAAGAAGAAGAAAAAAAGAAAGGGACTGAGAAAATATTTGAAGAGATTATAGTTGAAAACTTCCCTAATATGGGAAAGGAAATAGTTAATCAAGTTCAGGAAGCACAGAGAGTCCCATACAGGATAAATACAAGGAGAAATACGCCAAGACACATATTAATCAAACTATCAAAAATTAAATACAAAGAAAGCATATTAAAAGCAGCAAGGGAAAAACAACAAATAACACACAAGGGAATCCCCATAAGGTTAACAGCTGATCTCTCAGCAGAAACCCTACAAGCCAGAAGGGAGTGGCAGGACATACTGAAAGTGATGAAGGAGAAAAACCTGCAACCAAGACTACTCTACCCAGCAAGGATCTCATTCAGATTTGATGGAGAAATTAAAATCTTTACAGACAAGCAAAAGCTGAGAGAGTTCAGCACCACCAAACCAGCTTTACAACAAATGCTAAAGGAACTTCTCTAGATAAGAAATGCAAAAGAAGGAAACGACCTATAATAACGAACCCAAAACAATATAGAAAATGGGAATAGGAACATACATATCGATAATTACCTTAAATGTAAATGGACTAAATGCTCCCACCAAAAGACACAGATTGGCTGAATGGATACAAAAACAAGACCCTTATATATGCTGTCTACAAGAGACCCACCTCAGACCTAGAGACACATACAGACTGAAAGTAAGGGGATGGAAAAAGATATTCCATGCAAATGGAAACCAAAAGAAAGCTGGAGTAGCAATTCTCATATCAGACAAAATAGACTTTAAAATAAGGACTATTAAAAGGGATAAAGAAGGACACTACATAATGATCAAGGGATCGATCCAAGAAGAAGATATAACAATTGTAAATATTTATGCACCCAACATAGGAGCACCTCAATACGTAAGGCAAATACTAACAGCCATAAAAGGGGAAATTGACAGTAACACATTCATAGTAGGGGACTTTAACACCCCACTTTCACCCATGGACAGATCATCCAAAATGAAAATAAATAAGGAAACACAAGCTTTAAATGATACATTAAACAAGATGGACTTAATTGATATTTATAGGACACTCCATCCAAAAACAACAGAATACACATTTTTCTCAAGTGCTCATGGAACATTCTCCAGGATAGATCATATCTTCGGTCACAAATCAAGCCTTGGTAAATTTAAGAAAATTGAAATTGTATCAAGTATCTTTTCTGACCACAACGCCATGAGACTAGATATCAATTACAGGAAAAGATCTGTAAAATATACAAACACATGGAGGCTAAACAATACACTACTTAATAATGAAGTGATCACTGAAGAAATCAAAGAGGAAATAAAAAAATACCTAGAAACAAATGACAATGGAGACACAACGACCCAAAACCTATGGGATGCAGCAAAAGCAGTTCTAAGGGGGAAGTTTATAGCAATACAAGCCCACCTTAAGAAGCAGGAAACATCTCGAATAAACAACCTAACCTTGCACCTCAAGCAATTAGAGAAAGAAGAACAAAAAAGCCCCAAAGCTAGCAGAAGGAAAGAAATCATAAAAATCAGATCAGAAATAAATGAAAAAGAAATGAAGGAAACGATAGCAAAGATCAATAAAACTAAAAGCTGGTTCTTTGAGAAGATAAACAAAATAGATAAACCACTAGCCAGACTCATCAAGAAAAAAAGGGAGAAGACTCAAATCAATAGAGTTAGAAATGAGAAAGGAGAAATAACAACTGACACTGCAGAAATAAAAAAAATCATGAGAGATTACTACAAGCAACTCTATGCCAATAAAATGGACAATCTGGAAGAAATGGACAAATTCTTAGAAATGCACAACCTGCCAAGACTGAATCAGGAAGAAATAGAAAATATGAACAGACCAATCACAAGCACTGAAATTGAAACTGTGATTAAAAATCTTCCAACAAACAAAAGCCCAGGACCAGATGGCTTCACAGGTGAATTCTATCAAACGTTTAGAGAAGAGCTAACACCTATCCTTCTCGAACTCTTCCAAAATATAGCAGAGGGAGGAACACTCCCAAATTCCTTCTACGAGGCCACCATCACCTTGATACCAAAACCAGACAAGGATGTCACAAAGAAAGAAAACTACAGGCCAATATCACTGATGAACATAGATGCAAAAATCCTCAACAAAATACTAGCAAACAGAATCCAACAGCACATTAAAAGGATCATACACCATGATCAAGTGGGGTTTATTCCAGGAATGCAAGGATTCTTCAATATACGCAAATCTATCAATGTGATAAACCATATTAACAAATTGAAGGAGAAAAACCATATGATCATCTCAATAGATGCAGAGAAAGCTTTTGACAAAATTCAACACCCATTTATGATAAAAACCCTCCAGAAAGTAGGCATAGAGGGAACTTTCCTCAACATAATAAAGGCCATATATGACAAGCCCACAGCAAACATCATCCTCAATGGTGAAAAACTGAAGGCATTTCCACTAAGATCAGGAACAAGACAAGGTTGCCCACTCTCACCACTCTTATTCAACATAGTTTTGGAAGTTTTAGCCACAGCAATCAGAGAAGAAAAGGAAATAAAAGGAATCCACATCGGAAAAGAAGAAGTAAAGCTGTCACTGTTTGCAGATGACATGATACTATACATAGAGAATCCTAAAGATGCTACCAGAAAACTACTAGAGCTAATCAATGAATTTGGTAAAGTAGCAGGATACAAAATTAATGCACAGAAATCTCTGGCATTCCTATATACTAATGATGAAAAATCTGAAAGTGAAATCAAGAAAACACTCCCATTTACC